>NC_068296.1:33679630-34339630 GCF_025860055.1 Xyrauchen texanus
GGTAGGAGTGCTGCATACCGAGACCATCTGTCTGCACCTCGTCACCTCCCCTCACCACCCGGTAATCCTCGGCCTCCCCTGGCTCCGTCTTCACGACCCACGAATCTCCTGGCGGCACAGTCAAATCACACAGTGGGGCACTGACTGCTCGGCGAGGTGTCTGAAAACAGTCCACCCCTTAACCGTGGGAACCACCAACGTCCAGAAGGCTCCTGACGACTCCGCTCAGATACCCCCCATGTACGCTGACCTGAGCGAGGCCTTCAGCAAGGCCAAGGCCTCCCTAATTCCGCCCCACCGACCTAGCGATTGTGCCATCGAACTCAAGCCGGGAGCCACACCACCCCTAGGCCGAGTCTTTCCCCTGTCAGAACCCGAGTCCTTAGCCATGAAGTCTTACATCGAGGAGGAGCTGGCCAAGGGGTTCATCCGGCCCTCCACGTCCCCGGCAGCTGCCGGATTCTTCTTCGTGGGCAAGAAGGATGGCTCCCTTCGCCTGTGCATCGACTACTGCGGCCTCGATGACGTCACCATAAAATTCAGATACCCCCTGCCACTCGTGCCCGCTGCTCTGGAGCAATTAAGGAGCGCAAAGATTTACACCAATCTGGACCTGCGCTCCGCCTATAACCTGGTGCGTATTCGGGAGGGAGACGAGTGGAAGACCGCCTTTTCCACCACCTGCGGCCATTATGAATATCTGGTGATGCCATTTGGTTTGTCTAACAGTCCCTCGGTGTTCCAGTCCTTCGTCAATGATGTGTTCAGAGACCTGCTCAACCGTTATCTAATCGTTTACATCGACGACATTCTGATCTACTCTGACTCCCTTGAGGAACACATCACACATGTCCGAACCGTCCTCAAATGCCTGATCCAGCACCAGTTGTACGCCAAGGCCGAGAAGTGTGAGTTCCACCTAAAGTCGGTAGCCTTCCTGGGGTACGTCATCAGCCCAGACGGAGTGGCCATGGATGACCGCAAGGTACGAGCCATCCTGGAATGGCCTCAGCCCGCCATGGTGAAGGAGCTCCAACGCTTCCTGGGGTTCGCGAATTTCTACCGCCGGTTCATCCGCAACTTCAGCACAGTTGCTTCCCCTCTTACCGCCATGCTGAAGAAAGGTGGAAACAAGCTCCACTGGCTGGCTGAAGCCCTCCAGGCCTTAGCCCAACTCAAAGCACGCTTCACCACTGCGCCCATCCTGCACCACCCCAATCCAGACCTCCCCTTCGTGGTAGAGGTGGACGCCTCGAACACTGGAATTGGAGCCATCCTCTCCCAGCGCCAAGGAAACCCACCTAAGCTGTTTCCCTGTGCCTACTACTCCCGCAAACTCACTCCCGCCGAGCAAAATTATGACGTCGGTAACCGGGAGCTTCTGGCCATAAAAACAGCCCTGGAGGAATGGCGTCACTGGCTGAAGGGGGCCAGGCAACCATTCCAGGTCTTGACGGACCACCGAAATCTTGAGTACCTCCGCTCCGCCAAGAGGCTCAACCCCAGACAGGCCCGATGGGCCCTGTTCTTCACCCGCTTTGACTTCAACATCTCCTACCTCCCGGGTTCCAAGAACACCAAGGCCGACTCCCTCTCACGTCAACACGAGACCACAGTCCAAAACCTCACAGCCGAACCCATCGTCTCGCCCGCGCTCTTCCTAGCCCCCGTCCAGTGGGACCTCATGTCAGACATCTCCCAGGCTCAAGTCTCAGTCCCACCTCCTCCTGAGTGCCCTGCGGGTCAGACCTTCGTACCCCCCAGCCTCCGAGAGAGGGTACTCAGCTGGGTGCATGACTCCTCAAGTTCCGGCCACCCTGGAATCACAGCTACCACCCGTCTCCTGAGTAACCGCTTCTGGTGGGGGACCCTACCCGAGGATACTGCTGACTTCGTCAAGAGGTGCTCAGCCTGCAACCTAGCGAAGTCCCCTAAACAACCACCGGCCGGCCTGTTCCAACCTCTCCCCATTCCACATCGTCCTTGGTCACATATCGCCGTGGACTTCGTAACCGACCTACCCAACTCCCAGGGGCACACCACCATCCTCACGGTCGTAGATCGGTTCTCCAAGGCTTGCCGCTTGATACCTCTACCCAAGCTACCCACCGCCCTTGAAACCGCCGAACACCTGTTCCAGTACATGTTCCGCTTCTACGGTCTGCCCGAAGAGATTGTCTCGGACCGGGGGACCCAGTTCACCTCCAGGGTCTGGAAGGCTTTCTGCCGTCTCCTGAACATCAACCTCTGCCTCACCTCCGGTTACCACCCCCAGTCCAATGGACAAACGGAGAGACTAAACCAAGAAATTGTCAGGTTCTTGCGCACGTACTGTCACCACAACCAGTCGGACTGGAGTAGATTCCTTCCATGGGCCGAGTACGCCCAGAACTCCTTACTCAAACCATCCACCAAACTGACCCCCTTCCAATGCATCCTGGGGTACCAGCCCCCTCTCTTCCCTTGGTCCGGAGAACCCTCGGAAGTCCCCGCCTTTAACGACTGGCTGCAGCGAAGCGAGGCAGTATGGGACCAGGCCCACGTCCACTTACAGTGGGCCGTGGACCGCACTAAGTCGCAAGCAGACCGCCACCGCCGTTCCGGACCCGACTACGCCCCAGGCCAATGGGTTTGGCTCTCCACCCGTGACCTCCGCCTCCGCCTCCGCCAGCCTTGCAGAAAGCTCAGCCCTAGGTATGTTGGCCCCCTTAAAATCCTTAGAAAGATTAACCCTGTTACTTTCCGTCTCAAGCTCCCCACTAATTACCGAATCTCTCCCTCTTTTCATGTCTCCCTACTGAAACCGGCCGACGACCCGGGGGCCGAAGAGGAGGCCACTCTCAGACCCCCTCCCCTGATTGTGGGCGGCGAGGAGGCCTTCCTGGTGCAAAGGCTGCTCGACTCCAGGCGCCACCGAGGTCAGATGCAGTACCTGGTTGACTGGGAGGGGTACGGCCCGGAAGAAAGGTCCTGGGTCAGCACCAACGACATCCTCGACCCTAACCTCATTACAGAGTACCATCGTACCAACCCGGAGAGACCGGCCCCTCGACCTCGGGGGAGACCTCGGCGCGGGTCGCATCTTCGCGTCAGGAGCCGCTCACAGGAGGGGGGCTCTGTCACGAACACGGGTGAAGGCGCCTCCTCCTCGAGCCTCCGGAGATCTCATTCACCCGAATACTGATTACTCACCCCAGCTGTTGCTTATTACCTCACTCTATTTAATCACGTCTGTTTGTTCCCTACTTGCGAAGTCTTGTTTAGCCCCGGCGACATTTCCAAGCATCATTAGTTACCTCTCTAGTTTATCCGTGTACCGACCTAGCTATTCCCCGTTCCAGTTTGTTAGCCACCTGCCCAGTTACTCTAGCCTGCCTTGTACCACGACTGTTTGCTGCCTGCCCTGATCATTAGCCTGTCCCTGTTTACGCCTCTGACTCTCTGCCTCACTCTGTTTGCCTGTCCCAGACCATTGCCTGTACGACCTGAGTTTACTGTTCTAATAAAGCCGCATATGGATCCAAACCAACCTGAGTCTTCATTACATACACATACTTACACACAACACAATATACAAATAATAATAAACAATGTACAGTATACATTACACACAATATAGAATAGACAGTATACAATTAAAATAATATATATAAATATATATAAATGCGCGGTTTTTTACTGACATTCAGCTGTCGGTTGATAGTCAGCTGCCAGTGTGTTGTTAAGAGAGAATATAATTTATGACACTCCAGTGTAAGATTAATAAAGTGCAGTGCTTATATATGTTTATCATGAGCGATCAAGAGTTCAAACATCTGATTGTTTTGGGGAAGAAGCTATCCTGAAGTCGGCTTGTGTGGGTCCTGATGCTGCGATACTGCCTGCCTTATTGCAGCAGTGAGAGCAGTTGATGGCTCTGATGATCCTCCGAGCGTTTTTCACACATCGCCTGGTATAGATGTCCTGGAGGGAGGGAAGCTCACCTCAGATGATGTGTCTGGCAGTCCGCACCACCCTTTCCAGGGCTTGGCGGTTGAGGGTGGGGCTGTTGTCATACCAGGCAGTGATGCAGCCAGTCAGGTGCTCTCTGCAGTGCTGGTGTAGAACCGTGTGAGGATGCAGTGGTTCATTTCAAACTTCCTCAGCCATCTCAGGAAGAAGAGGCGCTGGTGAGCCTTCTTCACAACAGCCTTAGTGTGGACGGACCATGTGAGTTCCTCAGTGATGTGGACACCGAGGAACTTGAAGCTGCTGACTCTCTCCACTGGTGCTCCATTAATGGTGATGGGTCTGTGTTCTCTGTCTTTTCTCCTGAAGTCCACCATAAGCTCCTTGGATTTACTGACATTGGGAGAGGTTGTGCTCCTGGCACCAGCATGTCAGAGTGTGCACCTCCTCTCTGTAGGCTGTTTCATCATTGTCAGTGATCAGACCTACCACCGTCGTATCAACGCGAACTTGATGATGGCATTGGAGCTATGTGTTGCCACACAGTTATGTGTGTACAGGGAATACAGGCGTAGGCTGAGAACAGCCCTGCAGGGCTCCAGTGTTGAGGGTCAGTGGTGAGGAGATGTTACTGCCCATTCTGACCACCTCACGTCTGCCTGACAGGAAGTCCAGGATCCAGCTGCACAGCGAGCTGTTTAAGCCTAGAGCCTGGTGTTTCAAATCAAGCATGGAGGACACTATGGTGTTGAATGCTGAGCTGTAGTCTACAAACAGCATTCTCACATATGGGTTAATTTTTTTCCAAGTGGGAATGTGCAGTGTGTATTGTGACTGCAATTGCAACATCAGTGGAGTGGTTGCTTCTGTAAGCAAACTGTAGTGGGTCCAGTGAGGCAGGCAGCACAGAGCAGATGTGGTCTCTGATAATCTTTTCAAAGCACTTGCTGATGATGGCAGTTAGGGCAAAAGCACGGCAGTCATTTAGACAAGTTATCTTTGACTGTTTTGGTATGGGCACGCATGTTGATCCACGCATGCTCTGAGAGTGCAGCCCGGAATGCCATCTGGACCCGTAGCTTTGCGAATATTCACCCTTTTGAGAGATCGGGTTACATCCGCAACAGAGACAGTAAGTGAACTAACATCTGCTGTCTCGGGCACAGGAGTTATTTCCATGGAGGAGATGTTGCTTTCCTCAAATCGAGTGTAAAATATAATTAGCTCGTCCGGAAGAGAAGTGGTGGTGTTCACAGCGGAGTGATTAGTTGCTTTGAAGTCTGTGATTATGTTAATCCCCTACCACATGCTTCTTGTGTCGGTGGTGTTGAATTGTGCTTCCACTTTGTTTTTGTATTGTTGTTTTGCTGCTTTGATTGTTTTGGGGAGAGTATAACTGGCATGTCTATACTCCTCAGTGTTCCTCCATGCATTAAGTGCCGCAAGAACAATGCTATTAATCCACAGTTTCTGGTTTGGGTAGATCTCTATTGTTTTGGTCAATATGTTTTGGCATCATCTATGCATTTCCTGATGAAACACGTTAAGGTATCAACGTATACCTCAATGTCATCATCAGAGGCGGACCGGAACATCTCCCAGTCCGCGTGATCTACATGTCTTGTAGCATAGAATCTGATTGGTCCGGCCAGCACTGGACCGTTCTGAGGGCGTGAGCTTCCTGTTTTAGTCTCTGCCTGTAAGTGGGCAAAAGCAGAACAGAAGAGTGATCCGATTTGCCGAAAGGTGGGCGGAGGAGGGTTTTGTGTGTTGCATCTGATGTGTTGGTAGTATTTAGGCAAGATTATTAAGATATTGGCTTTGTTAAAGTACCCTATTAAAATCCCCTATTGGGGATTTTAATATACATGTGTGCTGCCCTTCAAAGCCCCTGGTCAAAGAATTTTTAAATTTAATAGAGTCATTTGTTTTTTTGCAATGTGTTTTAGGTCCAACTCATGAACGTGGTCATACGCTTGACCTTGTATTATCTAAGGGATTCTCTGTTGATAGCGTGAAGATTGTCGATACTGTTTTTTCGGACCATAAGACTGTAATTTTAAGTTCTAACTTTCCTTGTGGTGCCGAGTAATATTGCTTCTGCCTCGGTTCCATCCCGCATACTCAATCCATGCACAGCTAGTAGTTTTTCAGCTGCTTTTAATGTCTCTTCTTTTTTAGCTTGACCGAGTCACACTCTCCCTGTATGGGTTTGGAAGAGTTGGTCGATCAGTTTAATTCTTCTTGTTTAGAGATTTTAGATGTTGTGGCTCCTGTTAAAGTCAGGGAAAAAAAGTCAAATCACAGCCCTGGTTGAACAGTACTACCCAGCTCTTAGGCAGGAGTGTAGGAGGGCTGAACGTAAATGGCTCAAAGATAAATTACAAGTCTCTTATGAGATTTTGAAGAACCATTTGAACGAATTTCAAAGAGCTGTTAAATTGGCTAGATCAAATTATTTTTCTGATATCATCTCCAGAAACTGTAATAATTCTAGAGTACTTTTCTCGACTATAAATGCTGTTCTTCATCCGACTACTACTCCTCCATTCACTCCTTCTGCTAAGATGTGTGAAGAGTTCTTAAACTTTTTATTGGTAAAGTTGATGGAATTAGATCTCAGATTTCATCTGTTCTCAATGTTTGTTTTACTCGTGTTGACCCTACTGAATCAATTAACCTGTTTTATGCCTGTTTCTTTGCAGCAGCTTAATGATATAACTGCTCATATGAAGCCCACCAGGTCCCCTGGTGATGTGCTCCCTTCTTCCCTGTTTAAGAAGGTACTTGATTCCATTGGCCCAAGTATTCTGTCTATTATGAATACTAGTTTGTCATCTGGTGTTGTTCGGTTAGTTTTAAGCATGCGGTTATTCAGCCCCTTCTAAAAAGAAACGGCTTAGACCCTTTTGACATGAGTAGTTTTCGATCCGATTTCAAAATTGCCTTTTATTTCGAAGATACTGGAAAAAATTGTGCATGCACAGCTTAATGACTTTTTAATGAGGAATAACATCGCCGATAGATTCCAGTCAGGTTTTAGAGCTGGTCATAGTACAGAATCTGCTCTTTTGAGGGTCTCTAATGATATCCTACGAGGTGTTGATTCTGGAAACCATGTTGTTCTGCTTTTGTTAGATCTTACAGCGGCATTTGATACAGTTGATCATAACATTCTCATTGGTCGTCTTAGGAATCAGGTTGGTATTCAGGGCTTAGCCCTGAAATGGTTCTCTTCCTATTTGAAGGATAGGACTTTTTCAGTCAGTTTAGGGGATTCTTTTTCTTCTGTTGCCCCTCTTGTGTGTGGGGTTCCACAGGGCTCTATACTGGGACCAATTTTATTTTCCCTTTATATGCTCCCTCTAGGCTCGATTTTTGAGAAATTTGGGATTCAGTATCACCTGTATGCGGATGATTCTCAAATTTACTTACCACTGAAACATGGCCATAGATGTGCCATTCAGTCTCTTCGTGCATGTTTGGCCGAAGTTAAGTGTTGGCTTGCGAATAACTTTCTCCAATTAAATGAGGATAAGACCGAGATGATTTTATTTGGAAATAAGGGCTGTGTGGATGATGACTGCCTGGGGTTGTTTCCTGGGAAAAAATTGTCTAGCGTGAGGAACCTTGGTGTCATTTTTGACTCTGATCTTAAATTTGACCGGCAAATCAATGCTGTCGTTAAGAATAGTTTTTTCCATCTTAGATCAGTTTCTAAATTGAAATCTATCCTTTCTTTTGACGATATGGAGAAGGTTGTTCATGCCTTTGTGTCATCCCATTTGGATTATTGTAATGTATTGTATCTGGGTGTGAGTCAGGCTTCTCTCTTCCGCTTGCAGCTCGTTCAGAATTCAGCTGCCAGACTTTTAACGGGCACTAAGAAGAGAGAGCACATTACTCCGGTTTTAATTAAATTACATTGGTTACCCATACGATACAGAATCCAATACAAAGCTTTGTTGTATGTTTTTAAGTCTCTGCATGGCCTAGCACCTGAGTATGTTAGTGATTTAATCAGCCGTTGTCAATCAAGTAGATCTCTGCGCTCTAACGATCAATTGCTTCTCATGGTTCCGCGATCATGTTTAAGATGTAAAGGTGATCGGGCATTCTCTGTTGCAGCTCCTAGGCTCTGGAATGACCTTCCTCTGTCTGTAAAAACTTGTCCTTCATTGGGTGCTTTTCAGAGTGCGCTTAAAACTTACTTGTTCACTTTAGCTTTTGACAATGCTTTGTAAGTTTTTATGTAATATGTTTGCATTGTTTTTATGTCTTTGTTTTTACTTTTATACCTTCTGTACAGCACTTTGGTTCCACTTGTGGTTTTGAAAGTGCTCTATAAATAAAGTTGAGTTGAGTTGAGTTGAGTATTACAATGAAGACATAAAAACTGTATGTGTAACTGTAGTTTCATTTTTGTATATTTCTTGGGGAACTCTAATTTTGACCAACACAGAAAGTGTCCTCTTGTGCACAATGTTGGAAGTTTACTTCTCCTCACAACTCAAAAACTTGTATCAGGTAGGCACCCTGGGTGTGTTAGATTATTCCTCTGTCAAAACTCTCAGCTGTGAAGAGCAGTAATGCTGAAGCTGTTAGTTTAACTCTATTTCTCAGCTATAGTGTAGTAGTAATCTGAGCGATTTTGGAGTGAGAGACATTTCAAATGAACACACAGTTTGTCAACGTCAGCTCAACTCGCTCATAGCGCACGTAAAATGGTCCTTTGTTGCCACCTGCTGGCTGAAATCTTTAATGCCACAGGGATTAATGACAAATAACACATCTATTTGCTCCTACACATTACTTTGGAACAACATGAACACAAGCAGAGTGATATAAACAGTAAAGCATCTCAGTGCTGATGGTGTGAGATTTTGAAGTTTATTTTATGTTTTTTGTTTTTTTTAAACAGCACATTCTAAAAAGTCCTTTTCTCATGGCAAACAAAATCTAAATTATTATTATGAATAAATGTGATTCCATTGACCATGTAATTAATCTAATTGATTATAAATACATAAAAACCAACCAATTACTTCCATAATTCAATATTTATGGATTCAAAATATGCTTAAACATTTGTACATCCCTAAAAATGTTCTTATATAAAATGTGTATGTTTTAGATGGTAACGGTTCATCAATATTGTACATTTAAATGTCTATGCAAATGTACAGAAAGGGGTAGTGTTCGGGAAACCTATTTGAAAACAGTAATTACTTTTGTAATTCTGATTGGTGAAGATAGTGGTGTGAAATTACACAGCTTCATTTTACGATGGGATAGGAGACTATTTTTGACTCTATTTTAACAAAACATTACATCATAATTAAGAATGTGAACATGCTTGGTCAGATGTTGTGATTATTTGTCACAATTTATTTATAATTCTGATGGGAGTAATCATCCTTAATAAGGAAGCAATCAATCAAAAATTTAATCAATGCCCATAGAATATAAATACACTGTCCAATTCATAATTCAACACAATGGTTCTAAATTGCTACGCATCAGAAAACATATATTCATGCTGCTCATTCACATTTCACTATAGCATTTAAGAGGACTTCCTGCACAGCTGCTCCTACCAGACAAAAGCAGCATATCTGTTTGGGTGTAGAAGAAAGCCTGCTATTTTCCCTTGGTTTCTGGAAAAACAACCCACAACAGCTGGGTAAATTTACTTCCAAATAGACACACTCAGTTAGAAAAAGAAAGCACAAAAAGTTTCCAGGCTGGTTTTGGTGTAGGAAAGACTGTGGCTAGGGGACACTTTTATTTCTTATGGAAGATTTGTTTTTGAAAGTCAATTACAGTATATGCACATACATACCTTAAAATCTTGACTTCAAAAAAAGATTTTGCACATTTCTGATATCATTGGCCTAGAAAAACAAATACAGTTCACTGAACACACTGTTATGTTGATGGAAAGGACGAGATGAGAGTGTGTGGATCCAAACACAGAATTATTTTATTATGCTACTCAGAAGATGAAGAGGAAATAATGATGAATATAAAACACTTGAGATTAAGGGAAATCAAATGGAACAGCAGTTTGCTGGTTAGACATTCGAACACTAATGTGCTCACAAACAAACAAATGAAAAAAACAAACTGACAAGAACCGACAATGAGGGAAGGAAACCTGAGGGTATTTATACACATGAGAATGATGAGGGAACAGGGAATAGCTGTGGAAGATGGAGGGCAGGTAAGGGTTATAAAAAAGGTGCATGCTGTGAAATGTAGTTGAAGAACAAGGGAAAAACTAAACAGTCACTGAAACTGAACAGAGGCAGAGGGAAAAAACACAAGGCTGTTTGTGACATACACATTGACAACAAGATAGTGAGGCATTTCAACATTATAGTAAGTACAGTGAATTAAGTTGCATAATGGATCCTGCCATTAAATGACCTATTATAGACAGGTGAAGTCAGAAGTTTACACACACCTTAGCCAAATATATTTAAACTCTGTTTTAATATGACATTTAATCGTAGAAAACATTCCTGTCTTAGGTCAGTTAGTTATTATATATAGATATTTTTTTTTATTTCAGCTTCATCACATTCCCAGTGGGTCAGAATCGTACATAAACTTTGTTAGTATTTGGAAGCATTGCCTTTAAATTATTTAATTTGGGTCAAACTTTTTGGATAGCCTTCCTCAAGCTTCTCACAGTAAGTTGCAAACATGTTGTCCCATTCCTCCAGACAGAACTGGTGTAACTGAGTCAGGTTTGCAGGTCTCCTTGCTCACACAAGCTTTTTCAGTTCTGCCCACAGATTTTCTATCAGATTGAGGTCAGAGCTTTGTGGCGGCCACATCAATACCTTCACTTTGTTGTCTTAATCCATTTTGTCACAACTTTGGACATATACTTGGGGTTATTGTCCATTTGGAAGACCTATTTGCGATAGAGCTTTAAATTCCTGGCTGATGTCTTGAGATGCTGCTTCAATATATCCACATCATTTTCCTTCCTCATGATGCCATCTGTTTTGTGAAGAGCACCAGTCCCTCCTGCAGCAAAGCTCCCACACAACATGATGCTGCCACCCCCATGCTTCACGGTTGGGATGGTGAAGGTTGCAATCCTCACCCTTTTCCCTCCAAAAATAACGATGGTCATCCTGGCCAAACAGTTACAAATTTTTTTCATCAGATCAGAGGACATTTCTCCAAAAAGTATGATTTTTGTCCTCATGTGCATTTGTAAACTGTAGTCTGGCTTTTTTATGGTGGTTTTGGAGCAGTGTCTTCTTCCTTGCTGAGCAGCCTTTCAGGTTATATCTGATATAGGACTATGAGGTTTACTGTGGATATAAACAAATGTCTTCCTGTTTCCTCCAGCATCTTCACAAGACCCTTTGCTGTTGTTCTGGGATTTATTTGTACTTTTCTCACCAAAATACATTAATCTCTAGGAAACAGAATGCATCTCCTTCCTAAGCGGTATGATGGCTGAGTGGTCCCGTTTTGTTTATGCATGTACACTGTTGTTTGTATAGATGAACATGGTACCTTCAGGTGTTTGTAAATTGATCCCATGGATGAACCAGACTTGTGGAGGTCCACAATATTTTATTTATTTTTTTTCTGATATCTTTTGATTTTCCCATTATGCCAAGCAATGAGGCATGAAGTTTGAAGATAGGCCTTAAAATATATCTACAGGTACACCTACAATTGACTCCAATTAGCCAATCAGAAGCTAACTGGCTAGTTGCCTAAAGGCTTGAAATCATTTTCTGGAATTTTCCAAGCTATTTAAAGGCACAGGCAACTTTGTGCATGTAAACATCTGACCCACTGGAATTGTGACATTAAAATAAAATGTTAATCAATTAAAAGTTAAACAATCTGTCAGTAAACAATTGCTGAAAAAAGTACTCTTGTCATGCACAAAGTAGATGTCCTAAACGACTTGCCAAAACTATAGTTTGCTAATATGAAATCTGTGGAGTGGTTAAATTTTTTTTTTAATTACTTCAACCTAAGTGTGTGCAAACGTCTGACTGAAAAAATCATGAAACAACAAAAATTATACATTAAATTATAACATAAAACGTAACATAAAAATGTCAAACCACTGACTTTTTGGGCCCCCAAAAAATAAAAATAAATGATAATTTTCATATTTTATCCCATTTAAAACACACGTGACAACTTGCCTTTACCTGATATTTATGAAAAATACATGTCCTGTGAACATATTTCAAGTTGATCTTTCCATTACATTTTATTTTGCAGGACTTGGGTCACACTTTAAATGAATGTTCCCTTTGTTAAGGGTTTATAAAGGGGTTTATTAATGACTAATACATTATTTACAAATGTATTATGAATAATTTATCTGCAGTTAAAACTGCATAAATAAAAACGTGACTCATGCAATACTTGCCAAATAGTGACCATTTTAACTTACATGTTATAAATGCTTAATAAATACACTTATTCATACTCATCAAAAATATCTTATTTTTCAAAATGTCATGTTTCAAGATTTATATCACAGTGCAGTAAAAATAGACTATTATAGTGAGATTATAAAGGGGATATGACATAGTAGAATGTGTCTACTTCCTAAGCGGTGTGATGGCTGCGTGGTCCCATGGTGTTTATGCATGTATACTATTGTGTGTATAGATGAACACGGTACCTTCAGGTGTTTGGAAATTGATCCCAAGGATGATCCAGACTTGTGGAGGTCCACAAGTCTGGTTCATCCAGAGTCATGTGATCTTCAATCAGTTTTTTTTTCGCTTGTTGGTTCCCCAGTTGCTGCTAGTGCTCATGGCCACGGAGGCTGTTCCTCAGTCCCTGCAAGCACTCATGGCAACGGAGGCCGTTCCCCTGCCACTGCTCCTGGCCATGGAGGTCAACATCCAGCCTGACCTCTTGGCCCTATGGCCACTTTTTACGTCAGCCCATCCCTGAGGCTTCCTCCCTGCCTGTTGGACCCCATGCCAGTGGCTTCCATCCTTCTTGACTCCTGTCCAGCCACGCCAATGAGTCTGACCTCTACCCAGTACCCATGTCGCTTCTGACCCTGTCCAGCTCTCAGCAGTCAGTTCTGACCATGTTCTTCTCTCGTTGGCCGCTGCCCATTCTGACCTCATCCCTGTTCCCTGCCTGCCTGACACTTTGCCAGCAGCCGCCATACTGCCTGACCTGTTCCCTCCAGTTGCAGCCCAGACAGTCTATACACTGTCCCTGCACCATCTAGAAGACACCTGTCTCATCATTCCCACAGCCTACATCAATGTCCATCCGGCCACTAGCACATTTCTCTCTGCCTTCTTCCAGTTTATAGCATGCCCCATCACTGACCTGGTCGTCAGTCCACCCACTCTATACTCAAACCACTCTCTAGTCCCTGTTGGTTTTCTGGGCATGCTTCCATGTCTGCCTGGTCTGTCCCTAGTCCCTTACTGGATCTGTCCTGTCTCCCTGTCCCTTTCCTTAGTTCTCCTCCTGGTCATCTGGACCCAGCACTCTGTGGACGGTACCCTCTGTGCCTCCATCTAGCCCAGGCATGGGCAACATACGCATCAGGCCCTGCACATGGTTTAATTTCTATCTGGCTTTCCCCTTTGAACAAACTTAGTGATCTGTAGTGCAATATTCCGCTCAAGGAAAAGTGTTATATGGCTACTCTGTGTCCATTCTTGAGGCTGCTTGTGATCATTGGTGCTACTTTGCAGGTGAAACATCTCAGTGATTATTAAATATAAGAGTAGATCTTGGCATCATTGACATGCAAGCAAAAGCAAGCCAGAGACAAATATGTATTTGTATTTTTTTATTTGTGCAATTTACAAATGTTGAAGTCCCTTCACACCTGTATGTTAATCTAACTCTTGCAGTAATTATTTATCATAGTGCTGAAAGTCAAACCATTGAGGAGACCCACATCATGACCCTTTTAGCATGTAAATAGGTAATGTTTTAGAAAAAAATAAGTAAACTCCCTGCTTTGCCCAAACATTAAAAGTTCTATAAATTTAAAATTGTCTTTAATTAAAACAGACCCCTTATGTAGAGATTGTTAAATTGAATAATAAATTAACAGTAGAGATGGTAAAATACATTTATAAGCTTGGCCTTTCAGTTTTTTAATGCCTGATAGAAAAGTATCTACCTTTGTAGAGCAATTCAATACTTTAGGCAACTGCAGAATAGTCCCATTAGTCACAGATACACTTCAGAAAATTGAGTAAACAACTATTTCTGGGCTTAAAAGTTAAAAGTTACCAAATCAATGCAGAACATTGTATGTCAAAAGGAATACAGTGTGGCCCCCCATGCACTACTTAAAACCCGATGTGGCCCCTTTGCCAAAATAGTTGCCCAACCCTGATCTAGCCCTTCTCTGTGTGTTTGTCTGTGTTGTCTATTGTTTGAAGTTCTCCATTTGAGAGGGGACATTGTCAGGATCCTGTCACTTTGTCAGTTTGTGTTTTTGTGGTGACAGGATCTTGACACTCTTGTTCTGTGTCTGTGTTGAGTGCATGGATTAGGGGTGCTCTCCTGACCATGTGCTCTACCTGTCCTAGTTTTTTGTCTCTGTGTGGGCGCATGGCTTCAGGTTGTGGTTTGTTTGCCGTGCGCTCTTCGGTCTGTGTTATGTTTCATTTTTTTGTCTCTGTTTGAGCGCACAGCATCAGGTTGTGGTTTCCCTGCTGTGCACTCTTCGGTTGGTTTTGTGTTTCATGTTTGGGACAAGGTGTCTGGATCCTGATTCTCCTGTCTGGTTTGGTTTCGGTTCTGGTGTCAGGATCCGGACACTTGTGCTCCATGTCTTTTCTTTCTTCCCTTCCTCCCTCTCTCCCTCCCTGGTCAGTTATTTTTCTGTTGGTCTGTCTGTTGTGGAAACCAGGGGGCATCCATCAGGGGAGGGGTACCGTTACAGTCTGGCCTGTCTGTGCCCCCTGACTATCTGCTTGTCTCGTCTGAGAGTTGTTTCCTGTTTTGCCTTGTTTCTCGTGCAGGTGCCATGTGGAGAACGACAGATCCACTACTCTGGCACAGCTCATTCCCAAATTAACATCATCTGCAGCACCTGCTTCCTATCAACCTTTTTTCTACTTAAGTCCCGCTTGTGTTCTGTTCTGTGCCAGTGTTTTTTTGTGTTAGTCCTGTGATCTCCAGTCAATGCATTCCTGATATATCCTGAACACTTTGATTGTTTTTTTGGTTGACTGGTTTTTGAGCTTTTCTGTTTCTGTTCTTTGTTTTATTTGGTAATAAAGCCAGTTTTGACATCGCCTCTTGTGTTTGGGTCCTCCCGTGCTCTCTCATTCGTTGACACTTTTTTACTAAAATTTATGTACAAGATTTTTAATGTTGGCAAATCCTTAACATTTTTTGTATGGATTCACTTTACATTAAGGTACATTTTCATAGGTTACCAATGTTGAATAAGCGTTATTAAGCATTTAGGGGTAAAATGACTCACTATTTGGGAGGTATTGGAGGTATTCCCTTTTCATGCATGTTAACGACGTTTGTAAATTACTTATTAGTCATTATTGAACCCCTTTATAAACTCTCAACTAAGGGAACATTAATAAGTGTTACCAATTATTCTTTAAAGCCATTTTGAACAAGGTGTTTAAAACCAACATGCAAAATCACATCTAGAGAAATCACACTTTTGTGGGAACTAGCCCCAGTTTTCCTTATATGTGGGCCTGTAAAGTACCATTTGAGGTTTATATGGCTGGATAGAAGCTGTATATGGATGGAAGTCTCTTTTCCCTACACAGAAGAACACATGCAGGGGCCAACTGTGTCCAATGAGTGCCACATCTAATCAGCTTCTGTGTGTCCTTCACAGGGTGCTCATCCGGAAAAACTGAAAATTGAGTCGAGTCACTTCTCTCTGGATCTCTCTCTCTCTCTCTCTGTTCTTCAGGACAGATGTAAGATATAAGAACTGATAATTGGATAACGTAAGTGGATAAAAAGAATCTGACCTTTGATTCATGCAACATTCACCCACAGCAGCAGAACATAACATCAACATTGCATATATAAAAGCACATGCACGGAAACTCAGTATAGAGTATGCAGTGTGAATTGCAGTATCTTTCAGTCTCTAGTCAAAAAAATGCTGTAGGAATTGTATTCCTTTATCAAATAAGGATGGTGTCCCGATTACTTTAATTCTATTGGATATTGTGGAATATAACAGATCCCTACTTGCGTTTGATCAGAATAATGTCTCACTTAATATTCACAGGTTATTTGTTTGTTTGTCCTGTGTTTAGTAATTTTTTTTCCAATCAGTTTTACCAGGGATGAGCTGCTGAACATTCGGCAACACATTTTTTATTGTAATAAAATTGAAATTGTAATTTATTGTTTATTGTATAACATCACACATATTGTGATGTTTTGCTGGACATTTTAGTCAAGAGGCGAAACTGTGTTGTTTAAGTGCTCTATGAGACGCAGACAAGGGAAGCGAGCCAGCATGCTGGTCAAGCTCCGTTAGCACAACTTTCGAACAGTGCTGCCGAGTAGTCATCTAGTGAATCTCCACTCTCTCCCTAAAAAAATGGACGGACTACATCTCCTTACCCATACAAACAAGGACTTTTCAAACTCTGCTGCCTTGTGCTTCACAGAATCCTGGCTGAGTTAAGCCATTCCGGACAACGTGTTACATCTGCCAGGCTTTCAGCTGTTCAGTGCAGATCGCATTGCAGAGGTAGAACATGCGTTTACATCAATGAATGTTTGTGTACAGATGTAACAATATTAAAGAAGATGTGCTGTACTAATTCGGAAGCACTCTTTATCAACTGTAGGCCTTTCTACTCATCACAGGAGTTTTTCCTGTTTTTTCTGGTGAGTGTTTATATTCCTCCACAAGTGTGAGTGAAATCAGCTCTGCAACAGCTGGATGATCAGATCACAGATACGGAACAACAATACCCAGACTCACTTATTATTATTCTGGTACTAAAGCTAACCTCATCCATAAACTGCCAAAATACAGACAGCACATTATATGCCCCACCAGAGACAGAAATAAATTGGATCATTGTCACACAACAATAAAGGAAGCATTTCGCACTGCCCCTAGAGCAAATTTGGGACTCCCTGATCACAGTCTGGTTCATCTTCTTCCAACCTACAGGCAGAAACTAAAATCAGCTAAACCTGTAGTAAAGACTGTAAAGCAGAGCTGAAACTACAAGCCTGCTTTGACTGCACTGATTGGAGTGTATTTGAGGCTGCAGACACCAATCTTGATGAGCTCACAGATTCTGTGACATCATATATAATTTTCTGTGAGGATATGTGCATTCCTACTAGGACTTATTTAACATACAATGACAAACCGTGGTTTACAGCAAAACTCAAATGCTTTGTCAGGCTAAAGAGGATGCTTACAGAAGTGAAAATCAGGCCAGGAACACACTGAATAAGGAAATCAGAGTGACTAAAAGAAACTACTCTGATAAGCTGAAAAACAAGTTTTTATCTAACAACCCTACATCAGTGTGTAGAGGACTGGAAGACTTTACTAACTTCAAGACCCCATTCCCAACACTGTAGGAAAACAACAACTGACCTTCATTTCACACAAACATCAACACCTCCTGCAACCCCCCCCCCCCGGCAGGTGATTCATCTGTCAGCGAGCAGCTGTTACGGTTACGTCAAGGTAAAAGATCCGTCTCTGATTACTCACTGGAATTCCGAACTCTAGCATCAGCAAGTGGGTGGGACGAAAAAGCTCTCCTTGCTGTTTTTCGAAGAAGATTGAACCCCACGCTTCGTCTCCAGCTTGCCATTTACGACGATTCTCTAGGACTTGAAAAATTTATGCAGCAGACTCTCTGAGTGCATCAAAGATCCCAGAGCTGTTATCTAGATATTCAGCAACCAGCCCCCGTACTTCATCAGGTTCCACCTGAATTCTACTCAGAACCAAGGTCGGAGAAGATGCAAGTAGAAACCCATCGACTGTCTCAAGCTGAACGCAATCGCCGCCGAGAATTTAGATTATGCCTATATTGTGGGATTGAGGGCCATTTCCTCCATACATGCCCATCACGCCCTCCTCATCAACTCGAAAGTTCAGTTCTTCACCACCCTGTAGTATCAACCCCGTTAACTATATCAGTAACCCTGAAATCTCCGAATTTCCACACTTCAGTCGCGGCCATCGTTGACTCCGGGTCGGCAGGCGATTTCATATCAGGAAGTCTCTGCAAGAAACTCAAACTTCAAAGGTCCAACACATCCAAACCATACTCCATCCATGCAGTGACTGGTGAAGTCATCAACAAGGGGTACGTAACATCTCACATAAACCCTATTACATTATGTGTTGAGAACACTCACCAAGAGTCATTTGAACCGCTCATTCTCGAGAATAGCCAAACTGACATAATCCTTGGTCGTCCATGGCTCATCCGCCATCAACCTACCATTAATTGGAAATCTGGCAAGATTCTGAATTGGGGTTGCAACTGCCCTTCGACTGACTTTGCATCTCCCGTCCCGTCATCCATCGAGCCCCCAGAGTCGGTGTCAGTGAGTTCAACTTCCGCCGAAAGACCGACAGAAAACCTGTCAGTGACTATTCCTCCAGTGTATTCTTCGTTTGCGGATGTGTTCAATCCTGTTGCAGCTTCCAGGTTGCCACCACACCGACGATGGGACTGTGCCATTGACTTGATTCCAGGGGAACCCATTCCCAGGGGTCGGGTGTACTCCTTGTCCATTCCTGAACAAACAGCTATGCAAAAGTACATCGAGGAAGCTCTACACCAGGGGTATATCAGACCATCCACCTCACCTGCTGCCGCCAGATTCTTTTTTGTCTCGAAGAAAGATGGAGGGTTAAGGCCATGCATAGATTACAGAAAGCTCAATAAGATCACAGTCAAATTCAGTTACCCACTCCCTCTTGCCCCATCTGCCCTCAAACAACTTCGAGAAGCCAGAATATTCACTAAACTTGACTTAAGAAGTGCATACAACCTGATTAGAATACGAGATGGGGATGAGTGGAAGACAGAATTCATTACCCCCGCAGGGCACTACGAATACCTCGTGATGCCGTATGGCCTGGTAAATGCCCCTTCCGTTTTTCAGAGTTTCATGGATGAAGTTCTCCGAGACTTCCTGAATCACTTTGTGTTAGTCTACATCGACGACATTTTAATCTACTCGAAAGACCCTGTTGAACACCAACGTCACGTCTCCCTAATGCTCCAACGGCTCTGAGAATTCTCTGTTTTTGAAGGCAGAAAAGTGCATGTTCCATCAGACCACTGTCGAGTTCCTGAGTTATCACCTTAGCGAACGAGGAGTTGAGATGGATGACCACAAGACCAAAGTCATCACCTCCTGGCCCACTCCGCAGTTGGTAAAAGAGCTGCAAAGATTCCTGGGTTTTTCAAATTTCTATCGACGGTTCATAAATAATTATAGTATGTTAACAGCTCCACTAACTTCTCTCCTGAAGGGAAAACCAAAGACTCTTTCTTGGAACCCTGATGCCGAACACGCCTTTCAGTCTCTCAAGATCGCATTCACCAGTGCGCCCCTGCTCCGTCACCCAGATCCCGAAAGGTTCTTCCTCGTCGAGGTAGATGCCTCTAATACCGGGGTAGGAGCAATCCTGTCACAGTGCTCAGAACACGCTTCCAAACCCATGCCCTGTGCATTCTTTTCACGTAAGTTATCCACCGTGGAGAGCAACTATGACATCGGCAACCGAGAACTCCTGGCTGTTAAACTCACCCTAGAAGAGTGGAGGCACTGGTTGGAGGGGGCCAAGCACCCGTTCATCGTCCTCACTGACCACAAGAACCTTCAGTATTTGAAGGAAGCCAAAAGACTCAACCCCCGTCAAGCCAGATGGGCCCTGTTCTTTACTCGGTTTCATTTCCACATATCTTATCGTCCAGGCTCAAAGAACATTCAAGCAGACGCCTTGTCACGTCTCCATGCCCCCGAAGCATCCCAGGAAGAGCCCGAAGCCATCCTGCCTGAGAAATTATTTGTTCACCCCATCCAGTGGGATCTCGACGAACAACTCCTCGAAATGTCACAGCACTTGCCTAGTCCCCCAGAATGTCCCGCTGGAAAGGTCTATGTACCCGAAGATTTCCGCACTTCTCTCATCTCCTCCGCCCATTCGTCTGTTGGGACAGGTCACCCAGGCATCAGTAAGACTAACTCGATTCTCCAACACAAATGCTGGTGGCCAAACATGCAAAAGGACATTACGACATTTATTCAGGGATGCACTCTCTGCGCCATGACTAAGGTTCCTTGTCATCTACCTACTGGGAAATTACTACCACTGCCCATCCCACACCGGCCCTGGTCCCATATTGGGGTAGATTACATCACAGACCTTCCCGCCTCTGATGGCCATACCTGCATCCTTGTGGCCATTGATTGATTCTCTAAGGCCTGCAAGTTAATCCCCCTAAAGAAACTGCCCACAGCCTTTAACACTGCAGAATTACTTATGGAGCATGTCTTTCGTAATTTCGGCATTCCAGAGGATATCGTGTCCGACAGGGGGCCCCAGTTCATCTCCAGGGTGTGGCGAGCTTTCTTTACTCTACTAAACGTAACGGTAAGCCTAACATCAGGCTACCACCCACAGTCAAATGGCCAGACCGAACGAAAGATCCAGTATGTCAGCCGTTTTCTTCAGTACACTCTGCCATTCCAACCAGCACACCTGGAAACGATACTTAATTTGGGCGGAGTATGCCCAAAACTCCCTCCGGCAGGCGTCCACGAACCTAACCACATTTCAGTGTGTTCTGGGTTACCAGCCACCACTATTCCCCTGGTCTGGTGAGCCCTCAGTGTTACCCGCGGTCAACACATGGTTCCAAGACAGTGAGAGAGTATGGAATCAGGCACACCATCATCTTCAGCAAGCTATAAATCGCCAGCAGCACTTTGCAGATACCCGTCACCGTCAGGCTCCCAATTACCAACCCGGGCAACTAGTATGTAGTACTAGTAGCTTTCCACACGGGACATCCGTCTAAAACAACCCTGTCGTAAGCTGAGCCCAAAATACATTGGTCCATTCCCCGTCGAAAGACAAGTCAACCCAGTCACCTACCAACTTCGCCTGCCTGCTCAGTACCGCATCTACCCCACATTTCACGTCTCCCTCCTAAAACCCCATCATTCACCTGTACCTGCTCCCTCTGCAGATCCTGTCCCTGAGGACAACCCCTCGATACCGTCCATTGAAACCGAGCCCATCTACACGGTAAAGGAGATATTGGACTCCCGACATCGAGGTGGCCGACTCGAATACCTGGTGGATTGGGAGGGTTACGGACAGGAAGAGAGATGTTGGGTACCTCGTAATAATATCCTCGACCCCAATCTACTCACCGAGTTTCATGCTCAGTATCCTGGGAGACCAGCACCACGACCTCGAGGTAGACCCCCACGACGTCGGGGTCCAAGGTCCGCTGGCACAGACTCTGGAGGGGGGGGGTACTGTGAGAGATCAACCAAGCTTGATTCCACCCTGCACTCAACAATCACTCTCTCCGGATTACTAATCTAACACACCTGTTCACCATTAGCAACCTCATCAACACGCACTATAAATCACTCACCATAACCCCAGTTCAGCGTCAAGCCTCCAACAGGAACAGACCTTTCACCGTTGTCTTCTGAACCCCTGATGCATCCCGACCGCTGAAACATAACGTAGACTCACCTGAAAATCTCTAAGTCCTCGCTCTGTTGTCTCCAGGACTCCTGTTCGTATGGCCAATCGCCAGTTCTCCTGTATCCCTCCGATCCGCCAGTGAGTCTTCCGAACCTGTTTGCTAGTGACTGCTTCTGAAAGAGAGGATTTGTATCACTGAACTGTGACTACTCGATGCCCACATTCCCAAAGTGGTTGTGCTTACCTGTTGCCCATCCTGCACTGAGTGATCTTCACCGTATCTGCACCTGAACTGACTAAATACTCACCTAACACTCTTGCCACCTAAAATAAAGCTGTGTTTGGATTCACTTACCTCTGCCTCCTTGCTTATATCCTGACACACACACACACACACATATATATATTTTTTAGGGCTGTCAATATTAGTTTTTTATCAAATTAATTACATGGTGTCCCGATTAATTAATCGCGATTAATCGCATATACATTTGCTGAGAAAGCCCTATATATATATATATATATATATATATATATATATATATATATATATATATAAAACAATTCAATATATAATGTTGAAATAATTATACATAGTTATCTTTAAATATTATATATATACAATGACCGAAGCATACTGCGAAAGCAACCAAAGAGTTTTTTAAGGGAAAGAAGTGGAATGTTATGCAATAGCCAAGTCAATCACCTGGCCTGAATCCGATTGAGCATGCATTTCACTTGCTGGAGACAAAACTGAAGGGAAAATGCCCCAAGAACAAGCAGGAACTGAAGACAGTTGCAGTAGAGGCCTGGCAGAGCATCACCAGGGATGAAACCCAGCATCTGGTGATGTCTAAGCGTTCCAGACTTCAGGCTGTAATTGACTGCAAAGGATTTGCAACCAAGTATTAAAAAGTGAAAGTTTGATTTATGACTGTTAATCTGTCCCATTACTTTTGGTCCCTTAAAAAGTGGGAGGCACATATACAAACTGTTGTAATTCCTACACTGTTCACCTGATTTGGATGTAAATACCCTCAAATTAAAGCTGAAAATCTGCAATTAAAGCACATCTTGTTTGTTTCATTTCAAATCCATTGTGGTGGGGTATAGAGCCAAAAGGATTAGAATTGTGTCGATGTCCCAATATTTATGGACCTGACTGTATATATACTGTAAATGTGTGTGTGTGTGTGTGTGTGTACAATAATCTGATAATCACAAATGGAGCTTAAAGGGGTACTTACACAATGACATTCCTTTATCTTTTGTTATATAAGAGATCATTGTATTACAAAAACATACTTTAAGTTTGAGAACTGAAAACTTCATCCTTACGCATAAAAAGAGCATTTACCTAGCAGCAAAAAAAACTAAACATCTAGTTTGGTATTCATGGCACTTGTGACCAGGGCTTGACCTTTTGGCTCACCAGCCACTATGGCTAGTGGTATTACAAAGTCACTACCCAGTCAGTGTTTTCACTAGCCAGACTCCCCCACCCCATAAAAAGTGATAAAAATAACTAGAGACTGTAACTGCATGCATTTCTTTTTATTTGAACAAGAATAATATGAGTTCAGCAGCATGCAGGCCTATTGATTTAATTCACCTTTATATCTGAAGGCAAACATGGCCAGTTAGAACAGTAGTAGGATACAACAGGAGGAAAACAATAATTTTTCCATTTAAGTCCAGATGGTAAGCCTTTTAAACATTCTAAATTGTACTTGACTTCATGAAAGTTTACCATTGGGTCTACAACTAAAGCAACAATCAGACTGTAATGATTTGTAGCACAGATGAGATGGGAGACGATGGATCAACACTCAGGCTTTTAATGAAGGTTATACAAAACAACATGGACAAGAACCAAACAATATCACTAACACATTAACAACAATCTAAGGAACATACATTGTAACATAAGAACTGACAAAGAGTGAGAGAAACTAGTGGGTATATATACAAACTGATGATTGATGAAGGAATACGGAACAGGTGAGGAAGATGGGGAACAGACATCTGTGATGAGTGCAGTGCAACATGGGAAATGTAGTTTCGGGCAAATTAATAACAGAAGACAATAACCATATAAAAAGTCCTTATGAACAGAGTGCTTATGAACAGAGAGGTGACTAACTGTGACACAGACCATCAATGGCTCTACATTACGTGGTTAGGCTAATGTTGATAGTATTTCTTAACAAATAAACTATAGTACATGAAAAGACTAATAGCCTAAACACATTTAGAAACCTTTAACTACAACTTTCAAAAGTAGATGTTCGATTGATTAAACTCATTCACCTTTAGGGTGACCATATTGTGTTTCTCCAAAAAGAGGACACTGTGGAGGGTGCAGGGGGTGTTATTTAATGCATTGTATTTAATATATTTATCAAATTAAATTTATTGTAACAAGAATATATTTAAAAATGTATAATATAATTACACATTTGAAATTTGTAAATCTTAAAAATAAGTAAATAATAATCATGTATAGCTACGCTTGTTTCACCCTTCACAAGGCCTGATCTGTGTTTTGTTTTTGTATTTTCTGAATTTTTTTAGCATTGAAGTACCAGCTTTACAGGTCAAGTACAGAGGTTGCATTACAAATATCAGAGGAAGGGCTTGTAACATTTTTATCATGGTCTATTTTATACATCCTATTAGTTTGCGTTTCCCTGATAAGTAGTATATTTAAAAGTCAAATGTTTTTTGCAACTTACATCATTTATGATTATGGTTGAGAGGGCAGAGCACATCTGTTGACATTTTGCTTACACACATACAGTGCTCGACTGAAAGCAGAGAAAGCAAGCGGGCATGCAAGATAGTTAATTTTATTTTTATTTTTAAAAAGTTTGCACACTTAGGGTGCTTTTTAAACAGAAGACTGCAGCCTAGTAAGGCTGTGTCCTTCCTAGACCAGTCCTTCTGAGGCTGTAGGCTAGACTCCTCCTCAAAACTCAATGCTAGAATGAGACAGTCTAGTAAGTGTGCATGGCGAACCATAACCTTAGAACCATGTGATATTTTACTTTGTTTAGAAAACCTATATACTTCAGAAAACGAGAAATATGTCATAAAGGTTTCTGCCTCCGTGGTCACACAGCTCATTTCCATCCTTTTTTTAAATTATTTGGGACATGTGCAAAGAATTGTGTGTGATTGAAAGCCACAAAGGATACATCCGATGCATCCTCCAAAATATGGCAAAGAAGGCTACGATTCGAGGCTGCCTTCCAAGTGTCGTCACAAGTGCTTGATGACACGGAAGCCAAGATATGCAGCCAACTGAGGCTGCAGCCAAGCACACTTAGTCTGCCGCTCTCTGTCAGAATAATCACGTAAGGACACGGGACACGAAAACTGGTGCAGAGTATCAAATACACATAATTTATGAGAGTTCTAACTGCACGTCAATATGAAGAAAGCCAGATCCTGGACATTTATAACCAATTTTGAAATCCCGGCCAGATGTTTTTTTTCAGGTCCGAAAAAGAGGTTACCTCCAGGAAAGAGCGGCTGTATGGTCACCCTAGTCAACATTAACTTTCATTGCGCCTTTTTCCATAAAAGGAAAAAATATTAATCTTTTCCATTCAGGGAAGAAAGAAAGTCCAATGGATTTGGATCAAGATAAAGATGAGAAAATTATATGACAGAATAATATTACACCGCAAAAAAAAAATATTTTTAAGACAAGTATATTTGTCTTGTTTTCCTGTAAAATTACGAAACATTCTTAAAACGTGATTTATTTAATTGTCAAGCAAAATGGTTAAGATATTAAATCTTGTTTTAAGATAAATCTGACAACATTTTGTGAACTTTAGTCAAAATCTGTCAATGGGGTAAGCAAAATAAACATGTTTTCCCTTTGAATTAAGTTTATATTCTTATCCCATTGGCAAACAGTTCTTTCCTATTTTAAGCAAAAACTTACTAAATTTGATTAGATTTCTCTCAAACCAAGACTTTAAATCTTATGCCAGTTTGCTTGTCAAGTAAATAAAACACGTTTTAAAAATATTTCAATATTTTTATGGGAAAAAAAGACAAAAAATATAATTTGCTGTGTTATAATATAAGTCATATACTATATTCGCCCTATATTATTTAATACGCATCTATACCAGATACCAGTTACTGTTACTGCATTAAAACATTTAGTTTGGACGATAATGTGTATTTTAAAAACCTTGTAATCGATGTTGTCTCTTTACCTTGTCAGTGCTGTTTAATGTCAGGACTGTCTGGCAGTTTGAGAGGTTCGACTTCTCTCAGTAGAATTCAGATGCTTCAGATCAGTGTTGTAGTCTCTGCCGGCCGTGATATCAAAGTGTGACTGAATCACACAAGTTTTGCTCTGAGTTGAGCTCTGGATCTATCTCTGGAGCACACTGATGTGCGCTGCAGCAGTTCACGCGAAAGTAAACTTAATTCGCTCCGCGAATATGCGTGTGTCAGATTTGAAAAGCATATATTTACTGCTTATAAGGTACTGAACGTGAAATTAATACAAGTACATTTTATCCATCTTTACCCCCCTATGTCATTGCACCCTTGGCCCCACCTACTGGTTATTGGTCAGTCAAACAGGTGAAGAGAGAGAGATGGGGCATGTCATGGGAGATTCATCCAAAGTGGACCTACACAAGACACCTTCATATGCCTGTCTGGATTAAAATGTTTTCTACATAAACGTGCACTAGACGAATGGCTTTGACCATCTGACCTTCTCGCACCTCTTTTAAAAGATGAAATGTCAAGTTATAACTCTAAAAAGGAGACCCCATTATGTTTCATTCTGTGGTGCTGTCTTGCTGTTGTGCTGTTTGGAAGGCATCCTTGACCGTTTTAGCACCCAAGTGGACAACAGGGAAGATAATACAGTTCTAAAAAAATGTAAAAATCAAATAAATAAAGAGTATGTCATGACCCGTTTAAGATGTTTTAAACAGACTTATCTCACAGGAAAATCAGGTCAGCTGAAATCGAAGTATGTTTTCCAAATATACAAATTTCCCCTAATGGCGTTAGCCTGGGATGGGGCTTTCTTTTTGTTCAATCAACAGCAGACAGGAGATTATTCAGAAAGCTGGTTGAAAACAGTTTATTTTTGCAATTAATTTGGTTACACAAAAGATATGATTTATTTAACTTTAGATATTATAGCCACTTAAAGTAGGAACCAATGTGAATTGTGAGTGCCTTTGACGTCACATACATTTTGATTTCTGGCAAATGCCTTTCTTTTGGTCTCAGTACTGTCAGGTTTAGGGTTTGAGTTAGGAAAATATTAATGTAATCACTACTGAAATGTTTCAGAAAATCGGAACATCCATTCAAAGAAGTAAGAAAAATTATGTAGTTTTAAAGCTGAAATGTGTAATTACCGATGTCATATATGGGAATTTTATCATATTGGTAATTGTAATATTCTTCTTGAGAACTGTAGCCAGACACATTCAACCTAGTCATGGAATGATCCTTACTATAACAAAATGTTTGCAAACTGACTTTTATGTGCACTGTTCCACGTTTCTCTGCAGTTCCCTAGTCAAATACTAGAGGTGCTACAACAATTGTTTGTTTTATTAACTTTCACACAAATCACGGGTACTAAGGCTGATTATGATACTTATTTTTCACTCCATTACTCACACAATGCTATGTTTTGATATTGAAACATTTTTAATATAATGCATCATTTTAAAAACAATACTTTATAATGATATTACAGACCCACCAGCATTTACAGATGTATTTCACTGTGATCATGTTCCTGGCTGACATGTGAGACAAAAGCGTCCCAAAAGCGACAAGAAATGACGCGGTTGATTCAAAAAGTTATCATGTCACATTTGCTTTTTCCACACAATCAGTCAGGTTAAGGTGTTGGTTTTGGGTAAGTTTGTTTTGCTTACCTCTAATTTGCATTACGAAAACTATTGGTCAGGCTTAGGTCAAAGGTTTAGCTTACGGAGGTTCATTTTACTCATTAATAAAATCTAATATTTCTAATCTAAATCTAAACTTGATTACAACACCATTTCACTAGCTTTTGGTGCCCCCGCTGGACATTTCACTATTAAACTGCAGCAAAACACGTAATGAAGAAAGTAATTTCGTTTTGCAGAAATTTACACCTTTCAAAAAAAGAGCCAATCTGCTTTTTGATATTTTGAATGTGCATGCTCATTAAAAAGATTGTTGATTTGAAAGATTTTATAGCTGATTCCAAACTATAATTTTTTTGGCTAGCAACAAATCATTAATATTTCATTGTATTACAGTTGATGTATTTGGTGATGATTTTTTGAACAGCTCTTAAAAGCATCAGATGAATCTATATTTCCCCCATGCTTCCCAATGAGCAAATATGATAGTCTGCAGACATACTTACGGAAGGTTCTATGGCAAATGAGCAATTGATTTTGAGATTAATAGATAGCTTTCTCCAGCTATTTTAAACCTCTTGGGTTGGACCCCTAAAACAATTTCAGGGAAATTAACCTAAAAATCAACCTTTCTTACTTATATTTGACCCTGCACATTTCAACTGGTATTTTAATATAAAAAAAGACAAACATCATCATTAACCTACTGTTAATTTCTTGCTATTGTTGTTTCATCATCAACCCAATATTCAAGATTCAATTTAATTCATGCCACAGCCACCTGAAAGTGTGCAGTTCTGAGTGCTGTTTTCTGTTAAAAAGAGTGAACACTTTCAACTGCAGTATATTCGAATGTCATGTTTTTGTGCTTTATAATTGAGTCACTTTGACAACCAATCATCTTTTACTATACTGTACAAGCTCTGCCATTAGAGCTAACCGCTGGCGCTGCTATACAAATGTAAATTAATCGCTCTTTGCAATTTAGTCTATATGCCCACTGTTGCACTCATACATGGACAAAATGTTAGTCGTGAGCATACTGCAGTGACTTTTGTTTCTGACATATTGTCGTTGCATTGCTTTTCAACTTTCTGGAATTAATTGGTCCTGTTCATTGAGTTTGGGAGCAATTCATGTCAGTGCAAATGAAGAGGTTATGTTACTCTTTAGTGAATGTGAAATTTAGAATAGCACTGTGGTTTCATTATACTTCATTATAAATCTCTCAATCAAGCCTTTTGAAGAGGAAATGCTGTATCAAGTTTCATGAAAATCATTTAAAATCCTTATTCATTATGCCATTTTTGAGTGACCACTTATTGTACTAATGTGGTGAAAGGTTGACCTACATGTCCAGTTTTATAATGTATTGATAAAACCTATAATAACTGAAGGTTGATGGGTATTGTTAATTAATGCCATTAGAGCCAATTAAAGAGTATTTAGGAAAATTAACATTTTTGTTTTTAAATGTGACTATGCCTGAGCTGTTTTAAAATATTCAGTAATTATTTCCCATTTTTCTGAGATTTTTAAGTCAAGTGTTGTCAAAGGAAAAAGATAAATTAGATGGTAGAGGGAAACATTATGATCAAATCAATGAAGATTGTATATGTTCAAAAGCATGATTATGCCAGCCATTGCAAAATGTCCTACAGATTCCATTAGCCATTACAAATATATAGTTTAAGGCAATAAAACACAATGGAAACCAGTGGTGTTGAGAACATTTAGTGGTAAATGTATTATTATATAGTATAACTTTATACAATTTAGCTTAAGTGTAGCAGCAGTTGAGGGAACAGGAGACAGGTAGACATTTAAGTGGATGTTGTTATCACAAGTCAGCATGGGAGACTTTTAGTGCTGAATTAACAGTCCTGCTGAGATAGTTTTTTATTTTTTTTGGTCCTGCCATAACGAAAGGCTTTTTGTTATAGAAGGGCAAAGAAGGTAGGAGGTCACATACCATTTACCGTCTCTATAGGATTGGACAATGTGACCAGTTTTAACTGATTCTAACTTTGTAGCGACACTTTTAGTGGGAATATAATCGACTTTATTATCAAGATTTTTCTGCTTATCTCAGTTGGATGTTCCGTTTTCCACTACAAATATCAGTAGTTTCTTTGCAGTTAAGCTGTTGATCTCTTAAAAGCTACTGCAAAGCCTAGATGATATACAGTATATTCAATATTCACTATACTGCATATTGTGATCATTTTGCTGGTAGGCCTAATATAAAACAACAAAGCAACATTGAGCATATCATAATGATTTTATTGTGTTTGTATTTGGCTTTTATGTTTCCTGAAGATCCTTCAAAGACTATTTTTGTGATCCCCCTCTTGTCTTGTGAATCACGAGAATGACACCGCTTCGATGTCAACAATTGACCCTATATACATTACTGTCTTAATACATGTTTATTATGCATGATTCTTTAGTGCATATTATTACAAATGAAAGAAAGATTGTATAAGATATACAAATAAAATTCTCATTTCATATACTGTATCACTTTAAAATCACTCAGACTATAGAAGCAACGGCATTTCTTGTTGACTTAAATATGGATGCAAAAGTCGTGCTTGGCAAAATCAAACATACACTGCTACTCTTATGAATGACCACTTGCTCAGCCCTTGAAAAATGACAAAACATAAATCTTTCAACTAAAATAATTGTTTGCATTTTATAATTATAAACTGAATGTAATTTTACAGTGTGATGCATTAACATTTAACTGCAGCACAGGGCCGTGCACAGACATTTTGAGGTGCATTGGCTCAAACTGAGAAAAAGGTTTTTTATTTTACGCTTTTACGTGTTTCTTGTAATATAGACAGAGGTGTAGTGGTAAAAAAAGAGGTGGGTAAACTATAAATTCTGGTGGACCACGACGTGGTCACCCGGTAAGGTGGGCCACTGCCTACCGGTGTATGTGTATCCTGATGACATCGCTATAGGCTATCATTTGATGGTACTACCAAGGGTATCACTGTTTGTTCCCTCATCATAGGTCACACAATCACTATTCAATTCATACATTTATCTAAGTTCTTGTTAAAGAGACCCAAGAAGGAATAATACGGTTGAAATCTATAAAGTTTACTAAATGACAAAACAGAGAGAACACAAAAAATATTTAAGAGAGATAGAGAGGGAGGCTTATATCCAGGGCTTCCAATGCAATGCACTTCTACATAATGATTAGGGATTTGGGATTATTTTCATAGTCGATTAATCTGTTGAATATTTTCTCGATTAATCAATTAGTTGTTTGGTCTATAATATGTCAGAACAATGTGGATCAGTGTTTCCCAAAAGCCCAGGAGGATGACGTCCTCAAATGTCTCGTTTTGTCCACAACTCAAAGATATTCAGTTTACTGTCACAGAGGAGAGAAGACACTAGAACATATTCACATTTAACAAGCTGGAATCAAAGAATTTTTGCCCGCCACAATATCAACGCTGACCGCCACACATTGATTTTCGATTTATTTTTAATTTTTTACTAAGCCTATTTAAAATCGTATTTGATTGCAGAGAGCCGTAGCGCATTCGCGCAGCACTAGGCTACCTCTCGCTCGTCCCTCTCTCTCTCTCTCTCTCTCTCACCCGTACCTCTCGTGCTCTCTCTCCGTCATGGAACACCGCTGCATAAATCTGTCCAACACAGCACTGTCAGTTATTACTTATTAGCCAGCATGCAAGGAGCCTAGCTAATAAGGAGAGCTAAGTTATTGTTAGAATACAGCTGGATTTTTGAGGTCAGCACGCTGTATATAGCTGGTAGTAGTCAATATCGATGCACTGGCAGCAGCGCATTATGAAAGACTTCGTCTTAGGTTTAACAACCTATGAAACTAATAATGACCAATATGAAACTAAAACGACATAAGCTTAATTTAAAATGGCTTAGGAACTATCTATTTAGAGGTGGATAAACGCAATTTAGAGGTGGATAAACCCACTTTGGAGGTGGGTAAATGCTATTTCCGAATTTTGGGAGGTGTGTAAACGGCGTTTACGTGCGTTTAGCCTCCACTACATCCCTGAATATAGACTAGTATTGTCTACATACAGTATACTGTATATTAATATGCTAAATATATAACTCATGTAGAATATGAATATACCTGTACTTATTTTCTTAATCTGTAAACTAATATTAATTTTTAAACTTAAAATATGATTTACTTTCAAACACAATATTATACACTACCATGGCAAACGAGTTTGAGGAAAAAACTACTTTCCTGTGGACAGTGTGAAAGACCTTTTGCTATTTATTTTCATCATGATTCACCTGCTTGCTTTCTGGTAATTTGAAACCAGCTTTGCAAAGAAACTCCCTTTAGCCTCCATCCGCTCTTTCTCTTTGTGTCTCAATCTTCGTTTTTGTGAAGGCATAGTTCTGTAAACAGTGTGCAACACACACTTTGAACTTATAAAATAGGCACAGCATAATGTGATGCCTGATATGCAGACCTAGTGGTATTAAACATTATGTAGATAAATATCAATGTTACTTGAGTGTTATTATCACTGTCTTCACTGTCTTCACATTTTTATATCTAGAAGACTGACATGGCTTTATATATTTATGTATACTTTAATCCACCCTCAATTGTAAAAGACAACTTGCTTTATGTTCAGTTCAGCAACAGTTGAAGAGCTCACTTTATCATTCTTCATCATTTATAGCCTGGATAGCAATGGTAGGAAAAGCCATATTCCTTAATTATTGTTCTGATTGATGTAGTGTAAATTGAGAAGATGAGGGGTCAAAGCACTGGTCCCAGCGGAACATCAGTGGTCAGCTGGTATGACTTGGGGACTTCTACTCTCCATGTGACCTTGAAGGATCTGCCTGTGAGGTACGACTCAAACCATCCAAGTGCAGATCCTGTGATGGCCAGGACAGGAGAATCTGGTGGTTCATCATGTCAAAAGCAGCAGACAAGTCAATGTGGATGGAGACAGATGATTTGGAGTTAGCTCTTGCTAGTCACAGGGTTTCAGCTACTGACAATAGGGGAGTCTACGCCAAGTGTAATGTAACTAAACGAATATATTTATAAGTATAATAAAACAAGATGCCGTTAAATACACATGATCTTATCTAGACATTGCCGAACCTGTGACGGAATCCTTGAAAACTGAAGTGACAATGGAATGACATTTTCATGATGCAGGCAAAAAGTCACTATGGTGACGCTTCCCTTATTAGACTGCCCGGGTTACATAATTTTTATCAAGATGTTTACTGTATTTTACTGAATATCTTGTATTAAACATGTTTAATCTTCTTGGCTACAATGGCTGTTCGGTTGATATGATGGTTCTTCTTAAAAAAGAACACTCATTAGCTATATCACCCAGCCCAAGCTATTGAACAAATGCACTTATTCTCTGCTTTTCTCCAGCAATCCGGGTATCCTATCCTCTTCTGTCTTTCTTTAATGGTTGAACAGTCCCTTCAGCCACTGGCGGAAATATCATTAAAATATGTGTATTGTAAATAATAGAATGATATATTCTTAAAATAATTGTTTAAGAAATAAAATACAAATGCAAACGGGGCAACAACAAAAAAACGTTTTAAACATTTTGAGTCCCCCCTCCCTTGCCTCACAGTGCTTTGGTCCACTGCCTCCGCCCCTTTTACCTCACCACCGACACACACACATTCCGGTGGCGGGAGAGAAGAACAACGTTTTTGAGTAGTTGTGGAACTCCAGTAAGTCAGTGTTATTTTATTCACTTTAAACATGATGAAGTGATTATTTTCTCTTTAATATAGATGATGCTGAGTCATTAATAAATCATGTCAAAAAACAAATATATGATTGTGTACTTGTGTACCAATGTACTTTTGTCACTGATGCAGTCTGCTATGTTAGCGATTATAACGTTTAACGTTACCCTTGTTTAATACAGTCTATGCGTTTACCTAGCTTGTTTAATACAGTAGTATATCCCCACTCACACACACACCCATAGAGTGTACGCATACACTACATGATGTAACGTTAGTCTTGTAGACTAGATTAGTCCGGGTGCGCATTTAGATTTTAACGCTTTCACTGTGATTTAGTCGGTTTATATCATTTAATATAGTTAATCTAATATAATATCACACGAAGAGTGCAGTTTTTCTCCAGATATCAGCATGATAACAAATGTGATTTTGATTTTATACAAGTTTAATAAACAAGAAGTTAATATTAAGTGATGTACATTTTAGACACCATATTGCCTGTTTTAGCTCCATTTTACCAACGAAAATAGTTGAAAACTAAGCAACAGCACTGTAATTGCGTCTCTGAGAAACACACCGAGGTGTTTCCTTACTGAATGAATCAGCTTTTTGAACAATCAGTTGAATGAATCTCAATGACTCACTCATTAACAGTGACTTACTGCCTCCTACTGGCAGTTTTAATTTCACATTTAAAGTATCTTTTCATGTTTTAAATCATTTCAAATATAAATATTCAACATTTTATTTTTAAAACGTCATATTATTTATCCATCCATCCATCCAACTTCAACCGCTTATCCGAAGTCGGGTCGCGGGGGCAGCTGCTCCAGCAGGGGGCCCCAAACTTCCCTATCTCGAGCCACAATAACCAGCTCTGACTGGGGGACCCCGAGGCGTTCCCAGGCCAGTGTGGAGATGTAATCTCTCCACCTAATCCTGGGTCTTTCCCGAGGCCTCCTCCCAGCTGGACGTGCCTAAAACACCTCCCTAGGGAGGCGGCCAGGGGGCATCCTTACCAGATGCCCAAACCACCTCAAGTGACTCCTTTCGACGCAAAGGAGCAGCGGCTCTACTCCGAGCTCCTCACGGATGACTGAGCTCCTCACCCTATCTCTAAGGGAGAAGCCCACCACCCTTCTGAGGAAACCCATTTTGGCCGCGTCTACTCGCGACCTAGTTCTTTCGGTCATGACCCAGCCTTCATGAAAATTTAAGAGAATGTTTGAAAACATAGTTACCTCTGAAAATGTACCAATCACTACACTGAAACCGCCATGTCCAACCAGGTGGACTGTGCGCAATTCTGCTATAATAGCTGTGCTAGGGCAGTATGAGCGGGTACTTGGCAGCCTAGAGGAGATGGCAAAAAGTACATCTAGGACAGCTTCAACTGCCAGTGGCTTATTTGAGCACTTCAGCAAAGGTAAGACTGTGTTGGGCCTCACACTTGCTTCTGCTGTTGTTGGAGAGCTTGAGTGCCTAAACATTTCACTGCAGAAGAAGACCCAGACTGTCTCTGGTATGCAGGCTGCAGTAGATTGTGTCCGATCCTCTCTTCAGGGAAAGAGAAATGACAAGAGCTATCTTGAACTGTATGAGAAAGCTACAGCATTGGTTAACTCCACTGAAACAGTTGACTCTATTGAGACAACAAATTCAAGGCGCTTTGCTGGCAAAGCAGTGGATCATTACAGGGGAGAGTTCTTTAAAGGATTGGATTGTGTGGAGGTTCAGTTTGGTGACCATTTCAATCAAAACAGTCTAAAGACTCTGCAAAATATAGAGAGTGTCCTTCTGACCGGGGTGTTAACTGATGCAATAGTTGAGTACCCTGAGTTGCATAGGGCTACAATGGGCCAAGACAGACTTAACAGTCTGTTAGTCTGCAATGTTCACAAAGACAGGCTGGACAGCCTTAACATAAACAAGATATGCCAAGAGTTTGTAGCCCCTCAGTTGCCAGTACAGTTGCCCCTCTTTCGCCAGAAATACCCCTGTAGCAGCAGTGGTGAGGCAGCAGAGGTCCTCAGGGGAATGCTAGTGGAGGTACGGGGGTTGTTTGACCAAGTTGAGGTTCTTGTCAGAATTTTGTTGGTGGTGCCAGTGTCCTCGTGTGAAGCTGAGACCTGAGACCTGAGAACCTGCATTGCGGAGACTGAAGACGTGGCTAAGGGCTACAATGGGCCAAGACAGACTTAACAGTCTGTTAGTCTGCAATGTTCACAAAGACATGCTGGACAGCCTTAACATAAACAACATATGCAAAGAGTTTGTGGGGCCCAGTGATACCAGGAAAAATACATTTGGTACTTTTGTTTAGTGCCTGTCCTGTCATGCAAGTTTGATTTAAATTACAGCTATTTTTTATTACTTAATATAGAGCAGTGACTATAACATAATATCTTTATTTGTTACAAACTCATTTTATTTCTTTTATATGGGGACACTTTTTCACAAAATTGACGTTTTTCATTACTTTTAAATTTACTCACTATACAGTTGTGTGAGGGTATATGTCTAAGAGTGTAGTCATGCCTTCATTTGCTAGGCATGGTAAATGTTTTTATGTATGTTTTAATTATAACTGTGAAGCAACAACATTGCTATTAAATGTGATATATAAATAAATAAAAGTCGAAGTTAAGTTCAAATTCCATTGTATTTTGGTGGATTGATTGTGTAAACAACTTATTTACAAAACATGTATGGTTTTGAAAAATTTTTTGGTCAATTTTCATTAAACCAGAAAGAAACTTTGAGAAGGATAATGGAACGGTCTCCATGCTAAACTAATAATAGTAGTAAGGCTTTCCTTTGTGTACATGTATCCTTGCAAGTACAATTTTGCCTGTATTATTGGTGTCCCTTTCAAAAATTGCTCTTGAGAATTGTTATGTTTATTGTCCCCCCCCAACATTTTGATGAAATTCGCCCCTGCCTTCAGCATCAGATGTGTTAATACTCTGAGCCACCTAAAGTGGCATAAATATAGCTAATGTGCAAACAATTTAATGCACATCTTAAAGAGTTCTTTTTTATGGTGAATTCAGAACATAACAAGATGTGTGATTTCAGTAGCGAAGTTAGCCTATATGTTCTGTGGTCACAAATTAAACTGTGTCCGCAAAATGTACGGTTTTTGTTTTAAGCATTATGGATGAAAAACTGTCAGACTTTTGTTTGCTTAGCATTACATTTGAATGGTGAGTTGCTGTTTGCGTTTGTTTATATATCCATGACTTTGTTGCAGTCATTATGCATCAGGTAATTTGTAAAGTGACAGGGCTAAAATGAGGGTGATTCTTCATTTGGGCAGCTGACCCGGGGACATGGAAGCGAGGGAAGAGCTCCATATATTTTACTCTTTTTAGATTTATAAAAGGAATGATAATAAGATTACTAGTGTTCATCCCAATAAGCACTGTACAAAAAGAAACAAATCATAATTATGACCCTCGCTAACACTGCAGACCCAGGCTGGTTAACACTAAAATAAATCTATACTTGGTGGTTATATGGCTAGTGTGCATAATGGTGATGAAAAGAAGAGAAAACAGCTGCCTGAAACAATGCTTAAGAAAAGAGGTCAGTTCTGTACAAAGGGCATTATGGATTACCTCCTCTGAGGTGAATGATAAATTATAAAACATATAATTCTGGTCCTGGACTCAGAAAGGCCAACTATTAACCTTTGTTTACATGTCAGGGACTATATCTACCCCCTTGGGTATCGTATGCCAAACAGAAAGGGGCCCCCTGGTGGTTTAGGGGCTTTTAGCGGTTACAGTATACTGTTATACCAAGAAGAAACTTAATTATGGGTATAATTAACATTGTTGTGGCCATTTTTTTTTCCCCAAAGGTAGAATAATTATGATTTTATTTACCATAGTTTTGGTTTTCCTGTTATTACTATGGTTTAACTATGAATATAATGGGTAAAAGATAGTTACTGTAGTAAAACCTTGGTAAATATTGTGATTACAGATTTACTTCAAATACCATAGTTGAACTATGTTTACTGTAGGATAACCATGGTACATTTTCATAAGGGATGGCTAAAGTGATTGATTGTAATGAAACACAAAATAATTGCTAGGGAACGAAAAACCATAGTGAAGGAGTGAAAACGAATCGGTTACCTAACGTAACCTCGGTTCTCTCTAGAAGAGGGAACGAGTATTGCATAAGCTAGCTTACGCTACGGGAAAGATTAATCTTTTCTGAGATATTGAAGCCAAAAAATTATCCTTAATTTTGTATCCATTGTCAACGCAGTGCAGCAGCTGCATACCTTGAGCGGGCTAGCTAGCGAGCTCATAGGTTGCTCTGCGGCAACTGCTGCAGCCTATAGACGAACTTGAGTGAACTTGCGTCCAATGACAGGCGCCCGCGCTGTCACTGTATCAAAGCCCGCCAGAATGGGCGTGGCTAGAGTGCATATAAGCGTAAGTTCGTAGGCTGGAACCCTGGTTTTCATTGAATGAAGCGAAAATCGCTCGTGGCACGAGCACGGCCGGCTACGCAATACTCGTTCCCTCTTCTAGAGAGAACCGAGGTTACGTTAGGTAACCGATTCGTTCTCTTACGAGAGGTTCTCTCGTATTGCGTAAGCTAGCTTACGCTACGGGAACCCATTGTCAATGCTGTGCGCGCCAAGCATCCACTGCATGAGCCCCGGGGGTGGGGGGATCCGGGGGAGCCCTTGTGAGTGGGGGAATAATATTTGGCCGGCAAGAGTGCTGGCCAGTGTGTGTGTAATACATAAGCACATAGTGGGAAGGGAAAGACAGAGCGGCGGTGCCGGTCTGTGTGGGATGTGTCCCGTCAGTGCAGCTCACCAGGGGAGCTGTAGCGTATTAAACCGCTAGAAGTTTTGCCTGCAGGGCGGGCACTTCCAGATTGTAAAATCTGACAAAGGTGGAGGGGGAAGCCCAGCCCGCTGCCACACATATGTCGTGAATGGAAATCCCGCTGTACCATGCCCACGAGGCGGCCATGCCTCTAGTGGAGTGAGCCCTAATGCCTAACGGGCATGGCAGGTCTTTTGACGCGTACGCGGCAGCAATAGCGTCCACTATCCATCTAGACAGTGTCTGTTTCGAGGCGGCGAAACCTTTGGTGCGCCCTCCGAACGAAACGAAAAGCTGCTCAGAGCGTCTGAAAGAGGCGGAGCGCACAGTATACAATCTCAGTGCTCTGACTGGGCAAAGGAGATTGGCGTCGCGTTCGCTATCGGATGCTGGCAGCGCCGATAGGGAAATGAGTTGTGCTCTGAAAGGAGTACCGATCACCTTGGGGACATAGCCGTGTCTAGGCTTTAAAATGACCTTGGAGTCACTTGGTCCAAACTCAAGACACGCAGCGCTGACAGACAGCGCGTGAAGGTCTCCCACACGTTTAACTGATGACAGAGCAGTTAGAAAAACGGTTTTGAGTGAAAGGTATTTCAAATCCACGGATTGAAGCGGTTCGAAAGGGGGGGTTTTCATAGCTTCGAGAACTACAGAAAGATCCCAGATAGGAACCGATGGGGGCGCGGAGGGTTCATCCTTCTAGCTCCCCTGAGGAAGCGGATGACCAGCTCGTGTTTTCCCAGTGACTGGCCGTGCAGGGGTTCAGCGAACGCCGCGACGGCCACCACGTACACTTTGAGCGTGGATGGAGATCTGCCCTTATCCAGCAGCTCTTGTAAAAACACGAGCAGCGACGACACCCCACATGTCCGTGGGTCCAGGTCTCTGTCGGTGCACCATTTTGAAAACACAGACCATTTGGACGCATAGAGTCTTCTCGTGGAAGGGGCTCTAGCGTGTATGATAGTGTTTATTACTCCTGGCAAAGCGACAGGTAGTCGTTGATCACCCACGCGTGCAGCGCCCAGCGCTCTGGGTGGGGATGCCAGATCGTGCCGCGAGCTTGAGAGAGGAGATCTGCTCTCACTGGAATGGGCCACGGGGCTGTCAGTGACAGCTGCGTAAGCTCCGGGAACCATGTCTGATTCTCCCAGCGCGGGGCTATGAGGAGCACCGAGTGACGCGTTTCCCTGATCCTCTGCATTACCTGTGGCAATAGCGAGACGGGAGGGAAGGCGTAAAGCGGGCGGTTGAGCCAGTCCTGGGCCAGCGTGTCCTCACTTTTCGAGAAAAATACTGGGCAGTGAGAGTTCTCTTCTGACGCAAAGAGGTCTATCTCTGCTCTGCCGAATATGCTCCATAACTTCTGGACTGTTTGAGCGTGCAGGGACCATTCCCCTGGGGAAATATTGTCTCTGGACAGTCTGTCTGGGCCGTTGTTCAGGTGGCCTGGCACGTGTGTCACCCTCAGCGAGCGCAGGTGGCACTGGGACCAACTCAGTATGCGTTTTGTCAGATGGAAGAGGTTCCTGGATCTGACACCGCCCTGATGGTTTAGATAGGATACCACAGATCTGTTGTCCGAACGGACCAGGACATGGTGACCCTGAATGACCGGGAGGAAGCGCACGAGCGCATACTCGACTGCTATCATTTCCAGACAATTTATGTGAAGGAGCTTTCCTGAACTGACCATAGGCCAAAAACCGGAGAGCCCTCGCAGACCGCGCCCCAACCCGTGTTGGACGCGTCTGTCGAGATGACTTTTCGGCGAGATACAGCTCCCATCGTCACTCCCCGCTGATACCATTCGGCCACTGCCCAGGGCTGCAGAGCTGAGATACAGGTCTGAGTCACTCTGATGGGCTGGCGGCCCGTGACCCAAGCCCGGCGAGACGCGCGGGTGTTTAGCCAATGCTGAAGCGGGCGCATGCACAGTAAACACAGCTGAAGTACTGCTGCGGCTGAGGCCATGTAACCTAGCATTCTCTGAAATGTTTTCAGAGGCGTGAGGCTGTTCATCTGAAAGGACGCGGCTAGTCGCTGAACACGGCGCGCGTGCTGTGTAGATAAGCGAGCCGTCATCGCCATGGAGTCTAGTTCTATTCCAAGGAAGGAAATTGCCTGACTGGGCTGTAGTGAGCTCTTGGTCCAATTGACTGCAAGACCCAAACTGTTCAGATGGCTGAGGAGAGCTGTCCTGTGAGACAGAAGCTCCATATGTGACTGTGCTAAAATCAGCCAATCGTCCAAATAGTTCAGAATTCGCAAGCCCTGACTCCGCAGGGGTGCGAGCGCCGCATCCATGCACTTCGTGAAAGTACGGGGTGCTAAAGACAGGCCGAACGGAAGGACGGTGTATTGATAAACCTGGCCGTCGAAGGCGAATCTCAAGAATGGCCTGTGACGGGGATTTATCTGAATCTGAAAGTAGGCATCTTTCAGATCGAGAGAAATAAACCAGTCCCCCTGGCGCACATGCGCGAGGAGTTTCCTGATTGTAAGCATTTTGAACGGTCTTTTTGCGAGCACCTTGTTCAAAACCCTGAGATCTAATATTGGTCTGAGGCCGCCGTCTTTCTTGGGGACAAGAAAATAACGGCTGTAAAACCCCGACTCGCTCTATGGCCCTTTTGCACAGAAGGTTTGCTATTTCTGAACGAAGCATGCAGGCTGCTTCCGTGTTCACAGTAGTTTTGAGCCACGCTCTGAAGCGGGGAGGGCGGCGATCGAACTGTAGCAAATAGCCCTGTTTTATTGTGCTTAACACCCATTTGGATATCCCCGGGATAGCTTTCCACGCTTTGAAGCTGTAACGCTAGAGGGTGAATGGCCAAGTCGCCCTGATTGCCGCACACAGCGAGCTGAACAGAATGTGTGAGCGCGCTTACTGTGCTTATGCATGACTGCTCGCAGACAGCAGGGACAGGCTGTTCTGTGAGTGACTTCCCGATTGAGGTGAATGGGGAAAGAGTCACATCTGTGAAGTGATGCGCGAGCATAGTCACGGGCATGGGACTTACATACAGAGAGGTGTTTACTGGCCGTGTGACAGAGCGGGCAGAGAAGGGGCGCGCGCACGAATTCGTGGGTGCGTTTATTGACTCTAACACTCGAGCTGGCTGTGCCTGCTTTATGTGAGTGGGCTCTGATAGGGACACGGGAAGTGTAATGCTTGTTTGTAGGGGTGAATACTGGATTGTGGGCACATTTTCTACACATAAGGCATGTTTGCTTTTTACAAGATTTCTTTGGGTCGCCGTGAAAATGGCATTTGAGTGCAGGCAAGCGGGCAGTATCACCGGCTTGTTGGCTGCTGAATCCACCACTGCAGTAGCCTGAGAGAAGGTGACTGACAGGGGGCGAAGCTTTGATGGTGGTCCGGCCACAGCGGGACTGAGCCGTCGTTTCCTTAACAAAGCTAGGAGGACTTTGGTTGCTCAGGTTTCAGTGCAATCTTAGGCCGAGGCCCGCGGGGGGGTGGCGGTCTGTGGCGGCTGTCTGAGCGCGTTCTAGGGTGGCCGTCCTGTCGACGCTGAGAAGTCTGGCTTTGCTGAGCTGGGCGCTGTGAAGAGGCTCGTGCAGGAGGCTGGTCACGTGGGCGGCCTGCAGAGGAGCTAGCGCGACGAGGCAGGAAGAGATTCATGGCTTGGGTGGCTTTCTGGACTTCCGAGAAATGGTCAACAATGCCACTCACCGCGGAACCGAAGAGACCGACGGAGAGAGCGGCGCGTTGAGGAACGTGGAGCATTCAGCTTCTCCCATGTCGGCTAGCGTTAGCCATAGGTGTCTCTCGGTCACAGTCAGCGCGGCCATGCACTTCCCTAGGGCTTGAGCTGCAGCTTTGGTGGCGCGAAGGGCGAGATCCGTCGCGCTCCTTAGATCTGAAACAGCCTCTGGGTGCCTGCCTTTCTCATCCCACTCTCGAAGAAGGTCCGCTTGGAGGATCTGTAAAACGGCCATGGAATGCAGAGCAGATGCGGCTTGGCCAGCGGCGGCATAGGCGCGGCCAACACAGGCGGAAGTAGTTCTGCAGGCCTTAGACGAGAGCACTGGCTTAGACCGCCATCTCGCGGAGGGTGGGCAAAGGTGTGCTGCTACCGAATCCTCGACCGGGGGGATGGAAGAATAGCCCGTCTCGGTGGCGCCGTCCACCGAAGCGAGAGAGGTGGAGACATGGGATCGGTTCCTGGCCGAGAGAGGCGCGTTCCACGATTTAGAGAGCTCGGCGTGGAGTTCCGGCAGGAAGGGAGCGGGCCGCGGGCGCCGCACGGCGACGGCTCTGAAGAAAGCAGCCGTCGAGTCTGTTGGGAGCCTGCTCAAGAGGGTGGTGACCACTCGAGCCCGAGGCGGTCGACGGCCTGTGTGAGGAGGCGCGTTAGTTCTTCCTCGACTCCGGCGCAGGTCCTGCTGGATTCCTGGGCCGAGGAGGAGGCTTGGGAGCCTGACCACTCCTCGCTGTCCGAAGCCATGATGGAACAGCAGCCCTTATCCTCCGCCTCGTCATCCGAGATGGCAACAGTGCAGCCGCTCGGCGGCAACTGCGCGTCCCGGGAGGGCGGGGAGGGTGAAAGCGAGGCTCGAGGGAGAGGCTCCGGCGAGGTAGTCGCTTCTAACACCGGTTCCGGCAGCCTTTGGGAGCGGCGCTTCTTTCTGCGCGGCGAAACGAAAGGCAGCGTGGCAGCTTCGGTTTTGAGTGCTTCCAGTCGAGCCCGCAGGGTCGACATCGGAAGCTCCTCGCAGAGGTCGCATCCGCCGTCAGCGAGGGCGAGCTCTGCATGTTCCAGTCCCAGGCAGAGAGCGCAGATGAGGTGGCGGTCTCCGGCGCTGAGAGGGGTGCGGCATGAGGCGCAGGTGGTGCGAGGCATCTTTAAAAAGACGCTCGTTGCTCTTTTTGTGAAGTTCGCTGAGGAACTAGCTTGCTCTAAAAAGGACACGTCGCCGGATGGCGTAGCTCGCAGGACGGCTGAAGGTGGCGAAGACGGCCGGCTTCTTCGAGCACTGTCCACGCTTGCTAGATGCCCCTCGAACGGCGACGCGGCTTCTGCAGTTCAGAGATGCGAAGAGCTTCGCTGAATAGATGAAAATCAGGGTTCCAGCCTACGAACTTACGCTTATATGCACTCTAGCCACGCCCATTCTGGCGGGCTTTGATACAGTGACGGCGCGGGCACCTGTCATTGGACGCAAGTTCACTCAAGTTCGTCTATAGGCTGCAGCAGTTGCCGCAGAGCAACCTATGAGCTAGCTAGCTAGCCCGCTCAAGGTATGCAGCTGCTGCACTGCGTTGACAATGGATACAAAATTAAGGATAATTTTTTGGTTTCAATATCTCAGAAAAGATTAATCTTTCCTGTAGCGTAAGCTAGCTTACGCAATACGAGAGAACCTCTCGTAAGAGAACAAAATAGCACGGACATTTATATTCTAAAATAAAAATATTTTAGAATATAAACTATGATTCTGTATTTGTTAAAACAGATACATGACTATGGCATAGGTCTGGGCTCTATAGTAGATTCAACTGGCCAAGAACCGCCCATTAAGGCATCTAACTTACATGTTAAGCGGCCAATCACAGTCAGATTTGTCATTACGGGATGTTTAGGGGTGGGGATATCGGAGATGTATCATAACATAATAAAAGATAAAAAAATAATTTATAGAAATGCCGTACAAGTCTCCTCGAGCGTTTGGGAAAATAGCAGAAAATGCATAAAGTGTCTAAGTACAGAACAGAAAACCTCATAGACCTATTTCACAGACTGTCATGACAAAGAAGAAAATGTGGCTCTGCTCATGGGTATCGCTTTACTTTCTGCTACATGCCTCAAATGAAATTCTCAACATCTTTAAAAGATTTGATGTTACTAATCTGGCAAATTTGGGCAAATAATGTGATTATTTTGTCCTCAAAAGTGCTCTTTATATCAAGGTGGAACCTGGTGAACATAGCTCATCTTCAAGGAGGACTGATAAAATGTCCTGTGTGCATCTACTCTCGGAAGTTCCATCGAACCAGCCAATCAGATTTGCGCTGAGTTGATTGAGAAAGCATTTTTCAGTTTTGTGTGCTATTGTCATCAGACTGTTAGAGAACGGTCTGTGGGCGCTCCATAGAAGTGCCATCTGAGGCTGAGACTACTTGTATATCAACTGTAAAAGTGTCGCTCCTTCCAGATGAAATACTACTATAAAAGTTTGTGTAATGAACAATCCTATGTCAATGTTCATGTGTATAATCAAAAGAGAGGTGTACAGTATATCTACTGTACTCTATTTTTTTTACCTGAACAGAAAGATTGTTTGGATTTATTTTTAGATTTAAGAATTAAAGGTGCTGAAAGCAGGGACTAAAACCTAAATGTTTTTTTCATTTTGGTACGTTCTAAAATGCAAAAACTGTATTTTTTCGTTCTGGTTCAAAAGTTCTGCAGCCTCCTTTCCAATTGGTTACTGGTTAGAGCAGAATAAAAGAACGGTCAGTAACATTCTTTTTAAAATGACAGTACTCGCTAAGGGGTAGGTGAAATACCAATTGTAGCATTGTCAGATCTCACAAGAGAAGCAAGCAATCTGGTCTGGAAAAACAAGCTCAAAATAAGCCACTTGCATCAAAATATTAAAAAAAAAAAAATTGCGATTTATCATAATAGAAATTTTAGATCTTTAAATTAAAGATCTGCTTCGGAGTCAAAACCCAGCAGCATCAAATCTGTATAAATGCATCATATCTAATTCTGAATAATTCAGAAAAGACTTGGAAACAACTGATATAGTACTTTTTATATCTAAATACACCGTATTCCTTGAATCTGATTTAGTCGTGCATGTACAGTATACAGTATGTAATTATAGTTGTTAAAAAGACCTTCCTTCACAGAATACAACATCCACAGGGGACAATTAGGCAAAGAAATGTGTGATGCAGCAGTTTCATTCAGGTTCAAAGCACTTTTTTTTTGGCCAACATGAAGTGAAACATTTACTGTTATAAGCCCTTTGGGACTTTAGTTTCATGAAAAAATGATCGGAACAAAATTAACCGGCTTCCAGCATTTAAAAATAACAATTTCACTGAAAATCACTTTTCAATCAGGATTCAGTTACGTTCATTTTCAATTTTCATTTTCATTCCTTGAACCATTTTTAGTCCTTGGCTGTATGCGATGTTAGCCATTCTGGAACTTCCCTTGGACTCATCCACCGATTTAGGCACACTCCCTATTTCCAAAACCCCGCCCTCTAAAGATTCCATTGTGCCATTGAGACCATCACTCAGCAGAAGAACAGCAGTGCTGCTTCTTACGGTTGTTAAAAAAAACAGTAGCAAATTAGTTATGAGTCTGAATCTGGTGTTAAACCTGATTCAACCTTAACTTAAACCTTATTTATGCGCAAATGTTTGCTGCAGGTTCACCGCTACTGTTGAAGAGCTGCAATCTTTTGGCAAACATGTGTGGTGAATAACAAGCTCATTTGAAATTGAATATAATGAGTGGGTAATTTGAGGGAAGTATGTCAGAAATCTAGATTTTTGTATGAGATTCCTTAACAAATACAGAACCTTTAACACATACAATGATATATTTTTGCATGTGGATGATGCAGTCAACATGGGTTTGCATCATATCCTGCAACATCTGGACAGACCGGGGACATACGTAAGGATCCTGTTTGTGGACTTCAGCTCGGCTTTCAACAAAATCATACCAGATATACTCCAGACTAAGTTAAACCAACTCCCTGTTCCCACCTCTACCTGTCAGTGGATTACCAGCTTTCTGACGGACAGGCAGCAGCTTTTGAGGCAGGGAAAATTCACTTCCACCACCTGTACCATCAGCACTGGTGCCCCCCAGGGATGTGTGCTCTCCCCACTTCTCTTCTCCCTGTACACCAATGACTGCACCACCAAGGACCCCTCTGTCAGGCTCCTGAAGTTTGCAGACGACACCACTGTCATCGGTCTCATCCGAGATGATGATGAGTCTGCATATAGAAAGGAGGTTGAACGGCTGGCTTTCTGGTGCAGTCAAAACAACCTGGAGCTGAACACGCTCAAAACAGTGGAGATGATTGTGGACTTTAGGAGGAACACCCCAACATTGTCCCCCTCACCATTCTAAACAGCACTGTGGCAGCAGTGGAGTCATTCAGGTTCCTGGGCACTACCATCTCACAGGACCTGAAGTGGGAGATACCCATCGACTCCATTGTGAAAAAGGCCCAGCAGAGGTTGTACTTCCTTCGCCAGCTGAGGAAGTTCAACCTGCCACCAGTGCTGCTGAAACAGTTCTATTCAGCAGTCATTGAGTCTGTCCTCTGCACTTCAATAACTGTCTGGTTTGGTGCAGCTACGAAATCAGACATCAGAAGACTACAAAGGACAGTTTGTATGGCTGAGAGGATTATTGGTTGCCCCCTGCCCCCCCTTCAAGAACTATACACTTACAGATTGAGGAAAAAGGCTGGTAAAATCACTCTGGACCCCACTCTCCCTGCCCACTACCTTTTTGAACTGTTGCCTTCTGGCCGGCGCTTCAGAGCTCTGAACACCAGAACCGTCAGACACAGGAACAGTTTTTTCCCTCAGGCCATCAATCTAATGAACAATTAAATTGCCCCATTGAGCAATAATTATGTGCAATACACAGTTTAATTTTAATTTATATTATCCAACATATCCACTTCTGCCATTACTTACATTGCTCTGTACATAATATACTGTTTTTTGTTCTTTATATACAGATTGTATTAGATTTGCACTACATGTGTGTATGTGGGTATGTATGAAGGTGAGTGTATGTACGTATATGTATAATTATTTATTTTGTGTTCTTTTTTGTTTTTAATTACCTATGTCTTGCTGCTGTTTTTGGTATTGTTTGTATTGTTGTTGAATGGAAGCTCCTGTCACCTAGACAAATTCCTTGTATGTGTAAGCATACTTGGCAATAAAGCTGATTCTGATTCTGATACTGTAATCCACAAGAATCGCCAGTATCTTATTAGTGTTAGCAGTGTAATTATGGCCCAAATCATTATTATAAAACCCTAAACTGGCACATGAAGAGGCAAACTTTACAGTACTTGTTGTGAACTGCAGGTTGATTTGAGTCCCGCCTCCTGATTGTGTCCTGCTTATGTGAATTAGCCTCCTATCTGTAGTTCTGAGTTAAAAATGGAACACATTAATATTTAATAGATAGCCATATGCCTGTTTGAAAATAATACCTGGCACACTATTCATCATTTCATTAACCATGCTTCAGACCATAAATCCTGCCCAGCTGTTATACAGCCTCGACTGCTCTGAAATTAGTTTTAAGTGTCTCGACTTTATCCACTGTTTCTTCCTAGAAATGTTTTCCTTGTGAGGAAGCCAACAGTGACTGTAAATGTACAGGCTAAAAGCCCTTTAAAAGTTTGTCATAGGTTAGTGAGGAAAACATCATCAGAGGATAGCCATAAAGACATCCACTTTTCCAATCCCCACATGTGTTTGACTGAAGATAACTTCATGATTCTGCCATCAGGGTTTAAAGCCTTTTCTGTGTGTGGGCTTTGAATGCAGAGATAGTGTTTAAGACATGTTAGGTGTACGTTTGATATATGTCCACATGCTTGCATTTTGTTGAGAAAAATCACAACGGCTTAAAGTAAGAGGCAGATTTTTGACTCAAAATGTCAAAAATATAACCTGTATCCCTCCCACTTCCTTCTTTTTTCCTCCTCTATCTGAGCAAATGCAAGTAAAATTTCCATTTTACTCATTCATTGTTATCAGGCAGCATGTCATAGTGCGCCCTCATCCATCCCTAATCATGAAGCTTTTGTGACAGGTTCCTGCAAAAGGATTCTTGTTTACTTATTAATTTCATATCAGAGAAGAGAGACAGTGAGGGATAAACATGTAGTTGTATCCTAATTCACACGGGACGGGGCATTTCATCAACCCACAAAGTTTGTCTCTGTTAATTTACAGAGTTACCCATGCACATTTTTCCTGAGCCTAACTACTAGGTGTGTGTTTGACGATAAATTTCAATCAACTTGACAGAACTACAAAACAGTCTTTCATTTCATTGTATTTCAATTCATTATCTAAAAAAGGACAGAATGAACATGTTGACCTGTTTTACAATTAAAACCTGCAGTTTATTGCCACTGATTTGAGCAGTTAAAACAGTAAAACAATTGAGCAATATCAAACCATTATTTTGGCTACACATAAAAGACGTAACAACTTGCCCCAGTATCAGTGTATCAACTATCCACAACCTGACATCTAAGTTCAACCTTTCCAGACTAATCACAATGTGAATTCGGCAACAGTAACTCAAAAGTTCTGCTGCAGAGGAGTCATTACTTACTAAAATTCGAACCACTGCAAAAGTCTGGAAGTGTTGTTAATCAGTTTTCGGTCAAACGGTCCACACGGTGGTGCCAAAAGTGAGTGATATGTTTAGTTGTTAATAGGGCTGTCCATTTGACACATTAATTCAGTGCAAATAATTATATAAAAAAATTATGTTATTAATCATTCTCCTGGACCATAATAGGGAAAATGTCTACCATCGGTTGCAAAAAAAGCTTTAAGTACCACATTTATTTGCAAGTCCCAGTCAGTCTGGGGCAGTAAGTGCAACTTCAGCTGAACAGACATCAAAACCACACTACTTAAAAGTAGACAGCACAAGAAGAGGATGCATTCTTGCATTTAACACATCTGGAGGGAGCACAACTCCAAATGCAGGGGTCTCAAGACGTGTATTTAAGTTTCACACAAAGTTTAACTTGACAAAGAAAAAGCGAATTTATATTATTTTCATTAGGGAGCCTTTCTGAAAATATTAATTTATGCAAGTAATAGTGATTAACTTGATAATTTATTCTGCATATCATGTAATTAATTAAATGACACATTTTAATCGATTGACAGCCCTAGTTGCAAATAATGTAATACAGTTAACAGGAATGCATTTACAGTGCATCCGAAAAGTATTCACAGCGCTTCACTTTTTCCACATTTTGTTAGGTTACAGCCTCATTCCAAAATGGATCAAATTCATAATTTTCTACAAACAATACCCCATAATGACAACGTGCCTTACAGGCCTGATTGGTGGAGTGCTGCAGAGATGGTTGTTTTTCTGGAAGGTTCTCCTCTCTCCACAGAGAAACACTGGAGCTCTGCCAGAGTGAACATCAGGTTCTTGGTCACCTCCCTGACTAAGGCCCTTCTCCCCCGATCGGTCAGTTTGACCTTGCGGCCAGCTCTAGGAAGAGTCCTGGTGCTTCCAAACTTCTTCCATTTACAGATGATGGAGGCCACTGTGCTCATTGGGACCTTCAATGTTGCAGAATTTTTTCTGTACCCTTCCCCAGATCTGTGCCTCGATACAATCCTGTCTCGGAGGTCTTCAGACAATTCATTGGACTTCATGGCTTGATTTGTGCTCTGACATGCACTGTTAACCGTGGGACCTTATATGGAAATGTGTGTGCCTTTCCAAATCATGTCCAATCAACTGAATTTACCACAGATGGACTCCAATCAAGTTGTAGAAACATCTCAAGGATGATCAGTGGAAACAGGATGCACCTGAGCTCAATTTTGAGTGTCATGGCAAAGGCTGTGAATACTTATGTACATGTGATTTTTTTCATTTTTTATTTGTAATAAATTTGCAAAGATTTTAAACAAACTTCTTTCACATTGTCATTATGGGTGTTACGTTCCTGTGTTGTCTGCTCTTTGTTCTCGGTTTCACTATCACGATTATTTCACGTTTCCTTGTTGTCCGCTCCGTATTTTCCATCTCACCCATCACCGATCCCGGTCCATGTCACGTTTTCCCTCTTGTCCGCACTGAGTCTCACTCTCCATGTGTTAAACTACATTTCCCACAATTCCCGGCCTCCCTCACTGCCTGCACTCATCACTGTTTCCACCTGTGTCTCGTTCAGTCTCCACTTTGTCTGTGTATTTAAACCCTGGTTCTTCGTTTAGTCTCTGTCGATTGTTGTTCGTTTCCTGTATGTTGTCTAGCTTGGTCCGTGTTCCCTACCCGAGTTCTTAGCTTTGTTTTAGTTTTGTTTCGTCGTGTTAAATCTGTTTCGTGGTGTTTTAGTTTCCTGTTTTCCCATCGTGGACTTTCCTTTGTGTTTACATTTTGTTTCTTCTGTGTTAATCCTTAATAAAACCGCACTTGGATCCACACCTCTCGTCTGTCTTGTCCTGTTTCCACACCCATCATAACAATGGGGTGTTGTTTGTTGAATTCTGAGGAAAATAAGGAATTTAATCCATTATGAAATAAGGCTGTAACATGTGAAAAAGTGAAGCGCTTTGAATACTTTCCAGATGCACTGTAAATAACTATACCCCATAACCAAAACCCTAACCCTAATCGTCAGTTAAGTAAAAAAATAGTAAATGTTTTTTTTAGGGCAAAAACTCAACCTCTGAATCGTAACATTATTTATGTGAACACGCTGTTTCCCTCCATGTTCGTGTGTCTTGTTTTCATTGGGTTATTGTCATGTCATCATTATCCTGTGTTCTCCCATATCATAGTATTTAAGCCCTCATGTTTTTCATTGTCCCTGGTCAGGTATTGTGTATGTGAATGTGACTTTGTTGTATTATTTGTAGTCAAGCCAAGTTTAGTTAATGTTTATATTTTGTAGTCATGTTTCTGGATTTCACATTTTGTTCAATTGCACTTGGGTTCTTCATTCCATGGTCATCGTCTTCACCATTGCCAGCAGTATCGCTATGACTGACATAAATTGGGATATTTTCTTTCAATTCTGCCATTTAATCAAAAATTTCAATATCATGATTTTAGATTTTAACAGCAAGGTCAACATGTTCACGTGGGAAATCGACATGATGCTTCCAAATGTTTATGTACCCTGAAATTAACCCCATTCTGCCAAATTACTGACAATCGCCATCTCCCATCAGACATATTTACAGCATTTCAAACATGTGAACCTTTTCCTGTGGTGTTAGCAATCTCTGAGACATGGGTTCTGGTCCCATGGAAACCAGGAAATCAGGAATTACATGACCAGGGAACACATGACATAAAACAGGAAATAAACTTTCAAAGTAAAAGACATGAAAAACATGAATCAACAAAACACCCATGACATCAGTTTGTACTAGGGTGTTTAAAACCAACATAAATTAGAGAAAGAAAGGATTTAACCAGATTTGTTACTCAAAATCTTATAGCTCAGCTCCTTTCTCCCCTATAATAAATTAAAAAAGATTAAGAGGTGGGATTCTCACTACTGGACATATATTTCTCACATCTATCAAAAATGTTCATAAAGATTCCTGTGTTATTCACATGATCACAGCCAAAACAGCATTTCCTCTCCAGCCAGAAATGAATGCTTCTCTCACTCAGGACACAGACATAAATTATTACAATGTTAGATGTGGAGAGGGACACACTGATGCAGCTGTAATGGCTTATGTACCCCATTTTTTCTCTTGGATTGTTTTACTCCAAGTGTGCAGACAGAAGTGATCTTCCGGTGCACTTGCGATCCATCAGTGAGATGGACTGTGTAAATCTAACAACATAGATGTGGGTGGTATTATCAGCTTGACAAAAGTACTGGGCCAACCATAAATCATACACTAGAAATCTTCCCTACAGGGAGCCAGAGTTTCACCAACATGTCATGACTGTAGGAAATATCTGCACCATCCTCACATTTGCTATCCATACTTTTTTATTATTATTATTTAAATCTTAGTCATGCTCTGAAACTTTTCTGAATATTTTCCAATGAGTTTCACTTCTCTATTCAACTTATGCACCAGTGAAAAAAAGCACACAGCTATGCATATATAGATATAGATTGCATGCTTTTAACAATAAAATGTCCAGTGTGTCATAGCTGTCCGAATGTGATCTGCCAGGGCCAATTTTTCTCTGTGGGAGTCGGAAAAAATGAATATTTAGAGTGACAAAAAAACACCTCACTAGCATTTTCATGCAGTAAACTGGTGGTGTAGAGTCACACCATCAACTCAGGAAGAAAAATGATTTCTGTGCTCCCACATGTATTATTTGATCGACTCGATCAAAGCTAACTGAAGTTACAACGGAAGTTAGATGAAAAACTCCAGAGAGTGGACTGAATAAGGTGAATAGAGCCATTGAAATTCTGAATGTATATTGCTTTGGGCCCTATACCTATTTAAAAATAAATAAATAAAATCAGCAAGGTGACCAGGTGGAAAGTACCAACGAGTTCTCACTCCGAAGCATTCAAAAACTTCCACTTGAGCAAGAGAATTGCGCATCACTGTATAGATACAAAAAGCATCTGTCAGGCACTGTGTCTCGTTTGGAAGGCTGTGTCCTCCGGAGGTCACATAAGGTGTATCCTTCATGGGCACTCATAACCCACAATTCTTTGCTTCAACAGAAATGTCAAAAAAAAAATATGCCAATTTGCCCATAAATATAATGTTAAAATGCAAGTAATTCCCAAGTAATTCACTCTAATTCCCAAGATGAAGTACCTCAGTAGATGGTGCAGAGTATACAATATGTATAATTATATTAATGTATAATTAAAATAAAGAATTAGACTAAAAGTACATCTCTAAAATCTATTTTCTTTTCTCTTTACAACATTATAACTATCCTAAAATGTACCTCGTACATTCCCTTCTAAAGGGACTTTGTTCACTTCTCACTCAAAGTGCTCAGGCTTGTTAAAGAGTGGTGTGCTGTCATATCAACCACATTACATTCCATTTCTATTTGTCCTACGAAGGCTATCTCATTTAAAGGAGGCTTGTTTAAAGGAGGACACGTCCTACCTAGCAAGCAGCCTTCGAAAAGAGACACAGCTAGGGTCAGTTTAGTGAGGCTGCCTTAAGTTCTTCTTCTGAACATGACGGTGCTTACTTGAATTGAAATCACTGCCCCCAGTGGCCAAAGCTGGAAGTGTTGGTCAATGTACGAGCACATGTGAGCTCCAGTTACCAGGTGAAATCTCTATAGAGTGGCGCAAAATGATAGCTGTATTTTTTTGTAATGCAGTCACCAAAAATGCATATTTTGTTAACTTTACCCCCAAACCCCAGCCCTATACCTTAAAGTCACTGGAGTAAAAGTGTCATTTTAGCGTTAAAATGCAACCTCTGAATTATGCTCACCATTGTTTATATATTTATATTTCAATGTTTCCTTCGGACCAGAACCAATGTCTCTAATTGCTGCCTTTACATGCTATGGGAATTATCCTACTTCCACTTCTGAAGTGATTATTAGGAGTGTCACTTTCAAGTGCTATGTTGTCAGAGAAAATAGGAAACATGGAGGAAGCATATTGCGTATTTCTCTGAGAACTTTTATTTTTGACACTGCAATACATGTTAGTCTGCATTTATTAAATATAGATCATATATGTAATGTAGCATTTAGAAAATACTGCATTTAGAAACATGAATAAACCAATCATTCACTACAGAAACCATACTCTTCTCCGCCATGTTGAAATTTATGTCCCAGCTCAGGATGAAATTTTACGTTTCCCAGTCAACTAGAGGGGTGTTCTTTGCAACTTCACAGTACGAAATTTGATTTACATTAATTCCGATAGCACGTAAAGGGAGCATAAGGCTGCCTGCACAAAAAATCACTATCAGATGTAAACATATTTGTATCGATACATAAATGTCTTATTGGGGATAGTACTTTTCTGAAATTCTGCATAATTGGTTAATTTCAAGGTTCTGGAACATTTGGTAAAAAACATTTTGATTTCCCATGTGCTCATGTTGGTGGTTGGTTAGTTTATTAGTCCTGTTATGTAATTGGTCCATTGTCTTGTTATCAGTTTAACAGTAATTACAGGAAGTATCTTTGATGAAAGTTGATGTAGGTGAGATTCATATTTTAGTTGGCCAACCACAAAAAAAAAAAAAAAAAAAAAGTTAAAGTAAAACAAAACAAAAAACGCTAAACCAACTTTGTTATTGCACAATCTCCTAGAGATTCTAAGCTACATCCACCAAACTTGGCAATATCTTGGTAATATATGATATCTTTGAGTTAGAAACATACTGAAACTTAGGTTGTTATTCATTGAAAATGTTCCCTTATGCCACAGCTTTCATATCTTATTCTCCATCTTGCATATTCTGGCACGTCTGGTTTGGATATGATGCATCCAGAGGGTAAGATTTTTAGTGAAATATATCCTCACACAAAGCTATCATATGTCTTCAGAATATAATGCACAAACCGTATGGACACTTTTCATGGTGATTTTGTTTTTGTTGTTGTTGTTGACATTTTTGGAGCTTGACAGCTATTCCCAATTACTTTGATTATAAGCAATGCATTTGAAACAGGATATATATATATATATATATATATATATATATATATATATTTTTTTTTTTTTTTTAATGTTTGTGTCTAAAATCAGAAGTTAGAAGCACAGCAAGATATACATTTATAGGAGTGCAGAGTAAGAAAAAAAACCTTCATGCCATGTTCATATTACACACATAAATGATAGAAGATCAGAGGGCTTTTATTCCCTTGGACTTAAACGTGAGAGAATAAACCAATTGTGAAATGTTTGATCCTGAAGGCTTGGAGCATGCTGCAGGAAATAGCAGAAGGAGAATTATTCAGCAGTATTCAGAATCACCATGCTGCCCGATGAGTGTGACAAATAAAACTGTGGAAGAAAAGAAAAAGGGAAAACACAGGGGCAGAGATCTGAGACTCGCTAATGCTTATTTCATAGGGGTCCATAAAGTAATAGCATATCTAAAAGACGTCGAGCCAAGAGCTGGGATTCAAATATTTACAAATGGAAATGAAAGCAAAAACTGCTTTGTATTGCCTGAAATCTTACTTTTAATATATGTTCAGTCGTGACAACACAATGAAATATTTAGCATGTTAAAGTGGGTGTGACATAGACAGAATATTGGTCTTGGCAGACTTGATCTGCTACACTGCTGCTGCAGAGCACGTTTAGAGATTTGCTACTGCTAAAACACACTGATCTAAGCATGTGGACATGTTTCTGCTACTGGCACAAGACATGCTGCATCAAGCATGTACACTCACATAGTACTTTATTAGGAACACCTGTACGCCTACATATTAATACAGTTATCTAATAAGCCAATCATGTGGCAGCATTGCAGTGCATACAACCATGCGGATATGGGTCAGGAGCTTCAGTTATTGTTCACATCAACCATCAGAATAGGGGAAAAATTCGAGCTCAGTGATTTCGACCGTGGCTCGATTTTTGGTGCCGGATGGGCTGGTTTAAATATTTCTGTAACTGCTGTTCTCCTGGGATTTTCACACACAACAGAATCTAAAAGTTTACTCTGGCAGTTCTGCGGATGGAAACACCTTGTTGATGAGAGAGGTCAACGGAGAATGACTAGACTGTTTGGAGCTGACAGAAAGGCTACAGTAACTCAGATAACCACTCTGTACAATTGTAGTGAGCAGAATAGCATCTCAGAATGCACAACACATCAAACTTTGAGGCGAATATGCTACAACATTAGAAGACTACATAGTTTTCCAATTATTTTAGCAAAGAACAGAACTCTGAGGCTGTAGTGCGGTGGTAGTGTAATTTGCAGCGAGTTTGCAGCTAGTTTAGATTTTTTGTAAGTAATGCTACTGATAGGGAAATGCACGCCAGCCAACAGGGTAGTAAAAGGCATTGCAATAACTACCCTTTCATATTGAACAATGGTAAGTGTAAGAACAATTAACCAATATGGTTTGCTGTTAAGACACATTTACTAGCCATACCGGGTAGTGGTCCAATGGTCCAAATACATCTTGTCATTTAGTGGGAAGGAAGGAAGCAAGACAGTTACTGGGCCAAAGGCTTTGATAGTCACTAACCAACAGTTTATTAAAACATTGTTGGCAAGCTCTCTTTCACTTCAGAGGGAACGGAGAGACCACAGTTTTAGATCTAACACACATTGACACTAACCAACAGGTCAGTGAGCATTGCACAGTCAACTCTATTTTTCTGTGAAAATCTGGGAAGACTTGGAAGATACCTGCAGGTTATAAAACTTAGCAAAGGTGTTAGGGAAGCCCAACCTACAGCCAGACAGATGTCCTCTAACAACACACCATAATGACATGGCATACTGATCTAACTCTGAACAGTTTCGATTACACAAGATATCTGTGATTTCCTATGAGAAAGCTCAAGGGATAACTTCAAGCAACTCACCCTCAGAAGATACTTTGTCTCGTTTCCCTGCCCTCAGGGAAAAATACAGTAAGCGCCTCACCAGAGTGCAAACATGTCTCGATAATGAAAGCCCAGCAACCAACGATGTACCATACCCCTCACTGACAAACATGATCGTATCATGCAAGCTGATCAGCCGAAGCTGGTGACAAACCCTCCTAAAATCTCCACACTCTACATTCTATCCTCTTGCATCTCACTCATACAGTCTCACGGAAGCCGCTAAGGAGCACAGTGGGAGGAATGGGGAGTGGGTTTGGTTTTCAAAACAAAAGTGAGCCGATAGCGAAGCTTGTTTAATTTCATGTGTTCGCAATGAACGCAATCAATCTCGGCGAGTCCTGTGTCAGTGAGGAATCAGCCCAGGCTATAAACACTGCTAGTACTGAATGAGAAAATATACACAATGCAAGCAATACAATCACGCGGATGTGTTCAAAGGATACACTTTTCTGTCGGAGCACGCAGTTGCAGATTAGAATGACATAGCTTTGATTTAAGGTCCCAGAGAATGAGAAATGTATACACGACCCTGAGGAAGGAAAATTCTGATGGTGTGGCTCTGGGCTCCAGTTTATATGCCTGCAATGACTCATAGCATAGGGTTTGGTGGTATAGGGTTTCAAGGTCACCACCACTTGGAGGAGCTCCCATAGCGTTAGCTTCTGATGCAGCATTGAATTGAAGACTTGAAAGGTAATACTAATATTTTTTCAAAGAGAAAGAACTTGAAGAATAATTATTTAATTCTGTCAAATAATTTTGTAATTCTGTAAAATGACTTCTTCCCTAGAATATAAAAGGCACACTGTTATTTTCCATATAATAAAAGCATATAATGACCAGTGGCTGGTTGCACCAGCCATACGCAAGTTACAACTTAGACTAGTTATAGCGTAAATGAGTACTAAGTTCAAATTTACACACTACTAAATATTTAAGAAATCCTTCTATATATTTTTTAAATAAGGTGCAAACTGATTAATTGACATCTCATATTTTGCATGTCAGACTTCTATCCTTTAGACATATTAAAACCACCTGCCTAATATTGTGTAGGTCCCCCTCATGCCAGAAAAACAGCCCATCTGGCACCAACAATCATGCCACGGTCCAAATCACTGAAATCACATTTTCCCCCATTCTGATGGTTGATGTGAACATTAATTGATGCTCCTAACCCCGTCTGCATGATTTTATGCACTGCACTGCTGCCACATGATTGGCTGATAGATAATTGCATGGATAATTGTTGTGTCAGACGGGTTTGAGTATTTCTGTAACTGCTGATATCATGGGATTTTTACACAGAAACCAGTTACACAAAACATCCAGTGAGCGGCAGATCTGCGGACGGAAATGTCTTGTTGATGAGAGAATTGAGATGGAGAATGTCCAGAATGGTTCGAACTGACAAAGTCTACGGTAACTCTGATAACCACTCTGTACAATTATGGTGAGAAGAATATAATCTCAGAATGCTGTTCTGAGATGCAGGTTGGCGTTGTTTTGGTGGCACGAAGCGGACCTACACAATATTAGCTAGGTGGTTTTAATGTTGTGGCTGATCGGTGTATGTGTACTGGAAAGCTTGCTTCTAAAACAATCTGGCCAATTTAACTGTTACACTTGTGTAAAATCACCATTCCTTCAAATATATGTGCCATTAAACAGGAAGTGTTCTTGTTCAGTTATCTAGTAATAAACATGCTGACTTTAACTAGCTTGCTCAGCAAGATTCTCTTCAAACTTCTGCTGTGCCATGACAGTAATTGACCTTAAAGTGAAATCTGACCATGTAAGAATAAAGTTTATACTAATGCCTTCTATGCTGCATTGTGCAGTCTGATACATTTTGAAATGCAATAATGCATAAAATCAAGCTTCTGCAAAAGCGCCTAGAAGCATTTGCGTTCACATATTGCATTCACTTATTTGCGTAGTGTATGTTTTGGGCCTAAGCCATGCCATCATTACCAATTACCATTGGTTTACAAACAAATGAGGTTTGCTTTTTGTCCAGTCGACATTATATGGTCCAAGACTTCTTGACACTCATGGGAGCAACTGCAAAGCAAATGTCATCATTGAGTGTGTGGGGAGAAAAAATAAAACACACATCTTTTTCAATCCAATACAAAACTGTTCACAGCTGAGTGCACTTACAATCAATCTTATTTCTGTTTCAAACATTTTAGAATGTGGCCATCACCCTATAATTCATGACAATAGCCACTATCGATCTTTCCTTTTGAGTTAGAAGTAGACAGTATTTTTCTTTTTCTAATAACATTTATTCAAGGGGTTTGCAACTTTATGCTTTTTATTCTGTTTAAAGGCATCCTTTTCTAATTCTGTACAGTGTCACTTAGACAAGATAACTGATTTCCAATGGAATTGCAATGCAAGGTTATTTGATTTTAAAAACAACACATTCTGTGCTAAATGTGAAGTAAAACTTGATTTACAGTATATTTCAGCAGTGCCAGCTGTATTGCACCCTTCAGCAATGCCAGTAAGTAAATTATTTATTTCTAATCTTTCAGTCTGTTTGTAATAAACAGTAAACCATCGTTTAATGCTAAGTAGAGGCCTGCAACCCGACAATTCTGTCTCATTGGGTTTCGGGCTGGGTTCAGTTTCAGAGTCAATTTTTCAAGTAGGACTTTGGGGCTACCGAACTTGTTTCGCACCAATGCACTCACTCACAGACATGCATGTATGGATGAGTTAGGGGCCTGTGACAGGGCGGAGGGCAGGCTGGGTCATGATTCTCCACACCCGGCCCCTAATCAGGCTAATCAAGGCTCAGAGAGGGATAAGGGCCAACTGGAAGCTGCAGTGCTAGAGAGAGAGAGAGAGCGAGATTTACTGACAGCTGTCCGACACCTTTGTGTGTTTGTACTTTTAGTCTCTTTAATAAGTTTCTTATTAAAATTTTATTTATATCGTCAAACCGGTTATCACCTCCTCCTATCTCTTTAATCCCTTTACACTGGTGCTGAAATCCGTAAGGGAGGAGGGATGCATCCACCCCAATGGAGCAGCCGCGGCCATCCGCCGGAGGATGGAGGAGCCCGGCCGCCTGAGTGCGGACGAACGGCCACCGACCGCGACCAGGGGCTGAGGAGACCCCTACCAGCCACTGAAACGCGGTGGGGTATGAGACCGGTGACTGCGAGTGGGGAGGGGCTCCTGGCCAACTGCTCTGAGTGGGAGAACCGCTGTCAGGGGCGGGGGAGACCCCTTCTGTTTCCTAGAATGCGGCGGGGCGTTCTGTCCACCAGGGGCCGGAACACTGCCTCCGATCCGTCCAGGGAGGCGCAGCTGTTGTCGGTTGGAGGAGTGGCTGAGGACCGAGCTACGACGTATCGGAGAACCAGCGAGTAAGTGTTTTTTCTCTCTCTCTCTCCTCTCTCTCTTCCACTGTCGCTTCGTGTTGGCCTTTCCCTCTCTTTTTAAAATGTTTTGTTAATTTCACACAATCGCCGTTGCTTTTATTCTTGTTTCCCTCCCCTTGTCCCCACCCTCATCCAGGTAGACGGGGATGACCAGACGGCAGATGGTGCGGAAGGCATGCCCCTCCCCAGGGAAAGAGGGGGGAGGGTGTACGTCATGCTGGGGGCGCACCTAGTCAGGCTAATCAATCGTCAGAGAGGGATAAGGGCTGACTAAAAGCTGCAGTGCAAGAGAAAGATAGATTTCCGATATCACCTTTGTGTGTTTGTCTTTTTCTTTAAGTTTCTTATTAAAATATTATTTATATCATCAAGCCGGTTCTCGCCTCTTCCTTTGCCTTTAATCCCTTTACAGGGCCGTTCACACAGAAAATGTTTTTGGATGCATCTTCTCTGTTTTACCATTGTTTTGCTATGTAAACACATGCTGGGTGAATTACTTTGACTGTTGCATCGTGTCTCACACAGGACCAGCACATTTTTAGACACTGTGCCAAGTTAAAAAGATCTTCAAAGAAATCGCACGCCTGTGCTCCGTTTCATTTGTGCTGCAGCTAGATATTTATTTGCACAGGTGTCACAAATATTCAACAATACACACAGTGAAGCGTCGGAGTGCTGATGGTGTCAGACCATCAGTGCTCATGGAACATCTCTCGTCCAATCAGATTTGAGGACTGAAACTAACTGTTTATATATATATATATATATATATATATATATATATATATACACACACACACACACACTCACCTAAAGGATTATTAGGAACACCATACTGATACTGTGTTTGACCCCCTTTCGCCTTCAGAACTGCCTTAATTCTACGTGGCATTGATTCAACAAGGTGCTGAAAGCATTCTTTAGAAATGTTGGCCCATATTGATAGGATAGCATCTTGCAGTTGATGGAGATTTGTGGGATGCACATCCAGGGCACGAAGATCCCGTTCCACCACATCCCAAAGATGCTCTACTGGGTTGAGATCTGGTGACTGTGGGGGCCATTTTAGTACAGTGAACTCATTGTCATGTTCAAGAAACCAATTTGAAATGATTCGAGCTTTGTGACATGGTGCATTATCCTGCTGGAAGTAGCCATCAGAGGATGGGTACATGGTGGCCATAAAGGGATGGACATGTCAGAAACAATGCTCAGGTAGGCCGTGGCATTTAAATGATGCCCAATTGGCACTAAGGGGCCTAAAGTGTGCCAAGAAAACATCCCCCACACCATTACACCACCACCACCAGCCTGCACAGTGGTAACAAGGCATGATGGATCCATGTTCTCATTCTGTTTACGCCAAATTCTGACTCTACCATCTGAATGTCTCAACAGAAATCGAGACTCATCAGACCAGGCAACATTTTTCCAGTCTTCAACTGTCCAATTTTGGTGAGCTCTTGCAAACTGTAGCCTCTTTTTTTTATTTGTAGTGGAGATGAGTGGTACCCGGTGGGGTCTTCTGCTGTTGTAGCCCATCCCGCCTCAAGGTTGTACGTGTTGTGGCTTCACAAATGCTTTGCTGCATACCTCGGTTGTAACGAGTGGTTATTTCAGGCAAAGTTGTTCTTCTATCAGCTTGAATCAGTCGGCCATTCTCCTCTGACCTCTAGCATCAACAAGGCATTTTCGCCCACAGGACTGCCGCATACTGGATGTTTATCCCTTTTCACACCATTCTTTGTAATCCCTAGAAATGGTTGTGTGTGAAAATCCCAGTAACTGAGCAGATTGTAAAATACTCAGACCGGCCCGTCTGGCACCAACAACCATGCCACGCTCAAAATTGCTTAAATCACCTTTCTTTCCCATTCTGACATTCAGTTTGGAGTTCAGGAGATTGTCTTGACCAGGACCACACCCCTAAATGCATTGTTCCTAATAATCCTTTAGGTGAGTGTATATATATATATATATATATATATATATATATATATATATATATATCAGTATATCCTTTATTTAAATCCTCAGACCTCATTAAAACCTCTCATTTCTCCCTAGCCACAGCAATTGAAAACAATTAAAAAACCTATTTTAAAACGAAAAACCAATTAATTTGAATAGAATTACAATATGAAAAACTTTATAATCAAATTAAACTGTGCCCTATTACTGTCACAAATCATTGAGGAATCACTCAATTTAGAATGATTATTTGCCACCAAGGTGTTTCTATCCATCCCTCACCTACATCAGTAGGTGTATTAATTACTTTTCTAATAAAAATAGCATTTATTCTTGTTTCAAATGCTCAGCAATGGCGGCTTTACAAATAATCCTACAGCTTGAGCACAGAAGGTGACACAGAACTCAGGCAGTGTAAATGCCTATAAAAGGACAACGTTCACCCGCTTGACTCTCTATCCGTTGATGACATCATAAGAATATTCCGGTTTCCAAGGTCCAAGATCCTTGAGAGGGCCACAAGAAGAAACTATGCCTTAAGTTCAGCAATGCAGTTCTTAGCTGCACTGTGTTATTATGCTGAAGGAATTTTTATGGAGGTGGTAGGTGATGGCCTGTGGCTCAACAATTCTTTGGTCAGCAAGGCTGTGACAGCAGTAACACCTTTGCATTTACAGCTTATGAACACCATGCTGACATCCTCCTCAAGATATCCAGCTGGCCAATCAACAGTTCCACAATATTTCCAACAGAGTGATTGGTGTCATCAATTGCACCCTTATCCCAGTGGCAAGTCCTGTTGTGAATGAGACCTTGTACATTTGCAGGAAGAGCTATCCAGCCATTAATGTTCAAGCAGTGTGTGATCCATTGGGGGTAGCCTGGAAGCACACATGACTCTTTTAAGTGGGCCAGTTCAGCAATTTGGTGACAGCTGGCTGCAGGGAGATAGTGAATACCTTGAATATATGTACAGTACAGATAACCTTTTTGTATTAGTGACAATCAATCACTTTACATATATTGCCAAATGTGAACCTTCTCTTTAGGAATGTTTTAACAAATATATTCACTTGTTAATAATAAAATAACTAAACTTTTCTACATGGAAATAAAGCCAATCCTGCATTCGAAACATGAATAATGCCTTCGGAGGGCACTTCGAAGGAAGAACAATTGTGAGTCATGCTGGAAGATCGTTTCAAACTGAATTTCAAGTAAAAATAACTTAAAAAGTAAATAACGTAAATAACTTTGGATAACCTTCCAAAGTTCTCAGAGTGGATGGTGAAGACTTTGAAAAAAATAGGGCATAGGGGTTATAATTCTGAATAAAACACAAATCAGTGATGTCGACAACACAACAAGGAACTTTGCTTCTAACTACAGGCGGAGAGCTGTAGTTCCAACACACAACTTTGTGACACAGTTTGCGAATGTTCATGGAACAATTGTTTTCGGCAAATTATTTAACTATTTTGGTAACGATGGAACTTGCGACCATAGTAGGCTAATGATAGTTTTGGGAAATGCACCCCAGAACAATAACTTGTTTACTTTCAAGTTTTAAATGTGAAGCAGCTTAAAACCTAGCGTTTCTTACAGAGCAGGGTTAGGCAACCTTTTTGACATGGAATGCCATTTTTTCCCCTGGTCAACGTGCAAGCCATTCGCTCATCACAAGCCAATCAACTATTTAGCCCTTTCAGTAAATCGCACCTGCAAAATCCTAAAACATTATTTCAAGGTTTAACTTATATTTTGAATAGACTTGAAACGATTTCTGAACCCCATGATGTGGGTTTTTACTTTCTCTTTTAATCATTTAATGTAATTTTGAGTGTGAATATGGTTTAAGGAGGGTGTATCTGTATGCTGGGTTGGAAATCTCAAGGATTAATATTGGTGTTTTCCTTATAACATGACGTATTGTTCTGAAAGCAAAAAGAAACAAATGAAATGGAATGTAGGCTGTCATCCGCGCAGCCTGACTGAAGCAAAGCAAGTGCGTTTACTCATGCTAATAACCGAAAGTGAAGCGTTGTCAGCTTGCATGCACTGCATGGGTCCGTCACACTTTATAGTGTTAAGCCTCCCATTCAGCTGGTGAGAACACACTGCGTGATCATGAGGAAGGATGTGGAATTTATAGAAATAAAATAGCTTGCTTCTCTCTTGCTGTTGCTGGCAAGCCAGTGATTACCCCTCCGCATGCCAATGCTGGCACACATGCCATAGGTTGCCGACCCCTTTGACAGAGGGTCAGAATGAGGATGGAATATTATCATGTATTACAAATATTTGACTGTTTTTTTTTTTACACTTTGATAACAATATAAGCTAACCTCAAGGAACATTTTTTTTAAAAAACATTAAAAAAGCATTTCATGACCCCTTTAAGATGTTCCTCTAGATTAATTTTGAAGAATCTTCACACAGCTCTTTTCAAGTCATCAACAAATTTTTTTTTATCTCTCTTTTCTCATATTGAGTCTAAAGACAACAAATTGAATGCTGTATCCAAGACATCAAAATGCTAATGTATATGCGTGGTGGCATCAGTGTGAATTCAAAGCCATCCCATGTTCTCGCTTTGAAGTGCTTCCCTTTGCATTCAAGCAGAACATCAGAAAACCCAGCTCACCACAAAATCCTGCTCTTTACAGTCTCAGCAGCAGCAACTGTTTCATGTTACTAACACTATAGATTTTTCAGTCTTAGCTATAAAGCAGCCAAGAAATCAGCCCAATCGTGTGTGAATACTAATCAAAAGTTTCATCTGCTTTTCTTGAGAGGCCAACGGGAATCCCAACACTATCCAAAAATCCATGTTATTAAGGTGATGAGACCTTCAATCAACACCCTTCTCTGATTTTTAAAGCTAATTGGATAGATTTCCATATTTGCAACCTGGGCTCAAAATGAACACTCACCAAGGACCAAATGTGAGTAAGAGATGGCTTTGAAGAGTAAATACAATCCAACCAATGGAAGATGGGGGGAACTTTTGGGAAATATGTTTGTGTACAGTCTTTATTTTGGCAGTTTTCATTTTTATTATAAGAAGTTTATGTACTGTAAAAATTGTTGTGACAGATGAGATGAGATTGAGACAATGACATATGCTATTTTTCTTATACAAAGAAACAAACCAACCCAGTCTAATGACAAGTCATAATAATCATATTATGAAATGGCAAAACCATTAGAAATCATAGAAATCGAGTTGGCTAGTACTAAAATGACTGAAACAATCGGGGGATTTAAACGAGCATTCTTTCCATTTTTTTTATTTTGTTTAGGTTTAACCCCAAACCAAAACCCCAAACCTAAACCTAGCTATAAGGGCTATCCAAACCCTAAACCAAACAATGATTTTAAAAGTAAAATAACTTTTGTGTAACAAGGAAGCAAAAAAAACATTGACGTTTGTAAAGAAACAAAGGAAGCGCATTGGTTATTGTCATATATCAGTCATTTGTATTGCATTAACTGATATGGAATGAGTAACTTAATTTGTTCATAGACGTTTCCTTTCTTTCTGAGTTTTACCAAGTTACAAGTTTTCACCATCTCTTATTATGAGTTGTCATGAGACAATGTTGGTAAAACAAAGCTAAATAATAATTCAATAATTGTCAAAGGGACAAAAAAAAATTATATATATATATATAATTTTTTTGTCCCTTTGACAATTATTGAATTATTATTTAGATTTTTTTTTAATATTACAAAAAAATAATAATTATTTTTTAAATTAAATAAACATTAATTAGCTATGCTTATAGTTGGTAAATTTTCTCAATTTACTCAACAATTCACCCACCACTTGCAGGTGTGACAAGAAATAAATTTTAGACCCTGTCTGAACATTTCAGAATTTAGTTTATGATATACAGTACTGTGCAAAAGTCTTAGGCACATAAGATGTATAAAAAAAACATTTATCTTAAGATAGTTATGTATATATTCATCTTTAGTGTGTCAATAGGAGATATAAATTTTAGACTCCCAAACATTACTTTTGCACATAGAAAAGATTAGAATAGAATTACAGGGAGCCCTGCAACAGATAGCATGGCCCCCACAGACAAATAAATGAAGAAACGGAAGTAATTGAGACAGCCTAAACAGATAGAAGAACTGTGACAAATTCTCAAAGCAGCTTGGAACATCCTATCTGCCAACAACCAAAAGAAAAAAAAAAAAAAAACTGTGTCCAGGTGTACCTAGGAGAATTTGTGCTGTTTTAAAGGCAAAGTTGGTCACACCAAATATTGATTTAGCTTTTTTATGTTTACTGGACTTTGCATGACATTAATTGATGAATGAAAACTATTTATGGCATTATTTTTTGAAGACATCCTTACTATGCAACATTTTTCACGAGTGCCTAAAACATTTGCACAGTACTGTATGTACCTATGAGAATCTGCTTTTGATTAGTTGTTTTGATTGTGGTTGGTGTGTAATCAAGCTTGCCGGTTTAAATTATACTTTTCATTGCGAGTGATTCACTTAAATCAAACCACTGATCAAACTTCACTTGTTTTTAAGGTAGGGAATGTTTTAACTGTGTCAAACATTAACACAACATAGTTTGACACGTATGTGGGGATATCTTGTTTATGTGCTACTACATGTCTAAAACAAACTTTTAAACACCTTAGAAAGATACAATGCCAATTGTGTCAGAAATGAATGGGGACTCGGAGCAAAAATACCACTGAAATTGACAAAAATATTCCAGAAATTCAAAATATGGAGGCAAATGCCATTCCCATGTTTTATTAATAATATCTTATACACTCACCTAAAGGATTATTAGGAACACCATACTAATACTGTGTTTTACCCCCTTTCACCTTCAGAACTGCCTTAATTCTACGTGGCATTGATTCAACAAGGTGCTGAAAGCATTCTTTAGAAATGTTGGCCCATATTGATAGGATAGCATCTTGTAGTTGATGGAGATTTGTGGGATGCACATCCAGTGCACGAAGCTCCCATTCTACCACATCCCAAAGATGCTCTATTGGGTTGAGATCTGGTGACTGTGGGGGCCATTTTAGTACAGTGAACTCATTGTCATGTTCAAGAAACCAATTTGAAATGATTCGAGCTTTGTGACATGGTGCATTATCCTGCTGGAAGTAGCCATCGGAGGATGGGTACATGGTGGCCATAAAGGGATGGACATGGTCAGAAACAATGCTCAGGTAGGCCGTGGCATTTAAACGATGCCCGATTGGCACTAAGGGGCCTAAAGTGTGCCAAGAAAACATCCCCCACACCATTACACAACCACCACCAGCCTGCACAGTGGTAACAAGGCATGATGGATCCATGTTCTCATTCTGTTTATGCCAAATTCTGACTCTACCATCTGAATGTCTCAACAGAAATCGAGACATATCAGACCAGGCAACATTTTTCCAGTCTTCAACTGTCCAATTTTGGTGAGCTCTTGCAAATTGTAGCCTCTTTTTCCTATTTGTAGTGGAGATGAGTGGTACCCGGTGGGGTCTTCTGCTGTTGTAGCTCATCCGCCTCAAGGTTGTGCATGTTGTGGCTTCACAAATGCTTTGCTGCATACCTCGGTTGTAGCGAGTGGTTATTTCAGGCAAAGTTGCTCTTCTATCAGCTTGAATCAGTTGGCCCATTCTCCTCTGACCTCTAGCATCAACAAGGCATTTTCAGCCCACAGGACTGCCGCATACTGGATGTTTTTCCTTTTCACACCATTCTTTGTAAACCCTAGAAATGGTTGTGCGTGAAAATCCCAGTAACTGAGCAGATTGTGAAATACTCAGACCGGCCCGTCTGGCACCAACAACCAAGACATGCTCAAAATTGCTTAAATCACCTTTCTTTCCCATTCTGACATTCAGTTTGGAGTTCAGGATATTGTCTTGACCAGGACCACACCCCTAAATGCATTGAAGCAACTGCCATGTGATTGGTTGATTAGATAATTGCATTAATGAGAAATTGAACAGGTGTTCCTAATAATCCTTTAGGTGAGTGTATAGTTACAATTACATACATTACAATCTCCTATTAACATTTCACTTCCGTAACCATTCGCCCCTCTTGTTCAAAATAAACTGTTCTAGCAGGTAACACTCGCTCACGGAGCAGTTCTGTACTTCCCTGCCCTGAGCTGCTGTTTATCTGTCTTAAAAGTCTCATCCGTTAGAGGCCAAAAGTGCGCAAGGGATGGATGCTATTTTTCTTAATAATAATATCTCAATAGGTTAAATAAACATAATGTTATTTAAGACTTTATTAACTGTAACACAATACACATATACAGAAACTTTTAGTGTTTGAATCAATCAAATCTCTCACAAAACACTGTGTGAAATGTTTATTTTTGTCTTATTTTATTCAGCTGGCTTGTAGGAGTTAATAACAGTTTGCTTAGAGGATACATTTCCTTTATGATATTGCATTATATTCATTTTGTACAGTATGTTACGTAAATGAGAATAAACCTGAAATAGGGATGTGTTTTAGTCACAATGCACACTAAGTTATTTAGAGACTATTTAGAGACATCTATATTGTTACAAACAGCTATTTTATTTAAATAAATGTTGTATTCTTAAAGTGTTCCATTTGCCCAAGAATCATCTTGCAGCGATGCAGGTCTTTGTCATTTAGAAGCTACTAGTTTAGGACCTGTGAGGATTCTGTTTCTCAAACTAAAGATTGTGATTTTTGTTGTGCATCTGGGCCATCCACATTCTTCTCTATCCTGATTAGCGAAACAGTAATACATGGATTAACCTTCATCTCTCTAAAAGAATAGACTTTATGAGAAAATTTTGCCTATTTTTAAAACAAATATTTGACTCGCAAGTGTAAAGCATCTTGTAAGAACTCAATACCTCAGCAAATCGGGGAACAAATAACACTGTATTGTGATCAATTTAATGCATCCTTGGTGAAAGGAAGCATCACTTTCTTTCAAGAACAAAAATGTCTTTGTGTTCTAAAAATGGAAGCATATATAATACAGTATATATTATATAATTTTCATAAAGTAACTTGCTACGTAATTACTATTACTTGAGACATAATTGTCACAAACTGCCTTGTGTTTTTTCATTCACCTTCAGTTCAGTTTAGTGACTCTTAAGTTTTCCCCTTTGTTTATGGACTACACTTCCCAGTATGCACCTTTTGATTTCACTCACCTACCCTCAATCTTACACAGCTGTTCCCTGTTCTCTCATTATTCATCTGCTTGTATACCCTCTTGTTTCATTCACTCATTGTCAGTTCTTGCTCTTTATGTTAAGCTGTAGCCTTTATGTATACAGTTAGTTCATTCATATTCTTCCATGTTTATTGCATTAACTTCGTTGTTATCATGAAAAACTGTGATTAGATCCTAAGCCTCTTTGCTAAAAGATCACCACCACCACGTGACAGAAGAACTGATACCAAAGAAATGGATCTATCAATACATCTCTAGTAACTTGCCCAGGGTATTCTTCTGTGGAGGATTACTGCCTTAAATTTTGGAGCTTGGCCTTTCAAGTGAGCTGGGAAGAAAGAATCCTCAAGACCATGTTCATGTTAGGACTGAATGAACCGGTGAGGGAGATGGTCCCTTTGGACTGCAACAGTCTACCCCTTGGTGAATTGACCACGGTGACTCTGCCATCAGAGTCTTCCACGACTCCACCCTCAAAATCTTCCTCCAGCAGCTCCGCCCACTCTCCCAGAGACTCCTCCTTTGTCTCAATTCCCTGATTCCCCTGCGACTCTGCCCGCACCAACTCTGGATCCGCCTCCTTGAATACGAATCCCTACTCCTATTGCGACTCTGCCCATACCAACTGTTGCTCCGCCTCCTGACTCCGTCCCTGCTCTGTGGCCGCCTCCCAGGCCTCCTGACTCCGTCCCTGCCCTGTGGCTGCCTCCCACATTGCGTTTCTGTGTGCTAACACTGCAACCTCCACCACCCCACCACCACCAGTTGAGCCCCGTCCCGCACGGGGGTAGGCTCCTCGCCCCTGGCTCCTATCTCCAGCAGGACATGACGGTTCTGGGTACAACTCCCTCGGACTGCCGGACGGGGCCTACGCCAAAGAGAGAGACATTACATCTATCAAATAAATAACATCTTAAACTTCACTCAAGCCTGCGTGTCTTCCCGATAGAAAAATTATTACAGATGAACTCACAGATGTTCTCGTCCATAGACATTCAGTTTAATTTTCAGTTCAAGCACCACCCTTGTGTTTTATTGAATATCTAAGCCTCTGAGTGGACAAGCTCAATCTATAAGTCATTAGAAAGCTAAGATCTTACCTTTTTAGCAAATTTAGTTATTTAGAGAAGGTAAAAGCAGATATAAAGTTTTTAGCTATTTGGGGTTTACAGCAGCAGTTATCGAAGCATAAATGAGACATTTGTTATTGATGACTTACAGAAATCATATTTCACTTTGTGATTCTTTCAAAAATTTTTCAAATTGTGGTATGAGGGGGGAACAATTAAATGTAAAGTCACATTTCTGAGAGTGAGACCTTTTATTTGACATATGACAAATATTCCATTTAGGTGCTATTTGAAGGACTTTTATTTTTATATGAATATTTCTACCCCATTTCCTTCTGGGGGGCTAATTTTCAATGCAAATGATTTTAGGCCTTATTTTGTTATTTTAAGTAACATAAATGCAGAAGGGATGTTTATCTCTGAAAAGTTCAGATTCTAAGCTTTCAAATGATACTTTTTTTTCTCATATGCCTGATTATTTATACAGATACTTTAACATTTTAAGCGTAAACTTTTCTCGATATAGTTCCCCCCCCCCTTTGGTCTCACGGGTGGGTCTATTTAGTTTAAGGGTTTTTTAAGCCATTCATTTTAATTTATCTTCACAATTCATTTTATTGTGCCTATTTACTTTTCTATTTCAATTGCTGAGTTTATCATAATTCTCAGCTCCTCCCCTGACATGCTTTGCTGCCCCCCAGTTTGAAAATCATGGCATTATAATATTTCTAGTACACTTTTATGCATCATAATGCAAGTCACACTGCATGGAGTGCTAAAAGTTTCCACATTATTCATCCAGACAATGGGCAACACTCTGAGCACAACTGCATTGCAGTTTGGCTCTCTTTATACCTGTTTATCCATCACAGGTGATTGGCTATGGTGAGTCAGCTGCACTGTGACAGTGCTGGATGATTCATTGTTTGCATGAGGATGGTCGGAGAGAAGCCAAGCAAGATACAGCCAGTCTCACTACAGATCCAAGGATCAGATCTTTGGCCAAATGGAGGAAACATTAGAGGAGCCTGAGGATATTTATAGAAGAAAACATTGAGATGTGGATTGAAAGTTACTTCTGCATTTGTATGCCAATTTCCTCACAACTATAAAAACCTGTTTTTGTTTTGATATTTTCTTGCAAATGTAATTTACAAAAAACAACTTAGGCTACAAGGTGTTTTCCTTTCGACTGACAAGATGTAATTTGTTTACATGAAAACAAAGGAGCCAGACTGTATTGATATTAATCAAATAATCTGGTTAGGAGTATGTCCGAAATTCCTAACCCTGAGTATAAAAATTTTGCAAACACTCCATTTAAACTGTGTTTTGTAGATAATCTCAGGCCTTACATTAATAAGATGCTCAGCTTTCAAAAATGTAACCGACAGCTGTGATTGAAAATTGACATTGAAAATGACTCCAATAAATGCTATCATGTGTCAAACTCCAATCACATTGTGATTGTTCTACTTTTTATATTAATTTGCATACTGAAATGTTAATGGTCTTGTCTTTTTTGCCTATATTTACAGCCATCTTTTGAATAGGTGTGTTCAAAAAAATATTTCATTGTGATGATTTTCCAGTTGCAGTCAGGGTTAAAAGTTAAAAAGAGAGCCGTCAAGCCGGACAATCTGCACTTAACCTCATGTATTGAACCTATATCAGTCACAGATGAGAGTGGGATGTTTGCTTTCTTTATTGCAGACAAAGTGTAATTCAGGTAGACAGAATTTAGCATTTAATAACCAGATACATTATTAATTTGAAAAGGTTATGTTCTGCTAACACAATGTCTACTGTGTGTACTAGAAGAAAGTCCTATAAAAGCCTATATTATTTTAATACCAATCAAGGAGTCAGTATTTTTTATCATTTTGAATAGTTTTTTTATGAATAAAAGTACACTGCCATGACAGCAAACCTGGTACAGCATTTCATTTACACATTTACAAAAGCCTAAAACTTAAACTTACCTAAGACTTCAACACTATTCTTTGGCTGCCTTAAAAGCACCACTATTCCCTTTAGCAAATGAACAATTTAGTTTACTTTTATTTTCATCTATGCAGTTCTTAACAGCTAAATATATTTACATGTTGTTGTTTTAAAAAAAAAAAAATTCAGCATAATTTTAGAAGTTTTGCGATAAATAAAGCCTTGAGATATTTTATAAAAATATATAATTTTTAAAATGGTTCAATCTAACCTTAACTCTACATCGCATAATATGCAAAATAAAAAAGTCTGTTTACCCTAATGTGATTAGATTGTAATAAATTAATTTGGAAAATCGGGCTGCAGTCAGCTATATGTAGACAATTTGATAAACATCTGAGAAATGTGCTTTTGAGGGGGAATAAAGAGATCATTAACAACATTAATCACAGGACACATTTTTTTCAAAGTGCAATGGTCCCATTAAAGAGCTGTCCTCAGAAAAACATCAAGTGCTTATGATAACATGAGGCATGATCAAAGAAAAGGAGGAAAAAGAAGAACAAAAAAGATGATTAATAAGTAGAAGAGGAGGGACAGCAAGAAGATGTATAAGAAGAACAAGAGGTAGAATAAACATAAGAATAAGAAGTACAAGTACAAGAAAGAAAGAAGAAAACAATAGTTGTATTCCAAATCGCATCCTATGCCTGTCAGGATCGCTGAGTCATCCACCTGCTATTCTCTTGTCTGTCTTTGCGAGTTCCCTCACCTTGTGTGTTTGTTTTGGTTTGGTTCATCCACACCTGTCTCTTGTCACCCTCTTGATTTTTCTTCCTATTTTAGTTACCCTTTGTTTGCTGTCTTATGTCAGATAGTTTTGTGCCATTTTGCCCTGTACTTTTGGCCTATCATTTCTGTCAGTCTTGTTACCTGTGAGTTTTTTTGTTTATGCATTCAGATCCTGCTTACTCTCTCTTAGCTGCGTTATGGATATCATATGCTGGACAGCTTTTTGGATTTTTCCAACCACTGTTTTTTGGATTATCGTTTTGGGAATATCCATTGTTTATTGGATTTGTTGCTCCACTGCTGACAAGTCACCATGTTCTGTAGAAGCTTTTGAGTTTTTTGCCTGTTCTTCAGTTTTGTCAATAAAGACTTCATTTACTTACCTCTACTCCTGAGACTTCTGATTACCCTGACCACAATGGTCTTAGTGGAGGAATTTTAAGTGAAGTCAGCAGTGGAGCTTCAATGCACTTTGCTGGGTGGCACGAGGAACAGCTAACATCGGCCAGACAAACTGTGAATGCATTGGCTGCTCGAATCACTGATTTCACCAACTAGCTCCACTGCCTCCGGATCGATAAAGACTCTGTTCTATCCACCATCACCACTGCTGCTTCTGCCACTGCCACTGCTGCGACCGATTCCCCTTCCCCTGCACCTGAACCTTGAGTGAATCTTGCTGACATTTCTATATGGGTGAGTCTCCAAAATGTTGTTTATTTTTAACCAAATGATATGTGTTCTCAGTACAGCCCTTCACCTTTGCTTCAAAGGTTGTGAAGGTCACTTACGTCAACACTTTGCTGGATGTGAAGGCTCACCAGTTGGCTACCATGGTGTTGGAGGCGAAGGCTCCATTCTGTGCTTCCTATGAGAACTTTTCAGCCAAGATGCTCAAGGTTTTCGACTGATCAGTGTATAGGAAGGAGGCAGCATGCATCTAGCTGAACTGTGGCAAGATCAGTGGCAGAATACTCCATCGAGTTTTGCTCCCTGTGGGCTTCCATTGACTGGAATGTGGCAGTTCTAGTAGGCCTGTTTTGGCAGGGGCTCGCAGACAAATAGATGGACGAAGAATAGATCAGCTTCACCATAGTCTGACTCATCCTTCTTGGAAAAAGATGGCTACTTGTATCCCTGCATTGATTATTGGGGGCTGAATTACATAATGGTTAAGAACAGGTACACCCTTATGCTTATGTCTTCGAGATATTGCAGGGAGCTCGGTTCTTCATGAAATTGGACCTCTGCAATGCCTACCATTTAGTCCTGGTCAGGATGGGGGATGAGTGGAAGACGGCATTTTGAATATCAGGCCATGCACTTCGGGTTAACTAATGTCCCCGCCGTCTTCCAAACACTTGTCAATGATGTTTTGAAAGACATGCTTGATAAGTTTGTCTTTGTGTACCTGGTTGATATTCAGATTTTTTCTTCTTCCATCCAGGCACACATCCGACATGCCAGAAAATCAGCTGTTCGTCAAGGCAGAGAAATGTGCCTTGACGCACATTTGAGTCCATCTCCATCTCCCATCAGTTCCGTTCCTGGGGTATGTCATCTCGGCAGAGGGGAACCGCAAGGATCCATGGGAGGTAAAGGCTGTCTCCAACTGGCCAGTTCCCGACTCCCGCAAAGCTCTCCAATAGATTCTTGATTTTGACAATTTCCATAGAACATTTATCAGTAATTACAGTCGAGTAGACACACCTCTGACTGCACTCATCTCCACAAAGAAGCATTTTCAGTGATCCATGGTGGCTCAGATTGCCTTTAATTCCCTTAAATATCTTTTTGCTTCTGCTCCCATTTTAGTGAGGCTGGACTCATTAACAAATCATTGTGGAGGTGGACACATCATATATTGGAGTTTGGGCAGTTCCCTACTGATGAAAATTAGGTGGGGCACCAGATGGCGTGTCAAGGAGGATCTTGCCAGGGTCAAAGCATCTGAGGGGTGCCCGGACAGTCTGCTGTTTGTTCCTGGAACTGACGTTCTCCGGTGGGGCCATTCTTCCAGGTTGTCGTGTCACCCACAATTCAGAAGGATGCTGGCTGCGGTTCGCCAGTGGTCTTGGTGGCCAGCCATGGTGGAGGACGTCCACTGGTTCGTGGGGGTGTGCTCGATATGTGATTGTAATAAAACCAGCAACAAGCAACGCATTAGTCTGCTCCAGTCACTTCCCATTCCCTCCTGCCCCTGATTCCATAATGCGCTGGACTTTGTCATCTACTGGATTGTCCCCATTCCAGTGTTGTTTGGGTTATCAGCCTCCTCTGTTCCTTTCACAGGAGCCTGAAGTTGTGGTTCCCTTGACCCACACTTTTATTCAGTGGTGCCAACACACCTGGAGTAGGAGCAGACTGGCCTTCGGGTCAGGGGGTGCACTAAGGCTGCCGCCAGTCGTTGTTGGACTGCAGCACCTTGGTATATTTGTGGGCAAAGGGTATGGCTCTCTACCAAGGACCTGCCCCTCAGAATACCAGCTCGAAAGGTGGCATCTGGGTTCATCAGGCCATATTCTATTGTCAAGGTGCTCAGTCTGACGGTGGTGCAGCTCAGGCTGCCAGTCTCCTTGCAGAAGGTGTGTTCCATATCCCCCCCACTTTGTTGACAGTTCCCCTGTGTATACTGTCAGGAGGCTGTTCGATGCCATATGACGGGGATAGGTGTTTCAATATCTGGTAGACTGGGAGCGGTACAGTCCTGAGGAGAGGAGTTGGGTCCCTGCTCAGGACATTCTAGACCACTCGCTGACTGAGGACTTTGATCGCCGACGGCCACCCACACACGTGGGTGGTGCTCCTGGGGCATGGGTACTGTCAGGATTGCAGAGTAATCCACCCACTATTCTCTTTCTTTGCATGTTCCCTCACCTTGTGTGTTTTTGTTTTGACAGGTGCCATGTGGTGGCCACAACTCTATTTGCTGATTCACTCTGGCTTGAACATCTTGGTTGCTTGTTATTAGCCGCACCTGTCTCTCATCACCCTCTTGATTTTTCTTCCTATATTAGTTACTCTTTGTTTGCGCTCAAGTCAGATCATCTTGTGCCATTTTGCCCATCTTTTCTGTCGGTCTACCTGTGAATTTGTTTTTGTATTCAGATCCCACAGACACTCTCTCTTAGCTGCATTACGGATATCGTTTGCTGGACAGTTTTCCAGATTCTTCCATGCCACTGTTATTTGGATTATAATTTTGGGACTATCCTTTGTTTATTGGATTTGGTGCTCCAATGCTGACAAGTTACCCTGCTCTGTAGAAGATTTGTGTTTTTGCCTTTTTCCCTGTTCTTCAGTTTTTTCAATAAAGACTTCCTCCTTTACTACCTCTGCTCCTGAATCTTCTGATTACCCTGACAATGCCACATTGTAGTGTAAGTAGTGTAAGTGTTTACATTGACAATGAAAAGAAGAGTACGTCTCCAGTTACTTAAATGTAACCCCTGTTCCCTATAAATAGATGCGCCACTGGTGCATCGTCAGGTATTTTGTCTGAAGAGCAGTCCTGGGGCATCCTCAGTGCGGCAATGAAGCATAGCATCTTGTTCAGCTTTTATCAGGGAACAGGGATTACATTTAAGCAACCCGAGACGTTCCTTATAAAAAAGCTACACTTTGATGCTGCGCTGATTTAGCGTTTTGGGAACGAGAATACCCACGGTTGTGTAGTTGTGCTCACAACATCCAAACTATAAAATCTTAAGTATGAATGTATGCGGAGAGGACCAGCCCGCCGCATTACAAACATGTTGCAGAGGGACACCTCTGGCCAAAGCTTTAGAGGAGGCGAACCCTCTGGTAGAGTGAGCCCTGATACCTACTGAAAAAGCTTGACTGCATGCCTCGTAGGCCAGGGCAATAGCATCCCTCAACCAATGCGACATAGTTTGCTTGGTGGCGGCCGCCCCTTTGTTGCGGCCCCATGGCAAACGGATAGTAGCCTTCAGACTATGTCCACCGCCACTAGCTGGTGTGGTGGACATAGTCTGAAGGGCACGGACTGGACACAGTCCGTAAAGTCTTTCATGCTCTGGCATTGTAAATGCGGGGAGCAGAAGGCTCGAGAGTGACTGGATGTATGGTCGAGAAAAGAACTTTAGGCAGGTAGTCAGGATGAGGGTGCAAAATTGCTTTAGCCATTCCAGGGGCAACATTTAAGCAGGCTGCCAAGACAGACAGAGCCTGTAGATACCCAATTAGTTTTGGAGAAGTAATTGCCATAAGAAAAACAATCTTGAGAGTCAGACATTTATCTAGAGGTTCAAAGGGGGTCTCAACCAGACCCTCAAGGACTATTGCTAAGTCCCATGAAGGGATCCTGGTCCTAACAGGACATCTCAACCGCATGGCTCCACGAACAAAGCGAAGGAGCAGAGTATGTCTCCCCAACGACATCCCGTCAATCAGGGCGTGGCAAGCCGATAGAGCGGCCACGTAAACCTTGAGAGTGGCGGGGCATGTGCCTGCTGATAATTTTTCATGCAGAAGTCCAGAACTGAATCAATTTGGCAGTTAACTGGATTCGCATTATGTGTACTGCACCATCTTTCAAAGACACCCCATTTATTGGCGTAACTTCTTCTATTAGAGGGAGCGCTAGCACTTAGAATGGTCTTGATAACTTCAGGTGAAAGCCCAGTGTCCCTCAGTTGGTACCCTTCAGGGACCAAACATGAAGGTTCCACAGCTCGGGCCGGGGATGAAATATTGTCCCCTGTACCTGGAACAGAAGGTTCCTCCTATCCGAAATCGGCCAAGGCGAGCCATCGAGGAGAGACATTATCTCCGAGAACCATACCCTGTTCGGCCAATGCGGCGTTACCAGTAAGAGGCAAAACCTTTGCTGGCGAACTCTGGCCAAGTCTCCCGAGAGCAGAGAAACCGGAGGAAATGCATTCAGGTGCATTCTGGGCCATGTATGTGCCATTGTGTGCAGACCCAGGGGGGCTGGGTGACTCAGAGAGAAGTAGAGGGGACATTGTGCTGTCTGTTGGGAGGCGAAGAGGTTCACTTCTGCTCTGTAAAATCTCACCTAGATTTGTTCCACTACATCAGGGTGGAGTTTCCACTCCCCTGTCAGTATTTTCTGTCTGGACAGTAAATCTGCTCCCACATTCAGGCATCCAGGGATATAAACTGCTCTGATTGACAGGAGCTTGCCCTGGGCTCAAAGGAAAATCTGCTGTGCCAGTCTGTTGAGCTGGCGTGATGTAGACCTCCTTGATGGTTTATGTAAGAGACTACTGCTGTGTTGTCCACCTGCACCAGGACATGGCAGCCTCTCAAATACATGAGGAAGTATTTCAGAGCCAGAAATACCGCCATCAACTCAAGGCAGTTGATGTGCCAATCGAGATAATGACTCTCCCATTCCCCTTGAGCTGGACGACCACTTAAGACCGCACCTTAGCCCATCAGGGAGGCGTCTGTTGTTAGCAATTTGCGACGGCAAGACACAACTAGAGTGGGACCCAAAGTGAGGAACCAAAGCGTCTGAACCACATAGAAAGGGTATGAAGCGCACGCCGCGGTCAGTGATTTTGCTTGCTGACATCACCCCTACAATCGTCTCACATACGTAATGATCATTGGAAGATCTCTCTGCCCAAGTGCGGCTCAGATGGCAGGAAAATACATACTTTTATTACGGAATTTACATACACATCAGGGGGCATGCATACATTTTTTTCTGCATAAAGTATCGTGTTAAATCGACAGCACTAATATTTATATCAATTCATGAATTATTTTTTGTTGGAAACAGAAACCATGACTCACTGGTCAACCCTACTGATCACTTACTATAAACTCTAATTTTAATGCTGAATATTGTAATGGTAACCCTTCGACCCAATAGTGCATTTGGTTCCTCCCAATGTTTCTTCAATTTACTTAAAAATTTACCTTTTCCTTGCCATTGTTACATTTGGCTTGCTTACTGGGTATATTAATGCACATATATTTTATTTTTTTGTAAAACTTTTTTGTGAACATTATGCAGTATGAAGAGGCTTAAACAAATCCTTTGACTTGATTTAACCTTCTTTACTGTGGTTAAATATAAAACATACAATATATAATTTTAATATGTACACGTAATACACTAAATAAATTCACAAGAACAAGTAGGAACAAAGTGACAGTGCCAACGTATATAGAGTATACTGTTATCTAAATGCATAATACAACACATACAGGGTGAGCTGCTCAATATACAGGAGTGAAAATGCAGTGACGGCAAACAAAGACCACTAATGTAATGCTAGTAACAAGTAACATAGATTTTAGACTCAATATGGCCAGTTATATGGCTATTTTTCATAGGCATGTCAAAATCTGTGATGCAAAATTATGCAAACACAGCCAAGTGGAGTGATACAAAAAGCAAACTATTCCAGTGCTGCTATACTAAATATCAGCACTCTTGGAGCACCTCTTTTCCAATCAAATTATACTACTGTATAATATCTGATAAGTGCAAGCATGATGGTTGGTCTGTTGAGCCTAGTGAGCAGAGCTGCTTATAATGTGTATTTTGCTTATTATTATGCTGTAGAAAATCTGATCAGATTCTGGGGAGGACACTCCAAATTGTTTAGAGCCAAATGTAGAAGCTACAACAATTTGACTTCTGGTAACTTTGCACATAATTCCATGAATTGTTTTGCAGTGGTTTTGAAAGAGCAATGACAATATTTATTATTTCGTTTCTTTTTTTTTTTTTTTTAGTAATGTTAGACAAAGAAATCACTTCTTTATGGTACTTGTTTTTGTATTAAAATTGAGGTCATTCAACATCCATAGCCAAAGGCACCCAAGGAAGTTGACAGGTTCCACTGTTGCCACAGGGATTCTTATTGAGATGTCTATCTGTCACCACTGAGGTCAGCAGCATATTCTTTTGTCTTCTTACCATTCTGGGCAGTATTGCAATGACACTGCTTTGCAAGATTGGCAACATTATTTCTGTTTTCAGGTTCATTAAACATATCTAAGACTAAGCTGAGAATGGAAAGTTTTTCCATGCAGCTGGCTTTTTATTGGTCTCCTTTTACCCCACTTTTTTTCCTTTTAGAGAGGAATTTGTGTTATTAAGCTGACTAATTGATGTGTAACTGATTTTTGTTTATGATTGTGAGTACATAACATGTGCAAAAGGGGTTTACAGGATGAATAGTTTAACCTGTAATCTAATGCATTAACCAGAAGATTTTGTTTTTAATTTAGCAGTAATGAATTGCAGGACATAAAAGGATCTTCGTCTTCTTAAAAGCCTGATTTTCTGATACACTGGCTACATTTATATTTACAAGAAAATTCTTATTAATATTGGAATATGGTCTTATTCTGCAAGTATTATGTAAATGCTTAAAACAGATTACCATAAGACAATTAAGACAATATTCCGCTTTCTAGAAGTCATGCTTTTTTTTTCTGAATATGTTGATTTCACGTATACAGGAATATTCCAAAAGTGTGCAGCATGTAAATGTCTTTCAGAATTAGTGCTTCATAAGAGTATAGACCTTTAAAATTACGTTCAAATAAACGTGGCCATTTTCTGATCACTTTGACACTTTTAAGTGTATTTGGACTTAATCCGCACTTTAAAATGTATATATGCTATTGCATAGATTACAAAATAACATACATTGAATTTATTTATATATATATTTTTTTAAGCAAGACATCACACAATAAGAAGTTTGTTCAGTTTGTCAAACATTAGTGGAAGTTAGTTCTGAGAAAATGTCCAGCATCATTTGTTTATAGATGTCACTTGGTTTGATAATTTGTTATCAAATGCAAACACATGAAATGTTTGCATGCACACCAGTTCCCTAATAAATACCAGAAATTAGCTTGTTTAAAAAAATTGACACGTTTACGGTCCGGGTGGGGTGCCGTGTGCAGCGGGCACGCAGCAGCGGGCCGTTGGAAAGGGGCCCCGCTGCGTTGGCACATCAACTGCCTGGAGTTGCTGACCGTCCATCTTGCTCTCAGGAAGTTCCTCCTGTTAGTTCGGGACAAACACGTCCTCGTGAGATCGGACAGCACCACGGTGGTGGCGTACATAAATCGCCAAGGCGGCGTACGCTCCCGCCACATGTCACAACTCGCCCGCCGTCTCCTCCTATGGAGCCAGCAGCGACTCAAGTTGCTGCGTGCCACTCACATCCCCGGCAAGCTCAACGTCGTAGCGGACGCGCCATCACGACAACGCCTGCCCGGCGGGGAGTGGAGGCTTCACCCCCAGTCGGTCCAGCTGATTTGGGAACGGTTTGGCAAGGCCCAGGTAGACCTGTTTGCCTCCCAGGAAACCTCCCACTGCCCGCTCTGGTACGCCGTAACAGAGGCTCCCCTCGGGACAGACGCGCTGGCACACAGCTGGCCCTCGGGGCTGCCTACTGGCCCACTCGGACTTGGTTCTCGGAACTCAGACTTCTCGAGACAGCTCCTCCCTGGCAAATTCCCCTGAGAAAGGACCTCCTCTCTCAGGGACGGGGCATGCTCTGGCACCCGCGCCCAGACCTCTGGAACCTCCACGTCTGGTCCCTGGGGCTGGCCGGCTACTATCGAAGGTTTGTGCCTAATTTTTCCAACGTCACCAGCTCGCTGACTAATCTCAATAAAAAGCGAGTCCCAGACCCGGTCCAGTGGACGAAGTTGTGCCATCTAGCTTTCACAAAGGTAAAATCTGCTTTTTGTGGTGGGCTGCTTCTGCACTCCCCTGATTTATCTCTCCCATTTGTTTTACAGATGGATGCATAGCACAGGGGTCAGGGGGCTGTTCTGTCCCAAGTGGTGGAGGAGGAAGAGCACACAGTGCTGTACATTAGTCAAAAGCTCTCTATGAGAGAGACTAAGTACAGCACCATAGAGAAGGAGTGTTTGGGCATCAAGTGGGTGGTCGTCACTCTCCACTACTATTTGTTGAGACGAGCATTCACCCTCTGTTCAGACCACACCCTGCTCAAATGGCTCCACCGCATGAAGGATGCCAACGCCAGGATCACCCGTTGGTATCTGGCACTCCTGCCATTTAAGTTTGAGGTGGTCCACAGACCGGGGGCACAGATGGCTGTCACGGACTTCCTCTCCAGAAAAGGGGAGGGGGGAGCGGGCAATCTGGACGGTTTACCCCACCTGAGTAGGGCGGTGGGGGTATGTGGATGTGAGTGCGTGGTCGAGCGACCGTTTGGGGAGAGAGAAAGTGGTAAGGACATCCACCTGAGATTAATTGTGTCTAATTACCATTTCCATGTTCACAATCAGAATCAGCAGAGATAGACAGCCCAGTCCACCGAAAGTGGAGAGAGAGAGTCCAGCTGAGAAGCTGTATGTGTGTTGGCCACTGCCGTTGTTCTTTTATTGAAGCACCTTGACTTTGTGTGCGTCTGAATTTTTTGAGTTTAATTAAAGACATTCCTGTGTTGGAATTGCTGTGTCCCACTTCCTCCTTATGATCCAAATACGATACTCTGCTACAATGTGATCTGCAGAAATAGTGACCAGTGTTGGGTAAGTTACTTTCAAAAAGTAATCCTCTACTGATTACTAATTAATTTTGGGAAATTTTAATTAGATTACTTTACTAATTATTTACTTTGAAGTTACTCTCTAAAACCAATCAAACCTGCAAGAAAAAACTAATGTGACACTAATATTAGTACTTTTATAATGACTGAAATATTAACCAAATTACAGCAATATGACAAAGACAGCAACTTGGCTAAAGAGATCCAATGCATTTCTAAAAATGCAGCTTAACTTCCTTATATGCTACAGTAGTATCTTCATGTATGTGTGTGTCCACCATCTACAACCTTCTAAACTGTGTGTGGCATGTATGTGTACAGCATGCTTGTTTACCTGTGTTTTTGTTGGTGTGAAAGACAGAAAAAGATTACTTACTAATGAACTGAAAACATTTCTGAAAACCCGTTTGCAAACAGCTTTGATAGTTAAACCATTGTGTGCTTGTTTTTTCTTATCGGTGTGCATATACAGGTTTGCTTGTGTGTTCTGTGTGCATGTATGTATGTTTGTGTGTGAACATGTACAGTATGTGTGTGTTTATACAACTTTACAGCAAGTGGATTATTTCTACCTCCCTGTTTGTGGTCGGATGAATTGAGTATCTTTTATCACTTGCACATCTGTAACGCTATAGCATTGTGTTTTATTTTGTATAGTATATAATAGAACATTTTATCCATTTGCTTAGCGATGTCTTTTTCAAGACGGCGTTCTGCAAATGTTCCCACCTTGTGAGCAATATATCCTTCTGTCAGATGGCAACAACCACCGTTTTCCATATACACCCGAAACTGATCCCCTCTCCTTCTGCGGCAGCTGGAGAGGGACACCTGTGGGAGCCGCGTGAGGATGAGGTAGAGCGTGGAGATTTGAGGAGGATTTGCCCGCTGTATCCATATTAACACAGCTCACTCGTCTGCCATCACCTCGATAAGTGTCCTCAATGCCATGGTGGTTTATTAGAGCGCATGCTCATTAGCTGACACAGCAACACACATAAAAGTATCAACATACGAACGTAAAACATTTTAAGATGCATTCTACTTAATATTATTGTTTAACGCAAAAAATGTGCAATCCTTTTATTCATGTCTGTAACTGTAATCAGATTACTTAATTTTACCAAGTAATGTGTTACGTTACTGTGTTACCGCAAAATGTAATCCAAATCACTGAACTATGTTGCGACCATAGTTGGCTAACAATGCTTTTGGTAAACACACCCTTGAACAGATCTCTTTGGTGGACTGATTCAAAAGACTAGAGTCACTGGGAAGAATCAAAGTCCCCTCCACTACTGGTATGGCCAAACATGTAATTGCCTTAACCTCATGCGACCAGTGTCCACATGCGTGGTCGTTCTTTTTTGACTTCGCTGTACGCAACGCATAATTTAAATGAATAAAAATTGACCGAATACTGTCTAGACTGGCATTTAATTGTTCAATTCTGCCGCTCCGAGTCACGTGACACAAGAGCACAACGTCGATTTCCTTGAAGCACTCCTACGGATGCATTGCCAACAAAAGTGCCTCTGGTAAGTAATCTTTTCATTGAAGTGAAAAAGATTTTTCATTGAAAACTGTTTGGTTGTAAAGAGGAGAGTCTCTAGTTAAAAGTAGGAAAAAACATGTTAGTTATTTTGCATAACTGTCATCTAAAACATCTGTAGGTGATTTCACTTCATTTTAATACACATTTTATAATATTTTACTTTATCTCTGTGCAATACGGTTCTATTCATTAATATTAATTAACGCATTCCTATATATTTACTATGCATTTTCATATTGAGAATAAATTGATTCATACAAAAGTTGAAAAATGTTGCATTCAGAGGCTTTATATGGAGTTAGGATGAAAATAAGGTGCATTTCAAACTGTTCTGAGACCAGTGAAGACAGGCAGCACACTGGAGGTTAAATCATTCAATAAATAGGGAGCATGGGAGTATCCTATAGCTTTCTATGCTGCTAAGTGCATTCAATCCTAAAATCCCACCAAAAGTTCACTTTAAGGCTACAGATGATATTTGGACCACTCAACATGTTTGGCAGACATGGGACAATGGTAGTCAGTACATAGCTTCAGAATTGTATAACGCAACATTTTATTTTAAAACTGTTGGCAGTGATTGGATGATCCTGGAAATTACATTTTGAATAAGAATCATTTATTCAGCTTTACAAAAAGTTTGCTTTAATGTATGTCTAAAAAAAAAACAACAACAACATGAAAAACCAACACTCCTGGAAACGAACATTTTGCTGAAAAAAAATCTGATTTTCTTTAGCTTAGTGTTATTTAAAATTTCACAACCTAGTCTCACTGTATAACAGAAATCCAGACTCGAAGATTTTAGAACTCAAAAGGCAGGTATTTATTTAGAAACAAAAATAGAGAAGCAGGTGAGTATCAAACATAAATTATTGAGATGGTGAGATGAACAGAAAGCTGATGACGGCATTCATATCGGTGTAGGGAGTGATTATCCTGGAAGAGCCACACACACAATTTGAATCTTGGAGAGATCGATTGAAAGTCGCTGGAGTGGACCACACACAAATTGATGGAGACGTTGGAAAGGAAACGTGGAGAGATCATAGAATGTCTTTGGAGTGCAACGTGTAGAATCGCGGGAGAACAGGTTAGGAGCAGGTAAGCGAGTCTGTATTCCATTGGGGAGACTAGACCTCGACTGAGGAGTGAGTGTGGATTATGAAGGGAACTGATTAGCATGGTGATGATGGACAGGTGCAGGTGATTAGTGTTTGAGGAGAGAGAGTGGAGTATGAGAGTGAGCCTTGTGAATCTGTGACACACTGTCCACACATGTGGACATTCCTTTTTAGGAAAACTACTTGCTCTAGAATGTATTTATTTATATTTTGCTTGTTTATTAGGTGCTACTATTTACAAATAAAAAAGGGAAATGGATAATCCATTCAGCAGTCACGCGGAGGTCTCAGGAGGTTCAAATTATGTTTTTTAAAAAAAATTAAGTGAGAGATTTTTTGTCTACATAAAAGAAAAAATTACTTTATGTCTAATTGTAATAGTGCTTTTTGCTTTTACTCAAACTCAAAGTTTGTTGAGAAAAAAAAAACTCACTCAGGATATTTATCTCTGGAGGGCCTACTTTAAAAGAAACCACAGCAAACTAAATACAAAAGCAGGCAGGTTTTTATTGAAGATCTTGAATAGCAGAAATAATTCTTCATTCAGTCAGTCAGTGTTAAATCTGCCAATATGGAATATGCGAACAACACAGCCTCTGTACTCACATTGTCAGTTTCAACACACATACACTAATTTGATGAGCTGTCACTGTTATCACATTGTACCAGATTTACCTGCTCCAGCCTTTCAACATACGCCACAGCCGGTAGTTGTAATGATAATGGACAACTTGGACAGAGAACACTGAAGATCTTTGAGATGAAAAGTCCCCTTTCTTTGTGAAGGTCATGCTAGTTTTGAGGGGTCATTCCAGACTGGCTTTGTAGCTGAGCAGACATCTCAGCTTATATGAATAATAAAAAAGATATCTACGACCCTTTGGTCTCTAAGTAGACACCTGTGGTGACAACATGCATCAGGGTTCGGTTCCACCAAAATGATGAGCAACAAAATTGAGTAAGTCAGAATATATACAGGTGAGCACCAAGCAAACATCGAAGACTGAATCACTCCATTATCAGATTACCTCTAGGAATTTGTATGCTTTATTTCCATAATTTTGGAGAAAATAGCTTTTTGCTTTGATGTTTCCTTTTCAATTTCATTCGTGAATATTAAAGAAAATACCATCAAGATTACATCAATAAAAAGTGTCTGAGTTACAACTGCATGAAATGAATATGTAAATAAACACAAGGTTAGACAGTTAATGTTTATATATATATATATATATATGTATATAAAGTAAAACCATGAAATGCCACTTTGTTGAAAGATCAAGTTTGTTCTCTATTTTGTCAGTTTAAATTACTTTAGATATGGCACTGCCTACTTATTTGTTATGGTTTATTCAGATTTCACACTGTTCCTGGAACTGTTGAGAACATTCCCTTATAATGAATAAATAAACCCAGCCTCTATATTGGGCTCCTTTTCACTTTCTGAATCTATAATTTTATTTTGATAAAAAATGCCTTGATCTGGTTTGCTTCATGAGAACTGAAGGTATCTAGATTGAGGCAGTTAAAAAAATAACAACCAATACAGAATACAGAAATAAATACAGCATATTATATTACCTAGGTAAGCAACATGCTAGGACTCTAGAATTCATGAAGTTTAATGACAATCAGATAATATACAATAACTGCACTACATTCTATCTTGTTAAGGACAATAAAACATCTTCTCAGTCTGAAATGGCAAGAAGGTCTTTGGCCGCAGCTGAATTATGATGCTCAGTGTCTGACCTGCCCTCAAGCCCATTCTAAATTGGTGATCTTTCCCTGACTTGCAATTGCTGGTTGGACCAGTTGCCCTCAGAAAACACCAGACTAGATACTTTGGACACTAATGTGTTTTTGTTGTTGTTGTTGTTGCTATGGATTATTTTCATGTTATTATCCTCTTCATTCCTTATTTACTCTATGAGATGAACAGCATCATACACCATGGATTTTGGTTGGTTGATTGGTATGCCATTTTAAACCCAACAAACAAGCAAGAAAATAAAAATAAAAGCGACAAATCCTGGATAAATGATCTCAGACTTTTTTTTAAACCAAAATGATCGTAATGTACTGCATTTGGTATTGTCATGGTAACTGACAAAAACAAGATATAGACAAAGACACAATCCAATGCCCTATTAATATATTAACAAATAACAAGTTTGACCTTCTGAAGTTCAACAACAACACTTTCTAAAGGTTAAGATGTGAGTTTCACTATTTTGTACCCTACTCATGGAAATTGTCACCCATGTCTTAAACCATGAGATAATTGCTGTACTGACAGACATTAAGCAACTTTATTGTGGATACTATGTGCCTAAGATAACTTAGTGTATTTATTATTTAATAGCCTTGGTCGTTAAGTTTATGCATTGTTGTCCATGAGAAATAATATTCCTCCGTTTAGAATATGCATATAGTTGAATAACAATAAAGCTGAATTTGACTTGACTTGTTTGTTGGAGGAGATTCAATAGCCACCCAACCAACCAACCAACCAACCAACCAACTGAGGAACATATTGACTGCAGATAGGTGATTGAAGATACAACTCTTTGAAGATCAAGTTCTACTGTATAAAGGTTTCGTACGGAATTCGACTGTATTGAGTCACACACATTGCATTTGCCTGGTGGAACAGAACAATAAAGACATCAATAAAATAAACATCTATTTAAGATTAGATACTTGACCTCGGGCCAATGATGAAACCTTATTGGATTAAGTATTTCAAAGGCCTTGAATATAAACAAAATGTATATAATTATAAACATCCCGACAGTATAGCATGAGCCCAAGGCTGTAGGTTTCTTGTCTATTGAGTGCAAGCTGAGGGAGGAGAGGTAGGTAAACCAAAGCTTGGGTCATGGCGTAGCAGGAGAGGTTACCCTTAATGAGTGTAGACAGTACAAGTTCTCTCCCTGGAGAGTGAGTGTGTAAAATGGTTTTCTACCACACAGAGGAGTCCTTGGGTTTTGTGTTAGCTGCTCATATGAGAGTGTACAGCATGTTTGCGGGCTCATATGTCGGAACCTGTGATGCTGTCTTGGTTTGGGAGAGCCACTTGTTTAAGTTTGTGGTTTGTGGGGGGATTTAAATGCTGTTGACTCTCACAGCATGCCAGTTCAGAGTGGTCAAGCAATATAAGACAGCCTAATGTAATGAAACTTGTCAACAGCTCGATGTTGTCACGGAGATAGTCCGGCGAGTGAAGGTTTTTAGAACCCAGATGCGGAGACTTCTTTATTGAAAATCCAGAGCAAGAGGAACCACAAAAGAAACAAGACTTAGACAAACCAAACTCAACTTAATACAATTAACAATTCAAGACAAAAGACAGGGAGAACACGAAGGCTATATATACACAGAATTAAATGACAAAAACTAGAAACACCTGTAAACAATTAGGAAGCTACTGGCCACTAGGAGGAGTTATATGTAACAGAGTCTCCCCTTCAATGGGTGGCTCCTGACACCCAACACAAAAACAAGAAAGAATGGGTCTGGTGGTTTTGTTTGCAGCTCTAGAAAGGGGTGGATTGTATCATCTTCCATTTCCTAAAGTCATTGTATACACCAACTTTCAATTGTAGGATCTCCAGCAGTTGTAATAATTTTACATAGATTTAAATGGTTAGTTCACCCAAAAATGAAAATCAATCTGTTTCTTATTTACTCACCCCTGCCATCTAACATGTGTATGACTTTCTTTCTTTCTTTCTTCTGCTGAACACAAAGATTTTAAAACAAATATCTCAGCTCTGTATGTCCATTAAATGCAATTGAATGGTGAGCAGGCCTTTGAAACTCCAAAAAGGAGTTCAAATCCATAAAATAATCCACATAATGCATCAGACTCCAGTGGTTTAATCAATGTCTTCTGAAGAGATCCAGCTGGTTTTGGGTGAGACCTGACCCAAATGAAACTCCTTTTTTACTGTACATCTTGACTGCAGTCTCCTAGGCGATCATGATTGTAATGTAGTTCAAGGGAAAGGAGGCGAGAACGGCTTGACAATGTAAATAATATTTTAATTAACAACTTAAAAAGACAAACACACACATATGACGGACATGTCCATAAATTATCTCTCTCTCCCGCAGGATCCTCTGAGGTAAACCTTAATCCCTCTCGGAGGCTTGATTAGCCTAATACGGGACCGGGTGTGTAGGATCACGACCCGGCCCCGCCCTCTGCCCTGCCACATTCCTCCCTCGTTCTCTCAGGCTGGGGAGCCCCCAGCATGACGTACATCCCCCCCCCCCTCTTTCCCTGGGGGAGGGCATGCCCTAAGCCCCGTCTGCTGGCAGGTCATCCCAGTCTACCTGGACAAGGGAGGGGACCAGGGGAGGGAAACAGAAATAATTAAACTGGGGGGGGGTACTTCCTGTAACAGTGTAGTACCCCCCAAAAACACTGTAAAATTTAAAAGAGAGGGAAAAGGCCAACGCAGAGTGGCAGTGAGAGAGATGAAAAAAAAACTCTTACTCGCCAGTTCTCCGATACGCCGCAGCTTGTTCCTCGGCCACTCCTCCACCCTCTATTGGACGACAGCCGCACCTCTCCGGGTGGATCAGAGGCAGACCTCCAGCCCCTGCCTGACAGAATGCCCCGGAGGAGTCTCCCCTGCCCCTGGCAGCAGTTCTCCCGCTCCAGGCAGTCGGCAGCGAGCCCCTCCCCGCTCGTTGTTGGCGGTCTCAAACCCCGCCTCGTTTCAGTGGCTGGTAGGGGTCTCCCCGCCCCTGGCAGCGGTTCTCCCACTCCAGGCGGTCGGTTAGGAGCCCCTTCGCCCCTCGCGGTTGGCGGCCGTCGTCCGCTTCCAGGCGGCTGGGCTCCTCGTCCCCTGGCAGATGGCCACGGATGCTGCATTGGGGTGTACGGTAGTGGCGAGAACTCTACTACGGCGTATCCCTCCTCCTTCCCGGATTTCGGCACCAGTGTAATGTAGTTCAAGGGAAAGGAGGAAGCGAGACAATGCAAATAATATTTTAATTAACAACTTAAACAAAAGACAAAACACACACATATGACATGTCCGTAAACTATCAATGATTTAAAGCTTGATTACACTTCCTATAGCACCATCTAGCGCACTGCACATGCGTCAAGCACTAGGAAGTTTAATCAAGTTTGAAATCATGATTGTGCCTAGACACTGTGATGTACAGAGAAGAAAAAAAAAAGTGATATTTTTGTCTGTTCGTACCCAAAACCTACAAGATACTGATTACACAACTGGAGTCGAATGGACTACTTTTATGCTGACTTTATCTACTTTTTATCACCTTTTTTAGGACCCTCACTATTAGCACTTGTGCTCCTCAGGGATTCATTCTAATTCCACTGCTCTTCTCTGTGTACACGAATGACTGCACAGCAAAATAGCCCACTGTCAAGCTCCTGAAGTTTGCAGATGGCACCACGGTCATCTGACTAATTCACGTTGGTGACAAGTCTGCATACAGATGGCTGGTTGATCAGCTGGCTGGTGCAGCCACAACAACCTTGAATGCTCAAAACAGCCAATTTATGTAACCAGATAGACTTCTAAATTTCCATGAGTCAAGTGTTTTAGGCACATAAAAATAATGATCTTCAGCAGTATAATAATCATAAACAGTGTAAACAATCCAAAACATATGAAGCATTCACAGTCAACACAAATATTCCATGGTCTTTCTTAAATAAAAGCCTGAACAGAACTCACATCAGTGGAGTCATTCAGGTTCCTGGGTGCTCTCATCTCTCAAGACCTGAAGTGGGACACCATCAGCAGAGGTTGTACTTCCTTTGCCAGCTGAGGTAGTTCAATCTGCCACAGGAGCTGCTGACACATTTCTACTAGGCTGAGTCTATAGATATGTGCATCTATAACTGTCTGGTTTGGTTTAGCCACCAAATCAGACAGAAGGAAACTACAACGAGAGGATTATTGATGCCCCCCTGCCCACCCTCCAATATCTGTACATCTCCAGAGTGAGGAAACATGCAGGTAGAATCACTCTGGACCCCACACACCCTGCCCACTCCCTCTTTGAACTGTTGCCCTCTGGCCAGTGCTACAGAGCACTGAACACCAGGACATCCAGGCCCAAAAACGGTTTTTACTCTCAGGACATTTTCCTCACGAACAATTAAACTGACTCAGGACTCCCATAGTGCAATAATACAAGTACAAATCTCATGGACATATGTAAATCCACATATTTAATGCAATAACTGTACATAACCCCACCTTGCACATTACCACTTGCACATGCACATACACCATTCTGTATTATTCATATTAAATCATATTATTTGTATGTCTGTTTATACTCTTACCTTGTTTTATATTCTGTGTCTCATTGTTTCTCCCATTACCAAAAAAAAAAAAAAGAATTCCTTGTGTACGTGAGAACACTTGACAAAAAGGTCATTCTGATTCTGATTCAGATTTTTTTGAGCTTCAAAGGCCTGATTACCATTAAATAGCATTGTATGTACCTAAGGAGTTGAGATCTTTGTTAGTGTTCAGAAAGTCAGAAACCTCTGGGATACATGAGGGTTAGTACATAATTAGTTAATTTTCATTTTTGGGTGAACAATCCCTTTAATGTAATGCTTTTCAGTAGGCCACACATGATTATTCATGTGCATTATAAGATGAAGATCTGCAGAAACAGAGATGGAGAATGATGGGAGGCCCACATAGTTATATATCCATTACTGTATGTCCTTTTCTTATTTGTCCTCTAAAAGGCCAGGGCTGGTCATTCTCATGTATGGTAGGGTCCATCTGCCTCCAGCAACATGGTACTGAATAAAATTGTGTTCTTTTAACTGAAAGTCTTGAGTCTGATTATACATTATGGATGTTTATGATCTCAACATTAGGGAAAAGTAACTTTTATATCTTCCTATTTGTAAAATAAGTTGTAAAAGGTCCATATTGAAAATATTAGCATCAGAAAGATACAACTTTTTATTGAATCACTTGACCACCAGCTAATGGAGTGCAATGTAGGTTGTCTAAATGACAGCATGTCTTGTTTATATTTTCAGACAATAAAGAGCACAATGAACATGTCAGGACATTTGTGCATTTTTTATGTACAAGAATTAATGTTTTAAGAAATGTTTCATTTGTAGAATTTGTACTTTGTGAGTGCAATCTCAGTCAAATTGTATAATATATTATACAACAATATATTATACCCATTTCCAGCAACCATCACTCCAACACCTTATCATTGAGTAATCATGCTAAATTGATCATTTGGTACTAGAAAATCAATTACAATTATATCAAACACTGCTGAAAGCTATTTGGTACATTAAATGAAGCTTAACATTGCCTTTGTGTTTGTTTTTGATTTGCTACAGTTTGCAATAGACTGGCATGTCTTCAGGTCAATATTAGGTAAAAAAAAAAAAAAGAAACCGCTTTCTCTAGAAACTCGTCAATCGTTGTTTTGAGGAATGAAGGCTATACAATGCTTGAAATTGGCAAAAAACTGAAGATTTCATACAAAGGTGTACACTACAGTCTTCAAAGACAAAGGACAACTGGCTCTAACAAGGACAGAAAGAGATGTAGAAGGTCAAGTTGTACAACTAAACAAGAGGATAAGAACATCAGAGTCTCTAGTTTGAGAAATAGATGCCTCACATGTCCTCAGCTGACAGCTTCATTGAATTATACCCGCTCAACACCAGTTTCATGTACTACAGTAAAGAGAAGACTCAGGGGTGCAGGCCTTATGGGAAGAAGTGCAAAGAAAAAGCCACTTTTGAAACAGAAAAACAAAAAGAAAAGGTTAGAGTGGGCAAAGAAACAGACATTGGACAACAGATAAATGGAAAAGTATGTTATGGATCTTAACCCCATTGAGTTTTTGTGGGATCAGCTAGACTGTAAGGTGAGAAGTGCCCGACAAGAAAGCCACATCTATGGCAAGTGCTACAGGAAGTGTGGGGAGAAATGTCACCTGAGTTTCTGGACAAATGGACAACTAGAATGCCAAGAATCATTGCTGCACGTGGAAGATTTTTTGATGTGAACTCTTTGAGGTAGTTTTTAGGGGCGGCTGTGGCTCAGGTGGTAGAGCGTGTCAGCTGCACGAATCGCAGGGTTCGTGGTTCGAATCCTGGCTCACATGACTCCACATGCTGAAGTGTCCTTGGGCAAGACACTGAACCCCAAGTTGCTCCCAATGGTAGGCTAGTGCCTTGTGTGGCAGCTCTGCCACCATTGGTGTATGAATGTGTGTGTGAATGGGTGATTGGGACACAGTGTAAAGCGCTTTGGTAACCTCTGATGTTAGAAAAAAGTGCTATACAAGTGCAGACCATTTACCATATATAGTCATGGAAAATAAGTAATGAAAGCTCTTCCATTTAAATGTGAGTTATTGTCATAACAGCAGTGACAGGACATTTTTTTCAGTTACTTGATTTCTATTTAGCCCAACTCACTGTGAATTCTCATTATACTTAGCTGTATATTAGACATCAAATATGTACTGACTGGCTGTGATTTTTTGATGTCATGCAACATTTCTGCTTTCTGTGTGGACTGACAAATTACTCGTAGCTGAAGTTGCATGAAATGTTAGGACACTATCTCAGAAGCCATTTACTTTCATCATGGAAAAGATCATCCTGGACTTCCTAAACATCTTTGTGGCAGGGCGGAGGGCGGGGCCGGGTCGTGATCATACACACCCGGTCCCGTATTAGGCTAATCAAGCCTCTGAGGTATAAAGGTCGACTGCCGAGGGTCATGGGGGAGAGAGAGATCGTTTACGGACATGTCCGTCATGTGTGTGTTTATGTTGTCTTTTAAAATGTGATGTATATCGTCAAGCCGGTTCTCGCCTCCTCCTTTCCATTGAATATCTTTATACTGGTGCAGATACCCGGGAAGGTTCACTACCGTCCACCCCAATGGAGCAGCCGCGGCCATCTGCCGGGGGACGAGGAGCCCAGCCGCCTGAAAGAAGATGATGGCCGGCGACCGCGAAGGGAAAAGGGTCTCCTAGCCGACTGCCTGGAGTGGTCAGGAGCGCTGCGAGGGGCGCAGGAGTCGCCTACTGGCCGCTGAAACACAGCAGGGTTTAAGACCGCCGACCGCGAGCGTGGAGGGGCTCACTGGCGACCGCCTGGAGCTGAAGAACCGCTGCCAGGGGCGAGGGAGACCCCTTCTGTTCCCCGGGAATGCGGCGGGGCGTTCCGTCTGCCAGGGGTGGAGGACTGCCTCAGATCCACCCGGAGAGGCGCGGCTGTCGTCCGATAGAGGGTGGAGGAGTGGCCGAGGAACAAGCAGCGGCGTATCGGAGAACTGGCGAGTAAGAGTTTTTTTTTTTCATCTCTCTCCTCTCTCTGCGTTGGCCTTTTCCCTCTTTGAAATTTTACAGTTTTTGGGGGGTACTACACTGTTACAGGAAGTACCCCCCATTTTAATTATTTCTGTTTCCCTCCCCTTGTCCCCTCCCTCATCCAGGTAGATGGGGATGACCTGCCGGCAGACAGCGCAGAAGGCACGCCCTCCCCCAGGGAAAGGGGGGGGGGGTGTACGTCAGGCCGGGGGCTCCCCAGCCTGAGAGAACGAGGGAGGAATGTGGCAGGGCGGAGGGCAGGGCCGGGTCGTGATCATACACACCCGGTCTCGTATTAGGCTAATCAAGCCTCTGAGGTATAAAGGTCGACTGCAGAGGGTCGTGCGGGAGAGAGAGATCGTTTACGGACATGTCCGTCATGTGTGTGTTTATGTTGTCTTTTAAAATATGATTTATATCGTCAAGCCAGCTATCGCCTCCTCCTTTCCATTGAATACCTTTACAATCTTCTTTAGTGTCTAGTCCCCCCCCCCCCAACACTGAAAGGGGAAGTAAATGACAGAAGTTTCATTATTTTGGTAAACTACGCCTTTAACAACCTTCTCATTATAATTCTAGTCTCTGAAGCTTCACAATTTAATGAGAAACGTTATGGTGTCAGCCACAAACAAATGCCCAAAAAGGCAAGCAAAAATTATACAAAACATTTGATAAGGGAGTATTAAAAAATCCATCCATCCCTGCAACCGAGCTCCTGGTCACATTTGATGAATTGTTTAATCCTCTCCAGTGAGCATGCTCTGGGTACCGAACTGGGCGAGATGCTCGCAGATATCTTCACTTGCCAGCTTGAACATTCATCACCTCTTCCACCCCCCTCAGCAGCTTGTCAATACGCTGCTGCGCTCCCCAAACGGAATTGTCACCTATACGCTCACAGGCCATGATTTACAGTAGCTGCATGTTGCTGCTATCTGCTTGTGTTGTGATCCATTCTGTCATGCTCCAGCGACCACGGCACACTCTGTCTCGCTTGTAATTTTGTCTAAAACAGCACCTGTTCTGTTCTGTCTCTAAAACATTGGTCTTGGCACTGCTGTGGAGGTCTGATACTCAAACAGAAATAAACTCTTTTCTAAAACTAAGTGAGCTGCCTCGCTGCCTACTGTCTTCATAGAAGGCAGCATCTTATGTCTTAAAGTATGCTTTTGTATTTTAGTTTGCCACAACATTTCGTACACGGTGCTTATATTGTAGGCTAAATCATCAGCACATCACCTAATCATCAGCACATCACCTGTGTGCATTGTCTGTGCATTTGCCTGGAATGCACATCAATGTTCCAGTGAGTTTGTTTATAGCCTGCTCGCCTGTTAAGCCTTTTCTATTTTTCTTTACTTTCCATTGCGATTTGCTGTTATTTTATTGCTGTGATTTCATTGTGTGCATCGCTTTTTTCTCCACTTTTCTTTTTTTATTGCGATATACTGTTGTTCAGGAGAACAAACATGCAACTAAGCAACCATTTTTAGCTCTGTGATTTTTATTTGTATTATTGTAATGATCTCTAATCACTGCTACTTAGGAACCAAAAACACCTTTTTAAACAAACAACTGTGGTAAGTCATGGCACCATCACATGTCATTGTCTCCTGCAATGCTTGCCACATGTTTTACAATGCTTCATCTGTCAGTAATGAGGGATTCACATGTGAAGAATGTAAGGAATTTATTAGTTATTTGATAGAAGATTACGAAGTTACAGAGATGCATCCAAACGCTAGTGGAGGTAAATGAGAAAGATAAGCTGTTAGATATTGTTTTGGTTCTGGCAAAAGAGCCCCTGCCGCAGGGCGAATGGGTGACAACATGTCAGCATAGTCGCAGGGCAAAGCAACACCACTCTCAGGTGTCTGTTAGGATTTCTATCAGGTTTTCCTCACTCAGTAACACACCCAATAAGAATGCTGAGCACCCTGGTTATAGGAGATTCTTTTTAAGTAACATGGAAATAGAGACTCCAGCTGTCATTATTTGATGTGTCCCAGGGTTGAGAGCAAATTTAAAAGTACTAGCTAATGCTAAACATAGATTTTCTAATATTGTTATTCACATCAGCACTAATGATGTCCACATTCGCCAGTCGGAGATCACTACAGATAACAATAAAGAAGTGTGTGAACTTGCAACAATGTCAGACACTGTAATATGCTCTGGCCCCCTCTATGTTTATTGTGTTGACAAGATACATGGTAGATTATTATCACTGAATGGCTGGATGTTTTTTGGGTAAACCTGACCAGCTAAAGAGAGACAGACTTTCTTCTCTTGCAATTTGGCTCATAGTCTTAATAGTGTTAGTGTTTGACTTACTGGGGCCCAGGACAGTAAGCATACAGACTGGCTAAACTGACCATCTTTTAGCTGCCTTGAGAGAGTCATATACAGTAAACTGCAACACATACAGTGGGTATTCATTCAGAATAGGCTTTCTACCACCACAATCACCGAGAGAATCTGTCTTTAGCAGCTCTAAACTGCTAAGGAGCGCTACAACCATAGAATTTCAACAGGCCAGAGCCAAATGCCTTGGGGCTCTTTCTCATAACGTAACAACCATTAAGTTAGAAGAGGAAGTAAGGGCAAGTTAAGATTGTTTTGCCAACTGCCATAAAAAAGAAAAAGTGGAGAAACAACAACAAACTTAAAAAGACCACAACATTTTTTTTTACGGCTAAACGTTGCAATGGAGACATATTATGAAAACTTTACTGCAGAATTTACAAGGACATCCACGCATTGGAGAGTTATTTGTTTGCATTTATTCATTTCACATTTCATTAGAGGATTATCATTTGTGAGTATTTTTATACATATGCACAGACGTTATGTGCGAGAATTATTAAAACAATTGAGAATTATTAAAAACTATTAAGATTCAAAACATGTGCTTTCTTTTGTTGTGCTGTTAGGCTAGCCCATAGTTTCTATATTTAAACAATTATCAAATGTGAATTAATAATTTAAATATTATGTTCTCCTATCAATACAAAAAGAGCAAATCATTATTTATGGGAACAGAATCGCAATTTTCCATTACATGTATTAGGGTGGAAGTTAGTACTGTGACCACATTATTTGTATAATACTTGTCTCAATACACGTGTTTGAGTTTCATGCTACACGTGTAATAACCAGAAATGCTATGCAGTTTAAACCTGTAGGTTACGAACTTTGTTATTCATTATCTGTTGTAGTATTTTATTTGTAGTTAATATTTGCTATTAAACAATGTTGCCCCAAAGCTTTATAACACTTATTATTTTTTGGAGTGACTGTTTGCTCTCAGATGTATCCCCAATAGTCTATTGGCAACATGGAAATAAACAACAAAGTGCATGGAGAGTGTCGCTCCAATGGCGTGGAGCGTAACTTCAGTTGCCAATGTCTGTACGACCAGGTTCGGTTTGGTTTTTGAAGTATTATTTTTTCCCCATTCTATTTCTTGACTCTGCTCTTAATATTTTCTTTATTACGATTTATAATAAATAAAAAAATATATAAAATGTAGTTTTAATATAGAAATATTGTTGTAACCATGATTTGTTGGTGGAAAACATAGATTTGATTATATCAACAATGGTGTTACTACAGTAATATGGTGTTAATATAGTAACCATGTTTAATTTTGTGTTTACAATAATTTTACTACAAAACACCATGGTGATACTGAGTTATGCAACTACAGATACAAGATGGAGTTTTGAACACAAGCAGGGGTGTTGATTTACACATTTTGCACAAGTGAAGGAAGACAGGTGAAGTACCATTCTAGTGTAGATGGAGGGTGAATGGAAAGACTAAGCCAGATACACAGAGTTGAGATGATGCCAAGGGAGGTTATTTACTTGAGGTGAATCCACAGGTGTGTATACAGGTGAGCACCGGAGATTTGGTAAGAAACCCACAGGAGGACGTCGGAGAATGGGTAAGTATCCCATAGGAGATCACTGGGTTACAGATGAGTATTTCACAGGAGATCGCTGGAGAAAGGGTTAGTATTATGCAGGAGATCGCTTAGAGAATAGGTAGGTAATCTAAGAAAGATCGCTGGAACAGGGGTTAGAGTCTGTGAACACATTGGTGACCAGAAAATGAGTGTGTGTTTGTGTGTGTTTCTTATAGTGGTGTTGATTGGTATCTTGGTTAATTGGCTTCAGGTGCAGGTGATTAGTACTCTGGTGAGTTTGAGTGCTGTGATTGGATGACAGGGGAGCCTGGTGTATTTGTGACACTATGATTATTTTATCTGTAGAGGATGTCAGGACAGATCCGTGTTCCAAATGTTTATGTAATCTTTGAATGAAGAGAAGATTAAACTTATGTGGCTCGCTATCATAATAGAGAGCTCAAGCTCGAGACTCGACCCAAGCCTGAGGTAACCCCAGGACTTCCTTGTCTGATTTATTGGTAACTAGCCATGAAGGTGGAGTTGGGGTGGTGGGGATGCCAGAAGAACTGTTGCCGGATAGAGGTAAGTGGTGGTTTATATGATAGGTTGGAACAGGGCCGCCATCAGAATTTAAGGACAGGGGGACAACATTTTCCAAATTGGGCCCCCCAATTTGTGACAGACTTTAACTGTTAGGAGTGCTTGTACATGCTCATTGCCAACCTGAATATAAAAAACTAATATTCTAATAAAGAACTTTTCTTACACTTAATAATTTTTTATTTATTTAATAAAACATCAACAACAACAAAAACAGCAACCCCTACTTACTGCACTGCCTTCATCCACACCCACTCTAGCACTGTCCACCACCACCCACCCATCCTTGTGTTACTCACTCACTTACTGTTTAGGGATGCTAGCCCTCCCTCAGTGGACCTGCTCTGCATGGTGGTTTCTGATAGAGGGTGATATCATAGGAAGAGTCTGATTATTTTCTTGCTGACTACAGGCCTAAAAACGAGCTAATTGCAATCTTTAGTAATTCCAGCAGGTTGTAATATAATTGCCTTATACGTATGGATGGGTACCATTAGGATTTTGCCAATACTATTACTCTGATCGATACTCCTTATTGGTTTGTTTTTTATCAATTGTTAAATAATTGATAAAAATATATAATTTTTTGAAAGAATGTTGTTTCTAGAGTAGCAACAGCAAAGTCACTATATAAACTCAATATCTCACTGGAAACAAATCTAAAATGTCAATAACATAATTGTATCCAATGGCTGTGAAGAAAGCGGGGAAGGCTGTCATCAAGGACTGTGTTTGATGACAATCAAACTGCGCACATGTGGGTCAAGTGCAGGTGGACCTGTCACCGTCTTTGCTGCCTACATAGCGGCAGGGAAAATTGTAATGTTTATTTTTAAATTTAAATAGACGTCATATAAAAAATGTTGACTTCTCAGCATTGTTAACGTGTCCCACATTAACATAGCTACTCTTTGTCCCACATTTGGTTTGTTGGGATCTGGTCACCCCTAGTGTGTGTGTGTGTGTGTGTGTGGAGCGCAGCTCCGAAACAGAGTAGAGAGGCTGCAGCAGCGTTATTATAATTTATACCAAAACGTTAAAAAGAACCGTAATGTCGGAGCTTATCAATACTACGGTCATTAATAATTTAGCACCGGGGCCTGTTTAATACTGGGTTTTGGTACCCATCCCTACTTATAAAGGCATTTATATCTATCTATTATATTGATATATCTGATATATCTTATCTAGTTAAGTGAACGTGCTAATGTTATTTAAAGGTTAAGCTAGCTACATGCAGTTTTATTTGCTAGTCTACAATAGCTCCTCGCTTTTGCCACGTTCAGCTTCGCCTGTCATACCTAGTGCTTCATGCTTGGCAAGAAATTTGGCCATCGCCTCACTGCTTCTTTCGTTCACTTTTGCTCTTTTGCGCTCTTTTCTTTTTTGTGCCCCTGATTTTAGCCTTTGATGAGGCATTTTGACTCTCTAGTCAGTCCCCGCTTTGCACAATGCACATAATTGGCCAGACGTTTTGACTGAACCATTTTCACAATAACAGTGGGGGATGGGGTATCAGAATCAGATGACAAGTTGAAATGTGTTTTAATGATAACTTAATGTATTTATCATGTAAATACACATGCATTCTATTTTCGGTGATATAAGTCAGTAAGTAAAAGTGTTGAGCTTGATCCCATTAAGGGTTCAACTATAGACCTTTGCATGGGCCCCCACAGGCCTTGGGCTCAGGGTCATCTGTACCCTTTGACCCCCCTTGACGGCAGGCCTGGGTTGGAATAATGAACATGCTCCTCCCAAACTTTTGTTAAAAACTAAATTTCATGAGTTCACATGTTCACGTAATCTTTGAATGAAGAGAAGGTAAACATATGTGGCTTGCTGTCCATAATATGTATAATATTTGTTAATGAATATATTTATTCATTCATGTATAACTAAACACTTACGAATGCATACATTTTATAGATCTGCATACAGTACATGAATACTCATAAATGAACTTTGAGCAGCATGCGCATGAACACCTATACGCATATGCCCTTTTATTGGAGGGGAGTACTAGATTATTGGATAGTACAGCAGAACTGGGAATTCCTTTAAAGACAAATTAGCCAATTAGAATTTGGTGAGCTCTTCTGAAACAGTTTGTTCTGATGTAACTGTGGAAAGCATCTGAAAACCAACTGCGGAAAGATTTAATTTGCTGCTCGGGTGTACCTTTGTGTGGTGGTGGTTGCTGCTCTGATGCAGAATGATTGACTAGAATAACAGGTATGCCAGGATGCTAAATGCAGGGCTAGGGAATAGCAATTAGAGATAGTAGAGAAGAAAATGTAAGCATTGTAGGAGCAGATCCCAATAGCACAGGTACATCACCCGGGTATTTATTTGATGTGTGTTTATATCTATTATACGTATCTCAATAAGTATGTCTCGGAAGTCAATAAGACACTGAGCAGATGTTCCTGAGATGTCTGTGATTTAGAATGTATCTGATCTTTAATATGTTTAGCAGATGCCAATTAGACTGATGCTTCCAGATGAAAAGGTCTATAACAGAAATCTCAGAGATGCACGTAGCCAACGGCATCTTGGGTGGTGGTTACCTGCACGTGGAATTTATCTCTCGCAGGAGATAAATCCACAAAGCCTGGGGAGGGAGTTCACCCCCCCTGCCCCCCACCACAGGGTAGGTAGAGGACCCCGTAATGCCCGTGCCTGTTCGCCCAGAGCAAGAATGGACCCACTTTGCTCTTGGCAGGTGGGCACGCCTCGCCTTGAACTTGACCTTAAGCTACATCCAGAGGCAAGTAACTCGAATTGGAGGGTTCACATGCTTTTTGCATGAAAATAATTGATTTGGGATTTTGAACATAGCTCACTCAGTGTTGCAAATGGTCTGAATCCCCAAGCACTGGGCAGCACAGCGGTCAATGGGAGAGCTCCTGTTTCACATAAAAATGATTAATGCTGTATATTAAACAAGCGTGCTTTGCGATACAAGTGATCTGCGCCAAATCTGGGGACCGCATGGCGTATGACGGAAAGGGCCCATGTTTTTGTGTAAAATTATTTACACAGCATTTAAATGAGAGCTCACTCTGCGATATTCACAGGCTGAATTTACAAGCACAGCATTTGACTGTAGAGTGTATACTATATTCGGATTAAAATGATTCATGCTGAGAAGCTGGTTTATGGCGAAATGTTTAGAGGTGATCTGAAGTAGCCCAATTTTCAATCACTAAAGTGGGTACCAATTAATTTGGCATAATCTGAGATGATTAATCAGATAAGCACATCAAAGTTACAGTGCTTAGTTGCACGGCCCGAAAGTCATGCCATGGTTGTGGCACCTGGACAGCATGTTTGCGCAGCTTTGGAGATGTAGAATCATTGATTGAGCCAATAGCTGGATCACCATGGTCGCGGTGTCACCAGGCTTTATTGTACTGCCTGAGAAGAATATTTGCAGCGAGGTACCAGGGTACGTATGTCTTGGAGGAGAAAGGGATTATCACTTTTGGGGTTTGTTACAGCTGCGTTGAAGCATAGACAAAAGCACTTAATCGGAAACTGTGGCGGCAGTTGATTAGTATTTGAACCATTATTGAATGAGGCCGAAGAAAACTGAAGCATGGTCAGACTGTAGATCACGTCAGTCAGCAGCTATTATTGCAGCTAGCAGGTGCTTGAGGTTGGGCATGCATCTGTGTTTTGCTGAGATCACAGGTGAGCCCAGCACTTTGATAGCGAGTGTCTCCATTATCAGAAACATTGGCATGAGGGCACCACCAGGGCCATAGCAAGGTAATCTGGGCCCCCTGACTGTATATTGTTCTGGGCCCCTTTCCTGTTAAAAAATACAGTTTAGAATTTGTTGTCCGGCCCCCTGGACCTTTGGGCCACTAGAATCATTCTCACCTTTCATCCCACTAGCTATGTCCCTGGCTACCACTACTTGCTGCTTCCTGGAGCAGCAGTGTTTGCAGTTAATACTTTACAGATTATGTATTGCATAAATTATGCATTTGCAGAAAGGCCTAGCATTAAGAGGCTCTGGCAATTAGGGTATTTAATTAATTGTTGAGCCAGAATAGTTAAAGGTGGGCTCCTGTATGATCAGAGATTAAAGCACTGCTGTAGCAGTTGAGCGTTTGAACTAGAATAGTAAATGAGAGCATGGTTAAAGAAGCTCTGGTGGGGGCTAGGAGTGGAACCACTGCTGTGTTTTTGCTCTTGTGGAATCCCCTGTAGATACACTTCTATAAAGGTGTGTCAAACTAAGGAAATTTGATGGAAGGGTGTATAGCAATCGGATTTGTTATGTTATGATAATGTTGATTAATTACACATTACTTTAAGATTGTGTAGCACAATTAGATGTTGCAGCACAATTAGATGTTGCAAGACCCCTAAAGACATGTGTAAAAGAAAGTAGCCATGTTCAAATGCTTATTGAGGGAAAAAGAACGAAGCATAGCATCTGTGGATACCTTCTCGGGGAAGGCAATAGACACTTATGATTTCTATAATTACTACTTCTTAATATTGGTAGAGAAGTGGTGCTGAATTCAATGGCCTGCGAGCCATCAAGGGTGAAGACAGTCTCGCAAGTAGTTCAAGGGCACTGTACTGATTTACGGATCACAGCAAATTAACTTGGTCAGTTTTTCTCATTTAGGCTTAAATAACAGCCATCAGAGGCCTGCGGACCATAGAGGAAATAACATTTAAATAAATCAATTCAATTTTAATGGAAATGCATGAACAGCCATAATGGTGATCGGTAGGTCCAAGCGGGTGAATAAAGGAAGCTTATTGTAGAGGAAATATAGTATTCTCATGTCCTTACAATTGTAAGAAGGGGCAGAGGAGGCAGAGACAAATTTAATTTATTTACTGGATTAAATCCCTGGATTATCTGTGAAGCGATCAGGATACAGACTTGCGTATGTGCATACAAGCAACGTTGTTTAAAGTGGTGAGTTTCAAGGCACTTGAAACTAAAGTAGTTGGATGACTGTCCATGGTCTGATATTATTTAGCTTATACGTATGGTTTGGAGTTTGGTAGATTATTCTCCAAACGTAAAGTGAGTAATTCAATTATTTCTGTATTGTATATGGACGAGATGACTCGTCTTTTTATTTGGAGTTTGAATTATTTGAAGAAAATTATTTGGAGTTTTGGAATTAAATATATAATACGGACACCATTTGCAGTAATGTTGAATAAATACAGCTTCTTTATATTATTGCCTGTAATAAATTCTACAGAATAACTCAAATATTCTGAGGATTAAAGCAAAATGTGTGGCCGAATCATCCATTGCTGATTTCAGCATGTTACTTTAAGATTGTGTGGAGCACTGAATTACGACAGATTTGATGAGTCACTTTGAAAGGTAGACATAGGTACAAAAAATAGGTTCTAAGGTAAAACTTCATAACAGTCTCTGATCCACTCATTTAGAATGGCTTTAAAATGACAGACAACGTGTGATAAAATAGAGAAGATTTTCCTGTGAGATTAAATTGATGGATTGATTTCACCTGTATGAAACGTTCATCCTGTTCAGTGGGAGGAGAGAAAGTCATACAACGGTCTATAATTTTACATTTGAATAAAGTTTGTAAGAAGCGCTTGCTGTGTGGTTATCAACACTGCGTGGGAACGTGATCACAAATGCTGTGAAGAGGCGAGACGGTGGTTTCTATACGCTTAAGCAAGTGTTGATTGTTTGGATTAAATGAACATGCTCCTCCTGAACTGTTAAGAACTAATGTTCCACAGTACTGTGAATAACCCGAATGCAATTGTAGGATATTAAGTTGAATAATAAACTTTATCATGTAATCATGAATGCTACCACCCTTAGTGACTGTATTGCCAATGTTTTTACCTTTAAAACACAATTGTGTTGACAAATAGAAGATAAATACCATGTAAAATATATTTACAGTATAATATGAACAATTGACCATCAATGATCTTACAGGACAGCCACAGGACAAAATGGCTTTTTCTGAATCTGCTGGATATAGTTTGCTTTCTACATGTATCCAAACAGACAATAGGATAAGTAAAGCTGGTCTCGAACCCGCTATTAGCAGGAAAGACCAAATCCGGTGACACAAGTGCACAGCCCCTTTTCACTAAACCACTTATCAAGAAACCACAACTTCATCCTCAAAGTAGGTTTATTGTCATTTCTCTTCTACATGGTTGAAGAGAAAACTAAATAAAATGACTCATGGACAAACATTTTCAAACATTTCCAATACAAATGCTACAATTATGTAAAAAAAAAACAAGTCTAGTAGGGCTGTGTGTGTGTGTGTGTGTGTGTGTGTGTGTGTATGTGTGTGTGTGTGTGTGTGTGTGTGTGTAGGTAGGTATGTTGGGGATCAAGCACCGTTGTTAAGTACATTTACATTTACATTTATGCATTTGGCAGATGCTTTTATCCAAAGTGACTTACAGTGCACTTATTACAGGGACAATCCCCCCAGAGCAACCTGGAGTTAAATGCCTTGCTCAAGGACACAATGGTGGTGGCTGTGGGGCTCGAACCAGCATCCTTCTGATTACCAGATTACCAGTTATGTGCTTAGACCACAACACCACCACCACTCCGGTAGCCTAATAGCCAGTGAGAAAAGCTGTTCTTTAGACTTGATGTCCTTGCACAGATGCTTCTGAGCTGTCTCCCTGATGGTAGTATGGAGAACAGACTAAATAAGTGGTGGGTGTTGTCCTTTAGGATGCTTTTAGCTTACTTCGAGCAGTGTATCATGTGGATATCTGTAATGTTTGGAAGACTGGCTTTACTGATATACTATGCAGTCTTGGTCACCCGCTGTAAGGCTTTTCTGTTTGTAGTGAGCAGCTGCCGTACCAGACAGGTAGGTGGTGTTCCTCTGCGATATGAACCCCTTGGAACTTGAAGCTGTCAACTCTTTCCACCTCAGAACCATTGACATGCAGAGGGGAGTGGTCGCATGAGACTTCCTGAAGTCAACAATTATCTCTTTAGTCATGGTGAAATTAAGAGAGATTGTTGTCCATACGCCACAAAACAAGATCTCTCACCTTCTCTCTATAAGCTGTCTCATTGTTGTTTGCGATGAGCCCCACGACTGTCATCGGCAAACTTGATTATGTGGTTGCTTGTCTGCTTGCAAACATGGTCGTGGGTGAGAAGCATGAACAGCAGAGGGCTAAGGACACGTCCCCGGGGTGTTCCAGTGTTAAGAGTGATGGAGTGCAATGTTTTGTTTTGTATCCTAACTACTTGAGGTCTGTCAGGAAGTCAAGGATACAATTATATAGTGTATTGTTAAGTCCAAGCATAGAGAGATTGTCAGAGAGTGTCTGGGGGAAGTTGGTGTTGAATGCTGAGTTGAAATCAATAGACACCATTCTAACATAAGAATTCTTGTTGTCCAGGTGTATAAGGACCAGGTGAATAGTGTGTGATATTGCATTATCGGTGGGCTGGTTCTACCTGCACCAACCTTTGTTCTCATAGATGCACAGACCTACTCCCTTTGTGAATCCGTCTAGCTGAACAGCCGAGTCAGGTATGCTATTGTACAACTAAGTTTTAGAGAAAATTGGAACACAGCAGTCCCTCATTTCCCATTGGGCTGACAGACAAAGTCTGAGAAAGTCCAACATATTGTCCAGTGACTTATTGTCATATTTTTGCCAAAATTAGTGAAGGGAGAGCCGGTCTGATTGGTTTAGCTGTTAACCTAGTGCAAACTTCTGTTTCCTCTCAATCCGTCTATGGCACCTTCTCTAGTGGACAGGTCGTTTGGGCGAGGTTGCAGCCACTAGGCCTGGTGTTCGTAGAACCCCATTGTTTTGAAGCTCCTCTGCTGGCATCTCCAGTATTAGGGTAATCTGAAGTATTTTTTGCAGATATTTTGCAGAAATGCAGAGCTGTACACATAACAGCGAATGTGAACTGCACACATTTTAAAACGAATTAACCTGGAGATACAGTTAGATAGACACAAATTAGCACATGTGCGCAACAATGCAATGTTTTCCTGGAGAGTTGGCTATTAATAGACTGATATCAAATGTCCCTTTTATGTATTAAATACAAGAAAACATCCTCCCAACTATGTTAATTTTTCGAGAGAAATTGTATCTTTGAAGAATTTCAAACTGGGTTTAAGTTTCATTATAGTACATAGACTGCATTTATCAGAATAACAAATGACTTGCTCTTATCATCTCACCGTGGCTGCATCTCTCTTCAAGTGCTTTAAGATCTTAGTGCTGCCTTCGACACCATAGATCACAACATTATCTTCAATAGGCTTAAGAATTATGCTGGAAATTTGTGGACAGGAATTAGTATAGTTTATGTCCTAGTTATCTGAACATGACCCCTTTATTTGTGGAAAAAATAATTTTCATATCAAGTAGAAATATGGAGTGCCACAGGTCTCAGTATTCAGTCCTCTGCTTTTCTCCTTGTATATACTTCCCCTGGGAGACATTATCAGAAACCATGGAATAAGTTTTTACCGTTATGATGAAGATACAAAAATTTCGACCAGATGAAATTTTCCAATTCTCGAAGTTAGCAAAGTGTATCAATTACAGTATGTCAAATTGGCAATACATTTCTTTCAACTCAATTCTGACAAAACAGAGGTATTAATTATTGGATCAATAAATAAGCTTAAATAAAATGTTATTTCAAAATGCAGCAGAGTTCTGACTAGAAGAAATATGATCATATCAGCCCAATTTTATCATCACAACATTGGCTACCTATTAAGCTTTGTATCAATTTAAAAATGTAGCTAATTACTTACAAGGCTTTGTAAGTATTTAAACAACCTTCTATTTCGCAATATAGCATCAAGTTCCCTACAATAGCAAAATTCCAGCCTTTTCTTCAGTACCTATTTTACAAAATCCACAAAAGGAGGAAAATCCTTTTCCTATTTGGCTCCTAAACTATGGAATAGCAAAATAACATTATTTAGAACACACTCTCTCAGAAAAAGTGTCTCATCCCTTCAGCCAAGCATATACCTAATTATCCCTCAATCCGTAGTTATGCTGCATTAGTCAGGTCTGCCTGAGCTGGAAACACTTATATTCTATAACTCTGCTGTAAAGCAAATGGCATCTATGCTTATATTAATCTGTGCGTTTCCCTGTCTCATCCTTGGGAAACATATCCCGAGGTTACTGGAGCCTGCCAGCCTGTGCAAACCAGAAAGCAAGGGGTGCATCGATGATCACCATTTTAATAACTTCAATCTATTACGATGGAGTTCATAGAGGATGAACTGCTGTCAACTCCAACCATACAACAAGGATCCTTCGCTGACCACTGCCTTGCAAAGAGACTGTTATTGGAAGATGAGACAGTTGGACCTGACTGCAAAACCGCAAGCAGCCAATTACAATCATGAATATTTCATATGTCATGACATTTATATATTTATAATTTATGATGTTGTGTGCTTGAGTGAAAAATACATTCGGATGAAATATGTTGGGTGTGCGTTATGTTTAAACCCTAAAATTTTGTTTTTTATTGTTGTGGAGCTGGTTAAATTTCTTCCAATGACGTTTGAAATATATATGGCTGTATTTGAGGGGCTGCATGATGTTAGCCAATCATAACAGTGGGCATTTACATTTAAGTCTAAAATAGATGCGGAGGCCTAAACTTTGCGTTTCAGACATAGGGACCAGAGACATGGTGGAAAATTATCATATATAACTAAATTATATTCAGTGAAAATAATACAATTGTAAAATAAAAAGAGAGAATGTCCTGACCCCTTTAAAGCATGAGTTTCAATTATGTTTTTAATTTAAATTGCTCTATGAGGACTTTAAGATGTTACTGCATCACTATCTTTTACAACCAAATTTTCTGTAAAGATGCTTTGAAACAATGTATGTTGTAAAAAGCACTATACAAATTAAAATGACTTGAATTTACTGCACTAAAGAGATTGACAAAGCTATAGTGTTTATGTATAGAATGTGCCCATATGGGTCCGTGCAGTACATGTTGAATAGAATGCTAGAATGCTTGACCCTGTGCGGGACAAATCAGTTGACAAATACAAAGCATAACTTAGGCTGAACTGTCAAGGAACCTAATTAGTGACTAATTTGGAACTCTCTACATAGGCAGCAACTCTGCATGCAAGACAAATTGAGCTCTGCACTGGAGACAAGACTCACAATTGATTTCAATATAGTTTGATGTTAGCATGTTGCTAAGCAAATGGCACATTACTCTAATAGACATGAAAATACATACACAATATTGGGTAAAATGAGCAAATTTGGAGATTTACTTTTTACTTTTAAAGACTCTCAAGGACACCTTACAGACAATATGCATTCCTGGTGACTATATTACATAATTTACAACTAAAAACAACTATTTACATATTTCTTTAGGCATGACTCTGTGGACATTTAAATTGACAAAGTTCACAGTTAACCATATGTTCTACAACAAGACTGGGAGCAGTGATCTGAATTTTGTTTTGGTTAACATCAAAAGAGTGTCTGGTGTAAAGAACATATGACACTAATTTTAGCTGTTAAACACTCCATTAGAAAATTGTTTTAGGTTGAGCTAATTTTCTTCCTTAACACCTACTCTGCAACACTCCTTTAATGAAAATGTTAAATAAAAGATGTATAAACAATGTTTATAGCTTTTCTTTTCTTAATCCACTGTAGTATATGAATTAGCATTGCCTACATTTAATCAGTGTTCAAGCAATAGATGCACAGAAATCAAATTTCTTATTGTGTCTCCAGATAGGTGAAATACCTGCATCGAGTCCCTGTCCCTGTATATTTACAAGATAATATGAAAATCAATCAATTATTAATACACCTAATGTTCATCTTTCAATAAAATGTGTTGCAATGTGATATCAGACATATTTACAGACTAAAGAGAGAAAGCTGTCTTGACCAAATCCCCAAATTTGATATCTCTGTAAATCCCAGGCTGTTCATTTTAAGATTTACACTATTAACCTCACTAGGTTATGGAACGGAGCAGTAGATACGCTCCCACACTCTATCTCATACAAACAGAGCGTAACCCAGAACTGATTGATGAGGCAGAACACACCGAAAATACATTGTAGATATGGCATAAAATGCATTGTAATCTAATAGGATTTTTCCAATTACCTACCACAGGAAGCAAACCTTTGATTGAGGATGCTTGCTGGGCTTTCTCATCCCAACAACTCCAGTCCTGATTAAATCAGGAGATTGCTTTTTTTTATTGATAACTGACCTTATCACAGTTCTTTGGACACACAGTTTACATTGGTTCAAAGAATAAGAGATGGAAGCTTGCATATGATGTGTATTGACAATGCCATAACAATGCCATCCCCAAGAACCCCCAAAAAATCCAAATATCCACCCCACTTCCTATTAAACAAATCCCACCTTCTAAAAATCGCCCCTCAAATGCTGCCACCCCACACCACTTCCGAAACGAGGGTGCCCCAGCTGTCTTCAACCCCCTAAGAATAATTTGTCTGCCAACCATCACTCCGGCTAAGACCCAACTTTTTAAGTGGCTATCCCCAAAATTAATGACTGCCCCATCACCTAAGATGCAGAGTCTGGGGCAAAATGAAAATTGTGTGTCCAATACGTCATACATAAATCTCTGAACCCTCAACCAAATTCTTGTATCTTGTGTCCCTGTCTTCTGAATTGCATTGCCAGCTAGTGGTGTCGTTAAGACCAAGTCTATACAACCATAGGGTGTCAATATAATTGATGCAAAATCTTAAATTGCATCAGATGCACCCTTGAATCTCTTAGATGAAGACATGATGTTTTTTAGAACATCACTCCTCATCACACATCACTCCTTCCTCCAATGCCAAGTTTAAATCTAGTAATAAAACACATGCACATTATACATTTATACATTGATGCCTTAATTACCTTTTCCAAAAGCAGGAATCACTACTTCTAGAGTATCTGCCTCTTTAGGGGGGTGTATGCTACTCCCAAAAATAGCAGGTGGCACAGCTGTAAATACCTAAAAAACTGAGATTTGGGAATCCTGAAATGTTGGGCCATATTTTCAAACGATCTCAACACTCCACTCTCATATAGGTCACTGAGCGTATTAACATCCCTTACAATTAACTTTGACAGTGCGGAGGGCGGGACCGGGTCGTGATTATACACACCCGGGCCCTTATCAGGCTAATTAAACCTCTGAGAGGGATAAAGGCTGATTGCTGATGGTGGTGCGACGAGAGAGTGATCGTTTACGGACATGTCCGTCATGTGTGTGTGTTTGTCTTTTGTTTAAGTTAATCATTAAAATAGTGTTTATATCACCATTTCATTGAACTGCTTTACACTGGTGCCGAAACCCGGGAAGGAGGAGGCGAGAACCGTCCTGGTGATATAAACAATATTTCTCTCGTCGCATCACCATCAGCAATCGGCCTTTATCCCTCTCAGAGGTTTAATTAGCCTGATAAGGGCCCGGGTGTGTATAATCACGACCCGACCCAGCCCTCCGCCCTGTCACATATATCATTTTGGGTTTAGCCATATGCTGAAGGCAACAATTAAATAAATGTGAATTAAACACTCTGGGCACTTTTGTCCATACTGCGTGCAAATGCAAGATAACAGCGTGTGACTTAACTTCTCTAGTTAATAGAAAGGCTTTGCAATGGCAAAATAGGGGCAAGAAATTCCTACACCTCTCTCAGGTGGAAGCGACCAATGAGCCAAATGTCTGAGTCCGAATGCATAATAATAAAACTAAATCTTAACCGGCCTATGTAACTTATTGAAATGTAATCTGGGATGCTATGCTATCAAATTGCTTGAAATAAGAGAGGGGGACATCTACGGGGAGAGATTGTAGCAGGTAGTTAGTAATTTTAATAACATTAACCTTCCCAATCATAGATACATGTAATGAAGCCCACCTGCCCACATAGCTCAAAACCCTTTTTATTAAGGGGTCAAAATATAACTATAACTAAATCTAAAATTTAAATTTGGTTTAAATATAAACCAAATTTGCTGGGAATAAAATGCCCAAATATTCAATGCCCTGTTTGGGCCACTGGAAAGCACCCGGCTGAAAAGCCATTACTGGGCAGTATGCTGACAGAGCCTAAGCTTTGGATTTAACCCTGTTTTGGGCCCTGGAGAATTTTGACATGCCTTGACATTTGTGCTTTTTTCAGTTTCTTAAAAACATATTAATGGCTAAAGTCTGATAACACTGTATTCAGTACAAACTGGGCTACAATAATATGTGAGCAACATGTGTGTACAGGTTTGTATTTTTGAGAAAATAACGTTTATGCATGGTTTAAAAAAAAATAAAAAATGTAAGTCATTGAAATAAGGCCATATAACACATACATTTGTCCACAAGCCTTTTGAGAATTGGATCTTGTAGCCTCAGAGTTTTTGGTACAAAATGATGTGAAAACCATCCTGATCACTCATTCATAAAAAAACAATATAGTAATTGAACTTTTGTAAGACACTTTTAGTGTTAGAAAGGTCATATGTGAGGAGGCGTGAATTATCATGAATATTGATTGTAATTCACACCTGAGGAGAAAAAAGACCCCTCCCCTGGGCCTATCAATTAGGAATGTGACAGAAAGAGAATGAATGTGAGGAGACTTAATGATTAAAATCAAGTTTTAAGTTAAAAGAAGTAATCTGACTATACATTTTCTTTACATAAAGACTTTACGTAATTTTAGACCTACACTACCATTTAAAAGAATTCTCTTCTACTCACCAAGACTGCATTTATTTGATCCAAAATACAGAAAAAACATTGTGTGAACTCATTTTACGATTTAAAAGAACAGTTTTATATGTGAATATATTGTAAAATGCAATTTGTGATCAAAGCTGAATTTTCAGCATCATTACTGCAGTTTTCAGTGTCACATGATACTTCAGAAATTATTATAATATGCTGATTTTCTAATATGGGCATATTTAAAGTGCATTTTACACATTTAACCTGAACACATATTTGCAAGCACAAGCGTTGTTGATGATAATGAGGCAGCATATACACTAGTTAAAATATAATCTAAATATTCATATTATTTTTACATCATATTACATATTATATTTATATCATACATCATACAATTTAAATACCTGCTGATGAACTTTGTGAATGAACTTTGTTTTTACGGCACAGTCGGGGGCGTTTACCATTTGCATTGATCGCCTCAGCACATTACCCTATGAATAGCGCCCTCTGCCCGTGGGTGTGAACACATAAGGGATAATTAGCTGAGCCAGGAGAAATTGTACATTGCTTTGTTTTATTTAAAAGTAGACATTTTAAGCTTTCTTTAGACATATGTTTCATGTATGTGTGATAAGTATTCGCGGAGTTTCAGTTCATTTTGTGACGTGTTTCAGATATATGCTCGTGAACCCAGAGACTGCTGACAGCTCATCCTTTTTATTTCCTTTATTTTACAAAAGCACAAGGTTTTATTGTTATTGTGAGTGTACACAAATAAAAGTAGACCCTTTATAGTCTCTAATGATGTCTTACACTTATCTGTACGCCCAAAAATTACAGAGAATTTTATGTTGTTTAGGTAAGACGGTAATTCCTACACTTGCTTGGATGTTTGTCCTTTTTAAGAATCAGACTGATCTGGGCTAATGTCATGGTTGGTGAAAGCTTTCCTTTCTTTAATGATTCTGCATACATTTCTAACAAAAGTGGAGCCATTTCTGTAGCATAAGATCTAAAAAGCTCAGCGGCAAATCTGTCTGGCCTGGGAGCTTTGCCTGTAGGCAAGGCCTTGATTAACTCCTCCAAGGTTAACTCTTCCACTTCCTTTTCTGTTTTGGGACCCCAGAAGGCCATGGCATCCCAGTCCATGTCCGCTGCAGTGGGGTTTAGTTATGGATGGGTGTTGTGTGGGGCCCTGGCCTGGGGCTTGTACCTTCCCGCCATCCCCCTTCACTCTTTAGCCCTGGATTTCTTGCTTGGGGCTGGGTCTGCATTGCATGCCTCGCTTTTTTTAACGCATCACATATTAGCTGAGCTACATACACATCTACTAAGAGCTTAACAAGAATACATCTGAAAAAGGATAAAAGGGAACACAACAACACAGGGTAAGCGTGGCATGTGTACTGTTGCCTAGGCTTTGCCCTAGGCTGGTTCTGCGCTGCACACCTTGCTTTTTTAATGCATAACACACGAGTCGACGCACATACACACCTATTAAGCAAGTAGGAGAAAAGGGGACAGGGGAAAATATAAACAACATAGGCATGTGGGGAATGTCCTGGGGGATGGGGGTCTGGGCCTTGGGCCATATGCCAGGCGGCATCTCTCCCTGACGGCCCATTGTGGTGTGACATGGGCATGGGACTAACTTATAACGTGACCACGGAGCGATCAGAGGCAGCCTTATAATAATTTAATATTAATTATTATTATTACTCCTACTATTATTATTTGCCCTCTTCCTCACCCTCCATTTGGTGCTTCAGCTCTGCCTCTGCATTTTTAATATTCCTTTCCAAATCCACAAGTTCTCGTGCTTTGGATTTTTTGATAAATGAGGCATACTGTGTGATCCGACCCCTGAGAACCACCTGAAGTGCCTCCCAATCCATGCCCACAGAGGATACTGAGGACCAGTTGGTCTCCATATAAACACTGATTTCAGACTTTAACATTTGTTGGAAATCATGATTTTGCAAAAGGTATACATTAAAGTGCCAACAATATTATTTATTTTTCTATGTATGTGGCAACACCTCTAAACTCGCCAGGGCGTGATCCGAGACATCAACAACAGATGAAAATATAGCTGCTAGCAGCAATTCACGGGTTCAAGCCTTTTAAGAACATTCAAAGTATAAAAAAGGAATGTATTTGTATATGTATATGTACTTTGTAAGTTGCTGAATTTGCAAACTGGTGTTAAATACGACGATGGCTTGTGTTCAATGATCCTGAAACAGGATAATTGTTTTGGTGGTCAATTTTTTTTACTTTTTAACTGTTCTAAAGCCACAATGCACCCCAATCTCCAAAAAAGTTTTAGAAGTTAAAATATTTATTTTAGAAATTATAGGCTTTTGGATACACTTGGTCAAACCCACATGATAAATGCAACCCTTAATACCTAAATAAATAACTAAAGTTCAAATTTTCTTTGATAATTATTGACCTAGGGAGTCCTAGATGTAGTTCACAATAGCAGATAACATTGAATAATATACAATAATTTACACACCATTTATACAGCCATTTTGCTGAAACATTATTGGCTGCTGGCGGCCATGTTTGTTTATTTGTCTGAGTCATATTGTAGAATATGTAAGCATTTGGCCTACAAGAAGCATACCAATTTTCAGCTTCATTGATAATACAGTTGCAGAGTTATGAGCATTTTTTTGTTGTAGCACCCCCTATAGGCTAAAGTTTTCGCAATTTTGTTTGCAGACTCAAAATGTGTTGTTGTACATGTGTATCAAGTTTGTAACACTTGGCCTTTTCGTTTGGCAGATATTGGTCAGTATGCACAAAATGGATGACGCCTGACTAATTAGTTGGCTTATATTTTCTCAACGCTTCGATGAGTCAAAATTCCTTTGATAACTTTTTGTCAGGAGGGTTCATAGTAGATACACACCAATTTTTGTGAGAATCAGATATACGGCCTAGGGGGAGTTTGAAAAAGTTGCCTTTTTAGAAAATAAGAATAGCGCGAACATTTTATATAAATTTGATGATATTAGCTGCTGAAAATTAATTGGCTGCTGGCGGCCATGTTTTTTATTTGTCCGACTGATACTGTAGTATATGTTAGTCTTTGGCCCCTACAAGACGCATACAGATTTTCAACTTCATTGATTATATGGTTGCGGAGTTCTTAGCGTTTTTTTTAGATGTAGTGCCCCTATAGGTGAAACGATGTGTTTGAATACCTACAAATAAAAATTCCTTTGATAACTTTTTGTCAAGAGGTTTCATAGTAGACACAAGGCAATTTTTGTGTGAATTGGACATATGGTGTAGGAGGAGTTCGAAAAAGTAGGTTTTTCGAATTATGCAAATAACGCAGAAATTTTCATGATGTAATGTAAATTGGAAATATACGTTTTGTTTGTCTTGAGCCAAAGAATCCAAAGATGTAAGACACTTGAGTGTACAACATATGGTTTAGAATTTATGGGCCAAAACATAAAAATGATCACTATAGTACTATCTTGAGGCAATCGGGCCGAAACTTTGATACGTTGTATTGTTCTGGGGGACTACCTACCCTCAAAGTTTCAGCTCTCTACGACTTACGGTTTGGTCTGCACGATCAGTTTTAGGGCAAAATAATACAAATAATAATAATAATAAAAACAATATGTCAATATGTCTCTAGCTCTTCTGGCTTGAACCCTAATAATAATAATAAAATCATAACAAATACAATAGGGTTCCTGCACCTTCGGTGCTTGGACCCCTAAAAATCCTTACAATTACAATAGGTTTCTAGCCCTTTGGGCTTGAACCCTAATTAGGGACTTAGATATCAAGAAAAAATCTATTCTAGAATAAATCTTATGGACTGAAGAAAAAAATGTATAGTCCCTTCCGGATGGGTTTAAAAGTCTCCAAATATCTGTAAGACCAAGATTTTTACACATCCTGTGAAGCATCAGTGTTGCTCTAGTAGGCTTATACACATTTGCATCACTATGATCAAGGACTGAGTCCATCAAAAGTTTAAAGTCTCCTCCCAATATTATATCATGAGGGTGCCAGCGGTTTGCAACATCCCTTCAAGATCGATAAAAAAGCCCTGATCATCCGTGTTTGGTGCGTAAATATTAGCCAAAATCAGCCTATGCCCCTGAATTTCTGCTAAAACAATAATGACTCTTCCTAATTTAACTTTAACCTGTTTGAGACATTTTAATTGTAGATGTTTACTTATCAATGTAATGACTCCCCTTCTCTTAATTGAGCCAACACTAAATAAAACATGTCCACCCCATATCTTCCCAAATTTTTCAGCTTCCTGAAGGGGAAGATGCATTCCTTGAAGAAACACTATATTAATTTTTTTACGTTTAAGAAAATAAATAAACTTCCTTCTTTTTATAGGGCCTATTCACATTGCACTTAGAGAGATTAATTCACTCAAAAAAATTATTTTGTGTCAAAAATGTAATTATTAAGACCACATTATCGAAGGTATCGAAGGTGTGTCAAGCAGCATTTCAATGTTAGCATCAGCATAATTTGGCTAGTTTCCACAAAGTGACAGAGGAATTTGTGCCAAAATAAGGTAGAGTTTTGATTTTGATGTTTGATGTACAGTAGTTGCATTTTATTATTATATTAGCTGGTTCAGACTAGTTTAAGCTTGTTAGTGCTGGTTTGGTGCTGGTCAAGCTGGTGGACCAACAATGCAGAACTGGTGAAAAAAAGAAAGAAACTCAGAACAGTTAAACTTATATTATAAAATGGATTGGATAATAATGTAAAATAAACAATATATGCATACCTGTGACTGCATAACAGTTCAAATCTGTAGCCGTGCCTAAAATGACGCACAGTACACCTGCACTCAGCCATCTAGTCCATGAATTGACCTAAAATAGAGATTTGTGCTAAGCATTCAGTGTTTTTTAGTTGAGTGAAATTACCTTTCAAATGCATGTGGTGTGTTGCTGCTAGCTTTAGCTTGTTAACTGGCCTCAATCTTATACTTACAGTATATCTCAAGCAAAGTATTTACAGCATGCCATGATGGTAAATAATTTAACTCACATTTACATGGTGCTGATATCACAGAAGTTTTTGTCGGGCCAGTATCGGTGCCAGGTAACCCCTCCCTTTCCACAACGTAACATTTCTACGTTTTCAAATTTAGAACCATTGCTCCTCCACATTCATTAGATCAATGATCTGAATTGAGTGTACAGTCAGGTACATTTAGGAGCAGTGAAGATCCATGACATTTCTGGTACTGTACATCACACCCTGTTTGTTTTTTTAAATAACCCTGAGGAATATTTTATCGCTCAGAGGTTGCTCCTTCATAGCTGTGGCAGTGGGGGCGTGGTCGAGCGCCCATCCAGAGAGACAGAAAGCGGTAAGGGCATTACACCTGAGCTAAATTATGTCTCACACCTGTCTCCAATTCCAGTGAGCATTGGGAGAGCGGGATATAAACAACCACCAGAAGAGAGAGAGAGAGAGTGAGTCAGATGACAAGCTTGGTGTGTCCATTATTAAAAGAGGACTGACTCACTGTGTGGCTGTGAGGTCTTGTCAGTATTTTAGTTGGATTTACAGTGTGGCCGTGGAGCACATGTTTTTGTTAATAAAAGTGACGTGTTCTGAGAGTACCTGTGTTCTGAGCCCTCCTTCCTTGAAGCTTTAGAGATTAATGGAGTTTGAAAAAGTTTTTTGTTTTTGTTACTTAGTATAAAATGTTTTTCCTAAAATTCCTTTTAGAAATAAAAATAGACAGATTTGACATAGCATAGCAACAATTGAGAGACTGAAAAACTCAAATGTGATTTTTCTTTCCTATGTGAAGTAAATAAAAACAATAACAAAACTAATACTCTGGCTCTTCCTTGAGTAGCAATATATCTGGAATGGAATGCATGGACTTGGGTGCATTATTTTAAACAATTTATTCCTTTTTTTTAATTAAGAAAACATTCTCAGGTCACTGACTCAATATGTCTTAATTTCAACAAATAAACTGTATGCTCTGTAAGGTGAAATGAAATTGGCCCTCTGAGGTGCACAGTTGAGATCAAAGCAGAGACTGAAGGAATATGAAGAGGACATAATCTAACGAAAAGAGAAGAATAACAAATAATAAATGTAAGCTTCCCAGTTTTGCTTAAACTACAATAGCTATTTTTGACCCATTTTAACATGCATTTGCTTTGCATTTTGTAGATACTTGTGCAGTTTGAAAAATAAAATAGGCAAGATATGGGCAAAGTGCCATTTATTGTCTGCAAGTGTTATTATAAGCTGTAACATGTGGACAAGACATCTATTAGATGCAGTGTTGGGAAGGTTACTTTGGAAATGTACTAGGTTACAGATTACAATTTACCCTGTAATAAGTAGTGTAACTATTTCAATTACTTTATTAAAGTAATGTAACTGATTATATTTGATTACTTTTTTATTACTTTTCAAAATTTCTAACAAATGTTTTCAACTGTTAATCATTTTCAAACATTTAAACCAGGCAGGGTTTACCTTACAGTAGTACTCAACACTGATTACTGTCAGACTTTCAAAATCCTTCATCACTTGAATTAAGATTATAATAATTTAATTTTAAAGCACAGCCACCACAAAATCAGACTTCAGCACCTCTTTTAACTTTGAGGTTAATTACAGATTTAAAATCATTGGTGCCCTGAATTTTGACAACTCAATGACCTTGAGAGTCATTAATGTAGGATGTGCTACAATGTAGTAACTGTAATATCAGATCTGACATGGTTAGAAACCTTATTCAAGGCGGAAAAAATTAACTATATATTATGTTCATAAATAGAAGTGTGGCTGGAAAAGACATCTTTAGCTAGCTAGCAGACTAGCTAGTTTGTTATGAATGGAGATTAACATCATAAAATAAACTACTGGACATGCACCAAGCAATACAGAGCTAAAACATGTCTTGAATACACACATTAATAGCATGGTGTGGCAGGTGGGAGCAGGCAATGCCTTTCCTACTTATTTAATGACTGTTTAGTTAACTGTAGGCTAATTGACATACCTGCAGATGCTTCCTCAGGTTCGAAATTGAAACCTGCGATGTCAATAGCATTTTAATAGTTGGCAAACATATTTTCTGAACTGTTATATTAGTGCTCTTTTCTGATTTCTGAATGAAATAATTTTTTAATTTCCAGTACTAGAACTTATTTATAGCACTCGCCATGGTAGGAACACTCAGACAGGTTGTAGCCTAAAGCTTTCAGCGGCAATGTGGATTTAAATGGCAGGAGGCATCGTGCACATTAATATTAAATTAAATTAAAATAATAATTAAATTAATATTATTCAACATATCCTAGCTTTTTACAGAAAATATTCAGATGTAACCCAATTTGTAATCGTTAACATTTTCATAAGTATCTGTAATATAACTTTGAATTTTTCTCAGTAATTGTAACAGATTACAGTTACATATATTTTGTAATTAAGTTATGTAGCACATTACATGTAACTAGTTACTCCCCAAGAACACAAAATACCAGATAAGATGCTTCAAGTCAACATGAAATCAAAATTGACCCTATTCAGTTTGCATAGATTCCATCCTAAAAGTACGTTAAAACCAACAGATTTCGAGTACACAAATTATTTCAGATTTATAAAGCTGTACATACAGTACCCAAAAACCTGGGCAAAATTCACTTTGTAAATCTCAGAAAGAGAACTGAGTACATGTAGAGGCACTCACACCTCATCTCTTCCAATAACATAAAGAATACAATGTACAAATATATATATATATATATATATATATATATATATATATATATATATATATATATATATATATATATATATATATATATATATATATATATATTTTTTGCATACCCTGAATCAAGTATCTGTATATCAACACAGTCAATTTCTTGAGGCATTGCAATACATCAAATGTGTGTATAATTCCTGTGGTGTGACTGACAAGTTTGTATCACTCTCATATCAAAAATAGATTCTGCATAGCACAGTAGGGCACGAGTGTGTTAATTCAGAGCATAAGTGATTAAAAAAAGCTACCACACTACTTTTAAAAGATAAATGTTCCTTTTATAGCAATAACATATTGAGACATTTTCAGAAATTTCACTTGGTAGAAAAACATTTTAAATGTGAATATTAACAAGATTGAAGACAGGGAATCTATCTTATCTGCTCCTGATAAAGGAGTAATTGATGTGTGAGGGATTATGCTGATGCCTGGAAGGGAATTCATTTTGTGATGAATAAGGATGTTGGCTGTTATCGTGTCTTTTCCCTGCTAATTTTCCATTTTACTAAAGCAGAGAAGACATGCTGTCATTACTCTTTCATTATAAAAGAGAACTCAGGAGCAGTAGATCTACAATGGGCCTTAAAGTATGAATTTCTGTTTTGTTTATGAAAATGGCATGGGCTGCTTTAACACAAATGAAGAACATTTTTTATGGTTAAACAGAATATTTTGAGCTGTTCTTCATTTTAGTTTTCATCTAATAATCTTGTAATTTTTATATTTATGTTACTCTCTGCCAGTTCAGTGACTGGCAATGCAGTGAGTTGCCAAATGTACCAAATACAGCAATACAAAATTGTCCTGAATTTAAATGAACACAATTGTGTTCTGTATTAAATAAATTCAAGGAAGATCAATTAAAATAGCGCATGTGTTCTGTAATGTTTTCAGTGCCCCCTCCCCCCCAAAAGGGCAACAAATAGCATAAAAATAGCATTTGAGTGCATATTAATTGTTTCATGACATGGCATTGCATTGCATTGCACTGCAAATGTTAGTGCTCGTTCAGCATGGAGGACCAAATGTGACAATATTAAAAATAAATAAACAAAATAAATGTATTTTCAAATAAATGTAAAAATGAATAAAGCGTACATACAAATAAATAATTGAAATCTGACATAAATTAGTATTTACACTTTGTTTTCTTTATGTATTATTGTATTTATTTACTTCCAAACTAATTTATCTCCATATGTATTTATTTCTACGTTTATTTATTTCCACATTTATGAATTTCTACATTTCTCTCTCTGTATTGTAATGAGGGGGTGGGCTTTCTACTTCAGGCATAACAATCGACCTCAGAGTGCCCTTGTGTGAAGCTTGGAGGCCACATTGACATCTTGTGGTTGAAAAAATGAAATACTTGAAATATAGTCCCAGGTGGGTGTGGGCATGCATTGAGAAACTCTAAAACTCGGAGGTGGGCAAAATGACCAAAATCAAATTTTAATTTTAATTAAGTAATTTTATATTTGTGTAACTCTGTATACATAGAGTGACCATAGCTGTACCTTGCATTTTCCAAGATACACCTCTTGGATTCTGAAGGATAGGCATCTCTCTTCAAACAGTTCTCACACATGCACCTGTCTTCTCCATACATTATATAGTGATAAACTAACAGCATCTCACCCATGGCATATATTGTAGGTATGCTTGTATTATCCAAAGAAAGAACAGTTTGACAGTAATTTTGACAGTTTTCTGAACATCATTACAGTGTGTGTGTGTCAAAAAGGCGAGGTCTCTGGTTTGAACAGATTTTGTTTAAACTCAATATATTTAAAAAAATATACATGCACAATGGAACAATGGAAGTTGGACATTTCAAAGATGGCAGGCACCACAACAGATAATGCCACAAACAACAAGAAAACCTTTCAGGACTACATGTGGATTCCATGTTTTGGGCACAATCTCCACATTGCTGTGAACAAAGCATTTGAAATTAACAGGGTTTCCACAGCACTGTCTACCTTCAACAATATCTACCTTCACCAGATCACCATAGCTTTCACACCAGCTTGTCTTATGATATGGCAGAAAGTGCATATGATATGCAGCAGGCTGTGTGTGCTTTGCTTGCTGAAGACCGGAAGAAATGGCATCTTATGCCAAAAAAACTCTGATATTACAGTTTTAGAAACTGTGAAAGCAGATCTTGTGCCACTCAGTCCTTTCACTGATGCACTTAGTGTTGAGAAACATACCACTTTATCCTCAGTATAGCCATTAATTTGGAAGATATTTCAATGCCCCAGCCATGAACAGAGTGACTCTGCTTTAGCCCTGGAGATGAAGGATAGGTGAATATCTTCATTGGAATGAAGACATGCAGCTGCAGTTTCTTTTGAACAGCTCATTGGTAAAGACGCTGGCTACCACCCCTAGAATTTGCTAGTTTGCTATGGGTGTGCTAAGTGACTCCAGCCAGGTCTCCTAAGCAACCAAATTGGCCCGGTTGCTAGGGAGGGTAGAGTCACATGGGGTAACCTCCTTGTGGTCACTATAACGTTCACTAATGTATATCGTTCTCGGTGGGGCACGTGGTGAGTTGAGTGTGGATGCCGCGGTGGGTGGCGTGAAGCTATGTCTCCATGGCAACGCGCTCAATGAGCCACGTGATAAGATGCGCGGGTTGACGGTCTCAGACTTGGAGGCAGCTAGGATTTGTCCTAGGCGAATCACTACGCGACCATGAGGACTTAAAAGCACATTGGGGATTAGGCATGCCAAATTGGGAGAATTTTTTTTGAGGTCTCCTGGATGAGGTAAATTTGACTTTGGGGATGTTACTGGAGAAAAAGAGACAGAGCAGGTCTTCAATCTAAGACTGATCTTAAGCATCTGCTCTACAGCATACAAGGAGAAAAGAAAGAAAAAGGAGATGGTACTACCTCAAAAAGGACTAGCAACACTTTTTGCAAGTGATAAGTTAAATGGGGAGTTTTTGGTGTACAGCCAGATACCAGAAGTCAGTGCAGAAGTGAATCCTCTTTGCTAGTGAAAAGCAAATATGAAAACACTACCTCAACTATCTGAACATTGCTACATCAAACTGTTCATCTGAGAGAGTTTTCAGTGCTGCCGGGTATATTGTAAGCCCAAGGGGCTCAAGACCGACACAGGAAAACTTTGACATGTTAGTGTTCCTTTCTGCAAATCTGAAAAAAAATAATTTGGAAATACTTACATGGCATACATGGCACTGTTTTGTTATAATTTATTATAATATTTAACTTTATAAATATGTGTTGCTCAATGGCATATTTTTATTTTGCATACTTGTATGTTATTTTTGTTCTTTATTTTTATCCTTAAATTACTTTAAGTATCACTTGAAGGCTTTTTAGAAAGTATACATGATGCCATTGTTTTGTTTTAAATATTTACATTGTTATTTTACTTTATTAATAAAAGAGTATGTTGTTCAGTAACATGGTTTTGTGTTTTGCTTTGGTATTGAAAATGGTATCGAGAACCATGAAATTTCACTGGTATTGGTACCATGACAACACTAGAACCTAAAACTGAAAATAAAGTTACAGTGCTATGAAACCTATTCGCTCTGTGCACAGGGTGACACGACGAACGTTCGAAATCTGCGTGGTGGGCGGGGGGACTTCCGGTTTAGGTTACTACCGGTATTTCCGATGTAGATGTTGTGGAAGAGTGAGTGGCAAGCTATCAGTGAGTACCGTATGTAAAATGTTAACAGTAAATAAGAAACGTCTTACATATCAGTATCAAATTAGCAACTCTAAATTACATTGTAGAGTTCCTCGATGTGCCGTTTCATCGAGGTATAATTCTGAAGTAAGTTTTCATCGTTTTCCGCATCAGCCTGAGGTAAGAGCTCAGTGGCTAGTCAAGATAAGATGCGAGAACTTCACTCCTACTGATAACACCCGGGTCTGCAGTCGACATTTTAAGCTAGAAGATTTCATCATAACAACCACAGGACGCTGAAAACTTGTTCAAGGAGCTGTGTCATGTCTTTTTGAGTGAAACAATTTTTGTTTACCAGCGCCAAGGACTGTATTTTTCTCTATGAGCTTCCATATACTGGTTATATAGTTTGTAATTTACTATGCTGTTTGTTTTTTTGTATCTTGTGATATACCTTTCAGAAAATTGTCTGAAATATTGACAATGATTACATTTGTCATTTATTGTCTTTTACACTGCCAGGAGGAACACAAATACATGAGTTAATTCAGACATTTATTATACAAAGACACAAGCTGTCATACTACACTCAACAATAACATGGCTCCTATAATTGTAACATTGTATAGATTTGTAATGATGAACTATGTAAATAAACATTGTGGTGCAACGTTTGACATTTTGTATGAGTTATGAGTTTGTAGATAACTAGTCCACATAACTGCACATAATACAGTACTCAACAGTACTTTAATGCTTCTTTGCACTTCTGGTTGGATGTCAACTGCATTTCATTGGCTCTGTACCTGTACTCTGCTAAATGACATTAAAATTTAATGTAATCTAATAACTACTAACACTGAATTCATAATAACAAAAGGTACCTCGTATAGGTTTGTTGTTTATGTACATACATGTGCATTTCTTAAAGAGAACTATTTACATTGATTTTCACACAAACACATGTTTGTACAGTCTGATACAGTAATGCAACATTATGATTAAGGCTCTGCCAGCCACACAGGAGCACTCAACCTCATAGAGCTGAACAGGGGTGGAGTCTTCAAGGACAATCTTTTAAAAAACAAAAAAGTGTGTTATAATCAGCAGAGATCACAAACTGATCAGATATCTCAAAGTCAAAAGTGCATTTTGCATTATTTTTCAAGTTAGCTACTATGAGTTAGAGAATGAGGTTACTTTAGGGTTAGTAAGAAAGTAAGTTAAACACAACACAATATAAACAGCAAAGCAACTGTCTGAACAACCAGCTTCTGGGGTTTCATATAGGAATGGTAGGTCTACTAGAACACTAATAGGGCAGGCAAGTGTCATCATAGTGTTACCTACTTCAAACGTTTGGCTAGCTAGATAGTTGTCTAAGATGTTCAACTTGTTTAGGTAATTATACATTTGTTTGCCAGTTTAACCCATCATTGCCAAATTGAAGCCCCAGAACATAACTGGAACAGAACTGGTTGGATCAGACGAACAACTGAACTGTCTTTCATCCTACTCTGATGGTGTGAGGTTTCTCATGTTTCCTCAAAGATCTATGACAGGTAGCACGGATGCTGACTCTCCCTGTCTGTCTTTACTTGATACTGGGGATAACCAAATACTGTCAATACATGTATCTGAACAACACAAGTCATTAGTATATGGGTGATTCTTAGACTATATTTTTGCCTTGCCATCAGTTGTGTCAGTTATTTACACGCACTGTAACCGTTCACCTGTGAGACAAATCAGTTGTATACATCAAACTCAGCACTACACTAAAAACAGTTGTGGTTATGTTTAATGGCTTTGTGAATTGAGTTTACTGAGTGTGATGAGTTTAATTGTTTTTCTAATAAACATCTCCACTGTTTCTCTACATTCACGTTAATTCATTGTCATTTCCACCACCCTGTCATTTCCATCACCACCCACATTTTTAAAAAATATTTAAAAAGTTCTCATCACACATTAAAAACGTATCCACAATTTACGAGATCATGCTCTACTTAATATAAAAATGCAAGTCATTTATTTTCTAATAAGCTCTTGCCCAAACCAGTATTACATTTCAGAGTGTGACAGGTGTACAGTTCACCGTTTGGTCCTTAGGGCAGTTAATTTATCTCATTGACAAATGTATAATTATTGTACATTGTGGAAAAACTGATAAAACTAGTTACAAAAATGATCCTAGACAATTCTTGACTGACATAAGTTATTCTGTTTTTAAATAACAGCATTGAGATGTGGTGGAAATGACATTTCAATGCTGTTATTTAAAAACAGAATAACTCATAACTTCTTAGTTATGAGACTAACACAGTCTCATAACTTCTCTTGTAATCTAAGTTTGTCCTCTTACAGACCTTAAAACTAGACAAATTATTTAAACTTATGAGACTGTGTTACGTGACTTTTGAACAAGTTTTTTTATTCAACTTCACAAGCCTAAAAGTGCCCCTTGTTGAAGAAACGCCCATACATTTATTCAATGTCAGATAGTAAAATTAACATATAATAAACCACATGTGACCAACAACTAAAATTAATCGTTTAATAAGTATTTTGTAAAGGTTACTTTCTAGCCTAACATCACCTAGAATCATTACTAATGTTAGGGCTACAGCTAGCTAAAGACATAGCATAACTTACCTTCATAATTGTCAATGAATGAAGAGATGTATATCTTGAAACCCTTTTCCCTCTTGCTCTTGGGAGCCGATGATGACGCTTGAATTATTCGGTGTACGTAATTTATCGTTATCCTTGGCAGATGTTGAAAGGATCTGGTCCTTGTCTTACCTGACAGTTACCGGCGTCGTCGATGAAGCTAACGTAACGTTAGACCGGAAATACCATCGCCCACCAGTGACGTCTGACAATCATGGAACGTTCGTAAAATCAACTAGCCAATAGGCCTGTTTAGATTTAATTTTAACACCAATCTCAGTGGTTCTATAATGTTCAAGGACCTCATTAGTTAAAACACATGATTCTGTCATCTATCACCCCACCTAATCGTACTTCAATACAAGCTCTGAATCACTGTTTCCTTACAGTGTGCTTCACATTTCAAATACAAGCTCTGAAGCCTTGGTATCAAAACGGCAGTCATTACATATAAGGTAGTGATGGCAGAAATGAAGCTTTACAATAAAAAAATAACAACAGCATTTAGCTATTATGCCACACACACAGCTGAAACCAGCTTCCAGATGTGCTCCAATAGTAGCCACATTCCAATCCAGACTGAAAACACATCTGTTTAGTGGTGTATTTACTGACTGAGTATTGAGCTGCACTTACAGACTGCACTGTATTTTTTATTTTATTGTTATTCATTTAAATATATGGTGGAAACATTTGAAGCATAAATGTGTGGGGTTATTAAAGACTACCAGAGTCTACCAGAGTGCTTCATGACCGAATGTGTATATTAAAGGTCACGGTGGTGGCCGCTTCAATATCACGGGGTGATTGCTCTTCGAACCCCTGGGGGACCTGCTCAGTTCTTCCACTCTGATAAGTGGTGTCCAAAGTCAATGTCAAAATCCTTATTTGTATTTCTTATTCTATTCAATGCACTGTATAATTTTATATCATTTTGGATTGAGAAAGTTGGGGGTTTATTAAAGACTGTGGGAGTGGTCACTTTAAGATCATGGGATGATTGGTGTTAGGACCACAGGTGGCTATTCAAGGTCATGTGAGTGGACATTTTCAATGGCTCTGGCCCAAATGGCACACTCCACACTTGCAGTCTTCCTCTGAGTGGAGACTTTTGATGATGTAAGCTATAAATAGTTATATATAGTTGTATATATTTTATAGTTATATAATACACAGCCACATTTCTGCAGGTATAAATGTCACTGTTAGACCGAATGTTGCTATATCATTAAATATAATGAATCTTATATCTGAATCTAAATGTGTATTAAATTATTTTCTCCTGTTTTGTCATTTTAGAGACTAACAATAATTCTGAAATCCTCTTTGAAACAACAATAACAAAGTTAAGTTTCTTACTTTTATGAATGTAAAACACCCCCCACAGTCAATAAACTGAATAGTAGTAATTCCATATCTATGGAAAATTAAATAAAAGCAAAGTTTTGAACCAGTTCTACACATCAGACTTAAAAGTTAGAATATATACACGTGATAAGCAAGTGATCTGCCATTGACAATCAGTAACAAACTATTATTAAAATACATTTTTAATCTTCGATTGACATCACCTCGTCTGCCATGTTTTTTCCTCTGGCAAGGAAACTCCAGTCCGCTGTGATTGGTCGAGGGGATCAGTAGTGGTGACTTTTGGTTAATAGTCTGCTGTGGAGTCTGCACTGATGTGGGCTCAGCCAAAGGGTGCATTGAGGGTGCAAATGAGTGCACGCGAGCACTCTTCGGTGTGCTGAAATGTTAAATGGAACACCCTATAGTCTTGTGGACTTTGCGAGAACATGCAAATGAAGGCCACAAGACTGCACGTCCATAAATTGTGCCATTTGGGAAAGGGCCAATATTGTAACGTTGCTGGCAAGGACGAAGACGATGACATGAAGTGTAGAACCCAAGTGCAGTTTATTACTCCAAACGTGATAACAAGTAACCCTAATATAAAATGTAAACTAAACAAAACATTAACATGAACAATGAACATAAACTTGACTAAACTTGGCTATGTCTTGGCTATGACTTGAACGAAACAACAGAGTTACATTAACAAACACTTGAAAAACAGGAACCAACAGATTAAACATGACAAAAATCACCAGGTGATCAACCTTCAAGCATCGCTCCAAAAAGGGGCGTGAGCTCCAAATCGCCATTAAAGATATAGGGAGCCCCTATCCTTAACCGTGATTTGAAGAGATGCCCACTTTCGGAGTTGGTGTAACACCCTTTTGGAGTAACCCCGCCTTATTTTGGAGATTCTGTCCACATTAGGTGATCTCTGGTCTGAAGCTAAACCTACTTGGACCCCGGAGGCACCTGTTCAGCATTTCCCCTGAAGGGGTGCCCTGAACCTAGTGTTTAATTTTAATGTCTTTTATTTTTCTTGTTCGTATGTGATTTTAAAACTGTGACTTATGTATATTTTTGAAGAATTTCCATTATAACCACTTTGAATTTCCAATCTGTGAAAGTGGTGTTTCAACCCCAAAAACAAAGACATATGTGAGAACTGTTTTTATAAGAGACGCCTATCCTTCAGAATCCAAGAGGAGTATCTTGGAAAATGCAAATACGTGTTATAGTTCAGGCATTTCAATTATCACACTCCGTTTTGCCTACTGTCACTTACTCCTATAACTAGGAACTGTCTGTAACTGCATTCCATGTAAAATCCTGGATCAAACCCGCGGATCTGAGCGGGCACATTGTGCATCTTAATATCAGCTGTGTGCAAATTTACACCATGTGATATGTGAATTCCTGTGATTCTTGTGGAAGTATGTTGATGATATTACCATTCATCACGCATATAAATTATGATTTTATTGACTGTGTACAGATAGCAATGAGAGACAATACACACTTGCTGTACATGTTACAGACGTGCCCTACAGCAACAGTTCTCTTGCGTTGTGGGCATTGAGTGGACATGTTGATCTAGCGGTGAAAATTTCAAATGAATAGTCATGCGTCTCTGTCTCTCTCTCTCTTTCCACCCTCCCTGAGCTGCATTTATTGATACTGGATCATTTCATGTGAGTTCGATGCTTTTTGTCAAAGTATCTTTTATGAGATCTTTTGAAGTTGCAGTTTCTGTTCAGATTGTCTGCCAAGATTTTCAGCAGAGTCACAGACAATTTGGAAAATAGTCTGTACAGGTATGGTCACTATGTAAACAGAGTTACAGGGATATAAAATTACTTAAACAATGATAAAAGATATATATATATACACAATATAATATAATATATATATTTGCTTGTTTATTTTATTTTTAATATTGTCAAATGTCATCCTCCATACTGTGAGAAAAACTGTAGCACGTTTAATGCAAAAGTACTGTATAGAGTTTTAGTTAATACACAAAATACAATTTTTCAGTCCCTCAGAATGTCCCACCAATGAAATCAGTAAATGGCAATACCGTATTTGGAGCTGGAATGTTCCTTGTTTTGGCTGGTAGAAAGTTGTGCAACCCTACTGACAAACCGGAAGATGTAATTTTAGTTTGCTCCTCTGTAATACTGTAATTTGCTTAAAATATTGTCTTTTGGATGTTAGAACGACATCCAGCTGATTTTTTTGCAACACACATTTATGATTAATATGAATAATTATGAAGTTATGAATAATTTAGAATGCATGTTCCTTTCAGGAATGTTTATCAGACACATGTTGATGTCATATTGTGAAGAATCATACTTTCCTTGATCTATTGAGATAAAACACTATGGAATCATACTGTAACTTTCAGAACTCAAAATAGGCCATTTCAGTTTTAGAGCTTGAACCTGTGGTCACCGTTTCCCACCAACATGGTTCAGGGGCGGGTTCCTGGGCCAGTGCGAATTTTCAAACTGTGTTTCAAACCAGAAAATATAGATCAGATTCTAAAAGCTTTCTGGTCTCTTCATACTTTCAAACATTAATTGAAATTGCAGATTCAATGGTAACACAATAAAGTCATAAACATATTTCCAGTATGTTTTTTTGTTATACTTTATGCTTTGCGACCGGAGTGTTCAGTCCTATTTGAGAACTAGTTGGAGAAGTTCATTGGAAAGCAGATATCACCAGTTCTAAGATCATATTATTCACGATTATCTGCTGATTTCGAGTGTCAGACATAGAAAAAAGACAGGTTAAGATGGAGTAACTTGTGGATCGTGTTGATTTGAGACTTCAACTGTTTCAAAAGATTCAGTCCGATTTGGTGAACTGGTCACTGAAAGAACCGTTTCAATAGTTTCAAACTCGTCCCATAGCTTTCATCAGATCTTTTCCAAATTTTGGTCAGATATTCTTGTGGCTCATCTGCCAAAAGTTTATCAAAACTTTTGTCATGTTACAAACCATTGTCCTGGAACATGCAAACACATATTACCACACCAATCAGAAGTGAAACTTTAACTTGGCAGCACTTCAGCCAATTTTCACTACATTTGGTTCTTCAAACCTTGCCACACAAAATGTATTTAATGGATTTTGTTTATTAATTGAATTTTGCAACAGCCTTATTTAAGCAGTGCTTTAGCAGACTCTCATATTGGTTTTCGCAACGAGTCAACAGTTTTTGTGTGCTGACTTGTAATCAGAACATTAAAGAGAACAGGAGTTCAAATCCTGTCTTAAACAAGGTCTTAAATGCTGCTGTTGTTCTTGACTTGCATCTTGCTGAGCAAATATAGGCTGATCTCATGGGCTAAAGGTCTAAAATGGATGCTTTAAATTAGTTGTTCTCAATTAAAAACCTGCAGTGATGTGGGTCCTTAGGACCAGAATTTATGTTACAGTGCTAATGGCAACATATTGCTTGCTTTATATTTGGTTTGCCCAGATAATTGCTATTTTCAGCTATATTTTTAATCAAGATCCCTGAACACTTCAGTCTGATCTTAACCAATTATAAAGTTCATTTTAGCGTGGACTGTTATGTGACTCTGTCAAAATAAAGGATAAGCTTGGGAAAGGAGCTGTTGTAGTTTAAACGCATTAAATAGCATATTGGAAATACACAGGTGAGTAGTAATGTGCTACATTTACTTGAATAACTTTTAGAGTAGGTTTAAAATGGTGTACTTTCTACTCTCACGCTAATACGTTTCGAATGAAAAACAATTACTTTTACTTTGTTACAATCACATTATAGCGACCACGAGGAGGTTACTCCATATTACTCTACCCTCCCTAGCAACAAGGCCAATTTGGTTGCTTAGGAGACCTGGCTGGAGTCACTCAGCACACCCTGGATTCAAACTCATGACTCTAGGTGTGGTAGTCAGCGTCTTTACTTGCTGAGCTGTGAAAAAATAAATATTTCGTCATGCAACACCATTTTACACTAAAACAAGCAGATATTTAGAGATTAAAATTGCAGCTCCAACTTAAGGCAGCACGGCTAGTTAAGTTGTGGCTCTAATGATAACGCAGGCTTTTCTGTGACATGGTAATGGTCATTTTCAGGGTGATTCTGTAAATATGGGCTCTTATGACATCAGTTTTTAAGTGTACATTTTAAAATCAGTGCAGCAATATATTAGTGCACTTTGTCCCACATCCCGCATGTCATGAGCAGTATTTATGCATTTACCCCGCACCTTCGCAGGGGAACTGTAAAGAACTGCAACTACTTTTGGCTGATTAACTGTATAAATCCATGTAAACATCCACATTAAGTGTAAATGCCTTTTGCTCTGCCGAACGTGTAATTGACAACTGGGGTGCCAAATGACAGCATTTCTGCCCATGGTGCCCTATGCAAGCTGCATACTCTGCGTTTAGAGAGTGGCGGTACAGTGTACAGAAGTAATGATCTAAATTCTTTCGACACTGAAAACTGTAATTACACTGATCTAATAACTAAAAGCTATGAAATTGTGAAAGTAAGCATTGATAAAACATGATCTTGCTTTAGTTTATATTTCAGCATTATTTATAATGTCCCTGTGGGACATTGTTCATGTTCATTGTTCATGTAATAAATACTAGGTTTGGAAATGTTCCCAAACCTCTCTTGTTATTGAAAAATTCATCCAGATCTGACAAGAGCACTTAAAGGGATAGTTCACCCACAAATGTAAATTCTCTTTTCTTCTGCTGAACTCAAATGAAGATTTTTGGAAGAATTTCTCAGCTCTTTTGGTCCATATAATGCAAGTGAATGGGTGCCAACATTTTAAAGCTTAAAGCAAATCACATAAATCAGCATAAAGGTAATGCAAAAGACACCAGTGGTTAAATCAATATCTTCAGAAGCGATGTGATATGTGTGGATGAGAAAAAAAACACTTTCACATTCTTCTTCTTGTGTTTATGGTGATTCACATTCTTCTCTGCATATCGCCCCCTGCTGGGCAGGGAGAAGAATGTCAAGCAAAAATATTACTTAACCCACACCTATCAAATCACTTCTGAAGATTTTGATTTAACTTTGATTTATTGGTACCAATTCACTTACACTGTACTGACCTACAGAGCTGAAATATTCTAAAAATTATAATTTGAGTTCTGCAGAAGGAAGTCATACACATCTGGGATGGCATGAGGTTGAGTAAATAATGATCATTTTTGGGTAAACTATCCCTTTAAAGTGATAGCTCAGCCATAATTGTATATTCCTTCATCAATTCCCTACATTCATGTTGTTCCAAACCTGTGGGACCCTTCTGTATTCTGTGGAACATAAAACATGTTAGACAGAATGTTAGGGACTAACAGTTTCAGTCAACATAAACTTTCAATATATTGTGGCAGCGGGGGCGTGGTCAAGCGCCCGTCCGGGAGAGGAAAGCGGTAAGGGCGCTTAAACCTGAGCTAAATTATGCCTAACACCTGTCTCTAATTCCAGTGAGCACGAGGAGAGCGGCATAAAAGCAGACACCGAGCCTCCAGTCGAGGGATGATGACAAGCCAACTCAGTGCGCTTGATCACGATTGTGTAGTGTAAAAAGAGAATTAAAAGCTTACCTGTTGCTGAACACCTGTTCCCTGTCCTCCTTCTTGTGGGAAGTGTTACACTGGTGCCGAGACCCGGGAAATTGTTCATCCAAGTATGGAGATGGGTCGCCCCGTAGAGTCCTCCCAGCTGACGGAGATCCTCCAGTCCCTCGCGGCACTACACCAGAGCCACCAACAAACCCTGCTTGAGCTCCGGCAGGACCAGGATCGCCGGTTTGTTGAGATCATGCGGGCTCAGGCAGAGGACCGGCACGCCATCCGAGCCTCCTCAGCCAGGAGGCCGCGCCCGGCCACAGCCGCGACCCGGACACCGGCTCCACGCTGCCCCCGCCCACGTTACAGAAGATGGGGGTAGCAGACGATCCTGAGGCCTTTCTGGATTTGTTTGAGCTGAACGGCAGAAATCTGGGGCTGGCCGCATGAACAATGGGCAGCCCGCCTAGTCCCTCTCCTGTCCGGGAAGCTCAACTCGCGGCTCAACAACTGCCGGCGACTAACCTCCTGGCCTATTCAGACCTAAAAGAGCCATTTTGCAACAGGTCGGTCGGAGCCCGGAAGAGAATCGTCAGCTCTTCCGGGGCATGAAGTTGGAAAAGTCCGGTCGCCCGTTCAGCATTTGCCCAACGGCTCCGGGACGCCTGTCGGAGGTGGCTGCTCGCGGGGACCGCGACGTCGAGGGTGTTATCGATCAGGTGGTACTGGAGCAATTTAGTCAGCGGCTGCCCGGAAACGGCGGAGTGGGTCCAGTGCCACCGCCCGGCGTCGCTGGAGGAAGCCGTTCGTCTCGCGAGAGGACCATCTGGCGGCGATCCCGAGGGCGGACGAGCCCTCTTCTTCGTCTCTCTCTCTCTCCCTTCCCTTGTGTCTGCCACTGCCCTCGCCCCTCCCCTTTGGTCTCTTCTTCTGTTCTCTCCCCAGGGCCTGTTCCTGCCCAGCGCAGGCGTGGAGGGTTCCAGAGACCAGCTTCCCGGCCTTGGGAGAATGTACCCTCCCACTCCCGTCTTTCAGCCGCTCTCCTCCTCAGGTGGGGCGCCGCCAGCACAAGTGCGGCCGCAGCGCCTGGGCCGGCCTGTTGGAGGTGCGGAGACCGGACCACTTCGGGATCAGTGTCGCTGATGGAGGTGGGGACGGTGGTGCAGGTCTCCGGCGTCCGCAGGCTGCCCCTATCGGGCTGGAGCATACCGGTTCGGTAAGGATCAGGGGGTATTTACCAAGCTTTGCTGGATACCGGCTGCAATCAGACCACCATCCACCAACGCTTGGTTCAACCCGGGGCTTTGGGTTTAGCTAAACTGGTGAGGGTGAGGTGTGTGCATGGGGATGTTCACAAGTATCCCATGGTGACTTTGGTGATTAAATTCAGGGAAAAAAACATAGTGTGGAGGCAGCGGTTAGTCCCGCCTCACCCATCCGCTAATCTTGGGTACCGATTGGCGAATTTTAAAGATATTTTAGAGGGTATTTGTGCGGATGGGTCCTGCATAAAGAGGTGTCGCGGTGTGCGATGCTTTGGCAGGGAGGCGGAGCCGGGGCCGTCCTCGGCTGCTCGGGATGACGAGGAAAGGGGCGAGGTGGCCGCCCCTCCTCTCAGGGAATTCCCTGAGGGGACTTCCCTCTAGAGCAGTCGCGGGACCGAAACCCTTAAGCATGCTCTTGACCAAGTGAGAGTAATTGATGGTCAACAGCTCCGGCCGGGCATCGCCATTTCATACCCATATTTTGCCATGATTAGAGATCGGTTATATAGAGTGACGCAGGGCGCTCAAACAAAGGAGGAAGTAACACAATTATTGGTTCCACGGAGCCGCCGGAAATGGTTTTCCAGGCGGCTCACTATAATCCTATGGCCGGTCACCTATGGGAGCGGAAAACACTTCTCCGTCTAATAGCCCGTTTTTATTGGCCGGGCATTGGCGGTGACGTCCGCAGGTGGTGTGCGGCGTGCCGTGAATGTCAGCTGGTAAACCCACCGGCCACCCCAAAAGCGCCATTGCGCCCTTTACCATTGATCGAGGTCCCTTCGAAAGAATTGGGATGGACCTCGTCGGGCCATTAGAACGGTCAGCACGCGGACATCGCTTCGTGTTTGTCCTAGTGGATTATGCGACGCGATATCCGGAAGCAGTGCCTCTGAGCAACATCTCCGCACGTAGTGTTGCGGGGCACTCTTCAAGATAATCTCCCGGTGGGGATTCGAAAGAAATCCTCACCGATCAAGGCACGACTTTTATGTCACGAACACTTCGCGAACTTTACGAGCTCTTGGGCATTAAATCGATTCAGCACTAGCGCTTACCATCCGCAGACTGATGGCCTAGTGGAACGATTTAATAAAACGCTCAAGAACATGATTCAGTAAATTCAGTACACGATGACGCTAGAAATTGGGATAAGTGGCTAGACCCCTGTTGTTTGCAGTACGAGAGGTCCCACAAGCCTCCACAGGGTTCTCCCGTTTGAGCTGCTGTACGGGCGACGCCCCGTGGTGTCCTTGACGTCATCCGCTGGCGTGGGAGGAGGGACCTTCTAATAGCAAAAATGAAATTCAGTTCGTTCTCGATCTTAGAGCAAAACTCCACACACTGGGACGATTAACACAGGAGAATTTGCTCCAAGCTCAAGAACGCCAACGCCCGGCTGTATGACAGGGGTGCTCGGCTACGGGAATTTGCACTGGGAGATAAGGTACTCGTATTACTCCCAACATCGAGCTCTAAATTACTCGCCAAGTGGCAAGGACCCTTTGAGGTCACACGACGCAGTAGGGGATCTCGATTATGAAGTTAAGCGTACCGATAGAGGGGCACACGTCAAATTTATCACCTCAACCTCCTGAAATTATGGAGGGAGGAGGCGCCTCTGTGACGTTGGCCACGGTAGTTCCGAGAGGGCGGAGCTCGGACCGGAGGTAAACAAAGACTACAATCTTAACACTCCGGTTACTTGTGGAGACCAACTCTCACCGCGGCAACTCACAGAGGTTTCCAAATTACAAAAGGAATTTGCGGATGTGTTTTCTCCTCTACCGGGCCGTACAAACATCATACACCACCACATCGAGACCGAGCCGGGCGCGGTGGTGCGTTGCCGCCCCTATCGCTTACCCGAACATAAAAAGAAAATAGTACGGGAGGAATTAGATGCGATGCTTGATATGGGAGTAATAGAGGAATCCCACAGTGATTGGTCCAGCCCTTTAAATTCAAGGTGGTCCACAGACCGGGGGTGCAGATGGCTGTCGCCGACTTTCTCTCCAGAAATGGGGAAGAGTGGTGGGCAGGCCGGATGGTGCCCCGGCCTGAGTCGGGCGGTGGGGGTATGTGGCAGCGGGGGCGTGGTCAAGCGCCCGTCCGGGAGAGGAAAGCGGTAAGGGCGCTTACACCTGAGCTAAATTATGCCTAACACCTGTCTCTAATTCCAGTGAGCACGAGGAGAGCGGCATAAAAGCAGACACCGAGCCTCCAGTCGAGGGATGATGACAAGCCAACTCAGTGCGCTTGATCACGATTGTGTAGTGTAAAAAGAGAATTAAAAGCTTACCTGTTGCTGAACACCTGTTCCCTGTCCTCCTTCTTGTGGGAAGTGTTACATATATATATATATATATAAATTCTGACTAATATATTCTTATTGTTTTGTATGGATGAAATAAATTCATATGGGTTCAGAACAACATTATGGTGAATGATTGAATTTTCATTAAAAATAAGAATAATAATTCTGTAATACAAGTAAAACTTCTCTGACAATCAATGTACCCCTAAAATCACAACGTAATCAATCTCAAAATTAAAAATAAGCTGCCTCCAGGTAATTGTCACTGAATTTCCAATTAAGTGAAAAGTCACATCATGCATGATCACCATCAATCATCATTTTCATGATTGTTCATTGCTGCCACATGAGTACTTGAGTACTCGTGCCCATCCCTAGAACGTTGATTATGTCATTTTTGAAAGTAACGAATTACTCACTACTTGAGTACTCTTTTAATTGCATACTTTCTTACTCTTACTCAAGTAATTATTTATGTTAGTACTTTTTTTTTATTAGTAATTGTACTTTTTCTTGAGTACAGTTTTTGGTTAATCTACCCACCTCTGCGGAAATGTCAGCAAAACCACAGCCTGTGTATGAGTAGAGCGTGCAAATGTGTTTACATAGAAATCTTAAAGAGACAGCTTAAAAAAACTAACCATTTAATTCTAAACATATTTTTCCACAGTCGCATTGTGAGTGAAGGTGAGTGTTTTTCATTCATTCCTATGGAAGCTGCGTGCCATGCTCTAGGTGGATTGTGGGATTGACAGCGGCACGTATCAAGCTGTTTCATAGCATTCGGAGTGGAAATGAGTGAATTTCTTCCATGCAAGTTGAAACGCAGCGTAAAGGCCAAAGTATAACTATATTGTGTAGAGGGTGAATGACCAAATTCCTTCCAATTTGTCTTTGGGGAACATTGTTCTCAAAGTGCTGGATTATTTGCTGAAGTATCTGTTGACAAATTGACAAGTCTCGAATGATCCTTGCTCTTGAAGGACTAGGCTGTTTTTGGAGGCTCCCTATATCTATGACATGATTGCCTCACCTTTTTAACATCTCCTATTTCACATGACCTTGTTAATTCAACTCATAAAATTATTATTAGTCTTACAATGCCCCTGTCTCAAATCTTTTGGAGTGTGTTGCAATGATCTGATTTGATATTACTGTAAATGTTTTAAAAATACTGAAATTCACAAGGAAAAACCTCATATAATGTGTAGTTGTAGTGCTTTCAATATAGCAAAGGGTGAATATAATTTACAAATTACTCCTTTTTGTTTTTATTAGTATTTTGCATACTGTCCCAACTTTTTCAGAATTGGGGTTGTACATTATAATCCCTTTAAAATAGAATTGGGATTGCACTGAAGTGAGTTATGCACAATGACTTGACACAAATGATGATGACTCTGATGAGATGTTTTATGAGCCCATTAAAATGTGAACATTGTCACATATGACTTTAACGACACAGGGAGGTGAGAACAAATACATTGTAATAGCATTTTAGATGAACCAGGCATTTAATCCAAGCATTGCTCCTCTGAATTATAGATTATATCCTCCCTAATTATTGCATCATTAAAATTTAAAATGATTCAATAACCAAAGGCTTTACTTTAAAGGGGGTATTTGAGGTGCTCTCAGTAGAGGAGAAAAAGGACTTGTTATCTATTAAGATTTGGATTATACAACAAGAAATTTGCATATGTTAGTTTCTTGAAGCTGTTGATAATTCTTATTTGTTGAACTTAGATTTCTGTCATACTATTACCATTCAAAGCACCATCTTGAAGGTATATAAATGCAACATTATCTGATGCAGCATTTATATCAGCACATGTAGAGATAATGATCTAAATTAGCTGAAGATTGTCTGGACATCACTAGAGACTTACTTTATATTTAATGGTATTTATTACAGTTAAACGCTACAAAACTTTTATTCCTTAACTTTAAATGTTCTTTAAAATATTTTCTTAATAATTATAGATAGGGGTTATGCTAGTTCAAATATCTATGTATGAGTGATAATGACAGTGATGCTTGCCTTAGCTCAGTGAGGTTAAGATGGTGTTTAGCTTGTGGGAAAACTAACAAATAGCTTCTCTGGGGATCAACAAAGTCACCAGGTTAAATTTGAAGTCTATCAAAGTCTGTAATTGCACAGAAATGGTTTTGGAAGCATGCAGGGTGCTTCCATCCTAGTCATTTCTGAACCTTAGCCTTGAATAAATTTACAAAAGATTAGGCTTCCTTTTACCATGTCATTACTCCATGTGAAAATGGCAACAGTCCCCAGTTAATTGAGTAAAGTTCAGCAAATCCTCCTTTGGGCCAACTGGTTTGAAAGAGGAGAGAGAGGAGAAATCCTAATAATAGCATGAATGCTTATTTGGCTCATCTCTGTGTCAGACATATTTAGTTATGCCAGAAGGCATGACTAAGGTAGAAAGGGGAAAAAAATAATGTCTGCAAATGATACAGGGCTTAAGGCACTGTGTGATGTGCCCTGTGCTTCATACTGCCCAGGGAAGCAATACAGGTCAGGGAAATGGAGTTGTCATCTCCAATACCAGAGGCTATAGACTGATAAGGCCCTGAATCTTAGACTCCAGGATTCACTCTCTGCATTTCAGACATCCCATCATATAAACAGATGTGGGTAAGGTCACGAAAGACCCGTACCAGGGGCCAAATTCCCATGCCTGTTTTATTTCATATTTTTATTTCTGTGTGTTGACCGTGTGTGGAGACTGATCTGGTATAAAATGTTTTTGAGTGCTTCAGGCATGATAAGAAATAGATGTAGGGCTGTCACTATCGTTTATTTTTTTAATTGAGTAATCTAACAATTATTCTTATGATTAATCAAGTAATCTGAAAAATAATTTAACAACTCAGATTGCATGATGTTGTTGAGGTGAAGTCACATTTGGCTAAAATGTGTTTTGATATACTCTATCATAGAATGATAACAACAGCAAAACGATTGTGCAAATAATATCTAAAGCCACAGACACCTAAAGCAGATCGATAATATAAAAATATTTAGAATTCCAGTGTGCCCAACTTTTTTAATAAAATACCTATTTTATTATTTTTATTAACTAGTTTAAAATGAAATAACACAATCTACCCATTTCAGATTATAACTCTAATATGGGAAAACAGGCCATGGAAATAAGATATTTTATCTTTTCCACCACCGGGCCGAACGGTTCTCGTAGAGAATCCATGCTGTTTCGTGAAAGCTAATTTGCATATTCTTGGGGATAAATTACAGGATAAAGTACAAAGTTTAACTCCGTTTATTAGATTTTTTACACTGTGGTAATGCATAGGCTATATTCAATTTGACATCAAATTATTCATTCTGTTCAGTGTAATTTTCTAAAACCTAGAATGTTCAACATCTCATTTGCACTCTTTTTATGATGGAATTTCATAATCATAAAAGCTTAACAAGAAAAGTATCACCCACGAGTGCTACAACCAGGGGCGTGTCCACAATGGCTGCCACCCTCAAAATGAGCTTTGCCACCCCACACCCCAGAGTGCATTTCAAAGTGTTTTTTTTTCCAAGTTTAGTTTGTCCCGAATAGCAACGGCAACAAAGGGCTCAACTACTCACCTGCATTTAGACACAGCACTGCAAAGTGCATACAGTCTGAACTATGCATGTGTGCATCAGGAGTGAAAACTGGATGTCATCTTTTCAAGTGCATTGCTGAAGTGATTTAATAGTATTTCAGGTCAACAGACAACTACATTGTCTTTTAAATCTAAAGTGACGTGCTCTAACACAGCTGACACCGCTTGTTGTAATGTGTTCGGACCATCGTCTGTGGACTGCATCACTTCTGCCTTATTTTTGAATTTTCAATTAAGCTATTTTGTAATCGATTAAGTTCAAATTAAATCAAGTAATCATGACAGCCCTAAAGAGATATACTGTATGTACTGTATTTGTCTGAGCAACATTATCATCAATTTTAAATTGTACATATGTCGCGATTCAATTTTTAATGACACATCACAGTAGAATAGTTGTACCCTGAATGTCCGAGAGAGAATGAGCGAATCATGCTGTCTCAGTTTCAATTGCGCTCATGACTCAAAAAAGCACTGATAACTGAGAAATGTCAGTCTCAAAGTATGCACTTATTTAGATGACCTGTTTCTTTGTTACTGAACTGTAGGATATTATATTAACATACAAATAGATACATGCACTAATGAATGTGCAAGAGACATGGTGAAAGTCAAAATTTTACTGCAAAATAATATATTTTTTTTAAAACGGTTTCAGCCATTAAAAAAATATTTAGATATATTTTTAAATTAACTATTTTACTTTCTCTTTCTTCTTTCTTTCATTGTCCTCCGCCTTCTCAACCCCGGCTGCACCATGTCTACGGCCAACCGGTTGTGAAGAGTCTAGAGGACAACCCGAGAGGTCTTCCTCCTCAGTTGCTATCCTGCCCTATGCTGGATCCACAGAGCAAGGTAAGTGCTTTGAAGTTCCCCTCAGCACAGCCACCTCGGGACGAAGCAACGCTCCTCGACATGGCATCACCTGATCCTCCCCGCCACGAGGCCCCACCTCCAGGTACGTCAGATGCAACTGTCCCTTTAGTGCCCCTCGCCCGGAGCTTGGACGCATGGCTAACACTTTCCAACCCATTGCAGTGGCTGGCCAGGACCATCCGAATCAGCTTCACGATTCAGTTCAGTGGTGTCCGCTTCTCTTCAGTGCAGGGTGAGAACGCCACCACCCTGCATGTAGAGATCGCGACCTGTGAGTGGTGTCCCAAACCGAGGTACCAATCATCAAGCTGCTGGCGCTCAGTGGAGTATGGAGGATTCCAGTCCAACACGATGCTCGCTGCAGCCCAGGCTAGTATGGCGGTCAGCACTGTGTCAGCCTCAGACTGGGCGCAATGAGAACATGAACCATCCACAAACGCTGTCTCAGTGTGATCGCAGCCCAGACATGAGCGGCCGTCAGTAGCTGAGAGATAACAACTGCATCCAGGAATCACACAATGAACGAAAGGCATCTTTATAAAGACACATCTTTACGCGTGTGCTCTAATAGAGAAAAATGTACTCTTTAGCAGGAATATACACTCTTTTAGTGCTGTCGAAGCGCCCAGGGGCAAAATCTGCACTCGACCTGCAGAAGGAGAGAAAGCCGCTGGAAATGCACCATATATCCAAAAGCATACGTTTCTTAAGAGGTGAATGGAACAGCAGTAGTATTCAGCTCACTGATGGTACAACCGCTCGGCTCCAAAGAAAAGATCTGAATGGAATTGCATTCCAGCACCTTTTATAACCCTATGTCCGGGGGAGTGGCATGCAAATTCCACTCGCCAATTCTCATTGGCCTTTTCTCAAAGAATGGAAGGTGTACGGGGGCTCTCAAGAGCGACCCCTAGTGTCACTACATCGACACAATGCTGAGTGAGTGACAGAAGGGGAACTGATTTTCTGTTGACAATTTAATTTAAAAACAAGACAAATGTTGAAATTTGCTCAATTTATTTTTATTTGTTTACAGCTTGAATATTTAATCCTACTAGCCAGAATTGGAGTTGGGACTTTTTGGGGGTTTTCATTCTTTTTACATTGACTTTAAGTTCTGCATTTAGTGTTTTTCACTTCAGTCTGCCAAGGAGATATTTCAAGATAAATTATTCAAGCAACAATACCTGTACCCGGTCTATCTAATAAAAGGTGTTACAATAATTGAAAGCACGTCTTAAACCTGAGGATATATAATATATTGCCACAGAAATTATTCATAAGCAAACACGTCAGCATATGCTGCTTTTTTAATCAATTCTCTATAAAGCTTTATGAATATGTAAAGGCACAGCCGTACACATTGTAATGTTTCTCTCTTACATTTGTTTATCAATTTGTTTCATCCACTAAGAAAGGCAAAGCATTACTGGAATACAATAATAAAAAAACTGCCTGTACAACAACTTGCACTTATGGTATATGTTTCTGATCTATGTTGTTATTGGATTCATTATACACAAAAAATAATGCTCTGTTTTTTTAAGCATTCGACCAGGGGTGCGTTTCTGGTACAGCGATGTAACGCACTACTTAACCATCATAGTATGATGCTGCATTGGAGAAATTAACTAGCTGTTTCCCAAAACAATAGTAACTAGGTAGCACCTCATTCATCATTCTAGCCACGTTGGTTCAGAAATACCGAGCTGTTATTAATGACATTATGCAGAGGGTGAAGTAAAAGCTCATTTACACATACTCCAGAAAGCATGCATCAGTTTAATGCATGAAAGGTGCTGAAGACACGAAAGCAGTGTGCACTATGTAAATGTGATAATGTAAATGTGATGTGTTGTGCTGCTATAGTGGAGTTTCCCTTAACATCAGACTTCGGGATTCTCACACAAACATAAGCACTTACTCACAAGCGCACTCTTCAGAAACATATAAGAACTTCGCTTATGCATTAACATGGACACATAAGCCGTGTTCTCTGACAGATTCTGTGTGTTAAAGTGCTTTCTTAACAGCCTTTTAATCCCTTAAATGGCTGCATTCAGACGTTTCAGAACACCACTTATATGGGATAAATGATACTGAAGCCTCAGCAAAGCCAAATTATGTCCACACAGCAAACTAACAAGGAAATATGCTTCTAAACACAAGTGGCGAGCTGCAGTTTCAAATACACAACTGCAATGCAGTTTGCAAATGTTTGTGGGACTACAGTAACGGAAAACATCAAATTGTTGAGCTATGTTGGTAATGATGCAATTTGTGACCATATTTTTAGAAACGCACCCCAGCCTAGAATAGCAAGATTGTCTCAACCATCGGGATGAATTTGGGGAAGGCCTATAAGTTGGAATAGAAGGCTGGTGGAGTGTTTAGGAAATCCGTTTAAAAAATATAACGACTAGTCGCTTTATCACACGTGAGTTTCTCCTGTACTGAAGGATCGCCCAGCAGAAGTTCTTTAATGTGCGCTGTAATTAAAACAAATGTCACCATACACTTCAAAGCAGATGCACTTAAGGTCATAATATTTATTATCAAACATACAATGTGGTTTTTAGATGTTTATAATGATTGATTATGATGGATACGATATGATCGCTAATGCTCTTGCCGGCTATGCCTGCTGCCATATTGTTTACGTTACAATGCGGTATGGGATTCTGATTTCATTATAGCATTGAAGGTTCTAATAGCCTAGCCCTTCTACTTTCCCAGCACCAAATGTGGTTAGAATGAGTGGCGGACAGAATGGGAGAAGGCTCTAATGGACTAAAACATTTAGCTTTGATGGTAATGCATTTAAACTTTTATTTAGTGATTGTTTGAATGTTTGTAATATACAAAAATAAAGATATTGTGAGGTTGAGAAGACAATGAAAAGACTATTTGAGCAGCAGATTCATTACGACAACCGCTTCAGACACTCTTTGCTGGCAAACAGTAGCGAAAATACAGATCGCAACAGTTTGAGCTAACGCCTCTGAGCCATCATAGTGTAATCACTTGCGAAAGGGTTGACCAGTCTACTACAGTGTAACGGTGGCAGCTCCCAGGAAACACAATTTAAATAAAATAATTAAATAAATTGATCTAAATAAAGTTTTTTTTTTCGGGTGCCAGACAGGAGTAAGCCTGTCAATATACAAAATGATGGCACGGATAAGCTCTAAAAGCCACCAGCTACATACATACAAATTCATTTTCAAAATAATAAGGCAAGAGTAAGAGATTTCAAGTTAATGTTCTGGTTATATTTTTCCAAATAAAAATCAACATATTACATGTACCTTTTTAGACCTTGACTTAAACACTTGCAGAAAAGGGAAACAACAAAACAATGAAATAAATAAATCAAAAGGTATGGCAGAGGATCCGCTCCAATCCCGCATTTAATTTGCTAATTCAAGAGTCCAGATCTCATCAACAACCATAAAAAACAAAGATGAAAAGGGAAAATACAAACAATGTTATTTTCAAGAATTATTCACTACTAGAAACGAAAAGAAAGAAGGGAAAAAAAAACGTTTATACTCACAACTATTGATGAGTTGCAAGACTCAATGTGCTGGCGGAAGTGGCGCTGGTGTTTGTGTGTGTGTGTGTGTGTGTGTGTGTGTGTGTGTGTGTGTGTGTGTGTGTGTGTGTGTGCGTGTATGTGTGAAGCAAGCCACACAGCCGAACCGCTACTCTTGAGAGTAAGGGGTCACAGCTTTGATCGGGGAATCGCAAATAACGTTTACCAGGAAAGTGAAGAAATCTGGGCTGAATTCCTTCAGCTCTTGAGTTTACCCACGCTCTGCACTGGAATTCGAAGCTCGAGCACGATTCCTCGGAACACTCCCGAAATCGCTCCAGCCCTAAACACAGCGTGCGCTCAGCTGATGAGACGGCGTCTTTCTCCACTCAGGTATTCGCTTTGCACTCTTTCTCCTTCTTACTTCCTACCCCAGCTTGGCACACCTTAAACTTCATATTAAACCAGTCTCATAATCTCTCGTTTTCTTTTTGGGCCTCCACAACCATCTTCCTGGTTACATTTTATAGTTGCCTTATTGTTGTCACCTGTTAATATGATGAGCAGCCATTTTGGTTTGTGGTGGTGGATCCTTAAAGGGGCAGTGCACAGTTCTGCTCTGCCACAACAGTAATGGGTCTTTACTTTTACATAAGAACCATTTTAGCATTCAAAAACAGCTAGACAGGGCACTAAGGACTGGCACATTTGGGAGACTATTGTTAATTTGTCATACAGTCTTAAAAAATATCCACACTTGTTGCAGGAATATAAAAAAACATACGTGACGAGGATTAAAAGGGAACAATTGAAAGACTGTATTTTTCCTAGATATCTAACAAATAAAACGGGCTGTCAGCTTGCTAATAAGTATTATTAGAAGTATTTTTAGAATACAAATACAAGTAAATATCCAGAGAAACTAGTCGACCTCAGTAATCAATTGGTTGGTTGTGGGATGACCAGTTTGACCATTGTGACACATCCCTTTTCCAAATCCACATTTTGATTGCAATGTGAATTAAATGAGTATCGAGGCATCTGAGGATAGAGGCTTGTAGGTGATCAACCTTTCTTCATCTACAGCTATTTGCATGATCAGTTACTGAAAGCAAAATACGGTCTGTCACTCCCAGATGAGCATTTCCTGCAATTACAAAAGTGGCAGACCAAAGCTTTCTTATCCCCTCAGGTAAGTAGTATTTTCTTCCTCTTTGTTTTCGCTGTACGCATTTTATGTTTCTTTGTGTGCATCAGGTTTTGAAGATTCCACAAAAGGCTGCAACTGCTCCTTTTCCAATTTCTCCAGAGAACCACAATGTTTTCAATATGCTGATGTACTGCATTCCTTTCACTTTTACAAATGGGCTGCTATATTAAAATGAACACCCCTATCCTGAAATCCATTTACTCTCTGCTGGTTTAAAACCATCCTTGAATTGAAATAAATTTGTTCCTCCTCCTTCAGGTAATATTCATTAAATCATCGTAATGAAAACATCTGGAATCAATGTTACTTCCCCGTGTTTCCTAATATATGCTCGACCTGTTCAAATCTCCATTTTTACAGATTCATCCTCTATCTCTCTGTGAAAACCAACCAAACAAACAAACAAACAAACAAAAAAGTCTCTCACCATCCTGTCTCAATGCAACACTGTAAAATTACCAATGTTTTACAAGGCTTAACAGTCATACCTTAAATTCAGACTTTGAATTTTGCTGACCCCTTCACTGTGAAGTCATAGTATGTATGCAGTCATTTAAAAGTAATACAATTTAAATGTACTTCAGTAAAAAGTATTATTTAATTATATTATTTAATTACTGTGAAAGTGTGGCAACTAGCCAGGAATGCTGGGTACAGTAAAATGTCAGATATAAAAAATTCATGGCAGCAGTTGTAAAGCATAAATGCACTATCCAGAAATCAAATAATTGTTTCTCAAAAAGCCAAAATGGTGTCTTGCAGCATGAGTGGGCTGTTTTATTGGCTGCCTGAGCTCTGTGATTTGGTTAAGAATACGCTGAAGAAAATTGAAACAAAACTAGGTGCATGTCCTTAATGAGGTCCACTTGAAAATCTTGTATGAAAAAGTCAAACAACGCCACCTTTGTGGGTGTAAATAATCAATACTGCTTCCCAGATGCGCTGTTCCCACACATGGACATGGGTTAAAGTCAAGAGATCAAACTCATTGCAGCATAATGAGAGGTACTTACAGATAGAAATAAGCAGCAACTTTCAGACTGAAGACATTAGGCTGTTCATAATTACGGAGGCCGTAACCTCAACTGTTGGACACTAATTTACATTACACATTTGGCAGGCGCTTTTATCCAAAGCGACTTACAGTGCACTTATTACAGGGACAATCCCCTGAAGCAACCTGGAGTTAAGAGCCTTGCTTAAGGACGCAATGGTGGTGGCTGTGGGGATTGAACCATCAACCTTCCGATTACCAGTTATGTGCTTTAGCCCCTTACACCACCACCACTACATGGCTCAGATTTGCATAATGGATCCACTCTTGAGTCTGTAACCTTACTGGGTTTTTTAACTTTACTGCAAAGGTAAATGACGTCTTTGGTGTCCGAATGTGAAACCGAATGTCATATTTTTCTGTCTGTGTAACACATATAATGAGTGAAAGTCAAGCAACAAATTAAAAGAGGCCTGCAATCCCCTGCTCAAGAAAAATAACATTTTAAACTGGCTTAATGTGGTTTAGTGGTCTTAGCTGGTTTCAGATGGTTTTGTTGTTCTCAAGAGGCTAAAACTCCTTGAAAACATCATAAGAGACCAGCTGAACCATATTGACCAGGCTTCGAGATCACTTAACCACCTAAGTCTGGTTTAATCATGGTTATGGAGTTCCAGTTGTTTATGTTTTAGGGTTGTGTTTTGATTAGAAAGGATCTCAAGAAATGTTTTGACAACATAAACTTTCCTTTATTTACGTTTATTATGTGATTCAATAGAGATACTTTAGTTGCCTTGCATATGTCCATCACTTGATGAGCAATCATTACAAGCCTCAATAACAATAAAACAATAAAATTGAGTTCTCTAATAGGAATGCTGTAGCGGCCAGGGTTTTAATTCACTAGCCTTTAAAGCTCCCAGTGAACAGCTTTACCAAAAACTATCTAGAGTCTAGATGTTTTTAAAGGGTTAGTTCACCCAAACTAGAAAGATTAGAAGAATATTTCTGCTTTGTAGGTTCATACAATGCAATTGAATGGTGACCAGACCAGAAGCTCCAAAAAAGAAGATAATGTAATTATAATCCCAATCAATCAGATTACTTCTATGCTGCCTTTATCTTCATTTTGGAGCTTCAAATGTCTGATTACTGATTCACTTGCATTGTATGAACCTACAGAGCTGAGATATTATTCTGAAAATCTTCATTTGTGTTCCGCAGAAGAAAGAAAGTAATATACAGGCATTACATATTACTTGTAATGTGTTTTAATGAAACATAATCTTTTGAACATAAATCCTTGGTGACTCACAGTCCTGTTATTGTTATTATTATTATAGCCTAAAGGTAAATTACACATTTGACCCAAATTTGTATGGTCTAAAAATCACTGGTAAAGCGTGGTTCATGTCAAACTTGAAAAGTATAAATGTTCTGTTCTATGCAAATAAGAATTACTGATGTAAAATAAGACAGGCAGAATATGTGTGGTTCTCTTACGAGAGGTTCTCTCGTATTGCGTAAGCTAGCTTACGCTACGGGAAAGATTAATCTTTTCTGAGATATTGAAGCCAAAAAATTATCCTTAATTTTGTATCCATTGTCAACGCAGTGCGGCAGCTGCAGACCTTGAGCGGGCTAGCTAGCGAGCTCATAGGTTGCTCTGCGGCAACTGCTTCAGCCTGTAGACGAGCTTGGGCGAACTCGCATCCAATGAGAGGCGTCCGCGCGCTCACTGCATCAAAGCCCGCCAAAATGGGCGTGACTAGAGTGCATATAAGCGTAGTTCGTAGGCTGGAACCCTGATTTTCATCTCTTCAGCGAAGCTCTTCGCATCTCTGAACCAGAAGCCGCGTCGCCGTTCGAGGGGCATCAAGCAAGCGTGGACAGCGCTCGAAGAAGCCGGCCGTCTTCGCCACCTTCAGCCGTCCTGCGAGCTACGCCATCCGGCGACGTATCCTTTTTAAAGCAAGCTAGTTCTTAAGAACTTCACAAAAGAGTACGAGCGTCTTTTTAAAGATGCCTCACTCCACTTGCGCCTCATGCCGCGGCCCTCTCAGCACCGGAGACCGCCACATCATCTGCGCTCTCTGCCTGGGACTGGGGCATGCAGAGCTCGCCCTCGCTGAAGGCGGATGCGATCTCTGCGAGGAGCTGCCGATGTCGACCCTGCAGGCTCGACTCGAAGCGCTCAGGACCGAAAGCCGCCGAGCCGCCTTCTATTCAGCCGCGCAGAAAAAAGCGCCGCTCTCAAAGGCTGCCGGAACCAGTGGCAGAAGCGATTGCCTCGCCGGAGCCCATCCCTCGAGCATCGCCTCACCCTCCCCGCCCACCCGGGACGCGCAGTTGCCGCCGAGCGGCTGCTCTGCTGCCATCTCGGACGAAGAAGCATGTTCCATCATGGCTTCGGACAACGAGGAGTGGTCAGGCTCACACGCCTCCTCCTCAGCCCAGGAATCCAGCAGGACCCGTGCCGGAGTCGAAGGGGAACTAACACGCCTCCTCACACAGGCCGTCGACCGCCTCGGGCTCGAGTGGTCACCGCCCCTTGAGCAGGCACCCAACAGACTCGACGGCTGCTTTCTTCAGAGCCGCTGCCACGCAGCACCCGCTACCCGGGCCGCTCCCTTCCTGCCGGAACTCCACACTGAGCTTTCCAAATCTTGGAATGCGCCTTTCTCGGCCAGGGTCCGATCCCACGTCTCCACCTCTCTTGCTTCGGTGGACGGCGCCACCGAGAAGGGCTATGCTTCCATCCCTCCGGTCGAGGATGCGGTAGCAGCACACCTTTGCCCGCCCTCCGCGAGATGGCGGTCTAAACCAGTGCTCCAGTCTAAGGCCTGCAGAACAACTTCCGCCTGTGTTGGCCGCGCCTATTCCGCCGCCGGCCAAGCTGCATCTGCTCTGCACTCTATGGCTGTTTTACAGATCCTCCAAGCGGACCTTCTACGGGAGTGGGATGAGGAAAGCAGGCATCCAGAGGCGGTTGCAGACATAAGAAGTGCGAAGGACCTCGCCCTCCAGCTACCAAAGCTGCAGCCCAAGCTATAGGGAAGTGCATGGCGCGCTGACTGTGACCGAGAGACATCTGTGGCTAACGCTAGCCGACATGGGAGAAGCAGAGCGCTGTACGTTCCTCAACGCACCGCTCTCTCCATCCGGTCTCTTCAGCTCCAGCGGTGAGTGGTATCATTGACCGGTTTTCAGAGGTCCAAAAGCCACACAAGCCATGAATCTCTTTCTGCCTCGTCGCGCTAACTCCTCTGCAGGCCGCCCACGTGAGCCTCCTGCACGAGCCTCTTCACAGCGCCCAGCTCAGCAAAGCCAGACTTCTCAGCGTCGACAGGGCGGCCGCCCTCGATCAGGCTCAGACAGCTGCGCGAGACCGCCGCCCCACGGGCCTCGGCCTATAATCGCGCTGAAACCTGAACAACCGAAGTCCTCCTAGCTTTGTTGACAAAGCGACGGATCAGTCCGCCGCAGCCGGACCACCGTCAAAGCTTCGCCCCTGTCAGTCCCCTTCTCTCAGGCTACTACAGTGGTAGATTTAGCAGCCAACAAGCCGGTGTTAACACCCGCTTGCCTGCGCTCAAACGCCGTTTTCACGGCGACCCAAAGAAATCTTGTAAAGAGCAAACATGCCCTATGTGTAGAAAATGTGCCCACAACCCAGTGTTCACCCCTACACACAAGCATTATACATCCCGTGTCCCTATCAGAGCACACTCACATAAAGCGGTTACGAACCGCTCGAGTGTTAGAGTTAAGAAATGCGCCCACGAGCCCGTGCGCGCGCCACTCCTCTGCCCGCTCTGTCACACGGCTAGCAAACACCTCTCCGCATGTAAGTCCCGTGCCCATGACTATGCTCGCACATCACTTATCAGATGTGACTCTTTCCCCATTTACCCCAATCGGGAAGTCACTCACAGAACAGCCTGTCTCTGCTGTCTGCGAGCATTCATGCATAAACACACTAAGCGCGCTCACACATTCTGTTCAGTGCGCTGTGTGCGGCAATCAGGGCGATTTGGCCATTCACCCTCTAACATTACGCTTCAAAGCGTGGGAAGATATTCCAGGGATATCCGAATGGGTGTTAAGCACAATAAAACAGGGCTATTTGCTACAGTTCGATCGCCGTCCTCCTCGCTTCAGAGCGCGGCTCGAAACTACTGTGAACACGGAAGCAGCATGCATGCTTCGTTCAGAAATAGCAAACCTTCTGTGCAAAAGGGCCATAGAGAGTGCGCCGCCTCTGAGCGTAGTCGGGTTTTACAGCCGTTATTTTCTTGTCCCCAAGAAAGACGGCGGCCTCAGACCAATATTAGATCTCAGGGTTTTGAACAAAGCTTGCAAAAGACCGTTCAAAATGCTTACAACCAGCAAACCCCTCGCGCATGTGCGCCAGGGGACTGGTTTATTTCTCTCGATCTGAAAGATGCATACTTTCAGATTCAGATAAATCCCGTCACAGGCCATTCTTGAGATTCAGCCGACGGCCAGGTTTATCAATACACCGTCCTTCCGTTCGGCCTGTCCTTAGCACCCCGTACTTTCACGAAGTGCATGGACGCTGGGCGCTCGCACCCCTGCGGAGTCAGGGTTTGCCAATTCTGAACTATTTGGACGATTGGTTGATTCTGGCACAATCACATACGGAGCTCCTGTCTCACAGGACAGTTCTCCTCAGTCATCTGAACAGTTTGGGCCTTGCAGTCAATTGGACCAAGAGCTCACTACAGCCCAGTCAGGCAATTTCCTTCCTTGGAATAGAACTAGACTCAGTGGCAATGACGGCTCAGCTTATCTACACAGCGCGTGCGCCGTGTTCAGCGACTAGCCGCATCCTTTCAGATGAACAGCCTCACGCCTCTGAAAAAAATTCAGAGAGTGCTAGGTTACATGGCCTCAGCCGCAGCAGTACTTCAGCTGGGTTTACTGCGCATGCGCCCGCTTCAGCATTGGCTAAACACCCGCGTGTCTCACCGGGCTTGGGCCACAGGCCACCAGCCGATTAGAGTGACTCAGACCTGTATCTCAGCTCTGCAGCCCTGGACAGTGGCCGAATGGTACCAGCGGGGAGTGACGATGGGAGCTGTATCTCGCCGAAAAGTCATTTCGACAGCCCCGTGGCCCATCCCAGTGAGAACAGATCTCCTCTCGCAAGCTCGCGGCATGATCTGGCATCCCCACCCAGAGCGCTGGGCCCTACACGCGTGGGTGATCAACGACTACCCGTCGCTTTGCCAGAAGGAGTAATAAACACCATCATACACGCTAGAGCCCCCTCCACGAGAAGACTCTATGCGTCAAAATGGTCTGTGTTTTCAAAATGGTGTACCGACAGAGACCTGGACTCACGGACATGTGGGGTATCGCCGCTGCTCGTGTTTTTACAAGAGCTGCTGGATAAGGGCAGATCCCCATCCACGCTCAGAGTGTACGTGGCGGCCGTCGCGGCGTTCGCTGAACCCCTGCACAGGCCAGTCACAGGGTAAAAACAAGCTGGTCATCCGCTTCCTCAGGGGAGCTAGAAGGATGAACCCTCCGCGCCCCCCATCGGTTCCTATCTGGGATCTTTCTATAGTTCTCGAAGCTATGAAAGCCCCTCCCTTCGAACCGCTTCAATCCGTGGATGTGAAACACCTCTCACTTAAAACCATTTTTCTAACTGCCCTATCATCAGTTAAACGGGTGGGAGATCTTCACGCGCTGTCTGTTAGCGCTGCGTGTCTTGAGTTTGGACCAAGTGACTCCAAGGTCATTTTAAAGCCTAGACACGGCTATGTCCCCAAGGTGATCGGTACTCCTTTCAGAGCACAGATCATTTCCTTGTCGGCACTACCAGCATCTGATAGCGACGCATAGCGCCAATCTCCTTTGCCCAGAGCACTGAGATTGTATACTGCGCGCCCGCATCTTTCAGATGCTCTGAGCAGCTTTTCGTTTCGTTTGGAGGGCGCACCAAAGGTCTCGCGCCTCGAAACAGACACTGTCCAGATGGATAGTGGACGCTATTGCTGCCGCGTACGCGTCAAAAGACCTACCATGCCCGCTAGGCATTAGGGCTCACTCCACTTGAGGCATGGCCTCCTCGTGGGCATGGTCCAGCGGGATTTCCATTCACGACATATGTGTGGCAGCGGGCTGGGATTCCCCCCTCCACCTTTGTCAGATTTTACAATCTGGAAGTACCCGCTCTGCAGGCTAAACTGCTAGCGGTTTAATACGCTACAGCTCCCCTGGTGAGCTGCATTAATGGGACACATTCCACACAGACCGGCATCGCCGCTCTGTCTATGTGCTTATGTACTACACACACACTGGCCCGCACTCTTGCCGGCCAAATATTAATTCCCCACTCACAAGGGCTCCCCGGGTCCCCCTTAATTCCCTGGGGCTCATGCAGTGGATGCTTGGCGCGACGGCGTTGACAAAGGGTTCCCATAGCGTAAGCTAGCTTACATAATACGAGAGAACCTCTCGTAAGAGAACGAATCGGTTACTAACGTAACCTCGGTTCTCTCTAGATGAGGGAACGAGTATTAGCGTAACCGGCCGTGCTTCAGCGCCACGCAGTGATTTTTCGCTTCATTCAATGAAAACCAGGGTTCCAGCCTACGAACTACGCTTATATGCACTCTAGTCACGCCCATTTTGGCGGGCTTTGATGCAGTGAGCGCTGGACGCCTCTCATTGGATGCGAGTTCGCCCAAGCTCGTCTATAGGCTGCAGCAGTTGCCGCAGAGCAACCTATGAGCTCGCTAGCTAGCCCGCTCAAGGTCTGCAGCTGCCGCACTGCGTTGACAATGGATACAAAATTAAGGATAATTTTTTGGCTTCAATATCTCAGAAAAGATTAATCTTTCCCATAGCGTAAGCTAGCTTACGCAATACTCGTTCCCTCATCTAGAGAGAACCGAGGTTACGTTAGTAACCGATTCGTTATCAGATCACATAATTGAGCAAACAGAGTTGAGGAGTGTATCTTTGTTTTGGGAGCTGGATTTCTGTTTGCCTCTGTCTGACAACTTGCTAATTGGTCACTGCACCTTTAAACGAGAACCGTAACACAACACAGAGATGTGTCAATCACATAATTTTGCATTTCTTTCTCAATTAATTCAGAACAACTCAGAAGGGTGCCAATGTTCTCACATGTCATTCTATTCTTTGCTTTTGTTTTAATTAACTACATTCATTTCTATACTGTACTTCATTTGACTCTTTGTTGTCCAGATGCTTCATGGTTTAAGCAAAGGTTATACAAAGGAATAGCTCACCTACTGCATTAACACATTTCAGTGAGCGCTTGATTTGCATCATAATTAGAGAAAATTAAATACAGTCATGGTTAAAAAGAAAACACTGCAGAAAACTGCTTAAAGTAGTGCATAATTAATCGCCCATTGTGTGCCAGCTCCCTTAATGGAGGTCAAACCTCAACACGAGCCACCTGAAACAGCCTCCACAAGGGTTATTATAAGCATATGTCATACATCCAGAATGTGCTATGACACGTGCACAAAAATGCAGTGTAGGCCTGCACAAGATTGAAGAACTGTACATACTGCAAAATAATTGTTTATACACAGCTAACACATGTATGTTCTTAAAATGTTTTCTTAACATTTCATTGTGGTTGTGGGCATCTTGAAAACACCCAATTCTTTTTTTTTATACACAAGTAGAAAATAATTTAACAGTTAGATAACTTTCAGGTTTGGAGGAAGAATGGAGAAGGCTGAATGGATTTGAACCCAACTACAGGAGTTTATTGAAAGAAACAAAGAAGCAAATATCTCTTGTTCAGCAAAAAAAAGAAACAAAAGAAACAGAGTACTTAGCATAGCATTATAATCAACAATGTGGGTGAAGATGGTCAAACACAGCATTAACATGACTTGTTGCTGCATAAAACAAGACTTGACAATGAACTGAAGAGACTGAGGAACTTAAATACACACAAACCTAGTCAGGGAAATAAAGGAACAGGTAAGTGTTATAATGAATGAATTTACTAATAATGAGTGAGAGACTGGGAGTGTGACAGAATCTCTGCTCCCGCGGGCAAGTCTGGAGGCCTGAACCCCTTGATGCCGCAGATGACACGGTCGGCAAGGTGCGGGATGATCAGAATGGAATTAATGGAATTCTGTAAGGAGGGCTGGATCTAGAATGTCATTGAGAGACCCAGGACTGCTCCTCAGATCCTTACCCCTCCCAGTCCACAAGGAACTGGAGACAATCTTAGCAGTGCCGGGAGTCCAGGAGGGTCTAAACCGTGTAAGCTGGACAATTTTCCAGGAGCATCACCAGTCTCTGGGGAAGAAGCAGAGGTGACATTAAAGGTTTGATCAGTGAGACATGGAAGGATGAGATTTTGCAGTAAGGGATGAGTTGTAACCTGTAAGTAACAGGGTTTACTTGATGAATAATGGGAAAGGGACCAATATAGTGGGGACTTAACTTCTTGGATTGTTTGGATGGATGTCCCAGATTGAGAGACCAGGTTTCCTGGATGGTTGCTGGGGGGCTTCCAACCTCCGAGCATCTGCGTGATGATGAGTGTGTCGAACGGCCTTCTGGAAGTGGACATGGGCAGTGTTCCACGTTCTCTCAATCTCCCTGAACCAGTGATCTATAATGGGGACTTCAGAAGGTTCCCACGGCCATGGGAAGAGTGGGGGTTGGATACCAAGGACTCACTGGAAAGAGGCGAGTCGTGTGGAGACATTGCGTAATGAATTATGGACATCCTCTGCCTATGGAAGGAACCAACTCCACTCTGCCTGGTTCTTGTTGCAGTATGTCCATACTAATCGTGAGATTTCCTGGATGGTGTGCTCTGTTTGCACATATTTTGGGGGTGATAGCCAGAGAAGAGGTTGATGGAGACCCCCAAGTTTTGGAAGAGATGGTGGAATAGGGCTTCCGCAGTTTCTAGAGATATGGGGATCTTCTTAATGGGAATGAGCCGGCAGGCCTTGGATAACCAATCTACTGCCACAAGGATGCATGTGTTCTGGTCAGATGGAGAGAGGTTGGTCAAGAAGTTCATGCCGATGTGAGACTAAGGGCATTGAGGAACAGGAAGAGGTTAGAGTTTTTAACTTAATCCATGTGGCAGCATATTCAGAACAGGACTTCACATTACGTAACCTCCGCAAGCATGACAGGCCACCAGTGTTTGGGCCGGACCAAGGCTAGAGTTCGTGTGACATCTGGATGTCTGGCGCTGGGGGTGCAGTGCAGCCATTTCAGTAAGGGTTAACGCAGGGGATGTAGGTACATTTTGGAGGGCAGGCTGGAGGAGCAGGATCCTGGGTGGTGGCCAACGTAATCTCACAGTCATTGTCCAACTGAATGAGTTTGATTGAAGGAGGATGCTACGGGATCACAAGTAGGTGATTCAGGCATCTTCCACATTACAATGATCAGTTATCACTTGGAGGGTTTACCTGGACTCTTCCAACCAATGTCTATTCTTCCAAGGCCATTTTGATTGCCAAGAGCCCATGATAACTGATGTCATAATTCTACTGGGTGTAGAGAACATCTTGGAGAAGATCATGCAGGAATGGAGTTTCTGGGGATTACCATGGCGCTGGAAGTGTACTGCTCCTACCCCAGTGGTTGACGCATCCACCTTGATGATGAAGAGTTTTGTGGGGTTAGGATTCTTGAGGATTGGATCAGCAGTGAATGCGTTCTTAAGACAGCAGAAAGCATTTGTGGCTATTGGAGAACAGACAAGTGATTTAGGTTTGTTCTTAAGGAGGGATGAGAGGGGCAGCCACCTTGCTGAAATCACAGATGAAACTGGGAGGCTTCTAGTGGCTAAATACATCAAGATATGAATGGTCACACGTTGGGAATGTTAACCTTAGTGTCAAGAGCCAGACTTTCGAAGGAGGTGGCTTGACATGGTAGGGAAAGTGTATGATATATCAATTATGGCAACCCAGAATTACATCGGTGGTGAAGCTCTACAGGAAGAGAAAGGAGATAGTCTCGGAATGATTAGGTCCTACTTGGAGATTAAGCATGTTGGTTTGGTGGGTGATCATCCCCCCTCTCAGGGGCTTGCTGTCCACCAAGCAGTTGGGCATTGGGACCAGTCAGGGTCTTACAGGGACTTGTATTGTGGAGCTGAATGTCCGGTTGAGGAAGTTACTGGCTGAACCTAAATTGATTAGACCAGAAATGGTGAGTGAGGTGACCTGGCTGGTGTGGGTAACATGATGGACAAGGGGTTGATTGTGGAATGTGGGGCACTGAACGAAACTCACCATCTGACGAGGAGGACAGACAGTTCATGAGGGTAAGATATGTTTGGCCGAACCGCAGTACATACGTTTATGTTTAGAGCTTTATTAATCCCCATGGGGCAATTCATTCAGACTGTCATGGTGCTTCACATATACAGACAACACTGAATACACGTACATACAAAAAATTTAAATACATAAAATATATAAAGAAAAAATAATATTAATAAATAAATAATAAAATAGTCAATGATGTTTGTTACATAAACTAATTGCTTAGGCACAAAAGTAAATTTGTAACTGTTTGTGAAACACCCGATTGTCCTTAAACGCCACCCAAGTATTTGAAGTAAATGTTCAAAGGGTGTGTGCTATCTCCCGTTATTTTATATGCCATCCTCAACACTTGCTGTTCATAATAAAATGTTAAACTATGTAAAGAAACACCCACAATTTTTGAGCACGTTTTCAATACCTTGCAGACGATTTTTGTTCTTCATAGACAATGAAGAAAACCAGCATAAGAAAGAAAACGACAGAATACTTTCAGCAAATGAATTATAAAAAGACCTTAGAATGGGTCTCTGTACATTAAAGGAATTAAGCTTCCTCAACATGCAGAGTTGTCTGTCGTTGATCCAACCTACATCAGCTCCTCCAGGGTCTGTGGAAAGGGAACCGCCATAGAAGAAGAGCGGGAAACGGATCCTCTTGGGTGGTGAAGGAGGGAGCACAGCCACATGTGGGAAGGAAGTATCTGTGTGAGTAGCCCTGCAGATCCGAAGGAGCTCATCAATGTGGATGGCGAGTTGTATTGTCTCCTCCAGCCCGAAGGTGTCATCTTTCTCCAACATCTGGAGTTGAATTTCAGAACGGAGTCCCAGGCGGAAGGTGGTGAGGAGTGCTATTAGCAAACACAGTGTGAACATGACTTTGTGCTACACAAACAAGACCTGACAATAAACTGAAGAGACTGAGGAACTTAAATCCACACAAAATTAATCAGGGAAAATGAGGAACAGGTGAACGCGATAATGAATGATTGAGTTAATAATCTGGAGAGGCGGATCTGATGAGTGAGTGAGTGGCTGGAGGGAGCGTGACAATAACATTCCCGAAAACATAAAAACTTCATAAATGTATTTTGCCAATTTCTTTGTCTGTTTTTGCTCTAAAAAGTGTAAAGGACATACAAACACTGATACAACAGAAAGAACATTTTCTCCTACTATTGTGAGCTTTGAACTTTCATCAAATACTTATAATATATTAAGGATGTTCTACTACCGTTGTTGTTTTATCAATGTTTTTTCCTAACAATGCATTACTAAATGTAGTGTAAGGTATGGCGGAGGATCAGTGGCTTTAACAGATTCACGAACAAACAAGAACTTAATGTTTAAAAACTCCCCTAATTACTGAAATAGTGCCAACCAGCCTCCACAAGCACAATAAATGTATTGACAAAGAGACAATGAACTATTGACAGAGAACCGCATGTGACATCTGCATGCTCACCACGTGCTTATCGTGTGGACAGGAAGGGGGAAACTTTGAACGTAAAAATGTGTGTGTGTGTGTTTTCCAGTTAAACACAGAACTGCATATTGCTAATGAAATACGTGTAATCCCTGTATGTTGTGTATTTCTGAGGTATATCAAACTCGTTAGAACTGTTTCGTTGTGTGTTTTAAACTCTGAGGCCTCATATTTAATAGCCTCAGTGTATATTCCCTTTCTAAGTGTACTAAACACATGTTTCTTGGTATCAAATTAAACCTTACGATTTGTCCGAGCTGAATTCGAATATAAGATCTCTGTAGAATGATATTACGCGATGTTTTACTATCTTTTGAGTCATTCAGCCCAAAATCTCTTACTGTCATAAACATGCAAATGAGCTTTGACAAAGGAATCATTCTCCTGCCCAGAGTAATGGAGGCCTTTACGACCTCCAAAGGAATGTTCAGAGAAGTGCTGACCCTCCCTTCATTCTCTTACTGAGAAAGAGAAATGAACCCTGTTAATCCTATATATATATTCTATATATCCATGTGATAAATATTGACATGTATCTAATGTGCCATCTCACATTTTCCCTTAAATGTGCTTGATCTATGTTTTCTTGCAAACTAATGGGTTAATGTTTCAGACTTTGCATACTATGGTTAACCAAAATCATATGTGTGGCATATTTGGTCTCTATAACTTGGTATTTTGAAGATCGAAATGACTGTGTACATGATATGTCGATAACAACAACATATTAGTATTAAAAGTATATTTCCTATTTTCTTTCTTGCACATGCAATGGGCAATTTTACAACAAAGAGCAATAAACCAAATTCCCGCCTAGAACTCAAACCCTTCTTATTGGTCGAGCCAATGAGAGGTGGGACCTGTTTCCCGAGGGTATAAAATTGCTGCGCCCACTTCCTCTCATCCTCTTCTTAGCTCTTCCTCGCTCACTCTTAGCCTCTCTTGCTTCCTGCCTCTCTTGCCCTCTGAGCCTTGTGCTCTCTCACTCTCTCGCTGAATGATGCCACACTAGAAGGCCCCAAGGACTCCCAAGCGTGCAGCCAGGCTACCTACGGCCTTGACTGCCCATTCACCAAGATCCTCTGACTCTCACTGGTTCTCTCTCTCATCAAGACAACATCAAAGATCAACTGGAGCCTCAACAAATTGCATCAGGACAGTTTAATTCAAATGGGACATGCAAGTATCAAACTTAGTCTCATTATTTGATACATTAAGTATCCTTAACCCCTTTCTAAAAGGGCGTGTCAGAACTAATATGATGGTTTGCTCAGGCTGTTGATCTGCTGAACTTCAAACAATGCTATAACTTCTTGCCTTCCTGTATTCTGCTTCAGCCCTCTTTCCCTTAGTAAACTGTATGAATGTATGTATATGCATGTTAGAGTAGTTTAAATGTTTAGTCTAGTTAATAAAGTCTTGTTCATGTCACATGTAAAGTTGTCTGTGTCTCAAGCTCATATCTAAAGTCACTAATCATAGATTTTGACTACTTGCTCTTAATACTTAGTAAGAAAGACATTTCCCTTGCCCCGAAATGTAAATTTCTATTAATTAATTAATTAATAACCAAAATTGAGTGTTCACGGGATGAACCGAGTATTTGGTTGTAATGTTAATGTAGCTACATCAAGTTAACCCGATTAACTGATCCAAATATTCATAATCGATTATAACAAGTTATGATTGATTATTAATATTTCATAGATCTGATTCGCTTCCTAATGGTGGAAGAATATAGAGCTGATTCGCTACAGTAGTAATTAATTTGGTAATGTATAATTAATTTGTACTGTAGTGTTTTATTTCACAGAGAGTAGTAGCAATACTTGGGAGGGGGATGGAGCTTGACCTCGAGTCTCTCTTCTTTGGTGTGCACCAAGTGCACAGGTGCTGCTGTTACTGCTGTTTGGCCAGTACTTCTAATAAAGAAGATAAGTTGAATTATACCATTGTAACCCGTGTTTATTTTATGTCATTCACTCCTATGAAGACTGGAGTTTTCACCGACGCAGTCACAAAATAAGGGTTACATTATTATAATACAAAGATTTTTACAATATATTCAGTTTTGTGAGCTCACAATATAATTAAATATCTGCATTTGTACTCTGTTACAAAAACATTTCTGTTTTGCATTTGTGGATTCTTTTTAGATATAGTATTTGTGCATTGTAAGCATACCTTTCATACCAAGAGCAATGAAAATGGCAAGGGGCTAGTTGAGCTCTGCATGACTGCAGATATTTGTCCTTGCCAGGCTAGATTCCAACATTACAAATCTAGAATCTGGACAAGGCAGCATCCCAGCAACAGAAACAAGGACAACACAAATAGAACCCCACTTGAACACATATTGGTGAATGGAAAATGGCTGAGATAAATCCAAAACACTAGAGCTTACAACACCGTGGAGCTAGACTCGTTAGTGCGAAAAACTAGATAAAACTGGGAACTGCACAAAAATCCAAGTACAAGTGATATAAAATTATATGTAGTCAACTCAGGCACAACAAGGTCCTCCAAGACAAGTTCAACATCATAGTAAGAGATTTTTTTTTATCTACATATTTTGTGATGAAGAACTCACAGAAGACAACATTCAGTTGAATAAGACAAATTATCCTCTCAAACTGGAACAAAGCCAAAACGGAATTCAAGTGCACAACGATGCCTGAGACTCAATGCGGCAATGGTAGCGGTTCAATGAGCAACTTAAAATATCCTATGAGAATGATGAAAAAGAGATATTGGAGAGCATATTGAGTGAACTGCTAGATACAGCCAGAACAAAAATATAAAAATGACTTGGGAAATTGTAAAGTAATTAAGCAGAAGTAAAGGAGCAACTTCATTAAATAAGGTGAAAAATGCGGATGGAACCAACATCAACTCGCACAATGAGCTGCTCAGTGAGTGGCATAAATACTTTGACACTCTCCTAAATGTCAAACTCAACTCACCATCCAAGAAACAAGACATAATGCTTGAACTTGGCCCAAAGACATTTCACAACAGCCCTGATTGTCCCACTACTGAAGAAAGGTGACTTATTGTCACGTTCACTGTTGTCTTTTGTTTTTGTACTATTATTTTGAAGTTTAGTTTAGTTCCTGTTTCCTGTTTTGGTCTTTGTAGTCCTTTGTAGTTTATTTTATGCTGTCATGTTCCCTGTTGTCTTTTGTTTTTGTACTGTCATTTTGAAGTTTAGTTTAGTTCCTGTTTCCTGTTTAGTTTTTGTAGTCCTCTGTAGTTTCTTTGTTTCATTGGTGTTCCCCTGATTGGTTAGCTTTCCCTGATTGTTTCCTCCAGGTGTCCCTCATTCCCTTGTTTGTTCCCTCCTGTATTTAAACCAGGTTTAAATCTTTGTTCAGTCTTTGTCGATCGTTGTATGTGTTAGTTCCTTGTTTCCTGCCCATGATTCCAGTTATTACTCACTCGTTTGAGGTTCCTGTGCTCTTCCTAGATGTCTCCATGTTCTGTCAATGTTTAGTCTCTGTTTTCCCATCGTGGATGTTTTCTTTTGTTCCTGTGTTTTGTGTTATTTTTAGTTGTCTTTAATAAAGTTCCGCTTTTGGATCCACACCTCCCGTTTGCCTCTTCCTCTATTCCTGACACTTATACCCCAGTAGTTAGTAATTTGGGATAAGTCTCACATAGACAGCAGCCAAAGTGTACAACAAAGTCCTCTTAAATAGGATTAGGGAACCTATCGACAGGGTTCTAAGAGCGAACCGGGTTTCTGAAGAGGACATAGCTGCATCCATGAAGTCCACATATTACGACACCTAATCGAAGGGGCCAACAACAAAAACCTCCCTATACGCAGTATTCATTGATTTCAAGAACGCATTCATCTCAGTAAAGAGGTCTGCTATGTTTGGCATACTAAGACTATGGAATTCCTAGCAAGATCATATGAGCAATACAAACCCTCTACAACAACTCGAGGACTATTAGTTACAAGATCCAAGGACTTTGATTTAAAAACTAGCATTCAACAAGGTGGCACACTTGCTCCCTTCCTATTTATCATCGTGATGGACTACGTTCTCAAAAGAGCTGAAGATCAGTTCATGACTAACAGCAGCTGTGGCTTTATTAACAAGCTCAGACAATCATCCATGAATCCAGCCATGAATCATCCATGTCTATTTTCAACCTTATTTTTGCTGATGACTTTGCTCTCTTAAAAAGGCATTCTCGAAAGAGCTCAGGCAGCATTGAATCTCAAGGTGAAACTAGCAAGAGAAGTCGGACTCATAATCAACATCAAGAAGACTGAAGCCTACACCAACAAGGAACATGTTAGTCTGAACAAACCATCATGAGTATCTTGACTTAGATGGAGAACAAATCGCCTACCAAAAATCAATAGTTGCTTTGAATGCGGCTTATAAATCATGAGACACCGCAGATGACGATGAGTTACGAGTAATGGCTGCAAACAGAACAGAGTGGGGGAAAATTGTGTGGGCCGAATGATGATATGATCATTGAAGTAACAATTTTACAGTTTTGTATTTGTGGATACATTTCAAAAAAACTTGAATGAAAGGAAGTCATACTGGTTTGGAACAACATGACTGTTAGTAAATGATTTCAAGTTGCATTATGTGTGAACTATAATTTTAATGCATTTATTACACTCCTGAGCACAAGAACAACAAAATAAAATATATGTTTTATGCATTGTTGTTGTGCATCTAGCTTAAAGTATTATGCTCTGTGTTCTATTATGTTCTAAGACCTCACAGGCATAATATTTGTTTTAGTGAGAGGAAATACATTGGGATCTCTCAGTAAGAGATGGTGACCACAATTTTCCCATTATTGGATGTAGAACAAATATAAACCTCTTCTTATTCACCTTAATCTTCATGATGGAGGTCTCTATTTATATGCATGTTTTTGCAAGTCTTCAAGTTTTTTTAGTTTTTTTTACAAGTGCCTCCAGCCCTACACTCTTATCTTCTGAAGGTATTCATTTCAGGAAATAGAAATATAAAATACAAAAGCTCTAGTAAAAATGATTAAACGGCTCTCAACATCAAACGCAGAATGACTAAAAGGATTCAGTCACATTCTGCTAAACCAATAAACAAATCCACCCACCAAAATATACCTTCCTATCAGCTTGGCAGGGTATTAAATGGCTCTACTTTGACTTTTCAAACTTTTTGGATCCACATTGATGATCTTATGTGGTGCAAAGGAACAGTTTTTTATTAAGAAACAAATTGCATTTTTTTCAATATACTGTACATTATACTGTATTATAATAACACAGACTACCCAAATGCAGTTTACTGTAATCACAAATGTCAGAAAGATGCAGAATGATGTAGGAAGGCTAGTCAGAAAACCGGAAGCTTTCCAGAATAATAGCAACAAAAGTCAAAATCATGAAACCAGAACAAAACCAACAGAAAGTTCAGGTAGCCAAATAAATCAAACAGGGTAAACTGAGATCACTCAGAATTAGAGTGATTGTCAAGTCTTCACAATGAATGTTTGAAGAATTAAAGTGTAAAACAGATAAACAGGAAATGAGAAACATGATAAATAAGGCACATGATAGAAAATATGCAGGTAAATTCCTTATAATATCATAGGTGTTTTCTTTCGTTTTCAACAGATATGTAGATGAGTGATGTTGCAGTTTAGTAATGTGACAAAGTTTTCTTATGTTGTCAGTGCTCTAGGTGTGGAGTGATACACTGTGATATTTCTATGGAATCAGGGTGATAAAAGAATGGAATGTTGCAGGGTGATACATGGTGATGAGATTCAGAGAAAAGTCATAATGCAGACTACAGATTTTGCACATTACTGACTGTCCAGTATTGTTATTATCTCTGTACTGTACATATGCCAACAACTGAGGTATCTTTCTCATTATCTGTATCTACTATATACTGTATATTGTACATTGTATTGTGCAAAGGTTTTAGGCACTTGTGAAAAATGTTGCATAGTGAAGATGTCTTCAAAAATAAAGACTTAAATAGTTTTAATTTATCACTTAATGTCATACGAAGTCCAGTAAACCTAAAAAAGGTAAATCAATATTCAGTTTGACCACCTTTGCCTTTAAAACAGCACCAATTCTCCTTGGTACACCTGGACACAATTTTTCTTTATGTTGGCAGATAGGATATTCCAAGCTTCTTGGAGAACTCGCCACAGTTTTTATTTTTAGACTGTCTCAATTGCTTCTGTCTCTTTATGTAAACTCAGACTGACACTGTGTTCAGTGGGGGGCTTTGTGGTGGTCATGACATCTTCTATTCTAATCTTTTCTATTTACAAAAGTAATGATTTGGAGTCTAACCTTTATATTTTCTATTGACACACTAAAGCTGAAGATATAAATAACAATCTTAAGACAAATGCTTTTTTTAAAATCTGTATTTCACTACAGATTACAGAATACATGCTGTAAAATGTAATTGGTAATGTCTCGGGTTACTTAACTGCAACCCTTGTTCCCTAAAAAAGCTACTTTGATGCTGCGCTTGATTTAGCCCTTTGGGAACGTCTTTTAGGAGTGACCAGCTGTGAATATGTGTGCAACACGTCAATGAAATTAATTTGAATTTATAGCCTCTGCTGGTGACCTCATCAGGATGCACAGGTACAAGGGGCTATAAATAGATGTGCCACAGGTGCATCGTCAGGTATGTTTGTCTGAAGAGAAGTCCTGGGGCATCCTCAGTGCGGCAATGAAGCGCAGCATCTCATTACGCTTTTTCAGGTAACAAGGGTTACAGTTAAGTAATCCGAGACATTCCCTATCAAAAGCTACACTTTGATGCTGCGCATGATTTAGCGCTTTGGGAACGAGAATACCCATGCCGCCGCACTGCGGATGTCTGGACCCCTTATGGTTGTGTAGTTTGTGCTCACTAGAGCACGAGAGGTCTCAGACATAAGCTTGTGATGTTGACTCAAGGATGTAAGAGCCTGGAGTGGCATGAACATCCAAACTAAAAAATATTGTGAATGTATGCGGAGAGGACCAGCCTGCCGCATTACAAACATGCTATAGAGGGACACCTCCAGTCAAATCTTTAGAGGAAGCGAACCCCTGGTAGAATGAGCCCTGATACCTACTGGCGAAGCTTGACCACACGCCTCATAGGCCAGAGCAATAGCATCCCTCACCCAATGTGACATTGTTTGTTTGGTGGCGGCTGCCCCCCTGTTACGGCCCCCATGACAAATGAATAGTTGCCCTGACTTATGCCACTGGCTAGTGCAGTGTACGTAAGCCTGAAGGGCACGGACTGGACACAGTCTGTGAAATTTCTCCTGATCTGGCATTGTAAACAGTGGAGACAGAAGGCTTCAAGAGTGACCGGATGTATGGTCGAAAAAGGAACCTTAGGCAGGTAGTCAGGATGAGGATGCAATATTGCTTTTGCCATTCCTGGGGCAAAGTCTAAGCAGGATGGCAAGACAGACAGAGCCTGCAAATCCCCAATTGTTTTTAAAGAAGTAATAGCCATAAGATAAAAACATCTACAGAGTCAGAAGCTTTTCGGACACTGAATCTAGAGGACTATAGCTAAATCCCATGAAGGGATCCTGGTCCTGAAGGGAGGCCTCAGTTGCATAGCTTCATGAACAAAGCGAGTTAGCAAAGGACGTTTTGACAGTGGCACCCCGTCAATCAAGGCATGGCAAGCCGATAGAGAGGACCACATAAACCCTTAGAGTGGCAGGGCATGTGCCTGCTGATTATTTTTCATGCAGAAAGTCCAGATCTGAAGCAATCTGGCAGTTAACTGGATCTGCATTATGTGCAGTACACCATCTTCCGAAGACACCCCATTTTTTGGCATAACTTCTTTTAGTAGAAGGAGCCCTAGCACTCAGAATGGTCTCAATAACTTCATGTGAAAACCCAGTGTCCCTCAATTGGTATCCTTTAGGAGCCAAACATGAAGGTTCCACAACTCAGGCCGGGGATGAAATATTGTCCCCTGTGCTTGAGACAGAAGGTCCCTCCACTCCGGTATTGCCCAAGGCGAGCTGTCGAGGAGAGCTATTATCTCCAAGAACCATACTCTGTTCGGCAGTCCAAGGAATTGTCTGTAGACCTCAGAGACAGGATTGTTTCGAGGCACAGATCTGGGGAAGGGTACAGAAAAATTTCTGCAGAATTGAAGGTCCCAATGAACACAACAGGTCTCCATCATCCGTGGAGGAATAAGTTTGGAAGCACCAGGACTCTTCCTAGAGCTGCCCCGGCCAAACTGAGCGATCGGGGGAGAAGGGCCTTAGTCAGGGAGGTGACCAAGAACCCGACAGAGCTCCAGCATTTCTCTGTGGAGAGAGGATAAACTTCCAGAAGAAAAACCATCTCTGCAGCACTCCACCAATCAGGCCTGTATGGTAGAGTCACCAGACGGAAGCCACTCCTCAGTAAAAGGCACATCATTTACATTTACATTTATTCATTTGGCAGACGCTTTTATCCAAAGCGACTTACAAAAGAGGAAGAACATCAGCGAATCATCTTAGGGAGACAGTGGTACAAAAAGTGCCATATTACAAAGTTTCACTATCATCATAATAGTATACAAAACAGATTTAAGTGCAACAAGAAATGTAAATATATATATATATATATATATTTTTTTATTTTTTTTTTTTATTGACCGGTTAAGTGCTTTTGGAAAAGATGTGTTTTTAGCCGCTTTTTGAAGATAGAGAGTGAGTTAGCTTCCCGGATTGAGTTGGGAAGGTCATTCCACCACCGTGGTATGATGAAACTGAAAGTCCGGGAAAGTGTTTTGGTGCCTCTTTGTTTTGGTACGACAAGGCAACGTTCCTTAGCCGACCGCAGGCTTCTGGTGGGAACGTAGCTCTGCATAAATGTTTTTAGGTATGCTGGAGCAGACCCAGTGACTGTTTTATATGCCAGCATCAGGGCCTTGAATTTAATACGTGCATGAACCGGCAGCCAGTGGAGAGAGACAAAGAGTGGTGTAACATGTGCTCTCTTAGGTTCATTAAAGACCAGACGTGCTGCTGCATTCTGGATCATTTGGAGAGGTCTAATAGCACATGCAGGAAGGCCTGCAATGAGAGCATTACAGTAGTCCAGTCTAGTTATGACAAGGGACTGAACGAGCAGTTGTGTGGCATGTACAGAGAGGAAGGGTCTTATCTTCCTGATATTGTAGAGTGTAAATCTACAAGATTTACAATCTACAAGGCACATGACAGCCCACCTGGAGTTTGCCACAAGGCACCTGAAGGACTCTCAGACCATGAGAAACAAAATTCTCTGGTCTTCTGAAACAAACATTGATCTCTTTGGCCTGAATGGCAAACATCATGTCTGGAGGAAACCAGGCACCGCTAATCACCTGGCCCAAACCATCCTTACAGTGAAGCATGGTGGTGGCAGCATCATGCTGTGGGGATGTTTTTCAGTGGCTGGCATTGGGAGACTAGTCAGGATTGAGGGAAATATGAATGCAGCAATGTACAGAGACATCCTTGATGAAAACCTACCCCAGAGCACTCTGGACCTCAGACTGGGGCGAAGGTTCATCTTCCAACAAGAAAATGAACCTAAGCACATAGCCAAGATAACAAAGGAGTGGCTATGGGACAACTCTGTGAATGTCCTTGAGTGGCCCAGCCAGAGCCCAGGAGAGATCTGAAAATGGCTGATGCTCCCCATCCAACCTGATGGAGCTTGAGAGGTCCTGCAAAGAAGAATGGGAGAAACTGCCCTAAAATAGGTGTGCCAAGCTTGTAGCATCATACTCAAAAAGACTTGAGGCTGTAATTGGTGCCAAAGGTTCTTCAACAAAGTATTGAGCAAAGGCTTTGAATACTTATGTACATGTGATTTTATTGTTTTTTAATTTTTAATACATTTGCAAAGATTTCAAACAAACTTATTTCACGTTGCCATTATGGGGTATTGTTTGTAGAATTAGGAGGAAAATAATTAATTTAATAAATTTTTGAATAAGGCTGTAACATAACAAAATGTGGAAAAAGTGAAGCACTGTGAATACTTTCCGGATGCACTGTATACTGCTCTGAGTGACAGGAGCTTACCCTGGGCCCAAATGAGAATCTGCCGTGCCAGTCTGTTTAGCTGGCATGACCGTAGACCTCCTTGATGGTTTATATAAAAGACTGCCGCTGTGTTGTCTACCTGCACCAGGACATGGCAGCATCTCAAATGCAGGAGGAAGTATATAAGGGCCATAAATTCAGCCATCAACTTGAGACTGTTGATGTGCCAATCGAGCTGATGGGCCTCCCATTCCCCTTGAGCTGGACGACCACTTAAGACCGCTTCCCAGCCTGACAGGGATGCATCTGTCATTAGCAATCTGCGACGGCAAGACGCACCTAGAGTGGGACCCAAGGCGAGGAACCGGGGTCTGAGCCACATAGAAAGGGTACTTAGCCGGCGGCGCGTAACCCTTATTTGCCTTCGGGGATTGGCCCTTGGGTGAAATCCCCTTACTTTGAGCCACAACTGAATCGGTCTCATATGCAGAAGGCCCATAGGAATCACCGAGGACGCAGATGCCATGAGACCTAACATACTGAAGAACAGTAAAATCTTGGCCTAGCCTGACTTGGCTAAAGGTATACTGAATTGTCTCGATTCAAGCAGGAGACAGCTGTGCCCACATCATGATCGAATTCCATATGATCCATAAATACGTCGTTCTCTGGGTAGGAGAGATAATGCTTTTCTTGGCATTGACTCTCAAGCCCAAAGAAACCAGGTGAGCTAAGACAATATTCCTGTGCAGTAATGCCAGTTCTCGCGTAAAAGCCGATCGTCTATATATTTCAAAATGCGGATGCCCCGGAGTCAAAATGGAGCCAGTGCTGCATCCATGCACTTTGTGAATGTGCAAGGTGATAAGGCTAGGCCGAATGTAAGAACACGATATTGGAAAGCTTCACCCCCGAAAGCGAACCTCAGAAACTTCCTGTGTTGGGGCAGAATTTCTATATGAAAATATGCATGCATCGTGACTAACCAATCGCAGTGTTGGATTTGTGACACGACTGTTCTGACAGTTAACATCTTGAACTTGAGTGCCTTGACTGAACGGTTCAAGCCTCGAAGATCTAAGATTGGACGCAATCCCCCAGCCTCTTCTACCCGTGGCATTGTCGTACTGTATACTCATCAAAGAAGGAGAGAGTCTGATTTTGAGTTCCCTTTCCCCAGCCACCGGACAGAAATCTTGATTGTTTGGGGGTCTGTTGTTCATGAGGCCAGTCTAATTGTAATCTGGCCACCGCACGAGTAACCACCTCGAGCAATTCCTCAACCGCTTTGTTATCACACGAGGAATGCTTAGAGGTTGGCAACTCAGAGTCTGCGATCACAAAAGATTCATCATCCCTCTCATGAACTGAAGAGGTGCCAAGGTGCGCTTTGAGATCTTGCGAGGGACCGGTTGGATCTGGAGAGAGAGCGAGTGATAGGGACGAACCCGTCTCTCGCTCCTCAGCTAGATCCATATGTGAGCCCCACGATGAAATGGTGGGGGCTGGCTCTTGGAAGTAAGAGAGATGAGCACGCAGCATCTTCAATGTGAGAAGCTCACAAAGCTCACACCCGCCTTGCTCCAATGCAAGAGCAGCGTGCTCTTCCCCCCAAACAAACAAAACAAAACTGGTGTGTGTCCGATTCAGCCATATGACGTGAACAGGGAAACACACACTGTTTGCTTTGTTTATCATTAATTTTTCTCTTTGTCTTTCACACTTAAGTGACAGAAGAAAGAAGAAAAAGAAGAAAAAAGATTTCTGCACACTGCCTGACAAATATAACTCCTATCAGAGGAAAATAAAGAGTTTGAGAGGCTTGAGAATCACAACACATCACAGAGCGGTCTGAAGACAAAAGACCTGACGATGCGACTGTGGCACATCTATTTATAGCCCTGATACTGGCGCATTCTGATGATATCACCAACAGAGGCTATAAATTCTAGTCAATTTCATTGACGTGTTGCACACATACTCACAGCTGGTCACTCCTAAAAGACGTTCCCATAGCGCTGAATCAAGCGCAGCATTAAGTGTAGCTTTTGATAAGGGAACAGTGAATTAGGGTGATATCATAATAGAGTGAATCAGGGTGATGTTATAATAGAGTTAATCAGGGTGATTTCATAATAGAGTGAATCAGAGTGATGTCATTATAGAGTGAATCAGGGTGATATCATAATAGAGTAATTCAGGGTGATTTCATAATAAAGTGAATTAGAGTGATGTCATAATAGAGTGAATCAGGGTAATATCATATAAATGTGAATAAGGGTGATATAATACAGCAAATCATGGTGATGTCATAATAGAGGAAATCAGGGTGATATAATAGAAGGAATCGGGGTGATAGATAATATAGTGGATCAGGGAAATGTCATTATAGAGTGAATCAGGGTAATATCATAATAAAGTGATACAGGACGGTTCAACCCTTTTGCATGTGGGTTTCTCCTGTACTGATGGATCACCCAGCGTGATTTCTTTAATGTGCTCTGTAAAAATAAAATATATAATTCACCGCACACTTTAGAGCAGATGCACTGGAGGACATATTAAATATTATCAAACATATAATGTGGTTTTTAGATGTTTATAATAATGATTGATTATTATAGATAAGATGAAACCGCAAACGTGATTGCTGGATATGCGTGCTGCCATGTTTTTTTGCATTGCAATTCAGCATGAGATTCCAATTTGGCATAGCATAGAAGCATGGAAGGTTCTAAAAACCAAGCCGTTCAAATTTCCCAGCACCAGAAAAGGTTAGTGTAACGTAATTTAGATGGAAAGGAGGAGGCGAGAACTGGCTTGTCAATCTAAATAATATTTAAATGATAAATTAAACACAAACACACACATGACAGACATGTCCGTATCTCTCTTCCTCACAATCCTCCGCAGTTGGCCTTTATCCCTCTCGGAGGCTTGATTAGCCTGATAAGCCTGATGTGTAGAATCACAACCCGGCCCCGCCCTCCGCCCTGCCACAGCTAGAATGAGTGACGGACGAAATGGGAGAAGGCTTGAGTGAACTGACTAGTTTATATACAGTATATTATTTTTTTTTACGTCAGAAAACATTGCCGCAGCACTATATCAAAACAGTGCACTCGCAAGATAACATTATACTTTTATTTGGTGATTATTTGAATGTTTGTAACATAAAAATAAAGATATTGTGATGTTGAAAAAATTATTTGAGCAGCTGATTTATGATGATAACGGTTTCACTCAATCTTTGCTGGTAAACAGCAGCATGAATGCAGATTGCACCGGTTTGATCATACACGTCTGAGCCCAGCCTAATGTAATCACACTGGTTTGATCGTACATACGAAGAGGTTAATAATAGAGTGATTCAAGATGATATCATAATAGAGTTATTCAGGGTGATATTATAATGGTCTGATTCAGTTGATACTACAAAGGACTTAGTCAGGGCAGCAAAATGATACTGAGTATTGTTGCAGTGCAATGATGGGACACTATTTGGAAGTTGAGCTTATATCCTTTGTCAGCTCAGTAACCCTAAAAAATGATGTTTGATTTGCTCAGTAAAGCTGGGAACACCATCCAATTCCTTGCTGCATTTGAAAAAGATCTTTGGGAAAATGTAATACAAAAGAACATTCACGCACACTCATGCACGCACGCACACACACACCTCAAGCATGACATTGTGCTTATTTGTTGCTTATTTATTTACTTAATTTGATATTTTTTATTATTAAATAAATGATTGAATGAAATTAAATCTCTTTTTATTTAGAATTATGGAAGAGTGCCTATAAGTAAAAGGTCTGACACATCATGTTTACACTCTGTATCGATTTATGCTATAAGGAAAACGGTTTCTTGCAGTATTAATTATGTAACTTTATAATGTGAAATTCTGTGACCTTAGAGATATATTTTTATGCTATGGTAAGAAACATTTCTGGGACATTTGATATTTCCTTGAAAACCATGTTGCACTTCATCCAGTCTTATCTACAACATTCCCTCTGTTCCTCAGATCTGTCAGGCAGTGCAGACAACACTTTAGCTCTGGCTCCCTTTTGACAGATTATGGAGTCGATAAACCGATGAAGCCCCCAAATACTCTGCAATGCAAGCTCAAGCAAATCCCAGACTGCTAGCAAAGAGTTGTTAGTGAAGAGCTGAGTGTGTCTCTGCAGTTAAAGGCAAAAATAAATAAATAAAAAGTGGCAGAAGAGGCACATTAGCAGAGGAATTTTAATCCCAAAACGATGTTCATATACATACATTTCCCTCACCTGAAATGACATCAATGGACATTTTAGAGCTTTTTCACAATCTGGATGAATTTCACAAAACATGTTAAGAAAATGTCTCTGTCATACTTCACTGAATAAATAAGAAGTAATGACAATACTTTACAATAAGGTTCCATTTGTTAATCTTAGTTAATGCATTTGGTATCATGAATTAATGCAAAAAATATATACTGTATATTTTTTCAGCATTTATTCATCATGGTTAATGTTAATAAAAATACAGTTGTTCATTGTGAGTTCGTGTTAGTTAATAGTGCACTTACTAATGTTAACAAACGCAACCTTTGATTTTCAATATGTATTACTATATGTTGAAATTTACATTAACTCAGATTAATAAATGCTAAAAGAATTGATAATTGTTAGTTAATGTTAATTTATGTTGTTTACGAATGTTAACAAATGGAATCTCTTGTAAAGTGTTAACAAAATAATATTTTGGATAAAGAATATGAATTCTACATTCTGGGCCATTAAGATTTTCATTTTAACATTGACTTCAGAACAATTAAGCACACATTGTACCTCGATTCTCATTATCTTAATGCGTCCAGGCATTTTTACTTTTAATATTCCCATAATTTCCAATTATCATTTTCATTACAGCTATGCTATAATTTTGTAAGACGTATAAAGGCACCGCAAAGGTACCATGACAAATCCTACTATGATGTATAAAACACAAGTTTACTTCACATTACGATGATGACTACATGATAATCTTTTTTGCATTAATGTTACGAGTAATTATGTTAATGATGTAATTAATATTTTGTTTCATTTGACTGTGAGATTCACCCATATGAGTTGTATTTAATGTATCATAAACTGGTATGAGTTGGACAGAGATTCTGTTTTCAGTTTTTCACAATTACATAAATGCACTTTCATGTATTACTTACAGGGTACAGGGTGCAATATTTCTATTTGCAGGCCAATTCAACATCCCCTCCTCAGCACAGAGAAAAAAGATAAATTATATGAAATGCACCATTTTAACGGTTCACTCTGAAGAGCATTCCTCCTTATTTTTAGATAGATTGGCTTCTCTCCTGCTTTTTTTTCCCCTCATTCTCTCTCTTAGCCCACCTCATAAGTTCCACTACAGTACCCCGCTGAGCTCCATTTTAAAAATAATTTAGGCATATCTTTCATGCACACTCCCAGCCTCTGTCAATCTACCACAGTGCAAGTTTTCCCGTTCAGTGTACACGTAATACACTTCTTCTCCAACTAGTTTGCGTCTCCTCCATCCTTAAGTATTCAATTTTCTACTTGAGTGTGGTGTTGTTTCTCTGTTGTGTTGTTTCCCTGCTAGCGGGCTCTTTGGCTTGTGTTTAGATTGCTATCAGCTTTGTCTGAGACCCCTCTCAAATCTTCGTTAAGACTGCATCCCACTTGCAGACGCATTGTGCTGGAGGAATGTAAAATCTTGCACAGGTGACATTGAGTATGTATTTATCCAGCTTTGAATACTAGAAAGATAGTTGACCTTATGACATTACGTATGACCTTATGACTCATTATAACATTATAACGTTATGACTCACCCTCATGTTGTTCCAAATAGGTATGACTTTCTTTCCTCTGTAGAACACAAGATAAACATTTATGAACAATGTTTAAGCTGCTCTTTTTTTTTCTTCATACAATCAAAGTTAATGGTGACTGAGGTTGTCAGTGTGTAATGTTCTGCCTAACATTTTGTGATTCACAGAAGAAAAAATGTCATACAGGTTTAAACATACACGAGGGTGACTACATTTTTGGATGAAGTATTCCTTTAAAGGTATCAATATATTGAAACGTGATATGACAATATAATTGAGAAGTAGATCAATATTTAGGCAATTTATTTACTATAACTCTCCACTTTTACATCTGGCTTACTGATCTGTTTCTCACCCACACCAATCATATCGCTTTTGAAGATATTGATTTAACCATTGCAGTCTTATAGATTACTTTTATGCTGGTTTTATCTGCTTTTTGAACCTTCCGATTTCTGGACACCATTCACTTGCATTGAAAGGACCAACAGAGCAGAGATATTATTCAAAAAATTGTTGTTTGTGTTCTGCAGAAGAAATAAAGACATACAAATCTGGGATGGCATGAGGGTGAGTAAATATTGAGTAACTATATATATATGTATAGTGAGTAACTATTCCTTTAAGTATTCCATTAGAGGATAAAATTGAAGAATGTACAACACATCAACACAACATTCAATGTGGCTGTCAAAAAAACTCCACAATAAAAGCATGATAAAAGCATATTCAAAGTCTTCTGAAGCCATTCGATAGCCTTGTGTGAGCAACCGATGAAAAAAAACCTCATTATTCACTGATAATCCACTACAGCTCTCATATCTCATTCTCCATTTCAAATTTTTGAACTAGTGCAACATGTTCAACTGAGACACACATAACAAGTAGTGGCGTTTTGCCATTAAAGCTAGCACGGCGGATCTACACAGCATTTTTGTGAATCAAAGCTTTGTCATAGGGAAGATTATAAGTGATTATTAAACAGCTTTCTTGAATACTCAACTCTAATTAGTCAATGGCACCATTTACCGGTCTGATTTTTTTAAGTAACCGCACATCCACTTATCAGACTGCTCATCCGGATATGGTAAGCAATCTTTTCAGCTTCTCAGATCACTGTGCGATCTAAGTAAGATAATATTTTTTTTTCATTTCAAATCAATGTTTCATGTCTATTTATTTATTTGGCAAGCAGTCTTGTTCTCATTTATTTCGTTAGTAGCCATGTAATAAGCTGGATAATGTACAGTCAGCCAGCTGTTATCGCAAAATAAACCCCAAACCCCAACATTATCCATTAATGAACAACTTACATTTTGTACTGTTCTTCATTCAGCGCAATCGTATGGCCTTTGTGGAGGTTGAAAGATGTGGTCACTATGAACTTCATCATTATATGGATATAAGTAGCATGGACATTCTTCAAAATACCTCCTTTTTGGTTTCCATTGGGGAGAAATTCCATTCATTAAAAAATAAAAAGAAGTAATTTTCAACTTGTGAGATGTGAACAGAATGTTGACAATTAGATTGTAAGCAACTGAGACCTATTATTAAGATGTAATATACGTCTCAGGTGTCCCCAGAATGTATCTGTGAAGTTTCAGCTCAAAATACCCCATGGATAATTTATTATACCATGTATGTCTCTTTAAATGCAAATGAGCTGCTGCTCCCCGCCCCCTTGCCGGAAGAGGGCTGTGCCTTTACATCTCTTGCTTCAGATATTACAGCAACAACAAGTAAGAACCAATTTGACTGTTGTGTTTGAGTTCAGCCATATATGTATGAATATGTGTATATATTTATATCTGGTCTCCGTGAATACAATAAGAGACAATGGTAACTGACAGTAAGCATTTTTGGGTTAAAAATAAAAAAAAGACATAGCTCTGGTCTCCGTGAATATAATCAGAGACAGTGGTAACTTTAGCTGCATTAGCCGTGGAATCTGCTAACAAGCACATTCATAAAGGCAATTTGGTACTGATCCATGCTTGAGAATAAAAAAAATTGGTGTAAAATAATTTGCTTAAACATACACACATTTTTGTATGTTTTGGGGCACATTTCCTTCAAAAACAAAAATTGTCCACTGCTTCTTCAGTGGCTCTTATACCGGGAGTACATGAAGAAAAAATGGCAGACCGTGTGTAGATCACTCAGGGGAGGGTCTATGATAATAGGGTGGAGTCTGTCACCAGTTGTGGGCGAGGCCTGCTCTAACATGACGTCACTTTTGACATACTGTTTTTGATTAATAAAAATATAAGAAAGAGGAGTGGGGGACTTTTAACATTGTAGGGTGGTTGTTTACACACACTGCCGACTCACATTTATATACAAACTTCACATAAAAGTGAATTTTGCATAATAGGTCCCATTTAAAACAAATCAACTTATTCACTATTTCAAAAAAAAAAAAAGAATATATATATATATATTATACAAAATGCTGTCAAGAGTGAAAACAAAAGAGATTGCTTTGAAAGCTCTTCTCTAAACACACTTCCGTTATCTGTGTTGTATTACAAATTTATAAAATGTTAAACACAATCATATATATAAACTGGGAAAGTAGAGTAGACTGCATTTAGCATTTAAGGTATAAATGATAAATATATCAGCTGTTAGAAAGAGTATTCCAGCAAGAGATTTCCTTCCAGTTCTGTTCTCTCTATTGTAAATTAAATTAGTCAGACTACTGACAATCTCATCCTCTGTCTTTTAATGGCTATTGGAGCCCCAGCCCCAGTTGTCTAAATAGTTAGGCTGATTGGATTAGCATCTCTGTATCTGAATAGTTATGCTGATTGGATTAGGACTGGTAACAATCTAGAGTCTAGGGTGGGTTTCCTATGCCTGTATACATCATTTGCATGCTTTAAAGTTATCACCTGGGTGCTTTGTGTCTATCTCTAAGCACTGCCCTCTAAATGCATGTATAAATTACAGTGTAAAGTTCCCTTAGTGAGATGTTGGTCCCTGCAGCTGCTGACAGCACGAATTTCTCAATAAAGAATCCTGCTTGAAGATACAACCGAGTCCCCTGGTCTTACCTTCTGAGTTTCCCACTCTCTAGAAGGATAAAAAGTTTACAACAGTTTTGGTGCCGTGACCCGGATAGAGCTACTCACCTGAATCCAGATTGAAACTTCAAGCTCAACAAAGATCTGACTGCATTCCAGCCTGAATCTTTCTTACAACCAAAGTTTGGTGAGTGCTACTCTATCCAAAAGAACCTTTAAGACCAGTACAATTCCTCTGCGCCGTCAGAGAAGGGTTAACAGACAGCTGTAGGTTTGGTTAACTAAGTTATCCTCTAAAATTGTCTTTTTAGAGAAGATTAGCATTACGTGTTAATATTGGTTACCCTCTGTTGTTTTCAGGCAGGGAAGATTAGCATAAAAGGCTAATATTTTGTTTATCCTCTGTATCTGCAGAGAAGAATATTTGTTACCCTCTGTTTTTAGACAGCTTGGGTCAAAGAAGGTTAACAATAGTTGAACTGTGTTAACAAGTGTACCCTCTGTTGATCAGAGACGTTTTAGTGTTTGTTTGTGTGATAACAGAACAAAGAAAATCCACAAAATGTTTAAGAAAAGTGCTAGACTAATCCCCACAACTGAAAAAGGTGGTCTTGCGACTCCTTTGTGGTCAGATAGTGAATTCAAAACACTGTTAGGAGAACAACTGAACCTAATTGTCACTGAGAATGTTAGACAAGAACTAACTAAGAAATATGAGATTCATCCAGACAAGACTTGGTCAGTAGATGAGTGTAAAAAGGTACTAGGAGCAAGTATTCGCAAGAACAATGTGAAAGGCATTATCTGCTGCCACAGAAAATTTTGTTTAGCACTTGCTACACAACAGTCTAAGCATAACTCAGAGCTAGAGAAAGAGAACAAAGAGCTCCGTGCTAGAGTATCCTGTTTAACCAAGAAATTGAACCACAACAAAGCTGCAGAAAAAAACTGTTGTAGAAGAAGTTAATCAGCCGGATAACATTTTCCCTGACTTACAAAATTTCTTTGAAACAGATGTAGCTCTCCAATCCGTAACTGCTGTGCCTGTAAATTCAGTAAATGTGTGTGGTGCTAGGAGACGATCTCAGGGAACTGAGGGAACTGAAAGTGTTTCTACCAACTCTTCTGTTGTCCAAATACAAACAGTCACAAAAGCGCTTGGACCTAAAGATATAGAGAGACTATCCCAGAGCTTACCCTCAGCATGCACACAGTTTTCTGAATTTAGAAGAGCATTGATCAACAAAATGCGTCTATATGACATGTCGTTAACAGAAGTCACACAGTTAATGTCCCAAATTTTGACTGAATCTGAATTCAACAGTTTTGAATCTGCAGTGACTTCTGAACTACAGCATGCCAGTAGAAGCAATATAAGAGAAGGTGTTTTGAAAATTCCAAAGAATATCATGGGACCCAAAATAGACTAGTCAAGAATCACTAGCTGTGTACAAAAGAAAGAAGAAACTGTGAGTGAATACACTGAAAGGTTTTGTCAGTCAGCTGTAACTTACAGTGGAATTGTTGATAATTCTGAAAGTGTGTTAGATGACAAGGGACCCCTAGTCCGCATCTGGTCAGATGGCCTTTTAGCTGAGTACAGAATAGCCTTGCCATTCCTAGATCTCACTTGGTCTAACAGAACTCTTAGAAGTAACCTAGACAGGTTGGCTACATGGGAAAGAGATGCTGATGTTAAAGCCAAAGTGAGAGTAGCAGCAGCAGCTACATTTAGCACAGAAAAACAAAAAAAAACAGGTGGTCTAAAAAAGAAGGCAAATGCCACTACTGTGGAAAATTAGGACATTGGGAGAAAGAGTGTAGGAAGAAGTTACAAGATGCAAATAGAAATGCTATGCATAATTCTGCTCCTCCCCCGCCTGCTTACAACCCTGAAGCAGTTCAGCAAGTGTCCACTGAAACTTTAGGACAGCTCGTTCAGGCTCTTCTAAGAGCACAACAAGACCAGGAAAAAACTAATTGTTGGGGCTGTGAGTAGCTACCTTTCCCCTGTAATCCAACATAATGACAAAATAATTTTTGTGAAAGGTAGCATACGAGTGAAAGAGATTGATTTTTTGCTTGATACAGGTGCAGAAATTACAGTAATTCCTACAAAATTGGCTAAAAGTTTAGACATCCCGTACAAGAAAACCAAACTTTCTTTAACCTGTTAACCTGCACCCCCACTCAGGGGCTCACAGCTGAAAATGACATACCTGAATTTAAATAAATATAGCTCCTGAGAACAGTGTACCACAGGCACAATTAAGGTCTCTTTGGAAAGAAGACACTTGGCACTCTACTAACAATCAATCAGAGTTGATAATGCTCAAACAAATAAAAAGTTATAAAAGTTGAAGTGCCTCATAAATAATGTGAACTTCAAAAAATGTTTTATTATTTCATGTATAAATATATAAAAATAGACCTGGAGGAATCCAATTAGGTAAATAATTGAAAGCCACAAGTCTCATCAGTTTATATTTCAAATTTGAGGAAGATATAATGAAAAATGGGGTTCCTGCAAGCTTTTTTCCAAGACTATGTCAGTTCCCTTTCTCCCTCCCCCTGCCCGAGGCACATCCCCAGAAATGACATCCCCAAACTAAAATAATTGTAGTTACTGAACGATTTGCTCTACATGCACAATTTAGACATATTTAAAAAGAAGACACTTTGGAGTTTATTACCCAAATGTAAAAGTTGAAAAAATTACACAGACAAAAATGTATAGAATTTAAAGTGTCTTGAAGATAATTTGTACTGCAAGTAACATTTCATTATTTTATGAAAAAATAAATTAAAACAAACCTGGAGGAATCCAGTTAGGTAATTGATTGAAAGCCACAAGTCTCATCAGTTTATATTTCACATTTGAGGAAGATATTATGAAAAATGAGATTTCTGCAATATTTTTTCCAAGACTATGTCCAGGTACCAAGAAGCCTCCTTGGATACCTCAAAAAGCAACCTAATGACCAAATGTTATGAAGGGTACTGCAAGCTATTTTAGTCATCATATACACTGTTCCATGCTTTTTCAATTATAAAATAATCCACACAACCATAAGACTTTATATAAGTGATTTATTTGCACAACAGAACAATAAAAATATAAGTAAAATATTATGAAATATTTAAAAAAATAAATGTATAAAAAATAACTGAATTTCTTTGCAACAGAAAAGGCAAAGAAAAAAAATTCAAAAATGCTGTGGTCTCTGGCAAAATGCTAAGTCCTGTTTAGTCAGTGCTGGTCATGCCAAACGTCCTCGTCAGTTGAACAGTTCCATTTTTCTTTAGGGGTGCTTGGGGACACAGCGGGTATGGACTTGGTTTTTCTGCTGCTCTTTTGCCTCTCCCTTTACTGGTCGATTCAGGTCTAAAACAGCAAGTGCAGATCTTGAAGAGTTTGAGAGCTTGCATCTCTTTTCTACTGGTTGGCTGGTGCTTGGATGCCACTCTTCATCTGAAGATTCAACTTGATGGCTGTTGCATGGGAAAGAATGGAAAGATAATTAGCACCGCATGTCAAGTAAATAATTCAGTATAGTTTTTATGTGGCTGGCCATTCAATCAACAATCAAACTGATGGGCAGTCGTTTAGACAGCATGGTGATGGCCAGTGATACAGACAGCATTCATATGGATGGTCAGACATAGAACCAACAATCACACTGATGGCCAGCCATCAGACAGGCCATTTGTTTTATAAGGTAAATGCATTGTGGTCTGAAAAGATGATGCTACTTTATTTCTATTTATTTCTTGTATATATTGGACAATTGTAAAGTTATAGTGTGTGTGTGCTAGGACAAAATGACAGAAACAACTAAACAACTGTACAATTATCCAATAAATACAAATATAAATAGATAAATAAATAAATACATATAAAGTAGCATTATCTTTTCAGACCACAATGCATTTACCTTATAAATCAAATGGGAAAACAAACACACACACACACACACACACACACACTCTCTCTCTCTCTCTCTATCTCTCTCTCTCACACACACACACACGTATAATGTGTGCATGTTACATAGCAACTCACAGATGTAAAATTGGACCATCTTTTCCGTCCTCAAGCATATCACCCTCGTCGCTGTCTTCACTCTCCTCAATTTCGTCATCGCTGCTTCGAGTGATCTCAAATAAAACATCTTCAGCAGAAAAAAAACTTCTTTTGACGATCCATTTGATGAGATAATCCGTCCAGTAAGTAAGACGCGAAAACAGATGTTTTCTGTCTTTTTACTATGGCTTGTTTGTTGTCAAATGACGGGGGTGTGGTCACAGCCTACGTCGCAGGTTAGCTCCTCAATAGAGAGTGGCTGATTCAAATAAATAAAAAACATCTTGTTCGCGAGGAATTTAATCTTCCCGGTATCGTTGGAATCGTGCACTGCTTGGCTACATTTTCTATCAGTCATATAATTTCAATTCTTTCATTGGCTTTCGTTGTAAAGACAAAATAATAGGATCAGCATATCATGACGCCAAAAAACTGACCGCAGTGTTTGGATATTTTGACCTATATATTGCCTATCTTTGTATTTGTGTGTGTGTGTGCGGTCTTAATTTGTTCATTACACTCTAAGCAACACACACATATAACGTTCGCTACCGGAGTCTGTTTTTATGCATAATTTTATTGCATAACCGACAAGTATGATACTTCACCCTGAAGAAACTCGATGTAAACAAAGGAATAACCATCGATGTTACAACGTTATTGTTTCTTTGGACTAAAAATGCTCTATGGGATGTTATTCAGTGGACCCTCACCTTTCCATTCAATCTGGAACTTTTAGCAGTGGATGCGTGTGTGGCTCGTTATTACGACACTACTGGTATGTACTCCGCTTTTGATTACGTGTGTTTTGATCTGTACTGCTTACATAAATGCAAGAAATACATTCGTTATAAGCTTTTCATCGAAAAACAGAGCTCTATCATCGATGCTTGAGGCTTACACCTTTAAAATGATATATAGTTTGCCAAGATTAATGATGTTCTTTCACGTTAAATCTATTCATAAACATTAAACTAGTGGGGGAAAAAAACTCTTCAGTGCGCTGGCGCACTGGCAAAGGTTAACAGGTTAACTGGCGTAATAGGTGAAGATTCTGTTTTGTATGAAACCCCGCCCATAGAGGTACAATTTGGCCCGAAAATTCTGACTACAAAACTGCTATGTGCTCCATTAAATACAGGTGCAATTTTAGGCATGGATCTCCTGAGACAAGTACATCTAACTTTAGACATGTCCTCAGAATCTGCTAGCATTAAAATTTGCTCAGCACAAGTTTCTACCAATAATGCAATCCCTCCAGAGTATGCTTTCGTACAGAATCATCCAATTTGGGCTAAAGACAAGGATGATTGTGGTTTGTTGACAGGTGTAGAACCAGTCAAATTGACAGGAACTCCACCTCCGGTCACCAAACAATATCCAATCAATAAGGAAGCTATACAGGGGATCAAACCTATTGTGGAAAAGTTGCTGATGCAAGGAGTGCTAGTTAAAACCAACAGTCCATGTAATTCACCCATATGGCCTATCAAGAAGTCCAATGCAACATGGAGACTTACAATAGACTACAGAGTAGCCAATAAACATATTGATAAAATCACCCCTCTAGTGGCAGATCCTTCTACAATTTGTAGTGGCTTGCCATTGGAGTGTAAGATTTTTTCAGTAATTGATATGTCTAATGGATTCTTTTCTGTACCGTTGCACTCTGACAGCCAGCCATGGTTAGCGTTTACAGTTGACTATGAACAATACCAGTGGACATGTTTGCCACAGGGATTTCAAAACTCCCCAACTATATACCATCAGGCTGTCAGACGTGATTTGTGTGACCCAGAATGTCCGGTAAAACAGTCCACTATGATCCAATATGTCGATGATATTTTGATTGCCTCAACAGATCACGAGGTACATCAAACTGAATTGGCAGCATTGTTGGACTATTTGCATAAAAAGGACACAAATGCAGTTTTCACAAAGCTCAAATTGCTAAAAAGCAAGTCATATTTCTGGGTCAAACAATTGGTGCAGGAAATAGATCCATCACACAGGATCGAGCGGCTTCAGTCAAATCCATACCTCTGCCTACTACCATTAAAACACTCCGCTCATTTTTAGGAACAGCAGGTTACTGTAGACCGTGGATTGAAGAATATGCCTCGATTGCTCAGCCTCTCTATGACTTGTTAAAAGGCCATGGTAAAGATTCAGATACTGTTTGTATGGAAGAACTTCACCTCAAAGCGTTCAATGATTTGAAGAGAGCACTATGTCAAGCACCAGCATTGGGAATTGCACAAACTGATAGACCCTTTGTTCTTTATGTCCATGAACATTTAAGCTTCATGACTGCATGTTTAATGCAAGATCATGGGGGCAGTTTACGCCCAATTCATTACTATTCTGGTAAACTTGACATAGTCGCTCAAGGTATGGGCCCATGCCTCAGAGCAGTACAGGCAGTTCATCTAGCGCGTCAGGCTTCATCAGGAATGGTGTTAGGACAGACTGTAAACGTAAGATGCCCTCACGCAATGTCCGCACTAATGAATCAAGCAAAAGTCACTTCTGTCACTTCCTCTCATTGGGGAAATTGGTTAGCAACTCTCACAGCCCCGAATATAGTTCTACAGCGTGCACCAGTCACGAACCCATCCTCATGTATGATGTCTGCAATGACTGAAGTTTTGTTAGAGGATGAAGGCTGAAATGACACATGATTGTGTTACGCTTACATATACATCTACGAGTGAAGTAAAAGAAACTCCCATAGAGAATTCAAAATTTGAGTTGTTTGTTGATGGGTCAGCTCAAGTAATTGAAGGTAACAGACGAGCAGGTTATGCAGTAACGTCCACCACTGAAGTGGTTGCTTCAGGTCGTCTTCCAGATCATTTTTCAGCACAAGCTGCAGAACTAGTAGCCTTAACAAGAGCATGCACACTAGCTTCAGGATCAGTTGCAAATATCTACACAGATTCCAGGTATGCTTTTGGGGTCATTCATGATTTTGGTATCATTTGGCAAACCAGACAGTTTCTAACTTCTGCTGGATCCCCATTAAGCATGCTGGATTAGTGAAAGATCTAATGTTTGCCATGAAACTTCCAAAGAAATTGGCAGTAATCAAAGTGAAAGCACATCTCACCACTAATACAATGGAAGCTAAAGGTAATGCTCTTGCTGATGTAGCAGCTAAACAAGCTTGTTCCTATGCAGCTGTACAAGTGTGTTCAGGTAGTATAGCACAGAAGACAATTCTGCCTCCTGAATCAATAATTGATCTGTACAAAGACATTCCTCTGTATGAAGCATGGACATGGTTAGACAAAGGAGCCACAGTGGATTCATCTGGCTGCTGGACCAAAGGGGGAAAGTATGTTGCTCCCGAATCACTGCTGCCATATTTGGCTCAACAAATACACAATTTGGGTCACAGTGGTCCAGCAACAATGAATCACAGGTTCTCTAATCAATGGTGGAATCCAAAATTCAGAAATGTAGCCACTGAAACAGGAAAGAGGTGTGTTACATGTCAGAAAAATAATGAGGTACCAGCAGCTACTACACCAGCAATACATACCCCAGCTCCACCAGGACCATTTCGTCACCTGCAAGTTGACTACATATCATTGCCTCCATGTAAGGGAAAAACTGACGTTTTGGTAGTAATAGATAAGTTCTCTAGATGGGTAGAAGCTTATGCAACAGGGCGTGCTACAGCTGCACCTACTGCTAAATGTCTTGTCACTGATTTCATACCCAGATGGGGATTACCAGATTGCATTGACTCAGATCAAGGTACACACTTCACAGGACAGGTAGTCAAGGAAGTGTCTAGAATGTTGAAGATTAAGTGGAATCTTCACTGCCCATACAGACCACAAGCATCAGGACAGGTTGAACGATGTAACAGAACAATTAAAACCAGGCTAAGCAAAATGCATCAGGAAGGAGTACCATGGGTAGAAGCGCTGCCAGCAGTACTGTGTAGTATGAGAGCGTCACCTAACAGATCAGTAGGACTGAGCCCTCATGAGATTATTACTGGATGCCCAATGCAAATGCCAGGTGTGATTGATCTTAGAAATGCTGATGTACACATTGCCTCAGATGCCCTGATCGCTACTGTGAAAACCTCACAAAGGCAGTACAGAGTGCCAAAGAGAGAGTTGAGTCGTGTTGGCAAACTCCACCAGAAGGTGGACACACAATCATCCCAGGTCAATGGGTCATGATAAAGACATTCAGAAATAAGCCATTAGAGCCTAAGTGGCACGGACCACATCAAGTGATGTTGATTACAGCAGCTGCAGTATTGTGTCAGGGAAAGAAAACCTGGACTCATGTGTCACACTGTAAAGTTGTTCCCCCACCTACAGGGATAGGATAGGACACAGACCAGCGAGGAGCCCAGGGCAGAACCGAATGCAATATGCATCGGGGGACAAACCCTGTGGTGAAGACTCCCTCATAGGCCTTCCCCATCCACTAGTCCATCCTTACCTCACTGTTCTTTAGGTGTCAAAGGAATTATGAAATAGGGAAAGAAGGAACAACATTAGCAGACTCAGAAAAGGACACAACCCTGGTGTTTGAACAAATACTGCTCTACTGTCTTTTGTTTTTCTTTCTACCCTCTTTGCAGATACCACTTGATGGCTGTCCCGAGACCCATGGGCATCGACCTCCTCACCTGTGTATGAGGCCACAACTTCCAGAAAACAACTAGACCCACTGCCAAGCCCAGTATCACAAGAAGAACGAAAAAATAAATAAAAATACACAACACAGAGACACACATACGGAATCTTCAGTCATCCATCAACATGATCAAGATTGTCACATTTCTAACCATCATGGACATCGCACAAAGTGTGGACTCCAGAAAGTGGAGTGGTGGTGGCGTAGTGGCTAAAGCACAGGGCTGTTAATCAGAAGGTCACTGGTTCTAACCCCACGGCCACCACCATTGTGTCCTTGATCAAGGCACTTAACTCCAGGTTGTTCCGGGGGGATTGTCCCTGTAATAAGTGCACTGTAAGTCGCTTTGGATAAAAGCGTCTGCCAAATGCATAAATGTAAAATGTAAACAACATATTCTTAGAGCTGATGAATATGTCAACAAGTGCCTTGTTTGCAGGAAAGGACGTTTGCATGCCACACGCACCCTCAGTAGGAGCAGGAATCCCATGGGTGGCACACCCTATCTCCAGATGTGACACGTGTACCTTCTTTGATCATCATACCAGTGGATTATACAACAAGGATACATGTCACAATGTAACAATTCCTCCACCCTCTCCATGTTGCATTCCTGGATTACCATCCTGCAACCTAACTTCAGCTCCTCCCATTATGACAGATCTACTTTTGCCAATGACTTTTCCTTGGTGTATGGAAAATTATGCTCCAGCCTTGACTCCCTTGGGTGAAATTCCTCGTGAACTTTGCAGCTTTGTGGTCGAAGTGAGAACAAAATCCCATGTAGACATTACTCCATCAGCAGGAAAAGAGGACAAAGACTTAGAAGAGTGTCTCCACAGGACACCATCCCTTCCAAAACTCTTGGCAATAAATCAGTGGTGTATGATTCCTCCACCGACTGGCATTTTTTGGTTATGTGGAACTTCTGTCTACAATATTCTACCCAGTCGATTCAATGGCAGGTGCACCCTGGTTTATGTTTTACCGGCTATCAGAGAAAATACACACTCCACCCCAAGCTCTACACATTTACAAAATTCACCACCTTCCACAAACAAAGAAGATGGCTGCATTCCAGGACTCACTTGTGCACAAACATGGTGGTCGAGAACTCTTGGAGCAATAATCCCGTCTTATGGTGTCATGCAGGCCCTTGATCAAGTCAGAAGCTTATCAAATTCTGTACAGAAATTGGCCAATGATACGGCTTTGGCCCTTGGTAACATCAAGGACACTCTCGCTTCGCACAAGATAATGATCTTACAGAACAGAGTGGCCTTGGATTACATTCTAGCAACGCAAGGGGGAGCCTGCACCATTATCGGCCCCGAGTGCTGCACCGGTTTAATGGATCCAACAGAGAACTTGAACAAAATCCAACAAGAAATTCTTGATCTTGCAGCAAATTTACATCAGATGACTGAAAATAATTCTTCATGGTTTGGAAACTTGCTAGGTAAACCCTGGCTGTGGATAAAGGAAATAGCAATTCTGCTGTTATTTTTCCTACTGGTGTACTATTTATGCGTCCCCAGTATCAAGTGTTTCATTCAACAAATGACTCAAGCACCTCACGAGAAAATAACAGTTCCAACCAGAAAAGATTATTACCCATAAGAAATTCACGGACCCTAATTGCATGTTTGTTCTGTGTCAGCATGCAATCACAGAAAAAACAACACAGAGCAAGTGCTATGTGCCTGTAACGATCACAAGTTACAAGAATGAACTTTTAAGTGTCTAAATTTTTATTTTGTGAGAGTTATTAGAACTCTCAAAGGGGAATTGTTGTATTACAAATTTATAAAATGTTAAACACAATCATATATATAAACTGGGAAAGTAGAGTAGACTGCATTTAGCATTTAAGGTATAAATGATAAATATATCAGCTGTTAGAAAGAGTATTCCAGCAAGAGATTTCCTTCCAGTTCTGTTCTCTCTATTGTAAATTAAATTAGTCAGACTACTGACAATCTCATCCTCTGTCTTTTAATGGCTATTGGAGCCCCAGCCCCAGTTGTCTAAATAGTTAGGCTGATTGGATTAGCATCTCTGTATCTGAATAGTTATGCTGATTGGATTAGGACTGGTAACAATCTAGAGTCTAGGGTGGGTTTCCTATGCCTGTATACATCATTTGCATGCTTTAAAGTTATCACCTGGGTGCTTTGTGTCTATCTCTAAGCACTGCCCTCTAAATGCATGTATAAATTACAATGTAAAGTTCCCTTAGTGAGATGTTGGTCCCTGCAGCTGCTGACAGCACGAATTTCTCAATAAAGAATCCTGCTTGAAGATACAACCGAGATACAACTGGTCTTACCTTCTGAGTTTCCCACTCTCTAGAAGGATAAAAAGTTTACAACATCTGCAACCTCAAATAGAATCTCATTTGAACAACTGAGTTAAAAAAAGGCTTGTGTTTTTCTCATGGTTGCTGCTCTTACTTTGAATGAACTGTCATTTGTTCTCTTTAGTGCCACTGCAGCAAAACTGTCTCAAAAGACAGGTGTTTAAGTGATGTGCATACAAGGAAGAGAAACAAGCCATTACAGGCCTGCCCTGCACCCGTGGCTTAACATATAAAAGATGATCACTACCATAGCTATGGCATAGCCAAAGAGAGTCAAAACACTGCAGAGCCACGTGAATGCAAGCAAGTGGAGTTAATATGAAAAATATATATTCAGACTGGTGTGTGAGAGAGAGACTTTAGGGAGGGAAAGAGAGCTAGAGAGTGTGTAGATAGTGTGTGTTTTGGTTTTCTTAGTTCATTCATGCTTCATTAAACAGCAGGACATTTTCTGTCTCACTGGCGGCCAGTGTGTTTGTATTATGTAACCCACCACAAATGCAGGGGACTGAAGTGGCACTCCAGAGCTCTACATCAAACAACCAGCTAGAAAACTGATCATTCATGGCTCTGAAGTACATATCATATCCTGTTTCACAACTGTTGTAATTAGTATGTATTAAACACTATTTTGAGTACAGTAAATGTATTTTAAGTCTGTCACACAAAAGAACTGATATGATGATGACAGCATTTCTCATGACTAATGATCTAGCTGTTCCAAAGAGAGTTTTCTTGTTTCCAACATAGGCAGCTACATTCTAACGAGCATCCTAGCTGTCATAAAACCTCATTAATGATCGATTTAGAATGTTCTACATAAGCTGGAATATTCCTTTTAAAACCTTTGTGTTTGAACTTGTGTGTTGGGAGGGTGGCTATCATGCCTCAAGGTATTGTTTATGTAGGCAGCTCAACTTGGTTTTAGAGCAGAATTGATGTCTTCAGCATAATCACATTTTAGAGACAAGCATAAATGAACTTAATTTAACTAGTTCAATCAGGCTGAAAACATGCTCTCTGGAAATATTTAGCAATTTTGTATGTCTAATGTTTTTTTGTGGGTTGCAGAAAAAAACCATCCTAAACAGCTGCATCAATTATATAAATTCAGACAAGTGAAGACTTCATAGTCTTAAAGGGATAGTTCACCCAAAATTGAAAATGATCTCATCATGTATTCACCTTCATGCCATTCCAGATGTGTATGATTTTCTTCTTTCTTCTGCAGAACACAAACAAAGATTTTTAGAAGAATATCTCTGCTCTGTAAGTACATACAATGCAAGTGAATGAACAAAAAGCACAGACAATCATAGTAATAGTAATCCAGTTGACTCTAGTGGTTTAATATCGGTCTTCTGAAATGATACAATCACTTTGGGTGAGAAACAGATCAATATTTCGATCATTGTTTACTATAAATCTTCACTCTCACTTTAAGAACGTGGAGATTTATATTAAAAAAAGGACTTAAATATTGATCTGTTTCTCACCCACTCCTATTATATTGCATCAGAAGATATGGATTTAACCACTGGAGTCTTCTGGATTACTTTAATTCTTCTTTTATAAACTCAGCAAAAAAAGAAACGTCCTCTCACTTTCAACTGTTTCTATTTTCAGCAAACTTAACATGTGCAAATATTTGTATGAACATAAAAAGTTTCAACAACTAAGACATAAACTGAACAAGTATCACAATGCATGTGACTAACAGAAATGGAATAATGTGTCCCTGAACAAAGTGGGGGATTAAAATCTAAAGTAAGTGCCAGTATCTGGTGTGGCCACCAGCTGCATTAAGTACTGCAGTGCATCTCCTCCTCATGGACTGCACCAGATTTGTCAGGTCTTGCTGTGAGATATTATCCCACTCTTCCACCAAGGCACTTGCTGGACATTTCTGGGGGGAATGGTCCTAGCCCTCACCCTCTGATCCAACAGGTCCCAGACGTGCTCAATGGGATTGAGATCTGGGCTCTTTGCTGGCCATGGCAAACTCTGACATTCCTGTCTTGCAGGAAATCACACACAGAATGATCAGTATGGCTGGTGACATTGTCATGCTGGATGGTCATATCAGGATGAGCCTGCAGGAAGTGTACCACATGTGGGAGTCCCTGTAACACACAGTGTTGAGATTGCCTGCAATGACAACAAGCTCAATCTGATGATGCTGTAACACACTGCCCCAGACCATGATGGACCATCCACCTTCAAATCGATCCCACGCCAGAGTATAGGCCTCAGTGTAACACTCTTTCCTTCGACGATAAACATGAGTCCGACCTGAGCACTGATGGAGGGATTGTGCATTCCTGGTGTAACTCGGACAGTTGTTGTTGCCATCCTGTACCTGTCCCGCAGGTGTAATATTCGGATATACCGATCCTGTGCAGGGGTTGTTACACATGGTCTGCAACTGCGAGGATGATCAGCTGTCCTTCCTGTCTCCCTGTAGTGCTGTCTTGGGTGTCTCACTGTACGGACATTGCAATTTATTGCCCTGGCCACATCTGCAGTCCTCATGCCTCCATACAGCTTGCCTAAGGCACGTTCACGCAGATGAGCAGAGACTCTGGGCATCTTTCTTTTGATGTTTTTCAGAGTCAGTAGAAAGGTCTCTTTAGTGACGTAAGTTTTTATAACTGTGACCTGAATTACCTATCGTCTGTAAGCTGTTAGTGTCTTAAAGACCGTCCCACAGGTGCATGTTCATTTATTGTTTATGGTTCTTTGAAAAAGCATGGAAAAACATAGTTTAAACACATTACAATAAAGATCTGTAAAGTTATTTGGATTTGTACAAAATTATCTTTAAAATACAGTATCCTGAAAAAGTGGCGTTTCTTTTTTTTGCTAAGTTTATGATTTTTGGAGAATAAAAGGTCTGGTCACCATTCACTTACATAGTTTGGACCTACAGAGCTGAAATATCCTTCTAAAAATATTTGTTTGTGTTCAGCAGAAGAAAGTCATACACATCTGGAATTGCATGAGGGTGAGTAAATGATGAGAGAATTTTCGTTTTGGGTTGAACTGTACCTTTAACATGATAATTTGTACTGACAATGTTGTCCACTTGTGAAAGGTCTGTCATCAAACCTCACGTTGTTCCAAACCTGTATGAATCCTTTCTTCACTGGAACACAAAAGCTGCATTTTTGAAGAAAATCAACATATAGCCTATCACAAAAGGCTTCATAAAAATATCATTAATTAGTCTTTATGGCTTGTGCACTATACCCTTTTTTTGTGTGATAATGACCAGCTGATTATAGTGTAAGGCACCCTACCAAATAAATAAATAAAAGTACATGAAATATCTATTTGAATTGAAATTACATTATTATGTAAAAAAAGAGACTTCAGAGTTTCCAGAAACAGCCAGATTCATGTCAGAGTTCTTTTGGAATTGTATTATGTTGCTCATTATTTCACTTCTTTCATGACTATTGTCAAATAAATAAATAAATGAATATGAATATTGAAGCATGAAATTATTTATTAGCTTACTTCTAGAGATCGCAGAGTGATACGAGAAGTAGAAAATATGACTCGCAATACCCTGCTGACCCCCTGATATTTCCTTATCCCTGGATATTGAAATATCAGACCGCTAGACGGTGTGATTGACCAATCAGAATTGAGTATTCCCGATTCTAGTAAAAATCACTGATAACCTTTTCCTCTTCCAAAGCTCTGAAATGGACAACAAAAATAACATGGTTTAGAAACATGGCATGTTAATGCTATTTGACACAACTGACGTCAAACGGCATTGCCTCGTGTGTCTCGTGACCAAACGTTGATGTCAATGGAACTATATTTGATTTAACAACTTTATTTTCTGTTTGTTCCTCACGTAAAGCTCTCCTATGACTCCAGAAAACTTGGAATATAGCGTACAATTTGAAGGGACTACTTTTATGGTGCTTTGTTTTCCTTCTGGAGCTTGGAAGAGCCATTAAACTTTCATTATATGCAAACAAGTAGCGGGGATATTTAAAAAAATACAAAATTAAACTTTTAGCTTCTACTGTAAGTAATAGAAAAGTCATATAGGTTTGCAGCGATGAGGGTGAGTAATTGATGACAGTATTTTCATGTTTGTGTAAACTACTGCTTTAAATCTAATTGAAGATAATTCCTATTCTACAAGTTCACACTTCTTTTTGGAAAAACCCAATTTTGCTGCACCCAGTCTGTCTGATCTGGCATACCCGGTAGGTCGGATTGATCACATTGTAAAGGGAATGAGAGAAGACTGGAGAGGCTGAAGGTAATGCTCTCTTCAGCTGGATTAATTAAGCGCCTAATACGTGCTGCCTTGGCCTCATGTATCACGGCGTGTAGGGCTGCCTGCAATTAGCCTGGCTTCGGTAAAAGCGAATATTGCATTATTCATGGGTTTTATTTCAGACAACCTCACATTCAGCGTCAATCTGACACTGACGTTCCCAGTGACAAGGGAAGTTCACGCATTAATCTTGTGTATACCACACAATGAACTTTAATGGTTGTGGGGAACACAGCTGTCATTCGTCTACAGATGCAAAGTCTGTACACCCAGCAGGAAGCTGTAAGAATCCAAATGAAGACCACCAAGCTTTTTAAACCTAGCCTAGAAGTCTATCACGTCACCAGTTCTTTCCAATTCAATTACTTGGCTAAGGACATGTGGGTTACTTAGCAGCCATGTTAAGTGTGTGTTACAAATGAAGATTTGATTGCTTAATTTAAAGTGATGGTATGCTAAGGAGATGTGGAGCCAATGTGATTGAAGTTTGCTTTGCGTAAGCTTACGTTGTGAACCATAACCTGTAATTACAATGCCGGAAATCGCTACCACCGCATTCAGGGTTATTTTTATTGCTTTCTTCAGATCTCCAACTTTAATTGCTCTTCACACCATGAAATAAGATTTCTCTGTTGATTAATTCTGCTTTTGACTGTGTGTAAATATTGTCTCTTGTGGCCAGTTTACACCAGATTTCTCCCCACTTTCGACATCTGCTCCTTTATGCTTTGTGAATCTACAACAGGCCATCAAGAGTTGATAAAGAGGGTCTTATAGGTTCCCTCAGCACACTGGGACTGGAGTTGCATCCAAAGCTAATGAGATAGCTAAACTTAACTGATGAGAAAGAGAGGAATAGTCCTGCTTTAGCAATCTGTATTGGATTGCTACAGATTATTAAAATCCACCCTGAATTTTTCAAAGATCTTGCCATGGGCACCAATTGTTCTTGCCATTGAATGTCCTAAATAATCTAGAGGATTTTATTTTGAAAGAACAGATTTTTGCAAAAGGTGTGTTTAATGTGTTTAGACTTTTTAATTTAGCGTAATCGCTGTAAATCTTCTGACGCACACCGTATAATCGATGTCAAATCTCATTCAAACATATACAATCGCAGAATATGTCAGTCGCAAATGGTCACAAGACATCTGAGATCCAATGAGCATGTGACATCACTGTCACCGCTTGTCGTATTGCTTCTTGCAAAAACTAAAGCAATGCGGGTTGATGGTTACGGCAGGTGCTACAGTGGATGGAGATGGAGATCATTGAATAAATGGCTTGAATTTGGGTCTATTCCTAAAACAATTATATCTGAAGATTTAAATTATAGCAAACAAATTGAATGGATTACTGTATTATTTTTATTAAGGATTATTTTTTTGCATATGCTGAAAACTCCTTTTATGTCTCCTGGAAAACAAAATGCAATGCTTAAATGACTAAATTAGTGAATACAGGTCTTGGTTAAAGTGACATAATTCTTCAAAACATTGTATAGGGCAGCAGAAATCCCACCGAACTGAATGAAACCATTAAACTGTCATATTATAATGTCAACTGCGTTAAACAAATGTTAACTAATCTCACTGATTAGAAATGCAATGGAATTAAATGATAAATTCAATTAATTCAATATTAATCGATTCAAAAAGTACATGTAAACATTTGTAAATTTCGAAGGGTTTTAATAAAAATGATGACATTTAGATGCTGTAATTACATCAATATTGTAAGTTTCGGTGTCTGTGCAAACATAAGCGAATATATTTGCTTAGTACCAACATTTATGTAAGAATACATACTTATCTTAACCGTTTAAACTCGGATGGGCCCACAGAGAAACAAATAATTATCAAAATATTAATAACTACAGTCTTGACCAACACAAAATAGGTATCGTTTTAAAGTTTAGAAGCTGTACTTTACAATGCATGTAGGCATTATGACCAAAACTGAATGCAGTGTTATGTTGCATGTCTGTGAAAGCTAGCCTGTAAAGCGTGATTGCTAGCAATATTTTTTCTATGTCTGAATGTTTTATCAGGAGCCGGTAAATTGTCATTGCAAAGTTTATCAACTGCATGTTTTCCATCTTACATACAGTGCTTTCAGAAAGTATTCAGACCCCTTCATTTTTTTCACATTATGTTATGTTGCAGCCTCATGCTAAAATGCTTTGCACTCTTTTTTCCACATCTACACTCCATACCCTAAAATCATAGGCCTTTTACTGAGGAGTGGCTTCCGTCTGGTCACTCTACCATACAGGTCTGATTGGTTGAGTGCTGCAGAGATGGTTGTTCTTCTGCAAGTTTCTCCTCTCTCCACACAGAAATGCTGGAGCTCTGTCAGAGTGACCATCGGGTTCTTGTTCACCTCCCTGACTAAGGCCCTTCTCCCCTGATCGCTCAGTTTGGCCGGGCGGCCAGGTCTAGGAAGAGTCCTGGTGGAGCCAAACTTCTTCCATTTACGGATGATGGAGGCCACTGTGCTCATTGGGACCTTCAATGCTGCAGAAATTTTTCTGTACCCTTCCCCAGGTCTGTGCCTCAATACAATCCTGTCTCAGAGGTCTACAGACAATTCCTTGGACTTCATGGCTTGGTTTGTGCTCTGACATGCACTGTTAACTGTGAGACCTTATATAGACAGGTGTGTGCCTTTCCAAATCATGTCCAATCAACTGAATTTACCACAGGTGGACTCCAATCAAGTTGTAGAAACATCTAAAGGATGATCAGTGGAAACAGGATGCACCCGAGCTAAATTTTGATTGTCATGGCAAAGGCTGTGAATAATGACTGTGAAACATGTGATGTTTTTTTTTTTATATATACATTTGCAAAGATTTCAAACAAATTTCTTTCACATTGTCATTATGAGGTATTGTTTGTCGAATTTTGAGTATCCATTTTGGAATAAGGCTGTAACATAACAAAATGTGGAAAAAGTGAAGCGCTGTGAATACTTTCCGGATGCACTGTATATATATTTATATATATGAAATCACCACCACTGGTTTACTTTCAGGTTACAATGTGACAACTTACCCCATATACTGTAGTTGTGTTCAGTGAACTGTATATTTTTCCTGGGCAAAAACTATGGACATTTTCAGTAGCTTTTTCACTGCCAAAATGTTAAGGTATGTGACTTTAAAAAATAAATCTACCCTGAGCAATATTCACAGGAGTAAAAAGTGGGACAACAAGCCCTGGTTTCATCCATATCAATAGAAATAAAGTAGTATTGATCAATTTTGGACTAATCCCAGCAATGCAAGCTGAACAGGAGTGCTTTGCTAATTTATGCTAATATAATGTATGCTAATCTTAAATTGATGAGAATTAGCCTTTCAGGCTAACTCACACCAGAGACCATTTTCAGAACATTAGTCAAATAACATAGTATAAATAGTACTGGATGTAGCAGCAGCCAGCCATGAAAGCATGGAAGTCCATGTTGAGGCAGAAGTGCTAGGACACTCAGGGAGGCTAGCACATGAGCATTCCCTGTCAAAATCATTATTTTGGTGTTAACGAGAAACTGGTGACTTTGCGATCTCTTGACCCTGTCACCACTCCTGACAACAATATGGAGTCTAAACACCCAATGCTCGCCCACTGCACTTTCTCTATCTCGGTGGATGTCTGTTTTCCCAAGGGAACTGGATATTTACTATATAATTTCTGTTGAATTGCAGTTAACTCCTTTTTCACTATGAATTCTCATCCCTGCCCAGTAGATGGTGATGTGCACAAAGAATGTGAATTGCCAAAAACAAAATATTTGTTGTAAAAAAAGAACATAAATATTTATCTGTTTTTCACCTACACTTATCATATCACTTCTAAACATATTGATTTAAACGCTGAAGTCTTACAGATTACATTCATGATGCCTTTATGTGCTTTTCTGAGCTTCACATTTTTATAACAAATATACATTATAAAACAATGAACGATGGAAGAGCAGTGAAGCATGTGTCATCCTTTAACACTGCCAAGACAGCAGGTGAGACAGGCCAATAAAGAACACACATCACGGTACGGAGACGTGTGGAAATACCTACATCCTCTATAGCATTTCACCACCAGGTGCCGTCCATATAAGCAAGGTAAGCAAACTGCATGGCCATGCCCACTGACTTTGCACATATGACAGTTCAAGGATGAATAGAGTCTGTGAAGATCATAAAGGTAAACAGTTGAAAGGTGCACTCAGTAATTTTTCACAATTAAATGAATAGTACTTTTGAGAAATATATTTAATATTGTGTTTACTCACATGAGAAGATGATTCCATTCATATCAGTAGCCTAATAAAAGCTGTTTTATTTTACATGTTGTGGATCACCTCATGAGGGCTGACATTTTGAGCTCACACAACCAGCCGAATACTACTCCATGTTTTATCTTATTGACCCCCTAATATTGGTTCCCTATCTGTCACTAACTCGACGTTGTGTCGATGTAGTGACACTAGGGGTCACACTTGAGACACCGAGACGCCTCTGATCTTTGATAAAAGGCCAATGGGAATTGGCGAGTGGTATTTGCATACCCCTCCCTCAGAAATACGGGTATAAAATGATATATGCCTTGAAGTGGCATCTATTTGCTAAGTGGTGTTCTTCCAAACACGGAAACCCCCAGAGGTGCGCAGTCGGCTCAGTACTGTCCTTTCTGCAGGAGAGTTTGGAGGGACGGCTGTCCCCCACCACCTGCCATAGCTGCACACCACGACACAGTGGATGGCAAGTCTTTAGGAAAGCACAACCTGATTATCAGGTTCCTGAGAGGCGCTAGGATGTTGAAACCCTCCAGACCACTCCTTGTTCAATCGTGGGACCTCTCCGTAGTCCTGCGAGGCCTGCGTGGGGCTCCCTTCAAGCCCTTAGAGTCAGTAGAGCTTAAGGCACTCTCCTTGAAGACTGCCCTCCTGATGGTGTTCACCTCCATCAAGAGGGTAGGGGACCTGCAAACGTTCTCTATGAGCGAAACATGCCTGGAGTTCAGTCCGGGCTACTCTCACGTGATCCTGAGACCCCAAACGGGCTATGTGCCCAAGGCTTTAGGATCTCTGAGCAGCTCTTTGTCTGCTTTGTTGGACAGCGGAAAGGTAGCGCTGTCTGCAAACAGGGGATCGCCCACTGGATCATCAATGCCATGGCTGTCGCCTACCAGGTTCAACACGTTCCGCCCCCTGCAGGGCTATGAGCCCAGTGGTGAGCCCTAGGCTCTGACCGGTGGCGTCTCTCTAGCTGAAATTTGCAGAGCAGCGGGCTGGGCTACACCCAACACCTTTGCGAGATTCTACAATCTCCGGGTTGAGCCAGTCTCGTCCGTTCTCTTAGCAGGAACGAACGGGTAAGCCCTGTTCGACCGGCCGGGTTACCACTTTCACCTAGCACCTTTCACCTCCCTTGAGCTGAAGATGTGCATTATTGATTCCCAGCAGTGTTCACAGATGTGTTCCCTGGTTGATTTCCTCCTAGCCCTGCGGCAGATGAGTTTGCGGAGAAACTCTCTGCAAGCCCAGTACTTGTGCTAACTATGCCCCGTACTGGGACAGGTGATCTGTATGCACTGGTTCCCCATATGTAACCCCTTGTGGCATATATTCCACTGAACATTTTTTCCCTGTTGGCAAACTGCATCTTCCTTGGGCAGAGACCCCTCTGCCCCAGTCTCCATGATCGTAGAGCTTCCTCCCCCATTGGGCAGGACCTACTATGGGACTTCTCCACATGACATACTTCTGTCAGGACTCGGCAAGACCATGTGATGTATTTCCTCTTAATACCCCCTCTCTGGGCAGGGTGTGGTCTCCGCTGTAGTATTAGAGATGCAGAAGAATTGAAACGACATGATTTGAATCTAGGATTTACCCAATCTTAATCCTGGAATTCATAAATTAGGTGGCCCAGGCATCAACATTGTTCAGAATGGCCCCTCTGCACGACCTCCTGAACTTCCACAGGGTTAAAGCAGACTTCTATTTGAAAGGTTTCCAAAAGACCATCAGATTTACATGACTTGAATACTGACACATTTCATCTTAATCCAGGAATATTCTACACAAAGTCACAGTACTTTACAGAATAAACCTTCTAAAAATGAACAGAATGCATTTAAATCCACGATTCATACAATACCTAGGCTTGCTAGGCAATTCTGACGATTGCTTTGAACTGTGGCAACTTGTATAACTGACAAATTAACGATTATAGCCTGATATACTTCATTAAATTGGGTGTTATGTTTCATCCATGTTGTATAACCAATTAATTAACCAGTACGATTTTGTAACCAGGGATGTTCATGTTTTGTTACCTACACGAATAATATCCATGAATAAAGTTCATGTTTAGTATGTAAGCATTCGCTGGCATATGTAGAGAAAGCTGATGACAACAAATCTCATGTCTTTTGTACCATTCTCAAGATATAAAAGTTCATGATTTAATATGCACTATTTTTGAGCAGGAGATTTGTAAGTATCTGAAACAAAGGACCATAAATCAACTGTCGGAAAAGACCATGTGACTCTGAAAAGTCACTTCTGATTGGTGCAGGACACCTTTGGGGATGCAACCAATTTCAGTTCAAATAGTTCCAAACAGGAAGAACAAGCTCTCTTCCTCTCATCTCTCCTCCTTCTCTGCTCTTCTGTCGTTGTCTCTCCTCCGGCCTTTCCTGACTGCACAGACTTCGCTCTGACTATTCCCTCGTGGTCTTCTTGGGATCGCTTCGGAACCAGGTCCTTGCCATGTGAGGTTCAAGGAAGTTCGGGACTTGACGTCCCAAGAAAGCTTGTCAATCTCTACGGTTTACACACCCATGAGAAGGCTTTGCTTCAAAGCCAACCTCATAATTTATACAGACAATAACTCCAAAACATCGACGGAATTAACTTTCGACCAAGAACCAAGCAACACAAAGAACGCAAGGAAACACCACTACACGAAAGTACATCTCCAATATTGTGCTCAAAGTGCTGGTGTATTAATTCGATTTGGGTAATCCGATAGCAAATCGATGTAGACTCAAAGAAGAATAAATGGTTCTTAAGGTATTGTCAACAGACTCCATAAAGTTCATTTTCACTGTATTGATAATTTATTTCACATTCTGTCACTCTTCTCACCAACTTGTCTCATGTATGTGTTAGATTAGATTTATGTTTAGAATAATAATAAAGTTTGTCTGTGTTCAAAGATGACGTGACTGTGGTATATTTTGATAAATAATCTCATCCCAGCTTCAAAGCCGTACCTAAATACGTTTGATATTATTTTCAATAAGCCATGAGAATAATATTACTCCAATAACTGAATTAATCATAATTCACTTATTAAAGCTAATTCCTTGCAGTAGAAATTGTGAGCGGATACAACTAGGCATTTTATTATGATTTTAATGGTGTGATAATCTAGTTATTTGTAATTTATATAATTTATAATGGTTGTCGAATGCAACTAATTCATTATACATTTCATTACCTAATTATGTACAATAAGGACAGTTTAATATAGTTCATAGCTCACATATTTCGAGACCCTAAATGACCTTCTAAATTTAGCATACCAAATATCCTTACATATAATGGTGTGAGAATGAGGGCACTTTCATTTCCCTTCTACATGTCGCATAACAAATAGGTTAGCAGATTTTCTCTTTTTCTGGGGAGGAAAAAAAAAGGGAAAAGAGGCACAAATAGGACAAGCCTATCCCTATCATTTTGGGTAGTCGACTCATCCCCAAAAGAGCTGTTTGACACTCATACTAGCATCAGGGGAGGTTACGGGCCGGCCCCAATTCCCATTGGCCTTTTATCGAAGATCAGAGGCATCTTGGGCTCTCAAGAGTGACCCCTAGTGTCACTACAAGCCCAAAATAAGCAACTTGTCATACTAAAATGGTGTGGGAAAAAGAAAAAAGAGATAAACGTTTTTCCTGTGTGGGGGATTGATCAGCATAGAAATCATAATAGTTTAGTACACAGTAGCCTATATTAAATATATCCCCCAAAATAATTTCAAATTTTCAATTTTGAATATTTCAAATATACAACTGACCTAAAATTTGTTTGGACACATTTGAACTAAACATTCCCTTAAGCAGGATGAATTATTTTTATTTTTCAAACCTTTGAGTAACACAGAGAGAGCATGTACAGACCATGTTCTTCTGGAGCTAACAGAGTCCTGAATCAACTTCATACTGATTTAATAACCAAGGTGCAATAAATATGTGATGCAGCTGTTTCTTCACAATGAAAGCACATGCTTATCGTGTTCAACCAAAAAGAGAGAAGCCTTTTAAAAAACAACATCAACTCTCAATAAATTCTAGCCCATGCGGTTCCAGAGGTAGTCTTGGAAAAATGAATGTACTCATTATAGTGCTACTGAATGTAATACGGATGTGTGTGTGTGTGTGTGTGTGTGTGTGTGTGTGTGTGTGTGCATACATGAGTGGGGGACATGCTTTTGGGACCATCTCCCAAGTTTGGGACCTCAGGGATTTTAAGTCTCTGATTTAACAGTTATAAGGCATAAAATTATAATGAAACTACAGAAGAAATTAGGTCCATTCAAACTCACACTTTCATCTTCACTATGAAATAACCCTGCCCTGCTTTCTGGTGGATGTTTTTTTGCTTCTGCAGAATGGTCAGCTAATGGAATTCATATTTATAAAGACATTTGTAACACTGAAGGTCTTTGTCATTCCAATTCCATATCCATATACGGATATGGATATCTTCGGATATCTTCAAGGATCGTACTGCGGCATTTATTTACAGCAAAGATCTGCAATGTGAGCTTACGTAGTTCCATGGAATACAATATATTTAATTTTCTTGATACAAAGTTGTAAAACTTAAAATAAATTAATTAATAAATCAGTTGTCACAGTTTGGGAGAGAGAGTTGGATGGATGGGCTTCCAACCTAAATGGGACAGAATTTGGCCCAACTTAAATTTGGCCTCCAAATGTTTAGCTCATCAGCTGATACATTATAAGACTATACATTGGGCATATAGGGTATAGGGTTGCCACCTGTCCAGTATCGAATCAATATGGAAAGTGTTTTGTTCCATATTTAAGCTAGTCTGAAGCATCACATAGAAATCATTCAAGCTCATTAATTCAGTCTTGATATTCATTGGAAATTTTGCCTACGTTGTGTAAAGTCCTGTCTGAAAAGTCCACACATTGTGCTAAAACGTGGTAAAACTGTGAAAGGTGTGGTAAGGGACCATCTAAAAAGGCAGCCACTCGGAACAAACTCAATAGAGTTCCAGCAACTTCATTGCTTGGATCCATAAATAGCCAATAGTCTTCCGTTTACATCACAACCTCGCAAAACCATTATTTTCTACTTGCTTTTTCTAGACAGTTATTATTTATAATAAGGGGGGGTGGGTCATTCTAATTCTAGGGATCACCTTATTGGACATAATGTGTATATGCCCCTGAGCGGGAGATGATGTCATCAATATGTTCAGTCCGTTTACCTGTAAAGTTTTTAACCCTGTATGGGACGGTGCAGCCATATGGCAACAATTTATTTTCTTACAATCTCTCACCTTTCAGAAAAATAAAAAAATAAACTAAAACATAATGCATTATTGGAAATAGAAGGGCAGACTTTAAAGTAACTAATACTATGCTGTTTTATTAAGGCATTTGATCAAATGTTTTTTCCTCGTGTTACCGGGGAGACACCTGCTCCACATTTTTTTTTATTTTACATCATTATTTTTCCCCCCTGAATATTTGATCAGTTAATACAATTTTGTTAACTGATCAACTTTAACATAGTTTTAAAGAAAATTGAGAAAATATGAATGTTGCCATATGCAATTTCATGTATTACAGACATGAACAAAACTCCAGTTTTAATTTCTCAGGCTCTTTAAGCAGTTGCTTGATCCAATATAAATGAACACTGCAAATCAGTGTTACAAACAAACAGTTACTTTATGTTTGTTTTATAATGAGGATAGGAGAGTCTCATCAGAAGTGATTGGCCACTTATTCCACAAGACTTGGCACAAAGTATACACTCACTCAAACAAATACTGTAATTCAGAGAAATGGCTCTGTCTTCAGCTAGTCCCAGGAAATAATTCAAAAAAATGGAAAGAAGTCCCAAACATGCTGTAAGTGCTGAGCCAGCAAAAAGTAAGGATGTTAACAGTTTGTCAAATCATTCTGCAAAAAGCTTTCAGCTGTATTGTACTAGACTAGACAGGAAGAAAATTCTAGTTTATTTGTTTATTGGCTCTGTTGTTCACACTTTAGACCTATCAACCCCAATCTGAACTATAATATTGTTATTTTGATCCTCGTGTTACCTCAAGGAAAAAAGTATAAGAATAAAGCTCTTTATTAAACAGGTAAAAGCAAGAGTATTCATTTTTTTAGTTCATTTGAGTTTTCAAAAAAGTTTATTGTAAAAAAGTGCAAAACAGCATCAATCATCAGAGACCACAAGTGTTTTCTCATATCACAGCAACATTTTACTTCCTGTTTAACAGAAGTCATGGTAGGTAATGAGGATTTTAGCATGATGTAAATGATCGTTTATATATGGGTGCATAACAATATGATTTAGGGCATTTAGAGCTGATTTATGCAACTCTACTGTGAATGTATTTAAATGAAGGTGTGAATGTCTGCACAGTAGCTGATTTAATTCACACTTTACAGATAAACTCTCTAGCATTTTACTGGGCAATAGTTATGGTCAGAAATGTTATATTACCTCTGTGTTAAAATGTAGGCTTTAAATATTATGACACCATTGCTAAAGATTTATTAAGACAGCTCTAGGCTTATGAGAATGACCTCTATTGTGCTGTCCTTGCCTGATTTTTTCCCTTCATTTTTAAAGATATCCATGTGACTGTACAATAATATAAAAATAAATCTGTGAGTAGATCAAGTGTTTTGCATGGATTATTTAATTATTTTGAATGATGCATATGAAGTACACATTTTTTTTTCATTATATACAAAATATACATGTTCAGCTTTAGACAAGCACGGTCATTTAAACTAACACCAATAGTGTTACTTAAGCACCAAACAGCAGCATCAAACAGAATCACAAAAATAACTAAATTTTTACATTGTCTGTGCTGAACGGCAATGGTATAGTGTTTTGGTTGGTGGCCAGGGCTTTGCAGTGCGGATGCTAGGATGTTCTAGGTGGTTGCTAGGGCATAAGTGTAATGATATGCAGACACTGAAGCTGGAGATGAACCCGAGTGAGGGATTTTATTGAACAGGACACTGAAATAGGCAGGTAAGCAGGCAAGGTAAGTATACAGGTTAAGTACACTATCTTTGGAGACAGTCTAAAATCAGACAGGGAACCAAGGCAGAAGGCACCAATCTACAAGAGTAGATAGTATATAAAAAATTTAGCCACAGATTATTTAGCCACTTTCTTATTCCTTAAGAAAGGAATAATTGACAACTGAGCATTGAATAAAAAATAAATTAACGTATACCCAGAGGTGGTAATGGGGACACAACGCAAAGCAGAGTAGCTGTTGTACACTTAGGGTATGCATTATTTTTTTATATTTTTTAATGGGACGGATTTAATTATTCCACTTATACCATGGTTACCATACATTAAGACATCATTTAGAGTTTTATATCAGCATGTTATCTGGTTTTCATCCATAATAATGCTGATGCGAGTGGAACAACTTTCTTCTGACACAGATTCAGCATCTTGCTTTGATATAGCCCAAGCCTCCGTTGCTAGTTCAAAATATAAATGAAATAATGTTCTCTTGGGGTTGGTCAAAATGAAATGGAAGAAATAATTGTAGATTGTCTTGAGAAAACGTCTTGGGTTACATGTGTAACCCTTGTTCCCTGAAAAAAAGCGAACGAGATAAGCGCTATGGGGGAACAATCCTAGTTGTGACAGAGCTGTAAATAATGTGTGTAACACGTCAATGAACATTGACCGGAATTTATAGCCTCGGCTGATGTAATCATTAGATGCCCCTGAGGCCAGGCTATAATTGAATGTGTCACCAGGTGTCGTCAGATACTTCTTTTTGAAGAGCAGTCCTAGGACGTCCCAGTGCGGCAAAGAAGCACAGCATCTCGTTCCGCTTTTTTCAGGGAACAAGGGTTACACATGTAACCCGAGATGTTCCCTTTACAAAAAACTTCACTATGATGCTGCGCTGCTAAGCACGATGGGGAACGCAATACCCACGCTGCCACACTGGGGGCTGTCCAGACCCCTATGGTTGTGCAGTGTACTCCCAAAAACGTGAGAGGTCTCAGACATGAGCTTGAGATGTCGACTCAAGGGCATAAGAGCTCGGAGTAGAATAGTCATCTAAACCATTACATTTTTATGAGAGGACCAGCCTGCCGCATCACAAACTTGTTCAGGCATGAGCGCAGATGTCGACTCAAGGGCATAAGAGCCCGGAGTGCAGAACATCCAAACCATAAAAGTCCAATGAATGTGTGCGGAGAGGACAACCTGCCACATCACAAACTTGTTTAGGCATGGGCTGAGATGTCGACACAAGGACATAAGAGTCCGGAGTAGCAAAGCATCTAACCCATAAAGTTCGATGAATGTGTGCGAAGAGAACCCTATCGCAACACAAACTTGTCATAAAAACTGATGAATGTGAGTGGAGAGGACCAGCCTGCCGCATCACAAACTTGTTCAGGCATGAGCTGAGATGTCGACTCAAGGGCATAAGAGCCCGGAGTGCAGAACATCCAAACTATAAAAATCTAATGAATGTGTGCGGAGAGGACAACCTGCAGCATCACAAACATGCTGCAGAGGGCGACCTCTAGCCAAGGTTTTAGAGGTGGAGAGCCCTCTGGTAGAGTGCGCCCTAAAACCTACTGGCGAAGCTTGACCGCGTGCCTCGTAGGCCAGGGCAATAATGAGGATGCCTCTTAGAGGGCACCCCGCCCACCAAGCCGTGGCAAACCACAGTGGCCACATAGAACCTGGCAGTGGCGAGGCAAGTGCCCGCTGACAGTTCTTTCTACAGAAAATCCAGAACTGAAGCAAAGTGGCAGTTAGCTGGTTCTGTAATATGAACTTTAGTAGAAAGAAACGCATGCAGGCGCATTTGTGCTATGTATGCGTCACCACGATCAGCACCCCCGATCGGGCTTTGGCACCAGTGTAAAGTGATCAATGGAAAGGAGGAGGCGAGAAACGGCTTTTCAATATAAATAATGGTTTAATGATAAACTTAAAAGAAGACACAAACACACACGACGGACATGTCCGTTAACGATCTCTCTCTCTCGCATGATCCTCTGCAGTTGACCTTTAACCCTCACATAGATATAATTAGCCTAATACGGGTCCGGGTGTGTAGGATCACGATCCGGCCCCGCCATCCGCCCTGCCACAGTTACTTACATGTGTAATGTTCATGAAAACATGTCACATTTAGTATGTAAATGCTTACTTGTTTACACAGAGAATGTTGATGACAATGAATGTCATGTCTCTTGCACTGTTTTCAAGATATAAATGTTCATGATTTAACATTCAGCATTTGGAGTGGGAAGATTGTAAGGATTCACCACACAAAGGATTGAAAATCAACTTTGAAAGGGACAGACCAGTTGACCATGTGACTTTTAAAAGCCACTTCTGATTGGCTCAAGACACATTTGGGGTGTGGCCAATTTCAGATGTTTCCAAAACAGGAAAACTCTCTTAGAATTCTCTCTTCTCTCTCTTTGCAATGCTCTCTTTGAACTGTCACTTGGTCTCTTCCCTTTGGCTCTCTTGCTGCTTCCAAAACAGGAAAAACTCTCTCTTAGAATTCTCTCTTCTCTCTCTTTGCAATGCTCTCTTGGAACCATCACATGGTCTCCTCCCTTTGGCTCTCTTGCTGCTTCCGTGCCATGTAGATTCCAAGGAAAACTCGGGACACAAGCCTCTTACTCTCTGCTCTGCGGTTCACAAACCCAACGGGAGTTGCGGGTCTTCATTGCGGAAGGCCTCGCTTCAAAGCCCAATTTAACAGCAATCCAGACAATAGCTATCCGCAATCATAACAGAGTCCAAGACATCGACGGATCAAACTTTCTATATAGAGCCAAAGAACCAAGCAATAGCAAGGAAACGAAATGCAAGGAATGCAACGACACACAACTACATCTCCAGACTTTTTATCAAAGTGCTGGTGTATTAGATATTAAATACTTTGTGTCTAAATCGATTTGCAATTGGATTACCCTAAGAAGGATAAATGGTTCTTAAGGCATTGTCCACATATTCCATAAAGTTAATTTTATCTGTACTGATAATTTATTTTACATTCTGTCACTTTACTCACCAACCTGTTTCATGTTGTATGTGTTAGATTAGTATATGTTTAGAATAGCAATAAAGTTTGTCTATATTCAAAGATAATTTGACTGTGGTATATTTTGATAAATAATCTCAATGTTTTTTTTTATATTTAGCTTCAAAGCTGTACTTTTAATATGTGTAATATTATTTTAAATAAGCCATGAGAATAATATTAATCCAATAAGTGAATTTCATAATTCCCTTATTAAAGCTAATTCCTTAGAATAGAAATTGTGAGTGGATACAACGAGACCTTGTATTACAATTTTAATGGTGGAGACTTTTATTCAGACAAATAATCTAGTTATTTGTCATTTATTAATGGTTGTCAAAGGTGACTAATTCCATTATAAATTTCCTTACATAATGATGTAGAATAAGGACAGTTTAATTTAATTCCTAGATCACACATACTGTTTCCCTACATATAATGGTGGGGGTAAGCAGGCACTTTAACCCATCCCGTGTGCATTTATACTACGAAATTTCCTACATGTGTCATGTGGTTATATAAGCTGAATTTCAGTGCCACATCATTCGGTTTCCCCGACTGAAGAAAGAAGATCTTTTCTCTCAGTCACTTAATAACAAGAAATAAGTAATGTGGTATAGCAACACAGCATCTCGTTCCCTCCTTTCAGGGAACCAAGTTTACACTTGTATCCGAGACGTTCCATTACAAGTCAGTAACTTTGATGCTGCATAAGAAGTTGACGCTGAGGGAACATTCCATAATGTTGCACTAATGATAGGGCAATGCCCACTTGTTAATAAGTTAGTAAAAGGCATTGCTATAACCACCCATTCATAATGAAAAATATGAAGGAAAACAGAGGAACAATAAATCATGTGGCTCGATACCAAGACACACCGTGTAGTAGTTAATGTCTGAACACATCTTCTCACTTTTTTGGGGACCAGGGCTGTTGCCTGGCCAAGGGCTTTGTTACAATGACACTATCCAGCAGAGTAGTGAAACACTGTTCGCATACTATGGACTCTAACATTTATGATAATATACAGTTTTATAACAAGAATGCTGCTCAGAATGCATAGTTTGTTGAAGAACAACGACAAAGAGTAATTCTTTCAGGTGAGATCTCATGAAATATCAGTATTTCTATCGGGAAGACACGCAGGCTTGAGTGAGGTTTAAGATGCCATTTATTTGATGAATGTAAAACAAAAAAGTTATGTCTCTCTTTGGTGTAGACTCGGAGTTGTCTGGCAGTCCGAGGGAGTTGTACTCGGAACCATCATATCCTGCCTGAGATAGGAGGCAGGGCGCGGATCCTACCCCCGTGAGGAACGGGGCTCAACTGATGGTGGTGGAGGTTGCCGGTTAGTACACTGAAACAGCAATGTGATAGATTGTGAGCAGACTTATAAAGAAATGGCTTACATGCGATTGGCTAGGAGTTACCCAGCTAATGATGTGATGATGTACAGCTGCTTGTCTTCCCACTAGAACTACACTGCGCTTCCATTTCTCAGATTAATCATTTTTGGACAAAAAGTGCTATTGGATGTTTTTCAATGAACGCTTGTCATGGACAATTGACCCAAGTGTGGCGAACTGGATTCATCTGGCGATCACGTTTTCATAACAAAGGTATGAAGTCCCATTTTGATATTGCATTTTTTTCATTTGTACTCCTGGCACAAATAACTGAATTGCTGTTTCTGGAGCATTGCTATCGTGAAACAGAGATAAGATATCAATGTTGAACCCTTAGACCTTTGAAAAGATGTAACATTTGTTAACAGTAATTACATATATAGACGGTAAATTATATATTAAATGTAAGCAAAGTGACGTCACCACCGCGTGCGGGGGAATTGCGTATCAATGGTCACCGCTCCTTGGAGGAGCTCTCATGCATCAAATTTGCTGATTAATTTAAGTGAGTCGGTTCTTTTGGACAGTTCATGTAAAAGAACATGTTCACATAAATTATTAACTGATTCACTTGAGCCCCACACATCCTTAAAGGGACTTTGCCTTCTTGTTTGAAGTTTTAGTGTATTGCTGCTGTTTATTTGAAAATTTATTTCAGTTGTATAAAATAGAGTTTTCATGTTTATTAGTGTATATAAACTATGTCTAGCCTAATGTTGTCACTCTGTTAACCTAAGAAAATGGTTATACTATAGTACATATATAGTATATATTTTGTGGTTACTATGGTTGTCCTACAAATACCATTTTAATTCTATAGTTACTGTAGTAAAATGATGGTTAACGTTCATAAGGGAATGTCTTTTTGTATATGTATGTATATATATATATATATATATATATATATATATATATATATATATATACACAAATGTATGTATATCAGGAAATATTATTGAATTCTGGAACCAGAACTGATTGTTATATATGAAAAATGTTTTTCTTTAAATAGCCTCACTAAAGTTAGCTACTTTTTGTTAGATATGTAGTGTAGCTAGAAAGTGTAGCTTGACTGTAGTTTAACTACTGCTAAGTTATGACTACATTGTTGTGAAGCTACTGTTTCAGATTAGTTTACCCAATACTGGTGTACATAGACAAAAATATCATAGATGAAATGTAACAATGCATCCTGGGTGAACAGTACATTCAAGCTGTACATTTTATTACTACACACTGAACCCATTACCTTGGTTTTTCTAGTGCTATGCTCTGCCAGTTGAAAGAAGGATCAGTCATAGTATAAAGGTACCAAACGAAAGTCTAAATACAAACAAAAGTTGCTAGAATGAAAAAGAAACAATGATATGCTGTGCAGATATGATGACTGTGTATTATGTTTGACACTTTGCATTAAGTAAACTGTACATAAGCAAAGAATATTGTATTTCATGAAAAAGCTTCCTCTCCAACAGCAGAATGCTACTTTTTTTGAAAATATGACATTCATTGTTCCAAGTGTTTGAATCAATTGAAAATAATTGTGTCTACCCTACAAGAAAGAAAGCCATAAATGTCAAAAGAAGCTTTAAAGCTCAAATAATCAATTGTGCAAATGTGGAATTACCTTCCTATTGATTTCCATCAGCATGGTGTATGGTAAGTTCACACAGCTTTTCAAAAGGAGAGAAAATACAGAGTTTGTAAAGAAATGTCTTAAAAGACATTCCAGCTCCAGTGTGAAGTACTACAGAAGGACAACAAATACTTTGACTAGGAAACAGATATTATTATTTACAGTCTAGGGGTCATCAGTTGACATAAAGTTTGCTACAATTTCAAATTTCACATAAACTGGATTATCTATTAGTATAATGTCTCAACACAATGCTATAATGCCTGAATGTTTTACAGGATGGTCCATCTTATTGGCAGTGTCGAAACTTGCCAAGAGCACCAACATGGCCCCATTAAAATTATGTAAATGCCAATAAATTTAAATATTCGACACACATGGACATCAACCCCACACTTTAAACACATACCACAATAATGGCAACACGTAAGAAGATACATTCTGAATAATCAATACATGAAAAATAACTGAAAGTGACAACAGACCAAGTAAAAGTAGCAAACAACAAAATAAAAAATAAACAACGTATATGGCAGCTCTAGACCAAATATCTAGACTTACTGCATATATCAATGTTACAAATTGCCATGTGAATGCAGTACGAAATAAATAAAGTTGAAACTAGAATGCCAGAAATTGTTGTGATACTCAAACAGGTGGAAACAAGCATGTTGTCATAACAATAAAACAATTTTGTACAATGTAATATCCATTTTCAGCACAAAACAGTCTGGTCCCTTGAACTATTGCAACAGGGTAAATGCAAACAGAACCCCTGTGCTCATGAAGCAATATGGTGAAATAAACCTTGAAGATAATTCTGTTTCCAGTACCGCTGAACTGCAGCTACTGAAATTTCCACAATGTGTTGGTGTTTCAGAGGTAACTATAGTTGTCGGAGGGATTGGTCCTTGGCATGAGTAAACAAAGGAATTCACATTCAGTTCACTCAAGCAGAGGCGCTATCCACAGTGAACCATACTGAATGATTTAGAATTCTCTGCAATACCTCCCCAGTAATGGAGCAATTTCTGGGATTTCTTATCACACCCCTTGTGCATAAAACTGACAGACAAAGGAAATACATTCTCGATTACAATTATTTTCATTCTCTTGCAGCTCCACTCTTGCAGAATTTATGTTTGATAATGATAAATTTATTGCCTGCAAAAGCTCATGGGACATTTTTACTGAGCCCCACTAAGCAGGTGATAAGTTTTATTTGGGGATGCTCTGAGCTGCGGAATGACCTCATCAAAACTTCCAACAACCATAATTTTTACCATTATCATCTCCAGTTTTGCAAATGTTTGACGATGTATGCGGCTCCAGTTGAATTTGTGGCAAACAGCCAATATGTGAATGGGCAGCTATACAGCCACTGTGCCAATATTCAGATTGCTATAAGAAGCCTCTCTAACAAATGTTTTGACTCTTCAACAACAATCCAGTGCAGCTTTAACTGTGTCAGAGATTTAGTGTTCCCTTTACAAAAGGCTTCACTACGATGTTGCGCTGCTAAGCGCTACGGGGAACAGCTTTCGCTGTGAGCCGAGCTGAATAATGTGTGGAACACCTCAGTGGACATTGACCGGAATTTATAGCCTCGGCTGATGTAATCATTAGATGCACCTGAGGCCAGGCTATAAATGAATACGTCACCAGGTGTCGTCAGAAACTCTTTTATCAGAGCGATTCTGTTTCTGTGTGTTTCACACACCCTGTCAAAACTTTCTTTCCTCTGTTAGGAGTTAGAATCAGTTAAACAGTGTGCAGTGAACTTTGTTCTTTGTTCTCTTTTCTCTTCTGTTTAGAAAATATTATATATATATATATTTCTAAAAAAGAGAGAGTGACTGAAAGCCGCAAACGGTGCGTGTTCCCCTCTTCTCGCTCTATAGCTGAAGACAACACACATCAGTTTTTGCTGTTTGTTTGGGAGCACGCTGCTCTCGCGTTGCAGCAGGGCGGGTGCGAGCACTGCGATTTGCTTTAACAGGCAGAGTGCGTCGTGGTCGCCTCGCTTGCTTCCGTTAGTCAGCACTCTCGAAAAGAAGATCGTTCGTGGGGCTCTTGCATGGTTTTGGCTGAGGAGCAAGAGATGGGTTGATCCCTTTCTCTCACTCTCTCCCCAAACCCAGCTGTTTCTTCACATGATCTCGACGCTTCTCGGATCATGAGGTGGATCGCTATTCTCTTCCCGCCTCCGAGCTTTCCGTCCGCGATAAAAAATCTACGGAGGAATTGCTCGATGTTGTTACTCATGTGGTTGCCAGATTGGTCTGGCCACGCGAAAAAGAGACCCCCAAACGCTCCAAATTAGGGGATAGATTTTATCTTCCAGTCTAAGAAAGGGAACGCCTCATGGGTTCCTTCCCTTCTTTGATAAACCTCCATTAAGAGCTTTTTCGCTCATGGAGAACCCCTAAAAAAAAATAAATAAATAAATATATATATATATATATATATATATAAATATATATTTTCTTCCCGTGTTCACATACCCTCGACGTCATTATATTCGACTGTCGTGGGTGCTGAGGCACGGCGGTATTCAGTGATGCCGCCGGTCGAAGAGACGCTATGGGATATCTCTCGCCGGGCTCGGCATCGTCACTTAAGTAGCCCTCTCTCCCCTCAAAGCCTTGTAGGACAACCTCCACTTTAGTGGGAAGGGCTTATCAAGCAGCAGGTCAGGCTGGTGCTGCTCTGCACACTATGCTGTTTAACAGGCGTACCAGGCTGACCCCCTGGGCGACCTGAGTGTGGGTTCTGCGCTTGACGAGCAAGCCGCAGACCCGCCTCGGTCCTGACTGAAGGGAGGCTCAAAAACAAAGCGTGGCGAGTCGTGCTCCTCCTCCCAGGGATTGGGGACAGTCTCGTCGCCCTCGCCAGCCCCGAAGCAAGACCCAAGAGAAAACTCTGACGGTCTTGCACCTAGATTAGGGGTAGCTCCACTCGGGACGGGGCGCGTGTTTCACTTCACCCCTCCCGGTACCCCCTCGAAGCCCCCCATTCCCGCCACCTCTTGGTGTTTCGGGTTGCAGAGGCTTCCACCAAAATTGGGTGTTTTCGCTGTTCCTGCATCTTATTGAGGACGCGAAGCACCCGACAACCCCTCAACAGGAAGTGTTAAAATATATTACCCATCTCAGAGATCCTGGCAGCGTGGAAACTCCTGCCGGATATATTCTTTTTGTGGGTCTTATAAGGGCGCCAGGATTTAATTCACTCGCCGTTTTTCCGTGTTTCAACGGCGTGTTCTCACTACCGTAAACCGGATTTCTTTTTTTGTAAAAACAAAAACTCATTCTCCTAGTTAAAGGGGCCACGGTATGTGTTCCCCTTCCAGAGAGAGAGTTAGGTTATTACACTAAATACTTCCCGTTGCCCATGGAGGGTGAGGGGTGGCGTCTGGCTTAGATCTTAAAGCTTGAACTACCTGTGGGTGTTCAAGTCCAAGATGATGCCTGTCAAGACGGTTGTGTCTCAAGCCCTACAACTCGTTTGGCTGGTCACCATCGATCTTATGACGCACTTCTATACTTCATTTAGAAGTTCTGCCACAACATGGAAAGTTCCTGAGGTTCACTTCCGGGGGCGAAGTCTTCCAGGGTCAGGTTCTTTCACTCAGCCTAGCCATTTTTACCCGCACATTCACAATGCATGATGTAGCGCTGGCTCCTTGCGGCTCCGGGGCATCTGCATTCTGAATTATGTAGACGACTGGCTGATCCTAGCGCAGTTCCAGGGACTGGCAGTTCAGCACAGGGACATCGTCTTAGCTCATCTGTTTCTCTGGGGTTGAGGCTCAACGCCAAGAAAAGCGTCCTCTCTCCCACTCAGAACACTGTCTCCCGCTAGGATTGAGTCCATTTAGATCACCCTGAGCAAAGTCAGGCTAGGTCAAGGTTGCACTGTTATCAGTATCAATGATTTCCAGGTCTCAGGGCGAATGCGTCCACAGTGATCCCTCTGGACCTTCTGCTCATGAGACCGTTTTTGTTGTGGCCAAAAGCCAGGGGATTCTTCCAAGGGCCAAAACCCCTAGGCTAAATAGGGTTACGCGCCTCAGGCTTCGTTCCCTTTCTATGTGGTTCAGATCCCGGTTTTCTGCCTTGGGTCCCACTCTAGGTGCGTCTTGTTGTCGCAGGCTGCTAACGACAGACGCCTCCCTGATGGGCAGGGTAGCGGCCTTAAGTGGTCGTCCAGCTTAAGGGGATAGGAGGGTCGTCAGCTCGGTTGTCACAGTCACTGTCTCGGATTGATGGCAGTATTTCTGGCCCTGAAATACCTCCTCCTGAGGCTGCCATGTCTTGGTGCGGGTGGACAATGCAGCGGTAGCCTCTTACATAAATCATCAAGGAGACCCACGTTCTTGTCAGCTGTATTTCTGACACGTTGGGTTCTCCTTAGGGCCCAGGGCAAGCTCCTGTCACTCAGGTCAGTTATATCCCTGGATGCCCGTATATGGGAGCAGATTTACGGTCCAGACAGAAAATACCAACGGGGGAGTTAAGAACTCCACCCTAAGGTAGTAGTTGCCCAGAGTTCGCCAGCAAGGGTTTTTGCCTCTTACTGATAGCACCGCGCTGGCCGAACAGGGCTTGGTTCTCGGAGCTAATCTCTTCCCTCGACGGCTTGCCTTTGGCGATGCCGAACAGGAAGGATCTTCTGTCTCAGGCACAGGGCAATATTTCAACCCTGCCCCAAATTGTGGAATCTTTCATGTTTGGCCCCTAAGGGTTCCAACTGAGGGACACAGGGCTCTCTCCTGAGGTTATCGAGACCTTTTTAAATGCCGGGCTTTTTCCACTTGGAACAAGTTTGGGTGAGATCTTAGGGCAGAAGAGGACCTCTTCGCCTCTATGAATAGCGCAATGTCTCCTCTACTTCTCCCTGAAATCACCCAGCCCCCTTGGGTCTGGACGTTAAGACACATACATGACCCAGAATGCGTCTGTATGCGTTTCTTTCCCGGTTTCTCTGCTCCCGGAGTCTTGGCAATGTTCACCAGCAAGGGTCTTGCCTCCTATTAATGGCGCTGCGCTGGCTGAACAGGATATGGTTCTCGGAGTTAATATCTCTCCTCGACGGCTCGCCTTGGGCGATTCCGAACAGGTAGGGACCTTCTTTCTCAAGCTCGGGGACATATTCATCCCCGGCCCGAATTGTGAAACCTTTCATGCTTGGCCCCTGTAGGGTACCAACTGAGGTTCACAGGGCTTTCTCCTGAAGTTATCGAGACCATTTCAAGTGCTAGGGCTCCCTCCCTTGGAACTGATCTGGGTAGATTTTCCAGGGCAGAAGAGGACCTCTTCGCCTCTGTTGATAGCGCAATGTCTCCTCTACTTCTCCCCGAGTCACCCAGTCCCCCCCTCGGGGGTGCTGATCGTGGTGGTGCATACATGGCACAAATGCTCCTGCATGCGTTTCCTTCTAATAAGTTCAAATTACAGAACCAGCTAACTGCCAGTTTGCTTCAGTTCTGGATTTTCTGTGGAAAGAACTGTCAGCGGGCACTTGCCTCGCCACTGCCAGGTTCTATGTGGCTCCCACTTCGGCTTGCCACGCCTTGGTGGGCGGGGTGCCCTCTAAGAGGCATCCTTGCTAGGACCTCTTCATAGGGTAAGACCCCACTTTTTAAAACCTCTAGAGTCAGCGTTTGGTAGACTTCTGACTCTCAAGATGGTTTTTCATATGGCAATTACGTCTCTAAGGAGACTTGGGTACCTAAAGGCTCTGTCTCTTTTGCCGGCCTGTTTTGAGTTGCCCCAGGTAGGACCAAGAGCATTCTTTGCACCCTCACCCTGACTACCTGCCCAAGGTGCCTTTCTCGACCCTTGGCCAGTCATTCTCTAAGCCTTCTGCTCCCTGCCGTTTGTAATGCCGGAGCAGCTAAAGACTACTCAGACTTTGTCCAGTCTGTGCCCTTCAGAATTATGTCCACCGCATTTGCTAGTGGCGTAAAGTCAGGGCAGCAGTTCTTCACTTTGAAGCCGTGACCGGGTTGTCACTTTGGGTGAGGGACCTTACTGCCCGGGCCTACGAGGCGCTGCTCAAGCTTCACCAGTAGGTTTTAGGGCGCACTCTTCCAGAGGGCTCTCCTCCTCTAAAGCCTTGGCTAGAGGTCTCCCTCTGCAGCAAGTTTGTGGTGCGGCAGGTTGGTCCTCTCCGCAGCACATTCATTAAACTTTTATAGTTTGGATGTTCTTACCACTCTTGGCTCTTACGCCCTTGAGTTGACACCGAACAAGTTTGTGGTGCGGCAGGTTGGCACTCTCTGCACACACTAATCACATTTTATGGTTTAGATGCTTTGCTACTCCGGACTCTTATGTCCTTGAGTCGACATCTCAGCCCATGCCTAAACAAGTTTGTGATGTGGCAGGCTGGTCCTCTCCGCTCACATTCATCAGTTTTTATGACAAGTTTGTGTTGCGATAGGGTTCTCTTCGCACACATTCATCGAACTTTATGGGTTAGATGCTTTGCTACTCTGGGCTCTTATGCCCATGAGTCGACATCTCAGCTCATGCCTGAACAACTTTGTGATGTGGCAGGCTGGTCCTCTCCGCTCACATTCATCAGTTTTTATGACAAGTTTGTGTTGCGATAGGGTTCTCTTCGCACACATTCATCGAACTTTGTGGGTTAGATGCTTTGCTACTCTGGGCTCTTATGCCCTTGAGTCGACATCTCAGCTCATGCCTGAACAACTTTGTGATGCGGCAGGCTGGTCCTCTCCGCTCACATTCATCAGTTTTTATGACAAGTTTCTGTTGCGATAGGGTTCTCTTCGCACACATTCATCGAACTTTATGGGTTAGATGCTTTGCTACTCTGGGCTCTTATGCCCTTGAGTCGACATCTCAGCTCATGCCAGAACAAGTTTGTGATGCGGCAGGCTGGTCCTCTCCGCTCACATTCATCAGTTTTTATGACAAGTTTGTGTTGCGATAGGGTTCTTTTCCACACATTCATCGAACTTTGTGGGTTAGATGCTTTGCTACTCTGGGCTCTTATGCCCTTGAGTCGACATCTCAGCTCATGCCTGAACAGGTTTGTGATGCGGCAGACTGGTCCTCTCCACACACATTCATCAAAAAATTAAAGGTTTAGATGTTTATGCTACTCCGGGCTCTTATGCCCTTGAGTCGACATCTCAAGCTCATGGCTGAGACCTCTCGCGTTTTTGTGAGTACACTGCACAACCGTAGGGGTCCGGACAGCCCCAAGTGCAGCGGCGTGGGTATTGCGTTCCCCGTAGCGCTTAGCAGCGCAACATCGTAGTGAAGTCTTTTGTAAAGGGAACGTCTCGGGTTACATGTGTAACCCTTGTTCCCTGAAAAAGGCGGAACGAGATGTTGCACTGCTTTGCCGCACTGGGACGTCCCAGGACTGCTCTTCAAAAAGAAGTATCTGACGACACCTGGTGATGTATCCATTTATAGCCTGGCCTCAGGTGCATCTAATGATTACATCAGCCGAGGCTATAAATTCCGGTCAATGTCCATTGACGTGTTCCACACATTATTCAGCTCGGCTCACAGCGAAAGCTGTTCCCCGTAGCGCTTAGCAGCGCAACATCTCGTTCCGCCTTTTTCAGGGAACAAGGGTTACACATGTAACCCGAGACGTTTTAGAACATAATTTACTATGTTTAAAATCTGATCATATCTCACACTGAACATGTTCTCATTAGTATTTGTCTGTATTCTTATGTACAGTGTATTTCTAGCACACATACATGTTTTTTACATTTGGTTAGACACTGATACGAACATTTTGGACACCTAACACATAAATCCTTTTACATATGTACAACTTTTTTGGCATTAACAAATTTGACCATATACTTGCTGAATGCTTTCGCACATACGATCAAACGGTGTGAACTGTATTTGTGCTGCTGTCTACCAGCAAAGAGGGACTGAAACGGTTGTCAAAATGAACCAGCTACTCCAACACAGCTGCATCACAGTATTTATATTTCTTTGTTACAAATAATCAAAAAAACACGTTACCATCGGAGCTGACTGTTTTGATGCAGTGATATGGCCATGTTTTATGACGTCAAACAAAGAATGTAGCCTATGAATTAGTTTGTCCACTTGAGCCTTCTCCCATTCCTTTTGTCACTCATTCTCACCATGTGCAACTAGTGGAAGGGCTAGATTTTTAGAACCTTCTATACTTGAAGAACTCAGAATCCCATGCTACAATGTAGCATGTAGCATTGCAATGTAAACAATACGGAGGGGCACATAACCAGCACTTGTGTTTGCAATCGCATCTTATCTATTATAATCAATAATTATAAAACATCTAAAAATAATATTATGTTTTTGATAATATACAATCTGTCCTCCAGTGATGTGATGTGAAGTTTAAGATGTAATTTTTTTCCCCATTATTATACAGTGCGCTTTAAAGAACTCCCCATACAAAATAATCTAGAGTTCCCTATATGTCACTTACTCAACATTGTGCCAATGAGTTGACACAAGGGGTCACTCCTGCGGAGCCCAGACATTTCTGATCTTGAGAAAAGGTCAATGGAAATTGGCGTGTGGACTTTGCATGCCACTCCCCGGACATACGTGTATAAAAGGAGTGACGCTGCAAATACACATCAGATATCTTCTTCGGAGCCGAGCGAGCAAGTTCACAGAGCTGAATTCCTCTGCCGCCTCCATTAATCTCTCTACGCTTTTGCATCTATTGCGCTTTCCAGCAGTCTTCCCCTCGCACACTATGGTTGTGCTGAGCAAACACCCCTGGGCGCTTCAGCAGCAGAAAATCAAAGAAGTTCACAGAGTGAATAACTTCGTTTATATATACAGTGGGTACGGAAAGTATTCAGACCCCCTTAAATTGTTCACTCTTTGTTATATTGCAGCCATTTGCTAAAATCATTTAAGTTCATTTTTTTCCTCATTATTGTACACACAGCACCCCATATTTACAGAAAAACACAGAATTGTTGACATTTTTGCACATTTATTAAAAAAGAAAAACTGAAACATCACATGGTCCTAAGTATTCAGACCCTTTGTTCAGTATTTAGTAGAAGCACCCTTTTGATCTAATACAGCCATGAGTCTTTTTGGGAAAGATGCAACAAGTCTTTCACATCTGGATTTGGGTATCCTCTGCCATTCCTCCTTGCAGATCCTCTCCAGTTCTGTCAGGTTAGATGGTAAACATTGGTGGACAGCCATTTTCAGGTCTCTCCAGAGATGCTCAATTGGGTTTAAGTCAGGGCTCTGGCTGGGCCATTCAAGAACAGTCACGGAGTTGTTGTGAAGCCACTCCTTCGTTATTTTAGCGGTGTGCTTAGGGTCATTGTCTTGTTAGAAAGTGAACCTTCGGCCCAGTCTGAGGTCCAGAGCACTCTGGAGAAGGTTTTCGTCCAGGATATACCTGTACTTGGCCGCATTCATCTTTCCCTCAATTGCAACCAGTCGTCCTGTCCCTGCAGCTGAAAAAACCCCCCACAGCATGATGCTGCCACCACCATGCTTCACTGTTGAGACTGCATTGGACAGGTGATGAGCAGTGCCTGGTTTTCTCTACACATACCGCTTAGAATTAAGGCCAAAAAGTTCTATCTTGGTCTCATCAGACCAGAGAATCTTATTCATCACCATCTTGGAGTCCTTCAGGTGTTTTTTAGCAAACTCCATGCGGGCTTTCATGTGTCTTGCACTGAGGAGAGGCTTCTGTCGGGCCACTCTGCCATAAAGCCCCGGCTGGTGGATGGCTGCAGTGATGGTTGACTTACTACAACTTTCTCTCATCTCCCGACTGCATCTCTGGAGCTCAGCCACAGTGATCTTTGGGTTCTTCTTTACCTCTCTCACCAAGGCTCTTCTCCCCGATAGCTCAGTTTGGCCGGACGGCCAGATCTAGGAAGGGTTCTGGTCGTCCCAAATGTCTTCCATTTAAGGATTATGGAGACCACTGTGCTCTTATGAACCTTAAGGGCAGCAGAAATTTTTTTGTAACCTTGGCCAGATCTGTGCCTTGCCACAATTCTGTCTCTGAGCTCTTCAGGCAGTTCCTTTGACCTCATGATTCTCATTTGCTCTGACATGCACTGTGAGCTGTAAGGTCTTATATAGACAGGTTTTCCTAATCAAGTCCAATCAGTATAATCAAACACAGCTGGACTCAATTGAAGGTGTAGAAGCATCTCAATGATGATCAGAAGAAATGGACAGCACCTGAGTTAAATATATGAGTGTCACAGCAAAGGGTCTGAATACTTAGGACCATGTGATATTTCAGTTTTTATTTTTTAATAAATGTGCAAAAATGTCAACAATTCTGTGTTTTTCTGTAAATATGGGGTATTGTGCTCAGTGTACAATAATGAGGAAAAAAAATGAACTTAAATGATTTTAGCAAATGGCTGCAATATAACAAAGAGTGAAAAATGTAAGGGGGTCTGAATACTTTCCGTACCCACTGTATATTTATATATACCTGTCTATATATATATATATATATATATATATATATACTATATTATGTGTTTTATATATATATATATATATATATATATATATATATATATATATACAGTGAGGAAAATAAGTATTTGAACACCCTGCTATTTTGCAAGTTCTCCCACTTAGAAATCATTGAGGGGTCTGAAATTGTCATCGTAGGTGCATGTCCACTGTGAGAGACATAATCTAAAAAAAAAAATCCAGAAATCACAATGTATGATTTTTTAACTATTTATTTGTATGATACAGCTGCAAATAAGTATTTGAACACCTGTCTATCAGCTAGAATTCTGACCCTCAAAGGCCTGTTAGTCTGCCTTTAAAATGTCCACCTCCACTCCATTTATTATCCTAAATTAGATGCACCTATTTGAGGTCGTTAGGTGCATAAAGACACCTGTCCACCCCATACAATCAGTAAGAATCCAACTACTAACATGGCCAAGACCAAAGAGCTGTCCAAAGACACTAGAGACAAAATTGTACACCTCCACAAGGCTGGAAAGGGCTACAGGGAAATCGCCAAGCAGCTTGGTGAAAAAAGGTCCACTGTTGGAGCAATCATTAGAAAATGGAAGAAGCTAAACATGACTGTCAATCTCCCTCGGACTGGGGCTCCATGCAAGATCTCACCTCGTGGGGTCTCAATGATCCTAAGAAAGGTGAGAAATCAGCCCAGAACTACACGGGAGGAGCTGGTCAATGACCTGAAAAGAGCTGGGACCACCGCTTCCAAGGTTACTGTTGGTAATACACTAAGACGTCATGGTTTGAAATCATGCATGGCACGGAAGGTTCCCCTGCTTAAACCAGCACATGTCAAGGCCCGTCTTAAGTTTGCCAATGACCATTTGGATGATCCAGAGGAGTCATGGGAGAAAGTCATGTGGTCAGATGAGACCAAAATAGAACTTTTTGGTCATAATTCCACTAACCGTGTTTGGAGGAAGAAGAATGATGAGTACCATCCCAAGAACACCATCCCTACTGTGAAGCATGGGGGTGGTAGCATCATGCTTTGGGGGTGTTTTTCTGCACATGGGACAAGGCTGACTGCACTGCATTAAGGAGAGGATGACCGGGGCCATGTATTGCGAGATTTTGGGGAACAACCTCCTTCCCTCAGTTAGAGCATTGAAGATGGGTCGAGGCTGGGTCTTCCAACATGACAATGACCCGAAGCACACAGCCAGGATAACCAAGGAGTGGCTCTGTAAGAAGCATATCAAGGTTCTGGCGTGGCCTAGCCAGTCTCCAGACCTAAACCCAATAGAGAATCTTTGGAGGGAGCTCAAACTCCGTGTTTCTCAGCGACAGCCCAGAAACCTGACTGATCTAGAGAAGATCTGTGTGGAGGAGTGGGCCAAAATCCCTCCTGCAGTGTGTGCAAACCTGGTGAAAAACTACAGGAAACGTTTGACCTCTGTTATTGCAAACAAAGGCTACTGTACCAAATATTAACATTGATTTTCTCAGGTGTTCAAATACTTATTTGCAGCTGTATCATACAAATAAATAGTTAAAAAATCATACATTGTGATTTCTGGATTTTTTTTTTAGATTATGTCTCTCACAGTGGACATGCACCTACGATGACAATTTCAGACCCCTCCATGATTTCTAAGTGGGAGAACTTGCAAAATAGCAGGGTGTTCAAATACTTATTTTCCTCACTGTATATATATATATATATATAAAACACACAAAAGAGTTATATTTTCACTAAAAAAGTGCCGCAAACGGAAAGCATCTTTTTCAAGATGCCTTTTCGTTTGTGTTTATTTCCTGGTTGCGGTCGATGTCTCTCCCTGTCTGATGGCCACAATCGCTGCCTTTCATGTCTGGGTGCCACCCACGCGGAGTCAGTGTTCGTGGATGGTTCATGTCCTCACTGCGAGGACATGACCATGGCTACATTGCGGTCGCGGCTCGCCCTCGTAAGAGCGCAAGCCACCCCAGCTGCTCTCCGACTCAGTCCTTCTACCTACGGGTATGAGGATATGAGGACCTCAGTGGGAGCCTCTCCGCCGGGTATTCTCCCATGGACCTCCCACTCCCCGTCGCGCTCATATGCTCTAACCAAGTGCTGGGGCGAGGTTGCAGGTTCATTACATGGCGGACCCATGATCTCGCCTGGGGTGCCTGACGATGATGAGCTGTCGATTGCGGCATCGGAGAGTGGGTTTGTCATGTCTGACACTGAGGACTCGGCTGGACTCTCACCGTCAGGTGCGGCGGCTCCGTCGCAGGCCGACACGGAGCTGATGGCCATGCTTTTATGGGCAGCAACGAGTGTCGGGCTGGAGTGGAATCCTCCGCCCCTCACCCCCCGAACCCTCGCGGCTCGACGATTGGTTCCTTTCTTCCCGGAGGTGCATGATGAGCTCACGCGCTCGTGGCAATCACCTTTCACTGCCCACATGCGATCCATGAGCTCCTCCGCTCTCACTACCCTCGATGGCGGGGTGGCAATGGGCTACTCGCTGATTCCCCAGGTGTATCAGGCGGTTGCGGTGCACTTGTGCCTGCAAATCGCCGCCACCATGCGGAACCGTCCATGGCTCCTGTCCAGGGCCTGTAGGCTGATGTCGTCCCTGACAGCTAAGGCCTACAGCAGCACTGGACATGCCTCCTCTGCCTTGCATGCCATGGCTCTCCTGCAAGTGCACCAAGGCAAGGTACTCAGAGAACTACACAAGGGTAGTCTTAACCTGGGTCTCATGCAGTAGCTGCGCTTGGCAACCGACATCGCCCTCTGGACAACGAAGGTCATGGCGCGGGCTCACTGGTGGTCCAGAAATACCACCTCTGGCTTAACCTGGTCGAGTCGCAAGAGGCTGACTAGGTGCGTTTCCTTGACGCCCCCATCTCCCAGGTTGGGCTGTTTGACAACACCGTTGGAGACTTTGCACGGCATTTCTCAATGGTGAGGAAGCAGACAGAGGCCATACAGCATATCCTGCCCAGGCGGAGTCACAGACCCCGCACTCCGTCTGCTCGTTGCCCAGGGAATCCCCCTGCGGTGTCAACACAGACACCAGCCCCACCACAGCCCGCACCTCGGGGCTGTCCCTGGTGTGGAGCCACCCGCTGGACTGCGATGCCACCCGCCTCATGGCCGGCCGCCAAGAACCCCAAGAAGGCTTCAAGGCGCCCCTGAGACGGGCAGCCCCGGGACGGGCAGCCCCGGGACTCTGGAAATTGGACTATGGGAGCTGCTAAGCAGACCACTCCCTTCCCCGCCGGAGGGATGGGTGGAGAATCCTTGTTGTTTTACAAATTTTGTTTCGCCGAACACCCAACGGGCTGCAGTACCCACATTGCGGTACCCTGGGCTCTATTTCCGGTCTCCCACCGGTTCTCTTTGGCAAGTACGGCGCCCTGGAACCGGACCACCCACTTCCACGCGCCCAGCTGTGGCACAAGTCCGCCCCCGAGCCGATGGTCTCCATGAGCCAAGAGGACGAAAATCTTCCTCCCCCTTACCAGGCTGTTCCGGGAGTGGTCACAAGGAGCCAGGTAAGTGCTTCGATGTCTCTAGACTCAGCACCCCAGGCTCTGCCCCGGCGCGAGGCCCCGCCCGCTGATACATCTGACGCTGTAGTCCCCTTTGTCCCTCTCAAACAGAGCTTGGGGGCGTGGCCCAATTCACACCAAACTAGCCTGTTAAATTAACATATGCCTAAGAACTTTGAAAAGAACATTTAAACTACTTTCAACATCCTAGATAAATAGCCAAATACATCATCACTTTAAGCTGATGTCTAATATTTAAAAAGTCATGGGGCCATGGGGCTACTGATCATTACAGATCATACAGATCTGTACAGATCTACAATTTATCTTGTTGAGGCTAATTTTAATGTAAGGCTAGGAAAATTTTATTGGGCTAGCTACTAGGCTGCAACAATATTATGCATGTTTTTGGGGGGTTTTTTCTGTATAGCAAGCCAGTTGCTAATATATAGCTAGCTGCTAACTACAAATTTAATATCCACAAGTTCACTCACATTGAATGCAATGTACGATTGTGTTATGTTCCAACATTAACTTAATATTGAAATCATTATTGTGCCACATTGGCATTATTAATTACAGGACGTAGTGTTAGCTGATTACAATTGTATTTTAGTTGACACAAGAAATACCTGTAAAGCAAAGCAAAGGCCACTTGAATGCAAGCTATTACCTTGAAATGGCAACAACAGTTCACTTTCTTTGTTTTCTTAGTTGTCACTTAGCTAGCTGTCTCTTAGACTGTTGTAACAGTTTGGAAAAATGAGCAAAACTGTCACAACTTACATGTAGATGAGCGAACATGTAGGAGGTGTTCCCATGTTTCATTGCCACTTTTCTGCCATTCTTTATACACAAAGGGAAGCCATCTTCTACCAACAATCCTGCATTTTTATGGAACCCAAAATACTTCCATACATCTGACTTTACCCTATTAGAAGGCGAGTAAAGGGTCGGTTGTGTTCCTCCTTCAGCCATGCTTTTGTGCATGTACAGTAGCTTTTGTTTACATCAGAGTGTACATGTGTCATTTGTGCTGCATACACACAGTGTAGAAATTACTGTGCTATCAGACAAATCTATAGAATTTGCCTAAAAGTTTATCTAGAATTATTTACGCTATTTGAAGTGTCCACTAACAATAGTTTGCATGTTAATTACCGCAAAATACCGTATTACTGATTACGTCACATGCCAACCTTTGGCTACAATGTATAATTTAGTGCAACATTTGCCATGAAATCTTGATAATTGTAAGGGTCACGCTGGGGGATCCATCAGTACAGGAAAAGCTCATATGCTAAATGTTTAATATGCAAAGACAACTGTAAGTGAGCCATTTAAATTTGAAAACTGAAAACACTGCGGCACTATTAAAATTCATCTGTTTGTTTTGAGTGGCCCATCCAGCTTGACTTGAGCTTGATCAATCAACAACATACAAGGGGTGTATTCGATGTTTGTTTCTAAAGCAAGTCTGTTTTTAGTGCAAATTCTAAACTCAGTCCATGCCCTTGCACAGTAACTTCATATCCAAACTCTGAAAATATAGTGGTACATCAAATTGTGTCCATGATGTTCACTGTTTTCGCCGTAATATGAAACAAATATTTATGAGATTTGTGTTAAACTATCTTTAGGTCACGTTTTATTTTTCAGTTATTATTATTATTATGGCTTAGCGCTAGTGCTCCAAAAATAGGACCTAAAATGTAAAGAATTTGTTGCATTTTTAGTTGTAAATTATATAATTCAGTCAACAGGACTGCATATTTTATTAACTCCACCCCCTAATCCAAACCTCAACCCTAAACCCAACTGTCAGTACATAAAAAATGTAATTTAAGAGTGAAAATTAAAACCTCAGAATCATGCTCACCATTTATTTTTATGTGAATCCGATTACTTCTTTTTTTTCCACAATAACATGACCTGTGGCTCAGAGGTTGTAGTACCACAGAGAAAGGTGAACATGTATTAACTAATGCAAAAATGTCTGATGGGGATGGCACTTATCAGCAATTCAGTCATTCAAAAATAACAGATTGGGGATGGTGCTGGTCAGTAATTCAGCTGAATGGCTTCAATGTCAAGGTAAATTAATATTTGGAAGCATCATGTCAATTTACTTTTTTACAATTGACCAGTCGTTAGGGTTCATAAAGATTTGAACATCTCTAATGATGTACATATAGATGTGGTTATTTTGTGTCTATCAAAAAAAAAAAGAAGATATATAACGTCTTGGTTACTGTCGTAAACTCCGTTCCCTGATGGAGGGAACGAGAGGTTGTGTTGATGTAGTGACACTAGGGGTCTCTCTTGAGAGCCTTGGTTACCTCTTATCTTTGAGAAAAGGCCAATGAGAATTGGTGAACAGAATTTGCATGCCCCTCCCCCCGACAAAGGGGTATAAAAGGTGGGAAGCGTGCATCTGTTCAGACAGGTTTTGAGCTGAGGAGCCAATGTGTTGTGGCAAGAGGGACATAATGTCTTGTTATCTCCGTCAGGAAATGGAGGTTACGAAAGTAACCGAGATGTTCCCCTTTCGTCACTCACTCGACATTGTGTCAATGTAGTGACGCTAGGGGTCGCTATCTAAAAACGGTACAACACTGAATGTGTTACGTGGACTGCTGATGCAGGTGCAAGCAAGCTGTTGCGTGCGAAAATAGCAGGTGCAGACTGCACGTAACTTTCCCCAATGCACCAAGAGATGTCATATAGTTCCCCTCATCCCAGCCTTTTCTCTCTCTATGTTTTCTCTCCATAGAGTGTTAGATGTGGCTGGGGGCATCTAACGCTATAACACGCATCGGGGAAGATGTTCTTTTCCAATCCTATTCTTTCAGTGACAAAAGACCACACAGAGACCACATCCTGCCAAACAGCGGAGGTTAACATGTGGCAAATACGTCACACGAGCTTACCAGCCACCCACACATGGAAGTGGCATGACGGGGAGGAGCTCTACAAACACAGTGACCGGGGGAGCTCTGCCCAAGGGAGAGTCCGCCGTTGGTCTGCCAACAGGGGGTACACCTGACCAGCTGTTGTCACCTTTCCGTTGTCCTCCAAAGCACACAAGACCTATTCAGAGTTTCTAAAGCTTTGTGTGTGATACAAATAGGTGTGTAAAGCACGCACCAGACATAGAAATTCTAAGGCTGGGTCTGCCTCAGCATGGGGCAGAGCTTGCAGGTTGACTACCTGATCCCTGAACGGGGTCGTAGGAACCCTGGGCATGTAGCCCGGTTGGGTTCTCAGGATGATGTGAGAGTCTGCTGGACCGAGCTCCAGGCTAGACTCGCTGACAGAGAGTCCTTGCAGGTCCCCAACCCTCTTGATGGAAGTGAGCGCGATCAGGAGGGCTGTCTTCAAGGAGAGGGCCTTTAGTTCAACTGATTCTAGCAGCTCAAATGGGGCTCCCCAAAGGCCCGAGAGGACAATGGAGTGTTCCCATGAGGGGAACAGGCATGTCCTAAGAGGTTTCAGCTTCCGGGCACCTCTAAGGAACCTGATAATTGGGTCATACTTCCCTAATGACTTACCGGCCACTGCATTGTGGTGAGCCGCTATGGCGGCTACATAAACCTTCAAGGTGGAGGGGGACAGCTGCCCCTCCAGTCTCTCCTGTAGGACTGAGAGCACTAACCTCACTGCGCACCTCTGTTGGTCTTCAGATCGGGAAGAACACCAATTTTTGAATAAGAGCCACTTTAGGGCATAAAGCTGCCTGGTAGAGGGAGCTCTGTCTTTAGTGATTGTGTCTACGACGGCTGGTGGTAGACCGTTTAGATCGTCCTTATCCTGTCCAGGCCGATCTTGGAGATGGGGGCGTTGAGAAAGTGAGCCTTGTCGGGGTCTCGCCTCTCGGCCAGATTCAGCCACAGATGGTGTATCACAAGGGTCGCCATTGCCTGTCCGAGTGCATACGCTGTGACCTTCGTGGCACGGATGGCGAGGTCGCTGAGCGCAGTTTCTGGAGCACATAAGGACCAGGACTACCCAAGTGCAGATCTCTTAGTGCCTGGGCCATGACGTGCAGGGTGGAGGTGGCATGTCCAGTGTCGCTGTAGGCCTTGGTTGCCAGAGACAGCGTCAACCTACAGGCTCGGCTCCGAAGAAAATATCTGTCTGAACAGATGCACGCTTCCTTACTTTTATACCCGTATGTCGGGGGAGGGGCATGCAAATTCTGTTCGCAAATTGTCATTGGCCTTTTCTCAAAGATAAGAGGTAACCGAGGCTCTCAAGAGAGATCCCTAGTTTCACTACATCGACACAACGTCGAGAGAGTGACAGAAGTGGAAAGTACACTTAACATACAAATGCTAATTAAATCACTTCAGCATACAATGTATTGGTGGAAGAATCGAATCTCTGTCCTCAGGTTGATGTTTGATTCACATAATTGATTGTGTTCTGTCCATATCCATTGTGCCCTAGAGAAAGGCAGTTAACCTCTAGACCTGAGGCTCTGCTGTTACAGCTTATCCTGTGCTCACTCACCGCTTACTCCCATTTGCAATAGATTAGATATGGAAGGAAAATCAGCATTGTGTTGTTCTGCAATGTTCTGTTGTCAGGGTTTTGGATCAATAGACTGGTGCAAAGTATCAATGTGTTGTTGTTATTATTATTATGTCAACAGTTTGGAACCTTAACAAAATGTACTACAACACAATTTCAAAATCTAAAACTGTATTTTATAAACCTGCAAGGTGAACAGAGGATTTTAAGTCATTAAGTTGCACTTGTTTCACTTGCAAAACAGTACCATGGTATCATGGTTTATGGTAATACTATAGTATTATTTGAATTACGTTTTGAGTCTTTATATATCAGTATTACCACAATTCTTGACCTGACATGCGTTCAGGTATCAATAGCAGTTGGTCTTTCTTATATGGAGAGATAGTTCAAATGATGTTGTCTATCATACTTAGAGCTGGTGCAAAAGAAGGAACCTATAAATGATGTCATTCACCGATGCACTTGAGAATGTTTTCATGTTATCATGCATAAATAAATCAATGAGTCATTCCTCATTATTATTATTTTGTTGTTTTTGTTGTTGTTGTTGTTTGATCAGTAGGTAAATGTAACATTTTTAATTAACAGTTCTGAGTTGCCTCTATTAGGCATGCAAACAAACAATTATATTCAAGTTAATGAAAAATGCATTAACATGTGGCAAAGCATATAAATATTTACCTGTGAACAGGTAGATCGATGATGAAAATGTTGACATCTTTCTGATTTGTCAAGCAAAATCACACATTTCTGATAACTGGCATCACATGAAAATGTGTTCAAACTTGTTAATGAAAACCAATCAAAGATTCTGATTTTTATTTTGCCACAAGGAAATATGCAATTTTGCAATATTTCTATAGGCAAACACAGGACTTACTAAAGTGTTCTCATTAGTATTTGTATGTAAAGTGTCATTCGAGCACACCTTCCTTATTATGCTTTGCGAAGACAATCAAAAATGTTCACGGTCTTGGTTAGTCCGCTGGTTTGTTCCAGTTTGTCATTACACGTTCTCCCTGTTTGATTCAGGTGTCATTGGCTCCCATAATCAGCGTTGCCATGTAAGCCTTGATTGTTTCCATGATAACGTTGATCATCCAATCTTGCTGCAAGTGAATGTAACAGAGTAAAAGTCTGTTAATTTAAAATAAATTAAGTTTCAAATTCCCAGCCACACCAACACAGCGAGAAAGTTTTTATTGTAATCTTTACAGAATTTTATTTTTATATCTAAAAATAGTATTTTATTATTTTAAGAGTTAAGTTGACAATAACTATATTAAAATAACATCTCAAAAACCCAGGGAGACAATAAAACCATAAATTGTCCAATGTTCTGTCCCAAGGTGAACCAATACCCGAGTCCAGTCCAGCCTGGAGTCAGCTCCGTGTTTCCCCTGTCGCCGGTGCACAATATCTTGCTTACATTTACATTTATGCATTTGGCAGACGCTTTTATCCAAAGCGACTTACAGAGCCCTTACTACAGGGACAATCCCCCTGGAGCAACCTGGAGTTAAGTGCCTTGCTCAAGGACACAATGGTGGTAGCTGTGGGGCTTGAACCAGCGTCCTTCTGATTACCAGATTACCAGTTATCTGCTTAGACCACTACACCACCACCACTCACCTGCTTCAGCGGGACTTCAAACAGCCTATTCCAAATCCAGAAATCCAGAGCCAGGAATTCTGCGGTGCCGCTCCGCTTCTGTCAGTGGAGAAATCGTAAAATCAATGGGCAGCCTGCTCGTAGCCGGCAACTTTAAAACAGTCTCACGTGACTAGAATGACGACTTTCCTTTCCTGTACTTCATGCGGGCTCCTCAATAATACTGCCGTATCCGCTGCTCTGCCGCCGGCACCTTCACAGAAATGAACAACAACTAAACGACTCCTTTAGCTCGAATGCAAAGAAAACGCACACACACGCATCAGTGTGGGAGAAAAAGAACCACTTCCCTTTAGTCGGAGCTTTGTGAGCGTTGATACTGTAAAGTCCAAGAGTCGGCTCCACCAAGGCACAAAAGATCCAGACAGCAGCAACACCGAGGGGAAAGAAGATTCGCAAACCAGTCCGCTACCACACACGGCACGTCCATCCGCCCAGAGCGTTTCACTCCTCGGTAAGAGATCTCGCCTCCTTTTATTAGGAATGATCTAATCAGCTGTAAAATTAGATCACTGATGGGAACGGGGTTCTACAGGTGTGTCAATTAGTGTTTGTTTTTGCAGTTTGTGAAAGAGGGAAAACAGTACTATCAAATGTCCAGCAACATCACAGCAAACAATATAATCAATCCACAGCAAACCATAAGGAAAAACACAGCAAACAAATAAAGTTTTTAAAAGAAACAAAAATCACTATATCAATCAATAATAATTCCCAAATTTAAATAAGGTTAACCATCAATCACACTGCTCCACTAGTTTTATATTATGACATGAACAGCCATTAGTTCCCTGACTATATTTTCCCCACTCTGTTATGTGTTAGTCACTTGATTGTAGTTTGAGTCCTTTGCTTACCACTCTCTCCCTTTGTCCTAGTACACCCTGTCTTGTGTTCAGTATATTGATTTCCAGTCTGTGCTGTGTGCACCAGGATTCTGGATACCATCCTGTCTGTTGCCTCACCTCCTTTGATGCTTCCCCTGAGTTTCTCCTCAGCGATACCCCTCTGCACTGGAACTGCTCTGCACATGACCACTATGCACACAAGCCTATGAACATACTACTCTTTCTGGATTCCTCGAGTATCTACACTACACGGCCACACAAGCCTACGAACACACCATCCATCTCCAGCTGCAGTCTGTGCCGGGTTCCCCTCTTGAAGCTTTACCAGCCTAGCTGTGATTGTTTGTTTTATTCAGATTAAGAATTTTTATTGATTCACATATTTGAACAAAGTAAAACAAAACATATATACACAGAATCAATCTTAACCCCCAATATTACCCCTCCCAATTCCACCCTGACCCCAACAACATCACAGTGGTCTCAAATGATATAGACACACACACGCACACAAAACATAAATAGATAAATAAACAAATAAAAAATATTATATTAATCACATATCTATAAATGACAAGTAACCACCCCATTTTCCATGAACAAATTGTACCTTCCTCAAAGGCCACCACCCTTTCCCATCTCCGAGCACCACTCCTGAAAAGAGGGTGCACCAGCCAACCTTCAGACCCCTAAAATAATCTGCCTGGCGATCATGAAACTGGTTACGACCCAACTTCTGTATGTGTCTACTTCCAATGTCAATGACTGCCCCATCGCCCAAGATACAGAGTCTGGGACAAAATGATACCAGAGTAACCAAACACATCGCACACAAGACTCTGAACCTTTAACTAAAACTTCTGTATCTCAACACCCCGAAAAATAGACATGGGTTATATCTCCATCAACTTATTGGCATCGCCAGCAAGTGGGTGTGTCTTTAAGACCAAGCCTATATAATTTAGAGGGAGTCTAATAGAATCAATGTAATATCTAGAATTGTATAAGGTGCACCCTTTCCTAGCTGTGTTTGTTAAATAAACTGATCATTGTTTCTCTGCACTTGGATCTTATGTCCCATCCTTCCTGACAAAAAATACAATATTACCATTTAGACAGCTTGATAAATATAAGCTGCATGAATGTACAGCTTCAAAGATGTACAAATGTTTACAAATCCTTTTGTGGAATTAATAGGTAGATGTAATTATATAATTCCAATATTTATGATAATTTAATTAACACTGCTAACACATTTACCTAATTTGAAATTCTATTTTTCATTCTATTCTGTCTGATTTGTCTGACTTCTGAATGTTCATTTACCCTGAAATCAACCTCATTCTGCTGAATTACTGACAAGCAGAAACATTAATCAGACATTTTCATAATTTTAACTTTGTTCATCTTTCCCAGTGGCGCTATTGATAGTGTGTTGTGCGAGCAGCTTCGAAGTTCTGGTCCTATGGAAATCAGGAAGTAATCAAGTAGCATTTTCAATCTAGAAGACGGTAATGTTTATGGTTGGGGTTGGGGTTAGGAAGTAGAATGAATCAAATATGCATTTCTGTTAACTATTACAATAATTTACTACTAAAAATACAACTCTCTTTCGGTGCCACCTTGTGGACATTTCACTAATTTTACAATAACTTAAAAATGTCACTAAACGTCATTTAAGGTTCCAAAAAAAAGATCTTTCTGAGTTTTTCCAACTGACAAATCGAGAGTCAAGCAATAGCATTTTAAGTGCTGAACTCGTAATGTGCTGTATGTACAGTATGTCTCTAAAGTTGTAAATACGCTTTCAGTATGTTTATTTGCTCTGTGTGTTCTTTCAGTGTCAATTCGAATACAAAAATGTACACATACATTTTACGTACTAATACTTACTAATCCAAATGAGAGTACTCGAATTCTTCATCATTCACAGTCTTGAACTAGGAAAGTCATAATTCCAAGAAAAGTGAGGACGTCTTGATTGGACACTGCAATGTTCTGAGGTTTGGAAGAGCACTAGCCATTTTCAGCTAGTTGCTGATTCAGCTGTCAGGGACACATCCGCTGGGCAAGTGCCTGACAAGATAAAACCTCAACAAATAAATGGCACCTGACACACTGTTTAAGGACTTTAAAAAAAATAATTGTTGCCTGACAGGGAAGCCATTCGTTTTCAGTCTCACAGACTGGCTATTTAATCAGGCCTCAATCCCTTAGAGACATAATAAATGGTGCTGCCAAGTTTCATAAATGAAGGATCAATTGTAATTGATTTCATAGTCTGATACATTTATTAAAGTGACACCCATTTTTGCTTACTTGTTTTCTCAATCAGGGCCCTGGTAGAAGTTCTCCAGAGATTAGGCGCTCTGGTGCTGACTATCCGCACACTCTATTAGCAAAGTTAGGCAAAGAATTTCATTACATTAATATAATTGTAGCAATCTGACAAGGCAAGGTTGATGCAAAAGGGGAGGAGAAGGCAGTTCAATTTTCATGTCAGTTTTCCTGAAAACTTGGCTGCATAATTTGCTAACTGTGTGATGTGTGTTGGTGTGCGTTCAACAGACAGTTAAGGAAAGGAATTTCCTTTAAGAGCTGAATAAATGAGTTCCAGGTTGTCAGCGGCTGTCAAATGCACGCTGATCCCCTTCGCAGATGAACCCTGTCATTCACGGACGCCTGGGAAAGCCGTTAGTGATTATTTCATCATAGTGGTGCTCCTGCATGTCCACTTAAATCAAGGTGGAAGCACACCTCATGAGCAAAGACAGACGCAATGAGAGAGAGAGAGAGAGAGAGAGAGAGAGAGAGGAGGGGTACTGTTGTAATACAGTGACATCTGCAATATCATCATGCTTTGTTTTTCCTGTGTTTTTCATTATGTCGCACGGTGCTGACAGATGATTGGAATGAACCCACTGGAATTTTTTTGTTATTTCTTAGCTTATCACCGCTACTACCTCAAGACTTATATATTATAGGAATAGTCTGGTCCATTTGCAAGTTAATGTCTATGGACAGACATATTACACCAGACAACATTTTTGAGACTTTAAATGTGTTTACAGTGTTATGCTTACAATGAAAGTCTAGCAGGGGCTTACATGTTTGATTTATATATCTACCATGAGAAATGTCTTGATAAAATAATCAAAAGTCATTGCAGAGGTTAATTTTATATGTGTGAATTTTCCTTTGTTTTCTATGAGCAAACAAAAACAAACAAACACTAAGGAGCTTAAATCATCAAACCATCTTTATTCAACACTCCTTTTCCAAGTTTTACCATCCACCTAAAACAATAAAAATTTGTGTACAAGCATCACATCAGGTTTTCTAGATGACTCTTCCCCTATAAACCATCATAAAGTACAGAATATATCATACAATTATTCAATACGCAAGTCTTCACTTTTTAATGTCTTTTTTTAAACAATATAGTATGTTTTTTGTTGTTTTTGAACCAACAACAAGCCTTGTATAAATGTGTATAATTTGCTAACCACATAACTAAATCTAGAAAATGGAACAAAGAATGCCAAACATAAGCAAAGCTTTTAAAATATACATTTTTCATATAAGTGGAGGTGCATTACTCTGCTGTCACATCTCTAGCTCTCTCACCCAAGTGAGGGAGCATAACCGCAGCATGTAGCATTTATGTCGGAGATGACATTAGCTAACGTTGATGTAACGTACCTTTATATACATTAGCTACATAGCTTTATGTGGATTGCCTCGTCATTGTTTATCACAAGCAAAAATATAACTTGGGAACCACAATTTGTCACTACATGCCCTGTCGCCTCAATCTCTCACAAAATGAACACTGCATCTACATCTCTCAGTATATGTTAACTAAATTAGGTAGCTTGTGCACCTAGCTAGGTGACAAATAGCTGGCAACATCTGAAACGTCTAGGTTACTGTCGTAACCCCTGTTCCCTTATGGAGGGAATGAGACGTTGTGTCAATGAAGTGACATTAGGGTGTCTCTCTTGAGAGCCTCAGTTGCCTCTGAGCTTTGAGAAAAGGCCAATGAGAATTGGCGAACAGAATCTGCATGTCCCTCCTCCGGACATACAGGTATAAAAGGAGTTGTCTCCCATCAACCCAATTCATAAACAGTCTGCAACGCTAACATTTGTGCTACAGGTGTACGATTATTAAAACAGACCATGCTACCATGCTAATATTTCTTAAGCAAGTTTTACTATCATGTATTATTATCAAATTTATCGATTTTATTTAATAAAATGAATGTTTATCACATATTTTATACATCTTACTGGGTGACGACAAGATTGTGATGTCACCAGGGCTGGACTGGCAATCTGGCAGACCGCGCATTTTCCCAGTGGGCCGATGCACTTTGGGGCCGATCAGGGGCGGACTTGCCAGTGAGATAACCGAGCGACCCGGTGTGTAGGCTGCGAAACCGGTTGAATGGGCCGCGATTAGCAAAAATGAGCTGCCGCGTTATGCAGAACGGACCACAAAAGCGGCACCGCGATATGTGGAAAAGAACCCCACCCCCTGCTCAACAACTTTTGGGCTAGTTGCCATGTAAAATCCCGGGCCGATTTCTCCAGCCCTGGACGTCACGCATCTCAGCGAAATTTGACTTGACTTTCCAAGTTGTAATTACGACTTCAAGTGGTGTTGCACTATTCCTAGTAGGAAGTTGGAAAATGGAATGGAATACAGCAAGAGGCAGCTTTGCTAGCATCACTTACACTTAGCTTACCTTTCTTTATGCTTCATAAGTGCCAATAAAAGTTTGACATGGTCCCAGCCATCTCGGTAAGCATTGCATTGCAGAATTTACGTACTGCTGTTTTTTCTTTTGGACACGTTTTATGCAGATGAACTATCTGTGGTTTCACACTTTTTACAATTGAAAAATCCCATGGCACACCACTATCCCACATAACCACCATCAATAGTTTTCCTTTTCAAGAACTTTTCCATGTTTTCTGTCTGTTCGGTATATGCTGTATAAAAATGACACAGATGTCGAGTGCTTTTTTAAAAAAAATTTCTTGTAAATGAATACTTGAAACTGCACAGCAAATGCATTTTTTATTATTTATTTATTTATATAAAGTCGCAACTGATTATAAGTCGTACCGGGTCAAAATCGCATGGTTGATAGAGAGAAAACAAACACATAAGTCACACTGACAGTGGTTGGATCCGGCAGGCACTAAAGACCTGAGAGCAGCTGGCCGGCCTCCAATCACTGGTTCAGATGTCAAATGCACTCTGTAAAGATTACAGTACCTCAGAATCTACACATCAGATCACTGTGTTTTTGGACTTCTTTAAAACAGGAGAATTTGCTTTTAGTAATCGTATGTAACAGTTTCTCATATTCTTTTATGTTTCACGAGAGAAACACGACAAGTAAGCCACATCTATTCATAAAATCTGTAACTCTATGCTGTGCACAAATAAACAGCTTTTAGTCGTTGAATAAACCAATACACCTGTTGTATTCTATTCATTCATTCGGTGCACTGACTGAATGTTTTTACTACAAGTGTGATAATGAAGCATCATTTTGTGGGCATGTGAGGAGTTGCGTTTGATAGTGGACTAGAGTTTGTTAGAACAATGATGTTATGAAGGACAAAATATTTTAAATGTTTGCATAAAATACTTTGTAATGGAAAATACCCAGCAAGCAATTAAGCGTCTAATAGACGTCTAATAGCCGTCAAAACACAGCCCAGACGTCTAGGCTAAAACAAGGCTAATTTTGGGCTGTCAGTGAAAATCTAATAGACGTCTAACCATAGCCCAAGAATAGACGTCTAACCATAGTCATCAATTAGACAGCTATTGAACGACTACATATATACGTCTAATAGACAGTGAATATGGGTCTAGGCTAAAACAAGGCTGAAATTGGGCTGTCAGTGAAAATCTAATAGACGTCTAACCAGAGCCCAAGAATAGACTAATCACCAATTACACAGCTATTGAAGAACCAAATGTAACAGACAACAAAATGAGGCAAAAGGATTCTTTTCACTCAATTATAACATTCTCATAAATGACAATCCATCCAAACAAATTAAATATAAAATGTTTTATTTATAAAAATAGCATTAACAACTTAAACAATTTTCAAAAAGATCGAAACATAAAAATTAGCAAATAAAATATTAAAAATACAATATAAAGATGATACAAAATATGGAAAACAACTTAAGATAATAAAAATATAAAGAATTACCAAATTAAAAGTAAAATAAAATAACCGGTTATAAAACAACAATTAATTGTTAACTTTATTCCCATAACCACCCCACCCCCTGCTCTCCCTGGTGCTTGTTTAAAATGCCCAGAAATTGCATTTCTTATTTCAAATTCAGTTGTTGCTGGAAAGTTGGTCATCAACAGCATCTGCCAAACGAGAAAGAGATAATTGCACAAGAAAAGCATTGTTGACATAATTTTTAAATAATTACAGTAATTTTGACATTCATTATATTTTGCTTGGATGCAAACTAGAGATGGGCAATATAGAGTTAAGATACATGCATATCGTTTCCAAAGGAATATAGATTGAGACTATATAATTAATATCAATAGACAATAATTGATATAAATATTATTAATAGCTGACAGATTTTGCCTGCATAATGGTGATGCGCTAATATATATATATATATATATATATATATATATATATATATATATATATTATTTAGCTCAAAAACTGAGATAAGCTCTCTGGTCAATGTGTACGCTCGTGAGCAGACGCTGACACACAAACCTCTAATGACTGAGAACAATGCAGTGTTTTCAAAAGCCACCTTCTGCAGTGGACCACCACCCTTCATATTGAACTTTGACATGAGGGAATTTTTGAAAACACTAAAATATAATACAAATTAAGGTGGTTAACAATTGTGGTTAAAGACTGACATTTCAAAATGTCAGTCTGACATTTGCACTTACATTTCAAAATTAACGTTAAAGGATGTGTTAAATCTCTTATTTACGTTGTGACCACATGAAAGACTTGATCAGTATTGACACCAGAATATTTGATTAATGTTGCACATTTGGTAGGCTTTACCTGTCCAGCATTCTTCTGGCACTGTCTTTGAGGTTTTTTCCTCCTATTTTGCACAACTTTGCCACCTGAACAACACATGCCAATTTCAGTATTTGGAAGGTAGTATTACAGTATATGCTTCAGTTTACAAGTTTTTACCAACCATAAAAGTTGATGCCCATTGACCTGAAAGTTTTCCATCACTATGCCTAAAAAAAACCTATTTCAGCAGATTAAATGAATTATTTTAATACTGATGAATTAATAATTATAATAATAATTATTATTATTAATAAATAATAATTAGTTTTAATTATTGCCATTTAAAATCATGTTTTTTTTACGCTTTCCAAAAAAATTTTTTTAAAGTGTTTCAAACTCTTATCAAAATCTTAACCTGTTAACCGTTGCCAGAGCGCTGGCGCTCTGAAGCGTTTTTTTTTTTTAAATAGTTCAAAGTTACTATCAGATTTAATGTTATTACCTTGACAAACTATACATCATTAAAAAGATATAAGACTCAAGGTTCAGTATTTGACCACTATTGTATTCTGAGAAACTTATAGTGACAGTTATGTCTTAATTTGTGTCTGGAGTTATGTAATCACAAAAATGAGTCGATACCTTTAATATGAATTATGAGCGTCAGCCGCTCTCATTCAGAAAAAACTCCTGTGAGATCGTCATGACAGCGCTTGACAAAACAACGTCCCTCAGGGCTTTTAGCTCAAAAATGTGCAGATTTGGAGAAATATTGATAGATTCTCATAGGTTTACATCAGATTTATATAGACAGGAATCATATTTATTGAATATATACCCAAATGCGTCGATGTAATCATTATGAGCGCTTGAGACTCTGATGTATTGTGTTATCAATCCATACTGGCAGCCTGAGGGCGCCGGCGCTCTGTGCACAGTATATGGAACTCCATATATGGAACACACGAAGAAGTGCCATAATCATTTGACATTCCAGGAAGTCCCTGACACAACAAAGCTATCAGAGATCGCTGTAACTGCAGATAAAGATGTTTTGAAGACAATAAACATGATTGCAATGATATTTGATTTATCTGTGTTCTTTGAGCCATGTCAGGTATTTTCATAATAATAGATTATATTGATAATGTAATGCTAATCGATATAGACTTTATCATCGTGCAGAATACTATAAAATAATATATTTTCTGTCTGATTTTTTTATCTGAAACCAAATCAGAGCACAAAAGGTTATTTAAAACACTCGACTTGTGCTATAAAGTAAGTTTTAGAGCACAAACATGGTTTTAATCTCATAAATTGTCGTGTATTGATGGTGTGCTAAGCTAATATGCTAGCTAGCTTGGTGCACCTGCTACCTAGCTGTTATTTTTATGAATATTTTTAAATAGGACTGCTTGCTGAAATGTTTCTTTTTTCAAGAAGGTCATTTTATATAGTTTAAAATGTAAGGTGAGAACTTTGAGAACTTTCCCTAAAAGAGATTAGGGATTGAAACAGTGTGAATAGCCAGTCGTTAGTAATTATAATGCAGACAAAAGAAAAGCATATTTAGAGCCATAACCAGGCTGGAGAGGTGTGAATGTGTGCAGGGGAGACTGAGACTGAATGGATACACCACATAAATAAACAGAGACAATAGACTGAATAGATGCTTAGAACATGACAATAAACATCAGTTTGCATTTTAGAGTCTAATCAAAATAAAGTGGTATGACATGATCTTGAAAAACATTTAACTAAATACAGAGTTTTAGACTTGTCATCTTCAGATTTTAAATATAACATGGCCAGACATGTGGCTTTAGCTGCAGTGCATTTCTAGATTGCTGCAATGCCAACTTCAATTTTATTTTCATGAAAATATTTCATAAAAATAAATTTCTAATAACTTGACAAAACTTTGAAGCTATTTATAACTATTTTTTTCATTATGACAATAATTAATTCTACATTTACAATAAACTGCCAGGTGTCAGCTTTCAAATGGGATCATACTTGTGCTTTTAGAACAAATGGTTTATGAACTGTATCTGTTTCAGTTTGGGTATGCCATTTCTGGGGATTTTTCAAAAGTGGGGTTGCAGCTTAACAGGTTAATGTACTTAAATGTACAATGACAAAGATATTGTATTTTTTGGCTCATAGTCTCCTCTTAGTATGCAATAAGTCACAGTTCAATCCTAGATTTAAAATTAAAGTTAAAATTTATTATAAACTTTGTCAAAGATGATCATTTTAGTGAGGAAAAGTTGCTCTGGAGTGTTTTTTGATTTGTTTTTTTACCATTGCTGCCCGGGTATTCTCACTTTCCAACTGCCTTTCTAGGTATTTGAAATCCTCCTCAGTAGCCAAGGTAGACAGGTGGAACACAGTGTCTGGTTCCACACTTTTACCAATTCTTCTCAGTTCTTCTTTTATTTCTATAAGCTGTGTCAACACTTTTCTTTGGAATCCTAAATGCAACAAAGGCCATGCTAATATCAAATACCATACAAAATAGCATCACAATACAGAGATATGACAACTACAATACATCCATAACAAAGAAGTTGCATGAAAATTTGAACACAAATTTCTGCCTCATCTATAGGGGATATCAAGGAGAAGAACTGTGGCCAGCTATCAAACAGAAGTTAAAAGATAAAGTAGAAAATCTTTATTTACTCCCACGGTAGTGATTCAGGAAAATCGAGAAAAATATTGTAGTAACAATCCATTGATACTTACTTTTGTCTGTCATTGGGAACTTGTCTTGCTTTTCTGTAAAAAAAAGAAAGCAAAAACATGTAATCGATATGCAATTAAAAAAAACATGATTCTCCTAATAAATTGTTAGAAAGTAGTTACGCGGGCCCCTAAATTTTCAAACGTCGACACATTAAAAGTAATATGTTAATTAGATCATTTTAACTGATGATTCTTGACTAAACTTAATGTGGAAAAAGTTCAGCTCATAAGTATGTCCATACTAACCTTGGGGAGTCCTGGGTGTCCTGGCTGATTGCCGTTCAGTCCTGGTAACTAATGAAGTATCACTATATTATTATTTGGAATCTTCACATCAGAATCTAAAAACTCTGGCAAAACATATCCATACTAACCTTGGGAATTTCTGTCTTGAGGAGTCCTGGGTGTCCTGTCTGATTGGCGCTCAGTCCTGGTAACTAATGAAGTATCACTATATTATTATTTTGAATATTCACATCAGAATCTATAAACTCTGGCAAAACATGTCCATACTAACCTTGGGAATTTCTGTCTTGAGGAGTCCTGGGTGTCCTGGCTGATTGGCGCTCAGTTCTGGTAACTAATGAAGTATCACAATATAATATTGTCTGATTGCCGGATAATTTGCAATAAACTAGTTTTTAACTATTTTAATAAACTAGTTGATTTCAAAATAATACTGCTGGTTTTTAAACATTGAATGATTTAAGGCCAAAGTACATTTCTAATCTTCTGATGCATTATGAACCACCCAGAGCAGACCTCTCAGGTCATCTGGAACAGTAGTCAGCTACTTTTCTGTCCCCAGAATCAAAACTAAACATGGAGAAGCAGCATTTAGTTTTTATGCACAATAAATATGGAACAAGCTCACAGAAAACTGCAGGCCTGCTGCATCTGTTAATTCTTTTAGATCAAGTTTAAAGACTTTACTGTTTGCCGCTGTGTTTTATTAATTGCAAATAAATAATGTTTATTTATATTGTCTTTTTTTATATTTTCCTATGTTGCTGTTAAGTTCTATTAAAGCACTTTGAAAACTTGCCCTAATTCAAAAACTTATATTTCATATCTTAAAATAAAAACTAAAATGTATTTGTATCTTTTATAATAAATAATAATGTTTCATAGTTTCATGCTTAAAACCTTTGAACACAGTTGCAGTTCGCGTGCAGATAACTTTTTGGAGGGAAAAAAACTGCAATGTCAACACTGTATGTCACGGTTCCTAAACATTATAACAAATAATGTATTTAACTAATGAACATGTCAAAACGAACACGAATACTTACAAAATCAAAGTAGAAATGTTATGGTTTTATAAATGTGTCGCTCGCCCGTTGCTCTCCTCTCCAACAGGTGCTTTCTCGTGAAAAATATAATTGAAAATGGCGGAATTGTTAATTGCGAGATCTGGCAACAGTGATCTCGTCGCACGTCATGTCTCAGTAGGGCTTCAGCTTGTGCCATCTAGCGGTTGAGAATTGAAATAGAAGTTGTATTTAACTTAAAATGAAAGACAGTCCTATACTATCGTAGAATGTGTATGACTATGAATGTTACAGCAAAGATAATGCTATTTCAAATGTTTATAAAATTGAGGGCTAAAAGCAGCCTACACATATTGCCCGTCCAATTCAGAGCTGTTGCTTAAAAATAAAAGACCATGAAATGGCATCTTGTAGAGATTGACATTGTGAACATGATGGGATAACAAATCTACCTGGCCTAAAACTAAAATGAATCATTCTTTACTTTTGACTCAAAGTGGGCTACAAAGTCGGTCTGAATAGGAGCTAAATCGTGAGCCTATAGAACGTGAAAGAAATGAAAACACCTTGTAATCACTGTTGACTTTGCTTAAATGATGGAATACATCTCATACATCTTTATTTTTACCAAAACGACATGTATCCAAATTCAAGGTTATTTTGGCAAGTGGGTTGCGGACTATATCGGGCAAAACCGAGAAGGTGAAATTACGGCTAATGCTTGCGGTGAAATAGCCCGTTTTACGAGCTAAATCGTGTCTACGCACAGCCTACACATAAACATAGCAAATAAATGTAACCAAACACTTTTTAATTACAGTTGACTTTGCTAACATGATGGAATATCTTACATCTCGCAAGTTATTTTTGAAAAAATTACATAAGTTACACAAAGTTACACATAGCCGGACTATATCGGGTCTAGATTTAACCGAGACGTTGAAATGACGGCTATTGCTTGCTGGGTATAGTTCATTGGGAACTTTCAAAATCTGCTACCAACACTTTATCTGCACCAAAATAACAGAAAAACTGTATTTATTTATTTTGAGTAAATGTATAATTTTCCATGGCACACCTGACAATCTTTAACGGCACACTAGTGGGCACAGTGGTTGGGAAACACTGGTTTAGGTAGCCAAATTGTATTACAGAAAATTTGGCTGGCATCTCTCACAGTTTCATCTCCTGTCTCCCGCATTCACTTTCTTGGAGTGCGTGTGAAGGGGGGTGGGGAGGGGTGACAGCCGTTGACAGTAACAAAAATTTTAAATTAGAAACAGTCAAGTTATTGTTTGCCTTTGAAGCAGGGTGTTTTAGATCCAATCACAGTACTTGTGTTAAAAAAATAAATCAGACGATGCACAGGCAATTTAGTGATATCCCCACAGTTGTGGTCTTGATGTCTTGAAATAAAATCCAGAGTCCTCTTTGACTGAGACCGAGACGAGACTGAGTAAAAATGCGGCCGATTACGAGACTGCATTTCCGAGATTGGGGACCAAGCCCGATCTCGAGAACTACAACACTGGATAAAGGAACGTCAGTTTAGGACTGCTCTTACTGTGAATTTGGCAAAACCAGCCATTTTCCACTAAAAATTTTATCTTAAAGGGAAAATGTGACTAGTCTCTAGCAATATGTCGACTTCCTGTGTGATCATGTTGTCTGGTTATACTCTACCAATGTAATTCCTGTCAGTGGAGTTTGAAGAACTTCAGTTTATAGTTGCATCACATCCCCTTCCATGTTCTTTCCTGATATACTAACACAGATACCAAGCAAAACAAATATTTACATACGATACAAACTAAATAATCTAAATAGATAATAACATGATACCTCAGCTTGAGCTTCCCTATTGCTTGTAAAATGGGTGGGGTGTGTAATGTTGGCACCAAGGTGGCATATTAAGGGCGGGTTTAAGGGCAACATTGCGGGGCTATTGGCCCAATGGTGGGAATGCATATCGATTTTGGTCTCGCAGCTCGAGGTCCGAGGCTATTGGCCCCGGCTGGCCATTTGATATCCCTGACTTGCACTGGCCCTATAGTGGAAAAAAGGCTATTGACACTCTGCTGCTCTGTAACAAACCAAAAAAAGAAAGAAATAATAACCTTTAAATTAACTGGTTTGATTCAAGTCAAAATATTTTTTAACATGTCAGAATCATCCTGGCTAAATTAGTCTACATGAACAAAACAAAATTTTTAGGGTTCGATCAGGTAGAAATAGCTCCTTGTAGTAACTATTGCAGGTTCATTCATTCTTTCATTCATTCAGTAATTCAATCATTCATCCATCCATCCATTTTCATCCAACATGCCTTCAGCAATGCCTTGAGTGCACAGATTTCCTTCAAAACAGTTCAGGGTTTTATTGGGTATTAGCTCCGTATGTCCATAAAATCAAGAGTGATGAGGAATGGTAGGAAAAAAATAAAAATCGATCCTCGTGAAAGTTCACTAAAATAGTCTAGTAGAGGCGTCAGCTTTGATATCCACACATAGCCTCTGGCGAAAATCTGATTGAATTCTTTATACTGTGTGCTATTGGCTTAAAAATTGTAGAGGGTCTGGCAAGATTAGTTCCATGTTTCTTACATCTCATGTAAGATAAAAAACGATTATAGCGATTGATGAGGCCAAAGCCAATCAGTGGCAATCTAGCTCACAGATTAGAATCCATGCATAATAGCAGGGGGAATGAATATATAAATACATTATGCACTGTTTTCTCCCTTCAAAAATATATTCTGTTAGAGCATTCACCATGAATAATATCCAGTCATTACGGCCATGAGTGTGCTTTTGTGTGCGCTATGTTTAGAATAGCCCTATTTTTGTCTCAATCGAAAAGACGCTTCATCATATTTGCTTTTTTTCTGCACTTGTGACTGCTAAGGACAATCAAAGGCAGATTAATGCAGGAAAACAAGAGTAACTGATGATCAGCTAAATTCGGAAAGAGAGAGACATTTAAAATAACAAAGTAGTTTAAGGAAATGCTTTTCAAAATCACAGCTCAACTTCTCGCTTTTAGAGCCCATGTAATTAATGAACTCCTCAACGGCTGGAGTTTAATGATGGCAGACGTGATGTCGCTTGCATGATTAATTGCAGTTAAAATGAGGTCACTGTTTCCACCTTTGGTTTACAACTGCACCCATTACAAACAGTATTTACATTTGTGCACTCTACGTGTATGTGTGTGAAAGTGTTAAGCAAGAGAACCTGAGAGACTGAGTGTAAATGGAAAGTCAACAATGGTATTAGTATAAATAGACATATCATTACACTTTATCCTAAACAGGCACAACACATTGAAGCATTATTTAATCCCTTTTGTCATTCCAAACCGTTTTGACTTTCTTCTGTCGAACACAAAAGAATACATTTTTAATAATGTGCTTTTTATTAATTAAAACTTTGAATGTAGCATAAAACTACTAGCTAATGGTCTTCACTGATTGATTGTATTCCATTAATACTTTTTAGTTTATTCAGTTATTACTAATATGTTATAATGACACCTACATCCCTGATAAAAAACATATATTTCAATTCTATTGCAAAATATTCAGATATTTGCAAATATGCAAGTAGTTTGAGAATGCAGGAAGCCAAATGGATTGCGTAATTCACAGTACATTATGTGAGTCGGTTGGTTGCCAATCGTGAATCTCTGATTGATGGCTGTTTCTCTTCAAGATCATGTGTAGTGTAGTTATTTGCCAGGAATTCTGCTATTACACATGATTTCTAAAAAAATATATATAATTTGAAATAACTCCATTGATATACCATTGATGAACAACTTTGGAGCTCCTGGCAGATCTGTCTTTAATGGTTTACACGCTATAGTTACAAATACATTTGCATATGGAGTAAATTAATTAGATTTTTACTTCCGGAACCGACTCTTGCGCTCTATTACAATGAAGAATGGACTTTTTAAGTTCTAAAAAGGATGCAAAGGCACCATATAAGTATTATAAAAGTGGACTCATATGACATTATTTGAAGTCTGAAGCCATTTTATAGCTTTGTGTGAGAAACAGACTGAAATTGAACCTGTTATAAAATAGAAATATTTAAATTAAAATGATTAAAATATTATTATAAAATTGGTTTACATTGAGAAAACAAGAAGTGTTATAAAGACATCTGATTGTATTGTGTTGCATTGCATATTCTTGGGGGAAAGCTACCTGTATGCATTTTAGGGTTGAAGACACTCACTAATTCATGTAGTCTCGATTCAAACTTCTGCATACGCATATCCAAAATGCATTAGTGCTCTGGTTGTGTAGTAAATGGTGTGTGATGGCTGATAACCCTGAATTCAGTTGAGTCTTATCTGCATCAGATGCTCTAATCGCAACCAATCCAGGAATTTGCTACACACAGGTAACCCATGCCATGTCACTGATAACGCTGAAGCTCAAAGTTGTAGTAATACATGGTCTTATCATATTGCAAATATGGCGATATAGAGCAGACTTCTTTCATAAGGGGGCATGCTGTGAATCAGTGATGGATTACTGCTCCTGTACGCTGACACAGATGGACAAATCCTTGTGAGTGATGTATTTTCTTCCTATACTTGCTAATATGATATCAGCCTTGAAAGAACAAAACTGCTCCGAATTTAAAATAATGTAGTGGCCTTTTAATTAGGAATCTAAGCTGTTTACTCAAAGGTTTTATGTTTAATCTCAGACCATGTGACCCTTAGTCTCAGCCTCAGATGGAAGGCCCACGGGCTGCCCACAGTCCATTCACTGACCGTCTGGTGCATACTGCACACAAAATTGGAAAGCATTTGTGAAAATTGCAAGCTCTGATTGCCTGCATAAAATGCAACTCCCAGGAGTTGGGATGCACAGGACAAACCTGTTCTCAAAATGTACCGGATTAATATTATGAGTGCTTTAAAATAGCAAAAGTGAGGTCGACTTCACAGTGCATCTGGATATATTCCAAGTTATAATGCATATAATTTGCATATGCATTACCATTTGATGAATTACGGCTTTTACCCCCTGTTTTTCGAGAATGGTAATAGCACAATGTTAATTGCATCAAGCAAATAGCACAAAGTCCTTTTAAGTCTCATCTATAATGAGCCGAATTTAGATAGAAAGGAGTCATGTCTGCGTGGAAAGGAATGACAATTATTGAAGTTAAATACTCAAGATGCTATGCTATTTCAGTGCTGATTGCACCTGCTTAAACTAGATTGCTGGTGGTTAGTGAATATATTCCAGGCTTTTGTCCTAAAATAAACACACACAAAAGTTGTGTAACTTTAGCTAGAGTTTGCTTAAGGTACTTAAAATTAAACTAGAAATTTCCAAGCAGAGGTGCGTTACCCAAAAGCATGGTTAGTCGACTATGGTTGCAAGCAGGGACTAAAAACTGTCAAGACTTTGACAATGTTTACATGCATTTAAGAAAACGGCTTATTACAGGGCTTTGCAGAAAAAGTGCTGTTCTGGAATGTGATGTCACATAAACATGAATGCAACTGCTTAAGCTTTTAAAGGCTCTTAAGAGAAAGTGCTTTATCACACACAGTTTCTAATAGAGAACTTCTATGTTTTTGTGTTAACACACATAAGTGCTTGTATGTTTATAAAGAGTGTGCATGTGCGTATATGCTCTAATGCGTCGGGGGAACCCCAAAGATTCATGTAGAGGGAAACCCATCCATTGTAGCATATGTATGCTACTTTCTTGTCTTCAGCAGCTTTCTTGCATTAAACGACTTTCAGGTGTATGTGTAAATTAGCTTTTATAATGTAATATTCGCGGAAAATATTACTCCACATCCAGAGTACCATCATTAATGACAGCTCTATATTTTTGAACCAACATGGTTCAAACAATGGATGTGCAACTTAGTTACTAAGGTTTCAGCAAACTGTATTGACTTGCTAGTTAATTTCACCAATGATACATCGTAGCATGGTACTTAAGTCATTGTATGGGAAATGCACCCCAGAACGATATATTCCACTTTATTTTCTGTCTGAAATACTGTAATCAGAACTGAATACTTGTAGTTGAACATAAATTCTGCTCCGAAAGCCTTCAAACATTTATTCAAATTTTTTCTGTGTTTTCCATAAACTGTTCGCAAATATATTATTATGATATAATCTTTTTCAGGTTAGCCAATTTTCAGTTGTGCCTGGTGGAAATTATTGTGCTATTATTAATAGATCAAATTCTAAAAGTAGCACCAAGAACTGCTTGTCTGATTTACAGAAGACAGAACAATTGATTTTACTGTGTATATTTTAGGCGGGCCATCACAGATTTGTACCGGGAAAGCACCAAGCAAAAAAAAAAACCTCTAGAGATCATTCAGATTCCCGTGGGAATCAGTAGCGCTTAGGTTACAGCACATCCATAATATACTATTATAATACTCACTATTTTCAAACATCTAATAATTTGGAGAGGCTTACCTTTCAAATGTCTACTTTCACTAACCTCTGTAAAGCCATTGATGCATTTCAAAACAAACTATCTAATATATTCTCTAATGTGTGAGTTGATGTAATGATAGGGTTTGAATGATGTTGGTGGAAGTGGTTTGCTTTGAGCTGTCCCCACAATTATAATGGCAGAGAATGTGTATCTCTCAGCATTGATGATGCAGTGAAAAGTGACTGCCTGTTGATTCAGGCGGATAAAACTGGTTCATTACATTCTGACAATACAGATTGAGTGGCTGAAGGTCATTTTTTGGGCAGAGTTTTCTTTTATGCTTTGGATAAAATCCATGTCTAAAGTGCTAGTATCATGCAAGGGTTTGTTTATAAAGACATTTTAATGCACATAGTTTTCATAAATATACTCACACACTATTGGCTGTAATTGTATTGTATTGGCAAAAAAACAAATACTGAATCTTGATGTATGTTACATGTTAGAAGTTCGATCTCACATGCAAGCCACCATGAACTCCACCTATGATGGTATTCTGTTGGTATTTTTGTGTGGTATTGTGTTGTGGTTGCTGCTTGAACTTCAGTGTTGCTCCTGGTGATCATTTTATTGAGGTTAACATGTTTTACCAGTGAACCGTAAGCACAAAATTTGGAGGTGCACCTCAGAACAACAGTGTTAAATGTCTTATCCTTGTGTTTGGGCACCCTCACTTGGTGCATGTACACAACTGCACAGCTTTCCACTGATGAAATCAATTGTGCTGGACTGGAATTCATGGATGAAGATGGCTGCTTCAACTTATTACACAATATTACTTATTACTTAAACACAGTCTTAAAGAATAAACTGCAGTCTGTAATTCATGTAATATGAGAGGAATTTGTTATGGGATACTGTACAATGGCACCAAATAATTTAGATAACAGGTGTGTATATAAAATGATGTACAGTTGCATCTGCAAACAAATTATTCTAAATAATTTCTCTGTAATTAATTTTTTGGTAACACTATACATCACTGTTCCCTTTGTTAAGAGTTTATAAAGGAGTTCATTAATGACTAAATGTACTTTTAAATTTACATTTAGTAATTTTATCCAAAGCAACTGACAAATGAGGAACATAGAAGCAATTTGTCATGCAAAAGTCAACAATGTCTGTGGTATCGCACTGCAGTTTTCAGAGCAGCTAATAAGACTAATAAGTAATATACAATGTTGTGGAGCGGAAGGGGGCAGGGCTGGGCTAGAATGTCGCACGCCTGGTCCCCAATCGGCCTGATGGGGCGCGCGAGGGATAAAGGCGCCGGTGACGACGGTTCGAGACAGAGAGAGAATTATGGATTTTTTTTAATGTGATTTGGACTACAATGGGTCATTGTGGTCCAGATCGCTTGAAATTGTGCCGTTAAAAGAAACACTGTAACTATTTCCCTTCCTTACATATAGCAAGATAATTTTCGGGAGCAGTGACGTCACTCTCCACTCAATGTGATCCAAATTGCTCCAAACTGTTGTTGTTTGTTTGTGCTCAATTTGTGCCATTAAAAGAAACATCATGTTTTCCTTTCTGTGTATTAAACAAGATAGCTTTTGGGAGCCGTGAAATTGCGATTCCAGCACTGCAACTTCAGAAGCATCCTGGGGTGCTTTTTAAACAGTATTGAATGATTTCATATGCTAGACACTTGTTGGCTACTTTTCTTTAAAAACATTAATAAATGATATATACACACATATATATATATATATATATATATATATATATATATATATATATATATATTAGGGCTGTCAATTTAACGTGTTAATTCAGTGCGATTAATTTGACAAAAAATAACGTGTTAAAAAAATGTATGCCATTAAACGCAATGAGAAATGCAAGCTTGTAGTACCACCTGTTTACTCCAGAGGGCAGTAAGTCAAACTTCAGCTGCGTGGCAATGCGCAGTTTATATAGTGAAGAAAAACACCTTTGTGCAGCAGAACAACACAAACATGCGTTACGTTCTTGCGTTCAAGGCACTTGATGGAGCGCAAATCCAAACTAAGGGATCTCAATATGTGTTCTAAGTATTAAACTATATTTAACTTGACACAGTGACCTAAAAATGTTGACCTAAATTATGTTAATGACGCAACGCACACGAAACGCTACACAAGCATGTCTGCCGCAGGTGTAAATTGACGGGTCCTTAAACAAGCCCTCATAATAAATCTCCAACTGATTGACAAATTCACTTGTGTAATGGATTGCTGTGAACTGTGTGTCAATGATTGACTTATGATCAATAATATGGTAGTAAACAATACATTGTATTCTAAAGCTGCTTTTTGTACTGTTTTATCGATGATTAACTCTTCTGCTACATGAATGTAATGCACTTTAATTATCATAATATTTAATAATATGGGGTGCCAACTTCAAAGAGATGCTTTAGTACAGTATCTGGCAAACTCCTCATCTGCTCAGTACCTCAAGCGGTGAAGTATGGTGAGGCAAATGATGGTTGCTGCTAGTCGGGAGGCTGGTTCTGTTGACAGCATCATAATAACCAGCTCCCATCCTGGACACATCTTTCTTTCATTCTTTCTTTTTTTCAAAGCACTATTTAAAAAACAGTCCATTGACCAAAGTGCTGTACATTTTAAGAGCCACATACAAAAACATACATAATCATAATAAACATAACAATAAAACAACTAAAGGCAAAACGTAAAAGAAAACCCAAAGATGGAAATAGATATGACCAATCATAATTACCCTGCAGCATCAAATGTTAACGCTAGCCGATGCTCTTAAAAACGCATAACATTGGTGCCAGTCTGAGGTATAAATGTAAGCTATTCCAGCATTTAGGAGCTGCTGTCATGATACAACACAGACACAGATAGACAGTTGAATCCAGTAGTGGGAGCTTTATTGAAGATGGTCAATTCTCAGGTAAGTCAATAGTAGTTGGTAACTTAGCTTATAGTGAGTTTGTGTTTCCATGAAAACTGCAGACAAAGCACCACTCAGGAGAGCCGTAGTTGGAAGAAGTGCCCTTGGGGGGATCGTGGAGAAGGAATTTGAGGATTCTGATGAAGGTTAACGTAAGTATATCTGCTGATAGATGGAGGGGGCGAGTATTTATAGAGGGAATGTGATTTCGCGACAGATTAAGATCAGGTGTGAGTGATTCATAGATTAATAATGAGAGGGGGAGTCCAGTGTGCCACTGCAAATGCTTGATCTCCTGTCGTTTTCCATCTGGTCCTAGGAATCATTAAGTCAACAGGTCAGCTGACCTTAAAGACCATTTTGGCTCATATATCTTAATCCTCTGGGGTCTGAGGGTATTTTGGGCCCTGGAGAAGTTTTGACATGCCTTGACATTTGTGCTTTTTTCAGTTTCTTAAAAACATATTAATGGCTAAAGTCTGATAACACTGTATTCAGCACAAACTGGGCTACAATAATATGTGAGCAACATGCATGTACAGGTTTGTATTTTTGAGAAAATAACGTTTATGCATGGTTTTTGAAAAAACTAAAATTTTAAGTCACTGAAATAAGGTCATATAACACATACTAATCATTTGTCCACAAGACTTTTGAGAACTGGATCTTGTAGCCTAGAGTTTTTGCTACAAAATGATGTGAAAACTATCCTGATCACTTATTCATACAAAACAATATAGTAATTGAACTTTTGTAAGACACTTTTAGTGTTGATAGGTAATATGCGAGGAGGCGTGAATGATCATGAATATTCATTGTAATTCACACATGAGAGACAAAGACCTCCCCTGGGCCTATCAATGAGGAATGTGACAGAAAGAGAATGAATGTGAGGAGACTTAATGATCAAAATCAAGTTTCAAGTTAAAAGAAGTTAAAGACTTTACTTAATTTTAAACCTACACTACCGTTAAAAGAAGTCTCTTCTGCTCACCAAGACTGGGTTTATTTGATCCAAAATACAGTAAAAACATTGTGTGAACTCATTTTACGATTTAAAAGAACAGTTTTCTATTTGAATATATTGTAAAATGCAATTTGTGATCAAAGCAGAATTTTCAGCATCATTACTGCAGTCTTCAGTGTCACATGATCCTTCAGAAATCATTATAATATGATGATTTTCTAATATGGGCATATTTAAAGTGCATTTTACTCATTTACACCTGAACAGATATTTGCAAGCACAAGCTTTGTTGATGATAATGAGGCATTATAAACACTAGATAAAATATAATCTAAACATTCATATTATTTTTATATCATATTACATATAATATTTATATCATATAGCATACAATTTAAATGCCTGCTTTAGCCGAAACAAAATTTACATGTAACTAAAACTTACTTATTAGGACATATTTAAAATTGCAATACTGTGAATCCTGACTGGCAAGTCTGGAAACAGTCCCACTAGTAAAATATGTACATGTTTATATAAAATAGCATGTCAGCTAATGAAAACTAAATTACTTACTCGTCTGAAATTGTATCTTCGGCTGGATCAAGTCTCTCTTCAAAATACAAATGTTCATCGGAGTCCCGCTCTTCTTCTGAGGAAAATGTGGACTCTTCCGTACTATCCTGGAGCTTTCTCGTCTGTGTATCGTTACAAATACGCAGAAAAGTTGAGTTGTGTTGTGTTTACATTAAACCTCACAGTCGGGGCGTGTACATTTTCATTGATCATCTCAGCACATTAGTGTATGAATGGCGCGCTCTGCTGGTGGGTGTGATCACATTACAGATAATTAGATAGCCTAGTAAAAATGTACATCGCTTTGTTTCAAACAGATTGCATTGCAGGAGAATATTTGCTTTAAATTAGAATTGTTTTATTTAAAAGTAGACATTTTAAAGCTTTCTTTAGACATATGTTTCATATTTGTGTGATAAGTATTCGCAGAGTTTCAGTTCATTTTAGTGATGTGTTTCTGAAATATTAAGTATATATAAATATATTAAGTTGTTTCTGCTGTAATGACGAAAATATCCAGCAGGACGCACCGGCGTGTCCGTCGACCCCAGAGGGTTAAGTAAATCCACAAATATGGGGGAGCTAATTGTGCAGTGATTTATAAATAAAAACCAACAGTTTAAAATCGATTCTATTCTGAATCGGCAGCCAATGTAAGAGAAATAAAGAGGAGAAATATGGTCTCTCTTGGGCTACCCGTGAAAAGCCTCATTTTGAACCAACTGTAAACGGTTTAATAATGATTTGTTAATACCCACGTATAGCGAGTTACAGTAGTCTAACCTTGTGAAAATAAAAGCATGAATGACTTATTCCAAATCACTTGTAGACAAAAAAGGCTTCACTTTCACTATTAATCTCAGGTAATAAAAAGATTTTATTTTATTTTATATATATTTAAAAATGCTGTACATGTTGTAAATTTTGTAAAAATAAAAAAAATATAGATACAAAAAGTATGATTTTCCCATATAATTAACAGTTATTATATGATGTTATATATATTATTATGTATAAAAAACTGTAATCAGGCATTCTCAGTATTCCCTGCATGGCCCATTACATTTTATTATATTTTATTACAATAGTTATGGTTCTTTGGGGTGTTCTGTGTTATATCTGATGTACTGTAGTTAATGTTTATTACATAATTAAAATAAATGCTTCACATGTGTTAACTTTAAATTAAGGAACATTGTCATAGGTTACTAATGTTGAAAAGTGTTATTGAGCATTTATAACATGTGAGGTAGAATGGCTCATTATTTGGCAGGTATTGCATAAAAGTTACCCTTTTATGTATGTTATTACAACCACATGTCAGTGATTTATAATGTATTTGAAAAAAAATAAAAAACTAGTCATTACTGAACCCCTTAAAGCCTTAACAAAGGAAACATTCATGTAAAGTGTTACCACTTTTGGCATTTACTTTTGACCAACCCTGTTGTAAATGTTTAAAATGTTTAAAATGTACATGCAGCTTTTTGCATAATACATTCTCGGCTCACATTGGGATTCAGGTAAAAGTTACATACATGTGGATTACGTTTAATTTAGTCCAGTCAGATACACTGGCAAACAACACTGCAGGTCACTTTTGCATTGCTTTAAAGGACAGAGAGACATAATATGACTCTCTTGCATACCGCTAGATGATTAGAGGCCCTTCATCGCTAAAACGAACTCTACATTTTCCAAATGAGTTACCCCGCCTGCACAAATGATCATGCTGCATGACATGAAGTGTTAAATAAGCTTCTGGCCCAAGCCATTCATTCTACTTTGTGGCTTCAATGTAATGTGTGTCCCACCATGAAAATCGTATTTTCCACCCTGGGCAGGTAAACAACATGCTAGGCTAGTCTGTATGCAAGTTTAATACAGACTTTGAATAAATGCTTTCGGATTTAGGACTGTCTGATAGACTTCCTCAAGGGTGTCCATGTATGAAAGCAATTCTAGTTTGTTTGCTTTTTCTTTTGAAGTGAATGTTTATGGAAAGATATAATGTGTTTTTTTTTATGGAATGGAAATAAATAGCTGTAAAAATCTGTAAACATGACCAATGTCTTTTACTATAAATCATAAGTGTGTCACATTATGAAGTTTTACATAAAAATATGCAAGCAGCCATTAGTGGAGACCAATTTGTATAGAAAGCTAGAATATGGATTTAATGACTTCTGTTCATGATCAATCCAAAGAGCCATGCTTTGCCTTGTTTTCTCTGATCTCTCCAGAGTAGGACAGAGTAGCTAAAAACTGTACTCAAGTAAAAGTACAATTACTTTAAAAAATAATTACTTGAGTAAGAGTAAGAAAGTATCCAATTAAAAGAGTACTCAAGTAGTGAGTAACTCATTAATTTCACAAATGACATAATGGACGTTAACGCCCCTATATTCCATTACATAATACACATTGAACATGTATTACAGAATTATTATTATTATTCATGGAATTTCTGTCATCATTCACCATCATGTTGTTCCAAACCCATATTACTTTCTTTATTCCATGCAAAACAATAAGGAGATATTAGAAGGAATGTTTGCCTGTGTCACTATTTACTTTCAGTTAATGGGATTTTTTTCTCCATATTATAAGTGAACGGTGACCAAGACTTTCAGTTTCTTTCAGTACATTCTGTCTAAAGTCTTTTGTGTTACACAGAATACAGATGGTCACATGGGTTTGGAAGAACATGAGGGTAGGGAAATGATTAAATTATGGCTGAGCTATAACTTTAAAGGGATGGTTCACACAAAAAAAATGATCTCATCGTTTACTCACCCTCATGCCATCCCAGAAATATGACTTTTTTAAAATATGTGATTTTTAGAAGAATACTTCAGTCAGTAGAATGCAAGTGAATGGGTGTCAAAATTGTGATGCTCCAAAAAGCAATCATAAAAGTCATTCATAGTTAAATCCAATAGTTAAATCCATATCTTCAAAAGTGATATGATAGGCATGGGTGAGAAACTGATCAATATTTGTCATTTTTTGCTAGACATTATTCTGCCTGCCCAGCAGGGGGCGATATGCAGAGAAGAATGTGAATCACCAAAAACACAAGAAGAATGTGAAAGTGATTTTTCGTCTCATCCACACCTCTCATTTTGCATCTGAAGATTTTTTTATTTAATTGTTTTTATTTATTGCTTGCATAAAATACAAAAAAGCCACAGTAAACATAAAACTTAATACATAACGTCAAAGCTAAAGAGCAGCACAAACAAAAAATAAAAATTATATAATATAATATAATATAATGCACATAATAAACAGAGGTAAATGACCAAGGGATAACAAAAATAAATAATAATAAAAAATAACTAAATAGATAAATAAAAAAGACTAAAATAATATTGTACAAGGGGGTTAATTATCAAAGTATGTCTCCAAAAGTTTACACAATTTAAGGGCTTTTTTATTATGCATACATTTTAAGGATTTGAGGAAGATCGCCAATTCTTTCTCGAAATGCATGAGAATGGGAGGATACTTAAAAAATCTAGATTTATGTATAAAGTAATTGGCCAAAACCACAATATTATTAACCAAAAATTCAACATCACCATTGAGAAAAAAGACCCCATATTTTATAGATGTAAAATGAAAGTCAGGTATTACATATTTCAAAGTTAACCAACCAATTTGTATGAGTAAAATAAATGTTCTAATGACTCTATGTGCTTCACAGAAGGTGCACTGATTGCAGTCCATATTAAATCTATGTCTAAGGAACTCATTACAAGGATATATGTCATTAATCATTTTAAACTGAACCTCTTTAGCCTTTGGTAGAAGAGGGAAAGAAAGAAACCTTGTTCTAATTTGAATCCGTTTCTCCTTACAAAAATCAAAAACGAGGGGTCACTTTCTGACATGTAAAGGGAAGGTCTGTGCATTTACAAATGTTCTTAATACCTTATTAAGCTTGAATTGGAGTTTAAAGATACTAAAGTATAAACATAAAAAAATACAATAATGTACATTTTATTTTATGTGTTTACTCTTTATTTTAACATATATATGTATTGTATTAATATATTATTTATTATCACAGCCACTCTCTTTGCCATATGATCACTTTGCATGCGCAGAAATGCTGTCTGTTTGCGCTTCAGTTGTCAATCATGCGAACGACAGAGCAAAAGACATAAAGTACACTTAACTTGGATGTTTACATGGATTTATACAATTAATCAGCCCGAAGTAGCTGTGATATTAACCAGTAACCCCGCGAGGGCATGAGGTAAATGCGTAAATACTGCTCATGACATGCAAACGTGAGACAAAGCACACTGATATATTTTCTGCACTGATTTAAAAATGTATACTTAAAAACTGATGTCATGAGAGCCCAGTTACAGAATCATCCTAAAAATGACCATCACCATGTCACAGAAAAGCTTGCTTTATCATTAGAGCCCCAACTTACCTCAGTGTGCTGCCCTACATTGGAGCTGCAATTTTAATCTTAAAATATCTGCTTGTCTTGGTGTAAAATGGTGTTGCATGACGAAACTATTCTTTTTTCACTGTGTGTAGCGAAGAAAGTGTTTCACTAGTTAGAAGAGCTTGATGCTGCAGCAGTAATAAACTCGTCTTGAGTGACAGCCTGTGACTGCACACGCAGCTGTGTGAACTTCCGCTGTCGTAAAAGTCCCATTTAATAATATCTCAATAAATTACGCATTCATTCAAATTAAGCCCAGTAATGTAATGACAAGAAGCCGGCCCATTGTAATTAAGTAAATGTAATCTTTTTTTTTTTTTTACTTGAGTGAGAGTAAAAAGTACCCACTTTTAAACCTACTCTAAAAGTTTTTTTTTTTTTAAGTTACTCAATTAAATGAAACAGTTTAAATGTAGTGTGTTACTACCCACCTCTGGATCATTCACTGTTCTTTGTAACACTTAAAGTTATATGAATAACCTTTTTCTAGATGCATTTGGTTCTTAAATTGCTTAATAACCTATAATGAAACATCAATAACTTTGATTAATCCACAAAGAATAATAAAAAAAGGTTATAATGTTTCATTATTGTACATAGTATTGGTATAATAATGGGTTTTGTATCGTTATAGTATTGGTTTGTGTTCTTTGAAGCACTTGTACATAGACTGTTTTCTAAATAACTTTTTTGTGGAATTTTTAAAAGGTCCTCCTTTGACATCAGACTGTAAACCCTTGTATTTTTATGAATCCTTTATTTTTAAGAGCCACCTCAGCTTTCTTTTGTGTACTTTTTTTAGATTGTGGAGAAGAAGGAAGATTGGAAAATTCAAGTAGTTTCTGGGCATATGGGGTCCTAAACTGTTTCCTACTTGGAACCTACAATCTTCAACAAATTTGAACATATTAACTTAAAATTGGAATATATTAATTACACTATACGCCAAAAATTTAACAATAAATAATAACTAAGTAATTGAACAATAAATGACTATATATATAAGTACTGTAAATAATTAATTAAAAAAATACCTTTCTCTGCAAGGCTCCATGGTGACTCAGGGCCCTAAGTAGCCACTCATAATGCTTAAAGTTATTATCAGACTGATCTTATGAAAATTATGTGACTGTGGCAACATTTTTGCAAAATAATATTTCTTGGTTCATTACATGCATCACTGCAGTTTCATTATGAAATGTCTACTGAGGGGATATGAATCCTGAGGTTGAGACAGGGAAACATATAGAATAATATTAGCATTGATGCCATTAAATTTATTGAGTTATTAATTATGAGAAATGTTTCTGAGAAATGTATGTAACTAAAGCAGCCGAATTGTGAGTTTGATGGATAAATTAGGTGTACGCCTGGCTAAATAGATGAGTATTTATTCTAGACTTAAACTGAGTGAGTGTGTCTGCATCCCGAACATTGTTAGGGAGACGTTTCCATAGATTTGGAGCCAAATAGGAAAAGGATCTACATCCTTTTATGGATTTTGATATTCTAGGAACTATTAATGGGCCAGAATTGTGTGATTGTAATGCACATGATGGAATATAGTGTGACAGAAGTTCACTTAACCTGTTGATACGCAATATCACCACACTCGGGAGTGACGTCACTCTGCTTACATTTACAATATAATTTACCATCTATAAATGTAATTAATGTTAACAAATTATACATCTTTTCAAAGGTCTAAGGGTTCCACATTGATATCCTATCTCTGTTTCACGATAGCAATGCTCCATAAACAGCAATTTAGTTATTTGTGCCAGGAGTACAAATGAAAACATGCAATATCAAAACGGGACTTAATACCTTTGTTATGAAAACGCGCTTGCCAGTTCGCCACACTTGGGTCATTTGTCCATGTCATGTGTTCATTGAAAAACATCAAATAGCACTTTTTGTCCATAAAAGTGATACATCTGAGAAATATTGATGTATTCTCCATTGTTTACATGAGATCTCGCCTGAAAGAATTACCCTTTGTCATCGTTCTTCAACAACCTATGCAGTCTGAGCAGCATTCATGTTGTAAAACTGTATATGATCTTATATATTAGAGTATTGTAAACAAAATGAGCCTGTCTTCAAAGTCTATTTTTAAAAATGCGGCGTAGTTTTATTCATAATAGCCAGGAAGTGCGGTCCAAATTTGTGTCATCTTGAAAGGCAGAGCCTTAATTTTACTCTGTATACCGGCAGCAATTTTCAGAGAAAAAGCTTGCAGGAACCTAATTTTTGTTAGATCATCTTCAAATATGAAACGTAACTTCTTTAGTCTTGTGGCTTTGAGAACATTGTATATCTGGGTTGTCTTGGCACTTTTATTATTGTTTTTTTAGATTATAAAAACATGTTCAGCACAAAATATTTCTAATACTATAAACTTCAGCTTCTCTAACTTTAAAAACTAACAACATATATTAATTCTGTCTTCTTTCTAAAGATACTACAACTGTGTTCATACTCCAAAGGGTTCAGAAAATACAACCATTTAAGTTCAGCTATGTCATTTTCATGGTTTGTGCTCAAAAAGGGGTGCGTATCAACAGGTTAAGCACTGTGGAGCTAGAACATTCACATCTTTGTATATAGTTAACAGACTTTTAAAATGAATGTGAATGTGTAGCATGTGTAATGAATGCATTACAATAATCTAGTCTTGAGGTCATGAATACATGAATACATGTTTTTGGTATCAGCAATACAGAGCATGTGTCATAACATAGCAATATTTCTGAGGTGAAATAATGCTGTTCTACAAACAATGGAAATTAGATTTTGGTATCAAATATAACATTAAGTTCTTTGCAGTAGATGACGAGGTAACAGACCCATCGTCGGAATTGAGTTGAAGCAAATTTCTGGCCATCCAAACTTTCATTTCATTTATACACTCTGCTAATTTGGAGAATTGTGAAATTTATTCGGGTTTATAAGATATATAAAGTTGGGTATTGTCAGTATAACAGTGGAAACTTATTCCACGATTCCTAATCATATCTCCCAGGGGAAGCATATATAAGAAGAATATCAGAGGCCCAAAAACTGATCCCTGTGGCACTCCATACTTAACTTTTGTTTGATTTGACAATACCTCGATTACACATACAAAGTGGTAGTGGTCTGATAAATATGACCTAACCCATGCTAATGCAAGTCCACTAATGCCAACATAATTCTCCAGCCTATTAAAGAGAATGTTGTGATCTATGGTGTCGAAGGCAACACTAAGATCTAAAAGCACTTGAAGAGAAATGCAGCAGAGATCAGATGATAAAAGCATGTAACTGTGATAGGGCCTAAATCCTGAATGAAAGTGTTCATATATACCATTTCTCTGAAGAAATTAACATAGTTGGGAGGTCACAACCTTTTCTAGAATTTTCTTCATAATTGGGAGATTTGAAATCAGTCTATAATTAGCAAATTTTTCAGGATGAAGCTGTGGCTTCTTAATAAGCGGTTTGATAACTGCCATTTGAAATTTTTTTGGGACATGTCCGAAGGATAGCGAGGAGTTAATAATAAAAAGAGGTTCTAAGATTACAGAGAATACACTCACATGTAAGAGCTTAGTTGTATTGGATCTAACATATATGTTGTGACTTGATTTTATTGTCAAGTTTTGTTAGCTCTTCATGAACTATGACAACGAAAGATTGAAGTTGCTCATGTGGAAAATTATGAGACACTGTTTTCTGAGGTGCTCTGACTGTTGACTGCATAATTCCAATAGTATTTCTTAGAAATGTATATTTTATAATTACTATTGTGCTGCGACAGAATATCTGGTTCAGTCGATGCTTTATTCCTAACCAATTTAGGCACATTACTGAAGAAACACCTAAGAGTGTATTTATATTTTCTGTTATTATAGCAAGTTCTTCTAGCCTTTTTGGCTTACTGAGTATGTGAGACAATTCTAGAAGTTTTTAGTGAAGCTAACTTTAGTGGTCGAAATAATAGTTCTACCTGAAAGATAATGTGGTGAAGATTGAGTGACATTATCAGATCGCAGCAAACAAGAGACGGGGTAATAATAATAATAATAATAATAATAATAATAATAATAATAATAATCTGCATTATTAATAATTAGCCTTAGCAGATGCCATGACTTACCGCAGTTGTTTGTTGTTGTTGTTGTTGTTATGGTTGTTCTTGAACAGCGAGGGTTTGAGATTGATGTGGTTCAGTTTAGTTCCTGATCAGCAGAGGTTTGAGCTTGTGGCAATAATCCGTGTAAAACACAGATGAGAAACCGAATGCACGCAGTCGAGATGCGAGAGTGGGAAAAAGAAAATTAAAAAAAGAAAAAACAGGTGCGCAAGGTAAAATACATGCAGTTGAAAAGTGGAAAAAACTAAGCATGGGGTAAAATGGCAAAAGATAAAACAATGAACGGATAAGAAGAATAAGCGATGCTAAGCAGGCTAGCAAGCTACAAACATAGATGTAGTGTGCCTGCAACTGGAACTGGTTAACTAGATAATTTCCTTAATCGCTGATGTGGACATAAATGTGGTCAACTTTAAGAGACGGATCAAGAGCTCCAATGTGAAATCATCACTCCAGGTCAGGAATTTCACATCACACTCAGGTTTAGGCTATAAATTAATACATGGGAAACACGTGTGATTCAAACGATACAGTAAAAATGGTACATAATGTCATATCTTAGTTAATGTTTCACTTGACAAGCTCTAGACATGCACAATTAACCCTTACCAGCCAGAGCATTCAAATTTGGGAACAATTATTCCCATGGATCCAGTCTCAATATCTTCGATGTCCAATCACTGATTTTATTTCTGAAAACTGCCAGATACTGACAATATAATCTAAAAACACATATGATTGGTAAGGGGTTACTGGGCATGAATAATAAATTCATCATCATCGTCATCCTCCATTTGCCTGGGCGGAGCCAGAGAGCATATCCCGGGAGATTTCAAATTGAAAACTAATAGGTAAGTCAAGTTATTTGACATATGTTGTCAATATTGTCTATTGAAAGTCAAAACATTTTAGTTACGAAGCATTTATTTGTAGGAGTAATGCTACTTATTTCTGGAATAAATGACATGACCATCTGCGTTCATTGGACAACTATCCTCTATTTTTAAGCAAATTTCTGTGAAACTTGTTAAATAAACACTGGCAAGCAATACTATGTACATTTTTTGCTAAATATCAAGAACTTTTTAGGGCCAATTTTGTCATTTGTGGAAGAGAGTCAAACCTTTTAAGTTATGATGCATTTCTTTGTAGTAGCGCTAACTAGTTTTTCTTCTGGAAAAAACTCTTCTTTTATATAAAGGTTTTTGTGGCAGTTTCTGTGAAACTTGCTAAATAAACATTAGCTAGCAATACTATGTACATTTTTAACTAAATATCAATAACTTTGATATTTGATATGGAAAAATCCACCTAAATTAGTGTGAGGCAGAGAGCAGACACTTTTCAGACTTTTTTTTTTTTACGCTGTTCAGACCTTCTTGGAAACTGGCCTGCTAGTTAGATAAGTTATCTAGCTTGTTGATTTTCCCATGTAATAAAAAAAATTTGTAGATATCTTTGTTTAATTTAGCAGATAGCTTACCCATCCATCACACTGACAAGATTTTAGATTGTGTGAAGCTTCCTGTTCACAAAGAAAGTGTGAGAGGGCTGTCTGCAGTTGGACATTCTGGTTAGACTATTCCGTGTACAGATTTGTGAAGAACACACTGCTGGCTAACAATTTTGTACTTTTTTCTGTTATAGAGATGGATAGAGACTATGGCTCCCTGCTCAGCACCGTCAAGAGGAGGCTGCTGATGAGCTTAATTTCATAGCAGATGAGGGCATGGCTCATGAGGGCATGAGCACACAGAAGGAAGATCACCTGGACCAGGAGCTACTGCAGGAAGACCCGGACACGAGGAGATGGAGGATGAGATGGAACCTGATCCCCAGCCAAGACCATCAACTGGGTATTTATGAATGTGTATGTATAGTTTGTTTCAATTGCTCATATGACTGATACTCACAGTAACACTAACACAGTTACTCTTGTTATTTTAGGAATGGCTAGCCATTCTCGCACTGGTCCCAAATCAGCTAGAAAGTGTTAACACTTCCCTGACTCTTTTTGTTATGCCTCGTATTCTGACATCGATTCACAGGCACCAAAACCTCTCACATTTAAGCCTGACCGTCCATTCGGTATTGACTTAGGTAGCGTGCGTCAGGCTTTGCAGTCAATCTCCAATATGATGTGAGAAATTGACTTTTTTATGCTGTTTTTTACTAAGGCTGTAGTTGCTGAAATATGCAGCTTTACAAACCATCAAGGATGAATTGTCTGTCATATTCCAGCTACGAAGGGGCTTGGATGGAGGTGACCCCCAATAAATTCGACACTTTTCTTGAGTTGCTCATTTACATGGGGTTTTCAATTCTCCCTGATTCCTATCGTCATTGGAAAACCAAGTCACTTCAGGGCTCATGGGCGAGGGGATTATGTTGCGTGACCGCTACAAGGCTCTTTTAGCAGCTCTACATGTTGTAGACTATACCACTGAGGATAATCAGCATAGCCTTAGGAAGTTGCGTTATTATGGACCACCTCAATCCAAAATGCATGCAGCTCTTTCAGCCTAACCAAAATCTTGCAATAGATGAATGTATGGTCAAGTCTAAAGCTCGGTCAGGATTTATACAATACATGAATTGCAAGCCTACTCAGTGGGGTTTTAAATGATGGCTTTTTAAACCCTTTGCCACCTAAGTATTTTAATCGTTACTGCAGCCATTCAAAGTCCAGGGCCACAATGTTTGGTTTGACAACTTTTACTCATCCACAGCACTTATGGTTAAGTTGTTAGCAATGGGAACTAATTCCTGTGGGACATGCAGGGTTAATCGTAAACTGTTTCCTGCTGAATCTAAAAACATCAAAAGATGGGAACGCAAGACAGCTTGTGGGCATATGAGGTGGTGTATGTTTGAGGGGAATATACTTGTAATTCAGTGGAAGGACACTCGTGCAGTTACATGCCTCTCCAATTTCAACAATGCAAATCGCTGAACCAAAATTACTAGGTTTGTAAAAAAATTATGGTGACTGAACAAAAGGAGTAGCCCTCCAGCCCACTGTCATCAGCGATTATAACAAAAACATGGGCGGTGTTGATAGGTCAGACCAAATTATAAAATCTTACATCCTACAAAAAACTCAGAAGTGGTGAAGACTCTTTTTTTTCCACTTCATAGACATTCCCGTTGTCAATAGTTTCATATTGTTTAAGGGATGGCAACATATTCATGCGGCACCAGGGGATGAGTGTAGACCGGTGAACTTAACCCAGATAGATTTCAGAGAAAACATGGTTCGTCAGCTGGGAGGTATCGATATTCACGCAAGTTTCCCTTTGCATACACTAAAGCCTGTTGTCCCTCATTTGCATCACTCCATGCAGCCCATGTCCCTAAATTTCCTCTTAGAGATGTTGGCTATGCTATTGGAAAAGTAGGACTGAAAATAAAACTAAAGTAGCTTGTTGCACACCGGAATGTACTGGCAAAACACTTCACGATAGGCACTGTTTTCAGTCTTGGCACTCAGCTGAGTGTTTCGCAAAGAGGCCTAGGTTTGGCTGTGTTTACTGGTGTTGTCGTCCTTCCCTCTTTTCTCTTCTTCCCTCCACAGGTATTGAAGTTGAGAATTTATGAATTTATATATATTCTGTTCCTGCATACTTTATTAAAAATGTATTTACTGTAGATAGTGCGAAAGTTTGATTTAGTATGTTTTGCTGCGTAATGAATGTGTAATTCTAATGTTCAAATTAAATAAAGTGTGTGTTTTATTGAACACATAAAATGTATATTTCAGTGTTTGTGTCCTTCAATTTTAGATGCAATCTCAATTTATTATTACAGGTGGTCAAAAGGAGTATTTTAGGAGTGGTCATGTGAAATGTATCTTAACATGTTTCATTCTGTTTTCCCACGAATCACTAGAATGTTCATAACTTTTAAACAATATATTATATTTCTAATCTGTCTGCTATTCTACATTTCCCACAAAATTATGTATATGTCATACACTCTAAATTTGCCTCTAGCTTGTATTTAAAATAGTTGAAATTGCAGTTGTCTGATGAAGTATGGTGGCCGGAGAAGACTTTTGTAAAAATTGCTGTGTGAAATCTTATTGATTAAGGATTATTAGTTCTAATAATACATATTCATTTGAAAGCCTTGAAAGCTACAGTTCATTTGTGTGATGTTATAAGAATATGAATATAATATGAATTTGGATATGAATATTATATTCTGGCACAGAATGGAATTTTCTGAATTTTGGGCTCAGGCAGGAAAGGGTTAACAGAGACTGTGCCCATCCATCTGAAATCACAACGTTCGCATTTTCATTCATAAGGTTTACACTTTAGAAATATTGGCTGTACAGATTCATAAATTCTTTGTTATTTTGGATGAGTTTATTTAAAATGTTGCTTTATCTTTTTGCCTCTTGGATAAACAGTCATACAAATATATATATTTTTTATTATTCGGATGAATCAGTTATTTGATTTGAAGTCATTATTCATGTCTTTCCAAATAAGGTATTAGGCTTTGGGCACATCCCTAAGTTTTATGTGTATTATGAGACATTTAACTGGTTTAGAGACAAAATCAGAAATCACACATCTCTATAAACTGCATGTGCCTAAACAGAGTTATAGTTTATTCAGACAATTCAGTTGTTGCCAAGCAACAGAAATCATTTGGCAAAGAGCTGTCGGTGGATGGTAACAACTGTTGGGCACATTACTTAAATGAATCAACTACAGGGCACAGATTACCTTTTTAAAATTGCAATCAGATTACTTTACTGATTACTTAATGTGAAAGTAATCAGATTACAAATAACATTACATTGAAGTTACCAAACCTGTGAAAAATACAAATAGCAACACCCATAGTTCTTTCAGTAATCTAAATTGATTGGTTTTGTTCATGTCAAAAATATTTAATATGACTGAATCAACCTGAATACATTAGGTTATACCAACAAAATTATTTTTTGGTCTGGATCAAGTAAATAACTTACATAAATAACAATTGCATGTATCTACTTTTTACAGTCTAGAGGCAAACCTGTACAATTGCATCTGGCAAAAAAGCTGTCATCCAGAAAGTCCATCCATTCAAAAGTGCCAAGGATTTGGACATGTGAACCTCTAACTTTGGTAGGATGGTGCTATTATACTAATTATCTTCACCTTGTAAGATATCCAAGGCAGTTGCAAGGGGCTTCAGCATTGTGCAATATTCCCTCAAAAAATAATACTCTTTTTCTGTGAAATATCTTATCCCCATTTGATTGCAAAGAGTGTTCAAAGCTGCACTGAGTGCAATCTCAGTGATGCGTGAGAGTGCATCATGGAATGAGTTTCATCTTGTTGCAGTGGGGGCAATGAGCTTCCTTCTGGTTACATCTTCAGCTAGCTCTGAGGCCACTGTTGAATGGCTGGCTTTGATCCACAGACCAGAACACTTGCCAAAGACAATTCTGTATATAGTTCTGGATATGTTTTTGGTTGTTAGCAATTTATCTACATCATTACATGACACCAAGTTAAGCATTTGGAAACTAACAGCTCAGGTGAGGGGGAAAAGTGAACTGTCCATCTGAATCAGAGGTGAGAGCCTGACACTGTATTTTCAGCAGGTTTATACAGGCTTTTAGGATATTCGATCCATTGTCACTGTGACTTTACCTGACACTCCACATGCTGCATCTGATGCATCTGTCACAGGTATCTTTGTATTTAAGTCTCTAAATGACTTCAACACCACAGTCGACAGGGCTAGCATTTCCTCCACAATATATGCTGCTACAACTATCTTCATCTGCTGTAGAGATACCTTCCCTCCCGATCCTAAAACAAAAATCTAGTCTGGCTGGTTAAAGTGAGATTGGGCCACTCTCTTCTTGGGCCTGGCAATCCTCCTTAGCAATGAGTTTTGCCATAGAATGCTCTCTGTTTAAGCACTTTGAAGAATTGCTTGTCGATTTAAGAGTGGTAGAAAATTCTTTGGAAATTGCATTTCACAGTAAGGCTTTTGTTTTTATGCTCAATGAAATCAAAATGATGTCTGTATTTCCATTTGAAGAAACAACCACACTCCTTTCATCTGCCATCGTTTTGATGTTTGTCCTCTATGGTGGTTAATTAGAGTGCATACTCATTAGCTGACAGCAACGTAAATAGAAGTACTTATGTAGGAACGTGATTCATTTTAAAATGTATTCTACTTCATTAATAGGAACTACTTTATATTAGGTGTCTTTAACTACTATGTACATAAGCATTTGATACAATGTACTTAAGTATAAATGTGTTGTTGCATTGTATTAAATGTAGAGTGCATTGTAAAAACATGTAATTAAATCTGTAGTTACACTGTTAACCTTACCCTTAACCCCTAACCCTAATACAAAACCTACCCATACCTCTTCCTCAGTAGCAGCAAATGTAACATATGTGATAATTTTGCAGAACAATATGTAGTTGCACAATAAATACATTGTATTGTATGTAGTTGTTAGGAATATTTTGGATCTGGTCGCGATCTCCAATTCCCCCGGTCCCGTCTACCCATGTTCGTGCCCAGTGAGGTGCAGTCGTGAGTCTGAGTCTCTGTAGACTTCGCGAAGGAAATAGAAAGAATGACACACACACACACTCGGTCTGTATTCAATCTATTCAATGTTTATTAGAGTCGGCAAGTCATTTATATTTTCATGAGACAATAAACAGCCAATGGGAAAGCAGTAACAAGGCCTAGGGTCACACACACATGGAGCAGAACAGCATGTACAATTTCATATTTCTCACAGTAGTTTAATGTAAGAACAGTAGTTGAAGACACCAAATATAAAGTGGGACCAATTTATAGTATTGCCTTTGCAACAATTGTGTAATCCATGTAATGTAAATTGTATTAATGTTAGTAACTTTATTCAGATTACATGGATTTAAAATGTAACACATTACATTACTGCATTATTACAACATATAATTAGAATACAGTTACTCCCAACACTGTAATGCGTTTCTCCCAACACTGATGATAATGGAAGTACATTTATTATGAGGGGATAATTCAGGATACAGGAAATAAGGCAGGTCTCAAATTATGTTATCTGACTTTAGACAGAGACAAGGTGAGGAATTTTGATGAGTGCTGAACCAGGAAGTTTTTATCTCGCATTTGCAGATAAGGTGAGAGCTCTAATCCTAAAGCAATTCGCACTTCTAACAAAAAAGTTTCCAAACTGGCTGATACATGGACAAAAGGAAACACTTTTATGAAAGAATATGACACATTTAGCACAGGTTAAAAGTGAAGTGCATACTTTTTGTCATCTCATGAATTGCAATTCACTTTGAAAGTTTACAGATTGACTCTTAGGGGCAACTTTTGTATTGACTCTTAGGGGCAAATTTTGTATTTATGTATTACATTGTTTCACATAACAATGTAATAAAATTGCTATGGGAGTGGTGGTGGCATAGTGGGCTAAAGCACTGCACTGCTAAGCAGAAGGTTGTTGGTTCGATCCCCACAGCCACCAAGGGGAAACAAACTATGACAAAGGGGAAACAGACTTCAACAAAGGGGAAATATCCCCACAGCCACCACTATTGTGTCCTTGAGCAAGGCATTTAACTCCAGGTTGCTCCAGGGGGATTGTCCCTGTAGTAAGGGCGCTGTAAGTCGCTTTGGATTAAAGCGTCTGCCAAATGCATAAATGTAAATGTAAAATACGACCCTTACTGATTGTCTTATAAAGAATGTGAAAAGCTCTTGTTTTGGAATTTGAATACAGTTTTGCTAGAAGAGTACATGGAGACAAATAGATTGTGATTTTTAGAGGGCATTCAACCCATTTCCATCATCAATGATGCACAGCTCTTTAAGTAGCCCTGTAATAAATACCACTTTTCTTGGGTTCACATTCAACACACTGTCCTCAAGATCAGCTGGATGATCCATTGCTGCTCAGGGTCATTTGCATAAATGAATTATTTTAACATAAAAAATAAATCCTGAATAATAAATGTATTATTTCACCTAAAGCAAATCTAATCATGACAAATGATGCTTCACCAGGTATTATTATCAGCCTGTGAATTTCTAGTTCCCTTATATAACCTTTGCAGAGCAAGCCATGGGGACAGCCATTTTTCCCCATATTCTCTCAGTCTCCACAAGCATCACTTTAATTTGTCAACAACAGCACCAGCTAATCATGTCATATTGCTGTGTCTGAAACCTAAGGAAGCTGCCTTACTGCCCAGTCAGTCATTCATTTTATACGAATATATATCCTTAGGAAAGTGGTTTTAGACAAAGCATCATAATGTCATGTCCAATGATTTTCTATAGAAGACATTTAAGTAAACTTTACACCATGCAGAAGTGATGTGCTAAAGTGATAAGTAATAAAAGATCTTCCATGGAAATTTTCGGTCCTAAAAGCCATGTCAGCGACAAGTGGCAAGACATTTTTTTTGATCACTTGGATTCTATTTATGCTGCATCAAAAAGTTTAGCTCCACCTACACTAAGATCGAATTAGTCTAAAACCCTGCACTAACTGTACTTTAAACATTAATCATGTTCTTAAACTTGACAGTATAATAAACAACAAAACAAATATTTAATGACTACAATCCTTATTTCTATTTTTCCAATCATAAATTGAAAGAAAAAAAAAGACGAAAAAAGGTAGGTCATTTTTTTTTACCTACCTTCAAAATCCAATCAGATCGTAGTAGACACGGGGCTCTATTTGTACCTGTGCTAGCTGCAGTGCAACATGCCACAACCATGCGCAACTTCTTATCAAATTTTCATGAGAGCACTAATTCCAGCACAATATTTTGTGCCAGCGGAAAGCGCAAGTGGGCATGGGTAATGGTATTTGCGAATATTATCTGTGGGTTTTTTTATATTATCTTCGTGTATTATCTATGCACGAAAACTGTGGGTTTATTGTATGTAAATGAAGTGGTGCAAGGTGATATTTGCTAATTTCCTGAGAAATATCTAATTGCGCTAAGACGTTTCAGGACCATGTCTGTTTTCAACACAGTCTAATCTCTGTTCCTGCATTTGCAGATTGGGGATTTCATCAGTAGAGGGTAATAAAGTTCATGTCCAAACTCTGAAAATATAGGAATATCAAATTATGTCCCTGACAATCACTGTTTTTGCAATTTTATGGAACAAATATTTACGAGATTTGTGTTAAACTTTCTAGAGGTCATTGTTTATTTTTCAATTATTATTATTATAATTAATATTATTACTTTAATAAATACAATAGAAAATATTATCATCGAATTTGTATTGGTATTTTTCCACCTGTTGTCTTACAGAAGTCACTGCAAATGAGGCTGGTGGAAGAAGTTGTAGAGGGTAAAATGTTTGGATTTTATGGGAGGTGTAAATATAAACTGTTTTGACCACTTCATTATTATGATTATATTTTTGTTTAGCTTGAAGTGTAATTTAAATTTAGAAATATTTTTGGTTTAATTTGTTTGTGTTTTAATAATTTTTAAATAAAATCAACCAGTAGAAGTGATGTGCATGCAAAAATATCTCGATCCACAGCCTAACCTGATACAATCACTGTTAATACTAGCCATGATTTGTGTCAGTTGATCAATATGATTAATAATACTTAGATTTGCTATAATTTAACACAGCCTACATCCAAATCTGTCACGTTTCGTAGGGATGAGTCGAGAGAGCAGGATGTAAGTGCAGCAATTCTTTAATTCACAATGACAATAAGGCGAGGATACAAAGAAGATGACCAAGTATACAAAACAAGACAGTCATTTGGGTTAACATAAACTATGCAACATCTAACAATGAACAAGAACTGACAGTGATGGTACTAAACAAGAGGGTATTTATACACACAAGGGCTGATGAGGGAATGGAGAACAGGTGGATGTGATGAGGGCAGTGAATCCTGGGAAACGTAGTCTGGGGGAAACAGAAGACAGAGGACGGAAACCACTTCAAAATAAGAGTCCTTGGAAACAAGGTGACTGTGACAAAATCTTGATTAGTTCCAAATTTTTCATGCATTTTAAAGGAGCGTGTCACTCATAGAAATATGTCTGAAATTTACCAAGAATTCAGTTAATGCACAAAAGACCGTAAGTCCATATTTCTATTCTTTTAATTAATTGCATACAGCCCATTTACACCAGCTTCTTATTAATGTGCTGTTTATATTGCTTGTGCTTTACAGGGTATGTAATTTATAATAGGATGCAGACGGCACCTGAGAAGAACCAAATTTCTTTACCAAACCCATCAGCAATTTGTACAAAATGGAGTTTTATAAACTAGGTTTGGAAGGAACAAGTTCATTTAATACGACTAATCACATTACCAGAGTAAGCGTCTATAAACAGCTGCTTACATCTATGTGGCGTCGAGTCTTCCGGCATTTGGCCCATCCATTGCCCACGAACAAACCCATGCAAGTTACTCGGATCATTGGATGCAACTTCGCTGCTGTTCCTCAGAACAGCTCTTCCGTCTAAATCAACTAGTTTTTCAACAGAAGCTGCCGCAGCAGCTCATTAGTTTTACAGCATTGACGGCATTAATTAGTGTTACTTTTACTCTGTCTTTCTTCCTAATCTCTATTCACCGAAGCAGATTATTGCGTGAAGTTGCTTTCGCAAACTGGCTGCTTCAGGGCTGTATACATGTGAACAGCTCTCTACGACTGCTCATATGTTCTATTATCTAAATTTCTCACCCGGAGTGGCCCGTTGCGTGAACCCAGCTCCACGTGCTGACTGCTTCAGCGCTGTATACAGATGATATACAGACTTTCCTCCCACCCTGTATAAATGCTTAATGCAGGTAAAACGAATTAATTATTTTTATTCATACAGACAAGTCTTCTCTACTTTTGCTTGTATCATCAGATTACAAACCTTTTTGTATTCTGATGATTGCTGCATGACTTTAAAAGCCTCCAACAACCTGTCAATCTTACACTCCACCCAAGATTAAAAATAACGGGTTTAAATCGACGCTGGATGACTCGGCTTACAGGTCATCAATATAAACAAGAAGTTTTATTCTTCTCACAACTGCAAACAGCACCTTTATAGTATATTTTAAATCCAACATCCAGGCACAAAAATAATTTCATACATCATCGTCAAACGAGATGAGTCACCATTAATTAGAGTAATGAAATTACTTGCCTTGTGTTGGAAAACAATCTACAAAGCACTAAGCCATATGTTTAAGTTAAATAAACATCAGACTTAGGAATCTGGATACATAGTTTCAGGTGCCTTCTAATTTCACGACAAACCAACCTTAAATGATGTTGTATGTATGCACACGCAAGCATATTTCCTGTCATCGCTTTATAAATGTTTCCGACATTTAAACTAGCAAACAGTTCTGTTCAGGTGTCCGCAGATGCTACATTTACCATGTTACCATGTTTACTATTGGCTCAATACATCCCAAAGCAAAATTGCAGCACCAAGCAAATTCTGTAAAATGCAGCTTAAACCATTCTCGCATGAATCACATGCTCTCCCATTGAATGCCATGCGGTCCCGAACTTGAGGATTCAGCCCGTTCAAATCACAAAGAAGGGAGGGCTCTCATTTAAAGAAACTCTAATCACTTCCTCTGAATGCAGCAAGAGCTCTCTCATTTGAGTGCAGTGAGAGTCACCACGTCCAGGCCATGGGCTCTCCCATTCATATCAGTACGGCCTTTCCATTCAAATGCAATACGGCTCTCCCGTCCAAATGCAGCACGGCCTCTCCAATCACAGTAAGTGCACTCCCATTCAAATGCAGCAAGAGTCACCATGTCCAGCCCATGGACTCTCCCGTCTCTTCCCTTCGAACACGGGAGGACCTCCATTTGAATGCAAGCTGGACTTACCTTTTCAAATCGCCATGCAAACCTTACGTCAGTAGGATGCAGGATATGCAACAGAGTAAATCATTTACGAGAATCAGACCAACACAAAGAAGACATTAATTTACATTTTCAACCTGCCGAATTCAATCCATCCCTTTCAATCACTAGCACTTTACCTCCATTGCAGAAGTTCTCAATCTAAAAACCCTCTCGATCAATTCTACGTAGATGACAACAACCAAGTTTCCAGATTCTGGTTCCAAAAACACCTCAAATACTTTCTGATTAAATCCAGAATCTCAGAAAAACTATATTCAAGCCATTTCTTCCGCATCGGCGGTGCAAACACTACAGCCCAAAAAGGCCTGCCCGAGAATCAAATACACTTACTGGGCCATTGGTCAACCAAAGCTTACCTTAGCTACATCTGTACCAACCGTCTTCACATCAAAAACGCACAACAAGCACTCATTAGCTAACCGTGATACATTCATGATCAGAGTCAGAGGGACACTTGCCTTATCCTTGTCAAACCACCAGTCCGGCCCCACCGTTTAGGCAATGCGGCGATGCGATCTGCGGGAGGAGATCCCCCTTCTGAACGTAGCGTAAGCCATTCACGTTAATTTGTATCGTGGGTTCCCCCATTTGCTGCCCAGTATGACTCCCCCATTGAACACAGTGAGGGCCCTTCCTGTTCGAATGCTGGTTGGAATTGCTTGCTCGAGTGGGTGTTAAATCTCTTCCAAAGTGTCTCGCACAGTTTGCCACATGAACCCATCTGTCGAACTAACCTGGAGGGAGACTAAAGGTCAATCAGGCTGGCTAGGATTCACGTCTCTGTCTGGGGTTACCCTGCCCTACTGCGGGGGTGCCCCCTTTGTTTGGGAGTAACAATCCCACCAGCACATTTCCCTTTGGCCGTTACTGCCTCTGTCCCTTCAGTGTTTCAACCTGCATTCACTCTCCAATCGCTTCCTAACCTACACCTCCCAGTTTCCTATACCCCGATGTGGACCGTAGCACTAAGCTGCCTCAGCTAGCGGTCCCACTCAATTCTATCTTCTTTGGCACATCTGCCCATCTCACCCAAGATAAGCAAGTGATACTCCCCCCCCCTTTCACATTACTTTTGGGGGCACAAGAGACTTTGCAATATATTACTTTTCACACAAGGATTCATAGACAACAGCTCGCTGTCTCGTTTGTGGGTAACTTTTAGGGGTATTGGAGCTAAGGTCAAGCCTCGAGCCGTTCACTCAGGACAGCATGCTACACATGTTTACAATATCCTCAAAGTAGGATTACATTAACTTGAGAACTACTGAAGTAGAGATTTGGTTCGGGAGGAGCGAGTTGATTTCATCCGACCAATCACATTGCCAGAGTAAGCGTATATACTGTAAAGATCTGCTTACCTCTATGTGGCGTTGAGTCTTCTGGCATCCCTCCACCTCCCCCTCTAGACTTAGCATATGCTTGCACAAAAATATAAAAACTTCATGGACATGCCAAGTGACTAATGGATTATGGCATATCACATAGTGCTGCACTCAGGTTTGGGGAGTAACGGAATACATGTAATGGGATTCCGTATTTAAAATACAAAATATTAGTAATTAGTAAAGGGAAGGAGGAGGGATACGCCGTAATAGAGTTCTCGCCACTACCGTCCACCCCAACGGGGCGAGGAGCTCATCCGCCTGGAAGTGGACGATGGCCGCCAACCACGAGGGGAGAAGGGGCTCACTGCCGACCGCCTGGAGCGGGAGAACCGCTGCCAGGGGCGGGGGAGACCCCTTCTGTTCCCCGAGAATGCGGCGGGGTGTTCCGTCCACCAGGGGCTGGAGGACTGCCTTTCTGTTTTCCTCCCTTTGTCCCCTCCCTCATCCAGGTGGACGGGGATGACCTGCCGGCAGACGGGGCTTCGGACACGCCCTCCCCCAGGGAAAGGGGGGGGTATATGTCATGCTGGGGGTCCCCTGCCTGAGAGAACGAGGGAGGAATGTGGCAGGGTGGAGGGCGGGGCCGGGTCGTGATTCAACACACCCTGTCCGTTATCAGGCTAATCAAGCCTCCGAGAGGGATAAAGGCCGACTGCGGAGGATTGTGCGGGAGAGAGAGATAGTTTACGGACATGTTCGTCATGTGTGTGCTTGTGTTTAACTTTACCAATTAAACTATTATTTACATTGCCAAGCCGGTTCTCGCCTCGTCCTTTCCATTGAAATTACGTTACAGAGTATTTCACTCACGTTTTGTTATGGACTGGCGTCAGTTTCATTCTTGTATATTTCTTGGGGAACTCTTAATGTAATGTAATGCTGAAGCTGTTAGCTTAGCTCTATTTCTCAGCTGTAGTGTAGTAGAATGCCGAGCAATCATGGAGTGAGTGACAATTCCAGATGAGTTCAAAGAAACTCAATTTGTTTACATCAGCTCAACTTGCTCATAGCACACACAAGACAGTCTTTTGTTGCCACCTTCTGGCTCAAATCTTTAATGTCCCAGGCAAGAATGAAAATTCACACATCTGAAGGGGTATAAAGTAACAAATTACAACTGCTCACGTTACTGTAATTAAGTAGTTTTTCCCAGGAATTGTACATTTTTTAAGTAGTTTAAAAATTGTATACTTTAAATTTTTTTAAGTGCTGTAACAGTACTTTTACTGTGCTATTATCCCACCGTCTGTGTTCGCTACTTCCCTGTCCTGATATTATTTTTATCCATCTATATGATTGGCTAGGGAGAGTGTGACCCATCAAATCAAATCAAACACTTGAACAGCAGTTGTTGGTCTGGTGCCAACTGTGGAGGTTGCCTCAACCACAGTTCAACACCTGAAAGGGCTTTTCGCAGTGAAAAAGTTGCTTGACTGTGTCATGTGAGTTTAATTTGCTCCAGCCAGATAACTGCATTAATCCTGCCTCTAATTTAAAGAAACACATCAAGGTAAATTTCATATTTCTGCTTACTAGATTCTGTGTGTCTATAACGTAGCGTGTAATTTAACTATTTATCACTGAGATTATTGGGTTGCTGTGAAAGATTAAGGCGATGTTATCAATAGGGCTGGGCAATAAAACAATTTTGGTGTTTATCTGAATAATAAAAAAAGAGAGATCAATGTCCATGATAAACTTTTGAGTAATTTATGTTTGATTAAGTTGTTTATGTTTAATTAAGAATAAATGTTCTACATTTAGAACAGGACAACAACTGGTTGTTGATCTGTAGCTGTTTGATTTAGATGTGCAAGACAACAACTGGTTGTTGATCTGTAGCTGTTTGATTTAGATGTGGCTTATGTTTGAACGCTATTGCGGGTTCGTATTGCACTGTCTAATAGGCTATGTCATATAAAGTTTATTAACCAAACAACAAGGAAACAACCACTCACTACGTTTGGCTGAATAACGTGAGTAGCTTTAAAAGTATTGATGTAATATAATAAAACAGTGATATTTTTTAATAATATTGTTAGTTTTATTTTTTATATACCACCCCTGATGTAGAGAGTGTGTTAATTTGTATAATAAATTACCAGGAATGTAGAGATGATAAAATAATTTCTAATTACACTTAGCCTTTATAAAGATAGAAAAGTATCAACATTTGTAGAGCAATACTTCAGCAGAACATAACACCGGTCACAAACTTCAGAAAATTGTGCATCATGCATTAGAATGATAACACACTATTTCTGGGCTTAAAAGATACAAGAACTAAATCAATGTGGAACATTGTATCTCAAAAGGAGGACAATGTGGCCCGCCATGGGGTACATAAAGAAATAATTCACACAAAAATGACATTTCTCTTATCATTTATTCAACCTCATGCCATCCCATATGTGTATGACTTTCTTTCTTCAGAAGAAAACTAATTTAGATTTTTAGAGAATTTAAGAATAATTCAGCACTGTATGCCCATACAATACAAGTGAATGGATACAAGTGTTGACGCTCCAAAAAACACATAAATGCAGCATAAAAGTAATCCATATGACTCCAGTGGTTAAATCCATGTCTTCAAAAGTTATATGATAGGTGGGGGTGAGAAACAGATCAATACGTAAGTCCATTTTTACTAGAACATTTTCACCCTGCCCAGTAGATGGCGATATCCATGAAGAATGTGAATCACCAAAAACAAAAGAAGAAGAATATGGAAGTTAAAGTAGATTGATTGACTAAAACTTTTTTATCTTTTCATTTCTGTAATCATGTCGCCCTTTCATATATTTATTTTTTTTAAATCATATTCATGTAGTGTTTACAGTATCATAGATAAGTGATGTATTTTAAATGTTGTCAGTAACACCTATAAAATACCTATATTTTTTATTCTTTCTGGCAAACAGCCATAAAAGGGAATGTAAATTTACAGTATGTGTGCAGTATAGTATTTACAGTAAAGATTTTGATCACATTGTTTTACCTTTCTTTGCTTTGTCACTTATCACTATTAGTGATCAATACAAGTTTGTCTTAGTTTATCTCCAATAAACAAAATTACATTATTTACATACATTAATATACTGTTTATGGACCCCTGTCAAGGTGGACAAAAATGAAGTTGTGAGGGATAGACGTAGAGTCTATTCATTGGTGGCTTGCACTATCTTTATGCCTTAGGTCAAATCTTAAGACATATTTCAATGTTTTGTCTGCTGAATCATGAACAATAAAGCACACAAATTAGAACCCATTAAATGGACTATACATCTATCCCTCACAACCTTATTTTTTATATTTAATTAAATAAGGTGTCTTCTCTGACTAAGCTCTATATGAAAAAAAGTGGATTAAATCATACCTAAACTATTAAAATGATGACTTATTAGCAATTAATCTTAAAATTCACTCTTCCACAATTTATTTTCCTCTTTATTTCGTATATTGGTTCATTTATTTATATATTTCAACCACCTGATTTTACCCTTAGGGAGAAAAGACAGAGTAATCATGTTACCTCAAAGAGAGAAAAATCTCATTCCATCTCCAGAGCACAATTCTTTTACAGTGCTTGTGTACGGTGAAAGTTTGACCTCTAAATAACCACCAATCTCTAAAGAGATTGAAGGACACAGGTGAGCACACACACACACACACACACACACACACACACACACACACACACACACACACACACACACACACACACACACACACACACACAGGTACTCTATAAAACTTATTTGACTGGGACAGCTCACAGAGGAATGCTGAATGATTTTTATTCTGCACAGTGATAAGAGTCTGCAGATAATCTGACCATGTTAATGGACCAACATTCATAATCACCATCCATCTTTTAGACTGCAGTGAGAACACGACTGCCACTTGAATCATGGCAAGAGATAATTTGAACAGCTGGCAGCTGGAGCCTGCAGCCAGGAGTAAGATATTCAATCAGATTTCACACTTTTAATGACTGGTTGTTGAAATACTGTATATTGCTGTGCACTATTTGAACATCGAAAACTCTCTTTAACCTAAACAAAAAGCTCTCTCTTGTCTTATATAGCCATACCTTTGAATAATAGCATACAGTCTGCATTAAGTCCATTTTGCAGCTTTCTCTGGTCAAGAACCATTGGTTTATTTACTTGCTTTATTGGGGCAGGTTTGTCTGAAATAATTTATACCACAATAATAGATCAGCATGGAAAATGTCATTCAAATTATAGTGCAACAGTTTTCATGAACGGTTGTATTAAAAGCACAGACACAATTTGCCCTGCAAATGCAAAATGCATTAAATACACATTTGGTCAAAATTATATTACAAATATATTTAGTTCTCTTAGAATATGATCTGTGTTGTTTTAGGACAGTATAGACTTTGTGATCAGAATTTCTGTCCATCCTAAAGTAGTAAATACAGATTATTTCACAAACACATTTAGAACAGAACAGAGTGTGGCACTTACAATGGAAGTGAAATGGGCCAAATGTTGTAGGGTAAGGCAGAAATGTGAAGCTTATTTTTATAAAAGCAGTTGGAAATTTGTTTAAAGTGTCATTTACAGGATTACAAGGTTAACGGTTACAACGTCAATGCAACAAAGTTGTAAAATTGCATATAACTTTAAACAGAAAAGGTTAGTGTGTGATTTTATCACACTAAAATCAGGTTAACATACACATTTTAAAAAAATTTTGGCTATACTTTTAAAACAGCAAGTATTTAAATGTTTACTTATTGTATCTTGACGATTTTATAAAGGCATACTAATGCCAAAAATATGACGAGAAAAAATTATACTGCGAGATATTGACAGTGGAAATTTAAACAGGAGAAGAAACATCTACAGAACATCTGTTTATAGAAGAATATATTAGATATGGATTCATCTAATCCAATAATCCAGTATATTGAGGATTCTCCACTAAATTGGACACGCTAAACCCTGGCAAAATGAACCGCTTTAAATGGGTTAATTATCTCACTCAAATGCATCATGTTTATACATGAGATTCATAATTTTATCAACAACATATATGTCATATTATAGCAACTGCACAGACAAAACTGATCGTAGAGTTCAGTGAAGCGTTTCCATAAAATAACACATTACATGCACTGCAATATCCTAAACTGACTAAACATGGTCTGTTATAGATTGACACTAGTTTTTGTCATTTAGCATATTATCATCATCTAAAATAAATTGTTTTCATTGCCTAAAATGATAAAACTGACTAAAATTAATGAATATGACATGACAGAATATTGAATAATTTTAAAGACATCTTTCATCAAAACATGAAAACTATGACCAAAAAAATTTTTTTTTAACATTTTTACATTAAGGATTGGCCCCATTCCCTTCAATTGTAAATGCCATACTTGTGACCAGGATTTTTTTTTACAAAATTTTGTAATGAGGGATATGTTTAAATTTATTTTTGTTGTAATCAACATTATGCCACAAACTATGTCAATTGACCTTAACTTGAACATTCCTTTAACTCATGAATACAGAGCCCAAATCAAAGGTGGCGATACGTCAATAGCATGAAACCTCATTGGATTCCATATTTGATTTGGACTCTGTGTAGAGTACAACAGTTATTCAGTAGCTTGACTTGATTTGAGAGTAAATAATGACTTACATTTTTATCTGTTTATAATACAATGCATACATACTAATCGTATGGCTTCAGAAGACTTGATGCAGAATTCATAACACAAATCCCATGGATGACTTTTATGATACTTTCAGATTAGAGCTTGATAGATCAAGAAAGTGCTTTCAGTTGTTTGTGCAATATATATTTGATAGTCAGTGAATGCACTGTGGGCAGTCTGTACAGTCTGTACATCATGATCACACTGGAAATCGACATGTCATGACATTCAGCCCCTTTCAGCTGAATTTTTGACAAGTGCCATCCCACATAAGACATATTTGCATCAATTTAAACAAATATATTAACGTCTAGTTCTACTGATTGTGTGTTGCACGACCAACCTCCAAGACACAGGCTCTGGTCCTGTGTATTCCAAGAAGTAATCACATTTACATACAGTAAACAATAGTGAGTGTGATTTGGAGGTTGCATTTTTGCTCTAAAATAAAATGTTTCCTCCACTGAACGTGATGGACTAAGCTAAGGGGTTGAGCTAATTAAATATGCATTCCTGCCAACTAACTTAAAACTTAAATCACTTTTGGCACCGCTCTGTGGACATTTCACTGGAATCTCACCTGGAGCTCACACACGCCCATTCGTTCAATAACACTTCTAGCTTCAGCCACTGGGGGCATTGGTTTGAATTTAAGCATAGACTGATTTCATCAGCAGAACTTTCGACCAACCTTTGCCGAATTTACAGTGTGATCAGTCTAGTGAGCTTTTCCCCTACAGCTACGTAACTCACTGCTTAACCAACATAGTACAATGCATATTTTGAGAATTTAACTAGCTCGTCAGGACTGTTTACCTAATCTGTAGTAACTATGTCGCACATCCATCGTTTGAACCACGTAATAACTTCTGTGGATATCAAATTATAATAGCTAATTTACATGTACTCCAGAAAGCTGTTTTATGCATGAAAGCTGCTGAAGTCACTAAAGCTGCATGCACTGTCTAATGCGACAGATACATTGCGCTGCAATAGTGGGATTTCCCTTTACCATAGACTTTGGGATTCCCCCGACACACCTGAGCACATAAGCACATGCAAACTCTTCAAAAACCTATAAGAATGCCACTTGTGCGTTAACATGGACACTTACTGTATGCAGTATGTGTTAAAGTGCTTTCTCTTAACAACCTTTAATCCCTCAAACGTCTGCATTCGTGTTCATGTGACGTTTCGGAACCCCGCATTCTGCAAAACCCCTGAATAAGGAGTTTTCTAAAGTGCATGTAAATGTGGTCAAAATTTTGACAGAATAAAAGATATATATGGAATAAAGTTATAGAAGTCTCTGCAATGTCAAAGGATGTCCACACAGCAAACTAACAAGGAACTATACTTCTAACCACAGGCGGAGAGCTGTAGTTCTAACCCCACAACATTGTAATGCTGCTTGTGAATGTTCATTGGAACTACGCTTTCGGGAAAAAACAAATAGTTGAACTATGTTGGAAACGATTGAACTTGTGACCATAGTTGGCTAAAGATGCTTTTGGGAAACAAAACCCTGCCGGTCGGTAGTCATGATGTCTGAAACAGAGATTTGGCTCTCTATCTAACTAAAGCAACTGTTTTAAGGGCAGAACCTGATTTTTCACATCAAACATGAACTTCAGAATTAAATGATTTATGTTCAGGGGCTTATCAGAAATACTGTGGATGAAATTAATTCATTCTCATCTGTAAAACTTTTTGTAGGTTGTGCAAAAGGTGTTTGAAGAAAAAAAGGTTGAAAGACTGAATAAGAACAAATTTGCACTTTTATTTTAAAGGCTTGTAACGTAAAAATGAGAGAGCAGAAATGTGTGTGGGTCTGACTGTTTTTCTCTGATAGTTCCACTTTAAATTGTGAATTTTTTTAACATGAATTAAAAATCGCTCAAGCTGTGTAATGACACATCGCTTACCATGCAATCACATTACTAAATAAATAAATATATAAAACATCAGTCACATTTTCATGCAAAGTGTTTCTGCATGTGTTAAGTGTTGTGGCCAGGCTGTATTCATTTTCTTTCTCTCTTCATCCTTTCTTAACTTTAGCACAATGCCTTAATTAATATGACATTTAATCGCAGCAGAAATGTCATCACTCACATTTATAAGCCTATAGCAAGAGCGTTAAGATTGCTCTCAAGCAGAGTGCTGTCTGTATGTTGAGAACCATGGCAGCTCAACCTACACATCGGCTCTGTTCCAAACCATAGTAAGACGCCTACCTAGATAGCATTTTTAGACATCATAGAGGTGCTTCTGACACACTGAAACCAACAAAAATTAAAAAGAGGAGGTAACACAATATAAATGTTATCAACTTAACTCATGAATATTAAGTATTCATAAAATGTGCCCTTTTAGTTCAGTCTGATTTGCTGTAAGGCAGAGATTGGTAAACACGCACTTGTATTTCCACTTATTGCTTTGGCATTACCGATGCAATCATTTGGTTTCTGTTTGGATTTAAAGTTGATTTATGTGGAAAGTTACCTTTTCTATTTCATTTTGATTGGCTGTGTCTAGTTGTTTTTTTAACCCAAGTCCTGTGTGAACAGCCCCATATAATGTAGACAGTAGTCAGACAGGCAGCTCACTAAAGTTTGGAATAGAGCCAATGTGTTTATCAGCTCAAGCCCTGTCTATGTGTTTGAATGTGTTTGTGTGTGTATTTCTCACTCCATCTTCTTTGAGCGGATTACTTCACTCTAATCCCGCTCAGAGTGCCCCTGCATAGCCAAGCGACGGCCACCCCTCTGCACCGCACTAGTACACACAGCTCCACCACCCAGGTATCCACACTTCCAAACCTCTGTTTAACTCCATGAGGCAGGCATGGATTAGCTAGAGAAGGCTTTGATGTCAGATTCTCCCACAGAGTCAATACACAGCAGGAGCCCCTCAGGATTAAAATTATATCCATACCATGACGTTACTTTAGTAACTGATAAAAGATGAAAAGGAACTTGTTAATGTTAAGTGTGAACCTTTTTATAATTTGAGAAATGTATCATGTCTATGTGACGTATGCTCAATAAATGACAGAAGGGCATGGAGAAAAGCTGTAGTGACATTTTACTTGAAGGCTGCATATTAGGTCTGTGAATTTGATGCACAATTTGCAATTAATTATAGGCAAAATAACTTGATTTAAATGTTTTAAAAAAATTTACACAATTAATCATGCCCCAACCCATATGTAAATTCTGTAATAAGGAATGTTCCTACCATCAGAGCAATTGATGTACCACCCTGATTTATTTGGCAAATCAGTAAGGGGCAGTCAGCACAACTCCAGGTGTTCAGGCAACGTGCCTTGTCAAACCAACAAAATCAGACAGCTTAGCATTTTACAGATGCAATTTTGTGCTCAAAGACAACTGGACCGAGCACAATGTATCCACGGATTTCAAGAAGCATCATAAAACACAGCACTTATGACTAGAGACACTGAAAAACTAGTCAGTGATGCAACACAACCAAAGTTAGACGCTCCAAAAGAATGATTACAGAGAGCAACAATTAAAAATGGTGCAGCTGGAAATAGGCCAATGTTATGTTCAACGATATGGAAACAAACTATATTTTCTCTTTTAAAGGCACTTTTTATATTGTTTATTTCACTTGTCTGCTTCCACAATATATGTATATGATCATGTATGTAAATTATATGAATTATAATATTTTAATATTATAATTATATAATAATAATAATAATAATACAATTACATATTACAATTATTTTAATTATTAGCCTTTTTACTTGTTATATACTATTATACTTGGGTGCTTTTCTCAGTAAATCTTTATATTTGTGATTAATTTGGTTACTTAACCGGCACATCATGTAATTAATTTGAACAAAAAAGTTAGATATATTGACAACCCAACTGTATATACACTCACTGAGCACTTTATTAGGAGCACCTGTACACCAACTTAGTCATGCCATTATCTAATCAGCCAGTCATGTGGCAGCAGTGCAATTAAAAAAAAAACAGGCAGATACGGGTCAGGAGCATCAGTTAATGTTAACATCAACCATCAGAATGAGGAAAAATGATTTCTTGGGATTTTTACGCACAACAGTCTCTAGAGTTCACTCAGAATGGTGCCAAAAACATAAAACATCCAGTGAGCGGCAGTTCTGCAGATGGAAACACCTTGTTGATGAGAGAGGTCAACGGAGAATGGCCAGACTGGTTCAAGCTGACAGCTTGTCACGTCATTTCTCAATGGTTCTTTGGTATCCACGAGCACGAAGATAGTCGCAAATTGTACCAAATATCTCAAGAGTTCTTGTGTGTTATTGTGATTTGTATCCAGTTGTTCCTGTATAATCTCGTCTGCCCAAATTTCCAGTAAACAATGCACCTATACTGTAGACCAAAGTGATCCCTTTGGCCTGTCGCATCATTGACGTCATGTTTCGAGTTCCGTGCTCGCTCACGTTTACTGATCACACTTGATGCATACCATACCTGAGCCTACTGAATCTTGCCCAAGCCCACCTCTTGAAGTGGGCCAAAGCACGGCACAGAGCACGGTAAGGAGCGATCACACTAGTCAAACAAACTGGACTTTGGGGGTCAAAGGTGCATTGGAACAACATGAGGATGAGTAAATAATGACAGAATAAACACACTTTCATTTCATTTAGAAGCGTTACAATTGGGACTCATTGAAATGCTCTTGAGGTCAAGTTCCACACATTTCTTGCTTCAGTTTAATTTAGATGTTAAGGAGTAAAATCCATTTAGTACTGGATCAACACCACATATTTTGTTATGGTATATTTCACACTTAGTATACAATTGTAACAATGAACAGATAAGTGTTATAATGTAATACAATTGTGGTTACAATGTAAAAAAAATTGCAATGTGTATAATAAGGAATTATGAATAGCTTTTAAGTCTTTAAGAATACATTTATACTGTAAAATATCACATACTGTATACAGGTTTTAAATAAAGTGTATCCAAAGCTGCTCCAAACATGGCAGACAGCTGCATGATTTCTCTGCTGACAGTGTTTTCGCCAGGCTCTCTGTATGAAAATTTAGACATAGCATGTTTGAATACATACTGGATTTAATGAGATATGAGTTTTCCACACTCCCCTGTTAAAAATAAATGAGAAAAAATCTCTTTGGCTCAGGTTTGAATGAACTCCACAGCTAGCGTCAGTCTCTAAGGTCAACTTTCTTTTATTCCTACTTAATTTCCCTCTTGTCCTACATCCATGTTCAATCTCTTTATTGTCTGTGAATGCACAGATGTCAGCTGGTATTGACATAATCAGGAAAAGTGGTGCTGATGCAGTGACATTTGCGATAATAGCTTGCTGCTAATGTTCACATTCACACCAAACCACTGGAGAAAAAGTACAAAACAGTACAAATACACACATGGTCGCATAAATTTGCACACACAAACACAGAGTCTCTCTTGAATTTTTAGTTTTGAGGCATTTAGCTCATTGTGGTTTTGTGGCAAATCCATAGTCCCTTGGAATTTATGAACACTATCAAAAACTGCTGATGGTTAAAAATGCAGAAAGTTTTCTGTGAGGGGTTTAGGGGTTGTGTTAGGTTATAGAATCTATTGTTTGTACAGTATAAAAATAAGTATGTCTATGGAAATTCCTCATAATGATAGGTAGACCAACATGTGTGTGTGTGTGTGTGTGCGTGCGTGCGTGCGCGCGCGCGTGCGTGCGTGTGTGCGTGTGCGTGTGCGTGTGTGTGTGTGTGTGTGTGAGTAAATAATGACAGAATGTTCATAACTGTTTAGTGTCACGTGTTCCTTCTTTCAAACAATTCAAAAGGTAATTAATTCATTTGCTTTCAGAATGAATATAAATAACATTGTCAGTAATATATTGTTCTGTGATTGTCAGGAAAATGTTTGATTTGTTGTGAACCAACTGTAAAACCTCCTTATTCCCAACATGTGAATTGTAGTATTTCACTGTAGACTGATAACATACACTCACTGAGCACTTTATTTGGAGCACCTGTACACGCACTTATTCATGCAATTATCTAATCAGCCAATCATGTGGCAGCAGTGAAATGCATAAAATCATTCAGATACGGGTCAGGAGCTTCAGTTAATGTTCACATCAACCATCAGAATGAGGGAAAAATGGGGGGAAAAAACAACCATGGCATGATTGTTGGTGCCAGACGGACTTGTTTTAATATTTCTGTAACTGCTGATTTCCTTGGATTTTCATGCACAACAGTCTCTGGAGTTTACTCAGGATGGTGCCAAAAACAAAAAACATCCAGTGAGCGGCAGTTCTGCGGATGGAAACACCTTGTTGATGAGAGAGGTCAACGAAGAATGGCCAGACTGGTTTGAGCTGACAGAAAGGCTATGGAAACTTAGATAACCACTCAGTACTATTGTGGTGAGCAGAATAACATCTCAAAATGTACAAGACGTCAAACATTGAGACAAATGGGTTACAACAGCAGAAAAACACATCAGGCACTTTATTGGGACCATAATGTTCCTCATAAAGTGCTAAGTGCTTATTTTAACCCTCTGTGGATTACAATATTAAATAAATAAATAAATAAATAAATATTAGTTCAACATCTGGTGTGTTTAATAGTTCAAATACATCCTCAAAACAAGTTTGCCTTAAATATATGACCTTTGCCCTTTAACAAAGGCAAACATATTGTTTTTATATGACAATGAACTTAAAACATTTTCATGAAAATGTATTCTTTCAAATGCCTTAAAGTGTTAACATTTGTCTAAAACTTTTTTTTTTCTTTTCTTTTACAATAAACATACACTTTCACATTCATCTTCTTTTGTTTTTGCTGTCATTCTTTGTGCAAATCGCCACCTACTTGTCAGGGAGGATAATTTAAGGTAAACAAGGACTTAAAGGAATAGTTCACCCAAAAATGGTAATTTGCTGGCCATCCAAGATGTATATTACCATCTTTCTTCATCAGAACATGATTTAAGATTTTTAGCTTCATCCAATGCAAGTGAATGGACACCAATTTTTGACAGTCCAAAAAGCACATTTAGTCAGACACTCAGCACACTTAATTTATTGTGGCCTAAATGTGACTTTTGGACTGTCAGATTGCTGGTACAGATGTACTTCTATTATAAGGACCTGACAGAGCTCTATCTTCTTCTAAAAATATTCATTTGTGTTCTGCTGAAGAAAGACAGTCACACATCTGGGATGACATTAGGGTAAGTGAATAATGAGAGAATTTTCATTTTGGCAGGTATGCATCAGGCACGTGCCATGGGCTTTGAGACTGGGCAAGCATCAAAGATTTTTAATATACATTATTAAATGCTGTGCCCAAAACACATGATATGGGTGAGTGTAAAGTTGCGGAAATGTTACAGACATAAATTGTTGTCTTAGACCCCACCCATCTAAGGAAACAGTTATGTCACAGTGGTGAACTTCATGGCCAAATAGTTTTTAATTCAGGACACTAATATTGCTCATATAACACAAATGAGCCGAGCTTGTTTATATCCATTAAATCATACAATGAACCATAGTGCCAGACAAGCTTGTTTTGACATACCAAAAAAAAAAAAAGAAAAAGATTGCCAGTTTCTAGCAGGCTATAAGTTTCAACATCATAGGCCTTACATGTCACTCTTCCCACAGTTCAGAAAAACTGGAATGTAATGTAGCAATGAACTAATATGGCCACCAAAGGCAACAGTATTAACCTGAATGCTCAAGGCAAATGTAACGTAGACATGGCAGCCTACATCCCTTAATTTTTTTTTTTTAAACAGACACTGTGCCTAAACGCTAGAACCATAAAACAGACATAACACAAGAAGGACATGATTGCCAGATCACCTTTTCATAGCCTCAGACAAACCAGAAGCAATGACCTTGTTTCTATGACCTATTATCAATAACACAGATTTTTTTATAAATATATTAACTTACCTTTACTTGATCAAAAAATCCATGTGTCTATCCTTGCAAATCTCTGTCACTTTGTTGTACAAGTCACCCACTTGTTGAAGTTTCCATAGCCTCTCTTTCTCGATTTTTTATTGAAATTAACTTTACCAAATCGGCGAATGCCGCCGATAAATACACTATATACATTTTAGCGCTTAATAACACATTAGTTACGTTAACTAGAACACGTTGACGCAAAACAAAAACTTAGCCTACCAGATAGTGTGACTTAAGGAAGGAGCTTCTGATTGGCTCATTACTCATTATGGTAAGCATGCTTACCTTGCCCATTTGTAGTGGTAAGCAATGCTTGAATCAGAGAGAGCATAACACAAAGTGCTTATACCTGAAGATGGTGCTGAGGCGAATAAACAAATAATTGAATGTGCTGCTCAACTGAGATGAAAGACGACAAATTTGAATGAAAACAGTTGTTTATATGACCAGTTACATTTAAATATTTCATAGTGTCATTTTTTCTTTTCACCCTTCTGTTAGGTAAGCATTGCTTACCTTCCTTATACGGACAGCACATCCCTGATATGCATTGTGATGACCTACAGAACTGAAATATACTTCTAAAAATCTTTTTTTGTGTTCAATAGAAGAAAAATAGATATACACATCTGGGATGGCATGAGGGTGAGTAAATGATGCCTTTTTAATTTTACATTTTATTTTAAATCACCTTTGTGCTATGAAAATAAGCCTTATGCAAAATATGCTTACCACGTTGACCTTCAACAATGGGCCTCAAAGGGTACTATAGCATTGTGTTTGATGCTTTGAGAGTAGGTGTGGATAAAACAGACCCATATGATCTAATAAAGAGCAACTGGTTAGTGTTATAATAAAGTAATAACAGTACGTGTGTGTGTGTGTGTGTGTGTGTGTGTGTGTGTGTGTGTGTGTGTGTGTTACTGAAGACCAACAGAGAATGAGACTATGAGATGAATAAATTCACAATCCCAGAACGCCCTCATGTGGCTGTAAACAGATATTTCAATAGGAAATTCCTTAAAGTAACAGTAGAGAAACACCATTCTCCCTGTCAGTTGAGTCTTTTTCCTTTGACAAGCTCATTTTATACTTGATTCCAGACTTCATTTATACATTAGGGTAAAAATTCTTAGCCCAAAAGTGAAATTGCTTTTAATATTTTTTCTCTAATTCAATGCAACATTTTTAACTTATAATATCTGTATATCACCTTGAGTGTAAAGTTTAACTGAAAAATATAGATGGATTTCTAAATAACTTATGTTGTATTTTTGCATGTATGGTTTCAGACTTTTGGATCCCATATGCATACTGTAATGTGTAGTGAGTAGCTGGATATTCTGTATATAAATGCTTGCTGTCATATAGTTTTATTGAGGCTATTATCCTTCCACAGCATATCTTTTTTCATTTATTTTTTTAGACAGTCTCTGCCATTCTTATGAAGAGAAACTGGCCTGCTTTGAGTAAGAGATTGAATTTATCAAGATTTGCAATGTAAATGAATGCCAATTTATGCTCGATTGATGTGCAGATGTTGGGCAGATCAGTGTTAGAGGGGCAAAGGGACGTGATTTCTGTCCTGTGTTCATTTGTCAACATCAGTGTTTTTCACAGTGATCCAACAATCCCTCTGCTATCTTTCTAAAAAGAGAAAACAAAAATACACATTTTTAACGAGTCATCGGATTAAACATTTGATTCATGATTTGAGTTTTCGGATTAAACATTTAACTCATCATTCCAGTCGCCAATTTGCATCGGAGTTTTGGTGGTGTTTATATTGCAAAAATTACTATCTGACAGCTCAATATCCAGCTTATTACAAGACTACTTGCCAAATAAATAAATGGATGTGAAATATTGAAATTATTTTATTAGCTTACTTGTAGAGATTGCAGAGTTATACAAGACATAGGTACGATGCTACCCAGATGCCAGGTCTGATATGTCTTAATCCCCGGATGTGCGGAGGTTAAGCGGGTATAGAAAATGGATATTGTTGAAAGATTGGCTGTCAATGGAAAAACATAAAAGCCATCATAGGATGTGGTTTCAGCATCAGGCCGCACCATTGTAATAATCATTTTAAAAAAAAGCTAGGTTCCACTATTGCATCATCTTTATATGGTATGTTGAATATTATGCAAGTTTTAATCACATTTTATATTAATAGAGGATATTTCTCTCAGCAAGAACGCTTGTAATAGAACAGTGATGCAGTATCAGGAATTAAGGGGTGCTCGGGGCAAAAATGCCCCCAAAAGTGACAAAAATATTCTCTAAAGTTCTAATGTGTTTATATATATATATATACATACCATCTGATATAGTTCTTAAGATTATTCTTTAAGAGTTGCATTGCACAATATCACATAAAATATGCTCTGAATAAAAAGAATGATAGTACATTTTATATGTTTAGAAAAAATGCTCTCATAAACAAAAGTTAATTTCTGACGATGCAGCACTGAAACAAATATTATACTGGGTAAGAGCTTTTTACATTCAATGCCCTTATTTGATACGCAAGTGTGAGCTGAGTCCCAGAACAAGCAGATATGTGTGTGTTTTGAGCACTCTCTCTTATGCCCTAACTCTCAAATGGTGGTAAGAAGCCTGTGAATCATTTTTCATGTTTCAATGACAAATCAGAACGAACCAAATCACTACAATTAATTAAACTTCGCAGCGCTGCAGAAGACATTCTAGGAAAGTGTGCTTGATTCTCACGTCTCTGTGCGGGCTCAATAAACTCGGTGAGGCAAGTCGTGCTGCACAATGTCAGCTCTACTCAGTTGTACTATGTGAGATATCGGGACATTTTATCAAGATTGAGTACATGAGCAAAGTATCTAACCCGATACGCATCATTCTTTTTGCTTGGTGCTTCATCTGTGGATGTATAGAGGGATCAAAACTCCTGAATTGTTCCAGTGGATGAAACTGGTGGTAACTAAATAGAATGCACAAGTGGAGACAAAAGCGCTTTGAAATGTGGCTGTATGTAATAGCGACACCCAGTGTTCCGAATATGAATTTCATATAATTTCTCAATAGATGGTCAAATTATGTTCTATTTCCAAAATCTCTCACAGGCTGCATCAGAGCAGTCGGCGGGCAGCAGGTGGCCTGTAGCCCGTAGTTTGGACACCCCTGCCCTAGAGTGAACCATTCAGTCCAACACACCAACATTGGCTCGATAAATGGTGTGAGTTTGGGGTGGAGCTATCTGTTTGAGAATAAAAAACATTCCATAGGTAAATGATCAGTTTTATTCATAACCAAAACGTACCTTCCTACCCTACACCTTAAACCTTTCTGAGAATGACAGAAAAAGCTAATATGAGATGAAAAATGCAAATGCTGAAGCAACCACTTCATTTTGTGGTGCTTCTATGACACTTTCAGATTCAACATGGCGACCCGTGCGCTCTTTAGGTCTCATATCCTGATCCTTTGCATCTCAAGTGCAACGTTCTATCAGTTCAGCTACTGCACAGTTTGATCTTGCTTGAACAAGCTTTTAAATGTTATTGTTTACGTACTGCAGATGTTAAAACTTATCAAGACATATGCTATTGTAAAAGTGATTAAATGTCATAAGATAGCATTGTGTGAGGAACATAGTGTAAAGTAAGTTTTTGAATTGATAATCTGCCCTTTTACTCGTGTGAAAGTAAATAAAAGTCATTGTTGTTGTAGTTCAGTATTGCAAATGCATAACAAGCTACATACAAATCTAAAGACTTTAAGGTATAGTAACGTGATTCTGTGAGACCAGGTTAATTAATGTATGGTCGAAGTCAACCATAGAAATAAATATAGCCTATAGTGCATTTCAGTTTGAAGAGAAAAGAAAGAAAAGTCTGAAGATGAAAATGTCTTTGAATGAGCAGCGTGGATCTCAGCTTTGTTTTACAGAAATAACCTGGCAGACCCTTGACATCTCACAGCTGCACAACTGTTTTAATCAAACACAGATTTATGGTGTGCTGAAACATATCAAAGTCCTGCATCCACCCCCTCCTCTGATTGGCTAGTGCTGAGTGCTGGAAAGAGTTATGCAGGCAACTCCTCTTTTCCCCATAAAACCAAGGAATGTGTGGAACTTTAAAAAAGCACATTTTGGATTGTTAGTTTCTTTTAGTCCTCTGTCCAGAGGAAAATGGCCTCAGCACATGACAGAGATGTTTTACAAGCCATTTTTAACCCTTGCAGCCCCTTTGGAGATATTCCTGGGTTAAACCAAGAAGATGAGCTGACTGATGACGGTAAGAGTAATATTTAATTTAAAAGAGCTTCATACTGTCCTATAGAGCATGTTGTTGTTTTTATGGCACTGTGTACTAGACAGACAGACAGACAGACAGACAGATAGATAGATAGATAGATTGATTTAAGGAAACACAATACAATAGGATTCTCAGTGTAAACCATATTAACACTATATTTCTTTCATGCCTCTGTCTTTGCTCCAGACAGTGTGTTTGACCCAGAGCTAGTGAAACAAGTGAAAGATCTGGAACTACAGGGAGTTTCTGCTGCTGAGTCTGGAGATGTGCCCGCTGCACTGGAGCATTTTAACCAGGCCATCAGTGTCCTGCCCCAGAGGGCTTCAGCCTACAACAACCGAGCCCAGACCAAACGTCTGCAGGGAGACATTAAAGGTTATAAGCCTCATAAGCATAATCTTTATCTGTCAGAATCTGCTGCCAGTATAAAAATGTTACTTTGTTAACGTTAACTCGTTGTTGCTAAAGATTTCTAGCAAAATGAATACATTTTTACTGTCACAGACCATAAAAGAACGACCTAATTATAATTTAGAATTTTTTAATGCAAAATGAAATGGGTTTAAGCTGTGAAGCTCTTCCATTGAAGTATTTGTATTGGTATTCATAAAATGGTTGAGAAAATCAGTATTTCATTAGTAAATCAAATATTATGTATGAATATCCCATAATTTCTCTTCTAAGTTAAATGGGTACTGACATTTGAAATATTCATGAATGGAACTGTTTAGTCACGGTTTTGCGAACGGGACCAATAGTGTATGAGCCGGAAGAAACTAACATACATAGTCCAAAGTAGGAAGAACAAGACATGCACACACATACTGTACAGTGTGTGCACATACTGTACAGTATGTGTGTGTGCCAGAAATACATTACAACTGTCAAAGATGTCCATCTAGTGCATGTTTACATACACCAACAATTCAAAATAGTGCAGATGGGTGTGATGACATGTTTGTACTCCAAAAAACCAAGATGCATCAGCTGAATGAAACAGGGTCTCATTTTCAGAGTTGTAACTTCACACAGTGTCTTTTAAAAGCACCACGAGATATGACGGTCAAAGATGTCTGTCTAGTGCATGTTTATATACAAAAATAATTCAAAATAGTCCAGATGGGTCACCTTTGGTGTTCAGTAATATTTCGTTGGCCACACCAGGCCTGTGCATCCTGCTCTCTTTCTCTGTTTCCAAACTGATCTGCCAGTGGGCAGGGCCAAGGGTGGGATGGCGTAAAGTAGGCATTGATGCGTGTTGCTGTAGAGGCACTCGTGAATGAACTCTTTGACACATACGATCACACTGCTTTGGTCATTCCAGAGTAGTCCCTAGGGTGCAATCACACCGGTGTGATTAAAAAGTTCACGTCTAACGTCATCAACTGGCAATTTTTAAAATTCAAATCTGCGTTCATGCTGTTTAGCTGCCACTGGTACAGAGAGGAACTGGCTAAACGCTTGCCAATTACATGCCTAAAACAGCTGCCGGAACAATCTTTTCAACCACAGGATCTTTATTTTATGGAACAGGCATTCAAACTAACAGAATATAAATGTACTGCTCAATCCACACACTGTGTGTGACAGCGCAAAACTAACTGAGAAACTCACCATATCAGCTGTCGTACTGCTTAGCTGCTACATAGAAAGAGACTGGCTAAGCACTTGTCATTCAGATGTCTAAAACAGCAGCTAGAACTGTCTTTTAAACCATAGAATGTGTTTATTTTATGTTACGAGCATTCAAAGGTAGAATAATACAAGTGTACTGTAAACAGGCATTTAAATAAACTTTTAGAATACAAGTTTATAACTCATTTCTACACATTGGTACATGACAGCAGCAAAAATAATTGAGAAAAAATAATACAATCATTATAAAAGTTATAATAATGTAACTGAGCTTATATTGTAGTTTAATGCAATGTACTCACTGGTTACACTGGATCCACCACTGATATCCACCACTATGAGGGACTTGGGATCTCAGGGTCTGACGTCATGTCCATACTGGCCCCTTACTATTGATAGGGCTCTCCACTGATTCCCTGAAATTCAGGATCAACATTATGAGAGGGCTGCTTGAGTAGCACAGTTCACCACGGTATCGGCGCAGTGGGGGCTGTCCAGCCTCAGACAATCTCCTGCGTCTGACAGCCAGGCATTTTCCCTCTGATGTTCCTCAAAACACTTCCCAGGGCAGCAGGACCAGGCAGCTCTCCAGCTCATGGAAGCCTTACAAAATACATATGTGTGCCATGCAACATTCCCTTGTGTGTTACTCCATGCTTTGAGGAGTACCACACACTCAAACATTATTGAACCTATAAAAAGGGGTCAGCAACCTATGGCACATGTGCCAGCATTGGCACACGGAGGGTTAATCAGTGGCATGCCAGCAACGGCAAGAAAGGAGTAGACTATTTTAAGTATATAAATTCCGCACCTGCATTTCAATCAACATCTTGTGATAATTTCTCATGATCACGCAGTGTGTTTTCATCAGCTGAAGCATCGGCACAGCCATTGACCAGGAAAATAAAAAATGGCACTGTAATAAAACTGTTAACATTTCATCATTATTATATATGTCATTAATTTTGCCTCTTGATAAAGCAGAGCCAAGTAAAATCATGCAGAATCAGGACATTTACAACTTATAAGTGAATAACACTCCTTTCAGCATGTTTTTCTCTCTCCATGGATGAATAAGTGATGTAGTGGAAGGGTAGGCTGGGATTTCATCAGTTTATACCTGCAAAAAGTGTGTGTGTGTCACACACACACACAGACACACACTGAGTACTTGCAAGACATCATTACTTATATCGGATCCACCACAGAAATTCACCATTATGAGGGGCTTGCGATCCCCATGTCTGTTGAAATGGCCTTACCACCGCCTTATGTGAGGAAGGTTACTGGCATTATAGGTCTTCCAGCAATGTCACCTGTGATACTGTGAGGGCAAATAGGATGAGAATGACCAGGATCACCTGCAAAATGACCAAAATATAGCGCAGTCCAAGTCACATGCACTATTTTGGAACAGAGGTGGGTAGTAACGCAGTACATTTACTCCGTTACATTTACTTCCTGTTATTATATTACTGGTTTTAATTTAATAAGTGTTAAAAATATGTCATTTATTGAGATTTTTGACCTGCACGCTTTCACTTGAGTCACGTTCAACACTACAGCATCAAGTGTGCAAAACAACATTACTTCACTCCAAACAATGCCTTCATTTTACACCAAGACAACAATATATTTCAAGATTAAAATTGCAGCTCAAACTTAAGAAAACATGGTGAGGTAAGTTTTAGAGATCGTGATAATGTGGGCTTGTCTGTGTCATGGTGATATTCATTCATTTTCAGCATGAATCTGTAACTATGGGCTCTTATGACCTCAGTTTCTAAGTTTACATATCAGCGCTACAATATATCAGTGCCTACTGTATAAATCCTTATAAACATCCGCGTTAAGTGCAAATGTTTTGTCCTGCCTATCGCGATTGTGAGCATTTCTGCATGTGGAAGATTGGCGCGTTCACAATGTTTGACAGATGTGGCCGGCTTTGTCTTATGGACAACAATCTTCCAAACACAGATATAAGGTACAATTTACTCTTAATGTTCAAAGGTAATTATCTATTTCTTTCGACCCTGACAATGCTGGAGCTACACTGAACTAAATTCACGCAGGACATAAAACGTTGTGAAATAACGACAGAAGGCATGAATAAAGCATGATCTTGCTTCAGTGTATAATTAAACATTCTGCATAATTTGGGACTCTGACATGATTCACGTTTTTCACTGTAATAATTACTAGAAAAAGGTTTCAGTTATTCTCTTCTAATTGACAGATGCGTCCAAATCTGAGAAGTGTCCTTAAAGTGATAGTTCAGCCTTTAATCAACATCATCATTTCCCCGCCCTCATGTTCATCCAACCCTGTGAAACTTTCTGTATTCTGTGGAAAACAAAAGATGTTAGACAGAATGTTAGGGAGTGACAGTCTCAGTCAATGTTCCCTTTCAAAATATAGAGAGAAAAACATGCAGTGAAAGTAAATGATGGTTAAGGCTAGCATTCAGTCTAACATCTCCTTAAAGGAATCATTTTCCCAAAATGGAAAATCTTGCATCATTTTCTCACCCTAATTCCATCCCAGATGTGTTTTTTCTTCTTCTGCTGAACACACAGATTTTAGAAGAATATTTCAGCTCTGTAGGTTTCATAGAATGCAAATAAATGGTGACCACAACTTTGAAGCACAGAAAGCACATAAAGGCAGCAATAAGGAATTCAAATGACACTGGTTCAATCTTTGTCTTCAGAAGCGATATTGTAAGTGTGGGTGAGAAAAGATCAATATTTAAATCCTTTTTTACTAATAAATCTCCACTTTCACATTCTTTCCTGATGGGCAGGGAGGAGAATTAAATGTAAAAAAGGACTTTCTATATTATAAAGTTATAGATATGTATCCGTTTCACATCTACACCTATCATATTGCTTATGAAAATCACTGGAGTCGTATGAATTACATTTATGCTGCCTTTATGTCCTTTTTGGATCTTTGAAGTTCTAGTCACCATTCACTTGCATTGTATTGACCAACAGAGCTGAAATATTCTTCTAAAAATCTTAATTTGTGTTCTGCAGAAGAAAGAAAGTCATCCACATCTGGGATGGCATTAGGGTGAATAAATGAGAGCATTTAATTTTTTTGGGGAACTATCCCTTTAATTTGATGCATGGAAGAAATAAGTAATTTGGGTTTGGAACAACGTGGTGGTGAATTATGACCATTTCCATTATGTACAATAATATTAATAATATTTGTATTATTATTAATTCTAATAAAAATCATTCTTTAGGGTATGTTAAATGTGTATCACGCACTGGAATATATGAGAGTAATCAACCATTATTTTATATGTGAAAGTATCTTGTTACTCACTACTTGAGTAAACTGGAAAATCAGAATGAATGATAACATATTAATTTTTGGATTAACTCTTCCTTTAATCTTAGTGAACTTTTCTGTGATATATCTTAGGTGCAGCTGAAGATCTGGAGCGTGCCATCTCTTTGAGCAGAGGTGCTGGACGATCGGCCTGCCAGGCTCTGGTCCAGCGCGGGCTCCTCTTCAGGTTGGAGGGCCATGATGAAGAAGCTCGGGTGGACTTCGAGAGGGCAGCAGGTCTAGGCAGTGAGTTTGCCAGGCAGCAGGCAGTACTCTTGAACCCCTACGCAGCCCTATGCAACCGCATGCTGTCAGAGGTCATCAATAAATTACGCAACCCAGAAGTGTCAGAAACACGTTAGAGTTTAGAGGAGCAACAGACATATGCAAAATCACCCTATTAAATGATTTCAATGTACTGCAACAAAGTCATTCATTTATTAACGTAGTTCTTGTTTATTGAAGATATAGTAAAATAAAGATTTTTTTTCACATGTCCAATTTGTATGTGTTTGAAAATATAACTCATTTTTGAAGACTTCTGGACAGACAGCCTGACAGAAAAAGTTGCAAGCCACAAAGCAACTTACTGATGTCCTAACAGAGCATAAATATGTGTAGTTCATCACATTACATTTGAAAGTTTTTCAAAAAATTTTTGACAACCAGAAAGTGTCCTCCTGGTTCATTTTATACAATACACCAATTGTTATGATTTTAAACCTAACAAACTTATTTTGCAATATGGCTTATTTGAAAAGTGTTTTTAAGCTAAATTTCTTTTAAATAAATGCCATTTTTGATTAGATTTTTAAATCTTTTGTAACTGTATTCATAGTGTGACTTAAAATACTTTATGGGACCACTATAAGTACACGACAGTGTATTTATATATATCAAATTATTATTTCTGCCACTAGATGTCCCCCAAGATACGTCAAAAAAGTTACAACAATAAGCTGTTCATTTTACTAGCATATTACTTCCTCTAAAAATGCTTAATATCCATTTGTATCTAAAATTAAATTGTATATGAATAATGTAATTTTTTCTACATAGCAGTCTGTTAATCTTCCTCTCTATTGTCAGTGGTGAGAAAACTGCTGACCAGTGTCTGGAACTCTTCTTTTCTCTCCTGGAGGTCAGTCATACTGGGCAAAGCCACAGGTTCACTCCTGATCTCTGTTTGGTAGAAAGGACAGACTTTCAGGTGCTCTGCCATGGGGGGCACATCTTCAAACACCCATTGATCCACTGGAGAGAACAGAGTGCTAAACTCCCATGCCTGTAAGAAGTTAAGAAAGGTTCAATTATCAATCAGTGTTATTGCCCTCTGATTAATAAAGTGCTTTCTGTAGCTCTGTTACTGGTAGAGAATGGTGCCAGCAATGCCAGCGTCATGGGTTTGATTCCCTGGAAATGCTTGTCATGATGATAATATACATACAATGAAGACACTGTAAGTCGCTTTGGAAAAAACTCAAATTATCACTGGATTTGCCAGTATAGTGTCATCAAATCTTTTAAAGATATTCAGAGATTGGTCTAAGACTGTTTGTAGTAGCAAGTAAAGTGAAAAACCAAGAGTAGAGCTGTATTTTGCTTCGTTTAATTAGTCACAGAATGTGTTTGAAATGGTCTGTATTTAGGTTTTCCTTGCTGTACTCTCTACACACTTTCCACTATTTTTCCGTGTTTTCTGTGCAATCGCTGAGTACTCCCAGAAATGTTGAATTCGTTCTACTTTGTTGACTTGTTGTTGATCTCTATCCAATGATGTTTGTTATCCGGTCTTTTAATAGCTTCACGCACATGCGCACACCTCAAAAACCCGATACAACGCTGCTTATGTGTTTTCATGGCCACATTAAGTTGCGTTCTCTGGGAGAAACCTGGATGTGTTAAACCGCTTTCTCTTTATCCTTAGACGGCATAAGGAAACAATGTTCTTGTTTATATGATGTTTTAGAATGCCGCTTTCTGCAAAAAATCCTGGAATAAACCATTGTCTTAAGTGCATGTAAACTAGGTCACTGAAACAATGCTTGGCTGACTGACATGGACCAGGGAGGGCAAAGTGACCTATGCACGTCGTTTTTGTTGCTATCTGACCCACATACCTCAGTGTAAAAACGTTCTTAAAATAATTGTCATGAGATGCAACACCACTAATGTTCCTAAAATAAAACAAGACAGGACTGGAAAGCTTTGAAGTTATCTTCACAGTGAATTTTCACTGTGCACATAACTGTGTTGACTGTGAAGTCTTCTTATGAGAAGTTAAAGGAATAGTTCACCGGACACATACAATTTTGTAATAATTTACCCACCCTTATGCAATTCCAAACTTGTATGCTGTTTTAATTTTCTGTGGAACACAAAAAGAGAATTTACGCAACTCTTTTCCATACATTGACACTTTATAGTGACCTAATGGCATGTTGACGCACCATGCCAGGTTTTACGTCATTAACGGCAGACACAATTGTTTCTTGTGTCTTTAGGCAAACCCACTCGAGTGGTTTTAAGTGTGTTTGTCTACCATATGTCGAATGGAGAGTAAGATTTGAGAGCTGCAGTACCTAAAGTCCAACATTTCGGTCTGTTTCTCACACAAAGCTATCGTATGACTTCTGAGATTCAGAATATTGTGAAAGGGTCATATATACTCATTTTATGGTGCCTTCATGTTTTTTTCATGATTTTTATTTTTTTTACTTGACAGACATGGTCAACATGAACTATTACTGAATGGAAAAGAATTGCCTTAAAAGTATTACAAATTATGACAGCATTTTGGGGGGTGAACTAGTCTGCAATCTCTTCCTGGCATCAGTTGACAGAATGTCAGTAAAGAATTGACCTTTTTTCGGGTCCTCCAGGTGAATCCTCCATGAGAGTAGTTCTTTTTCTCCCATTTGAGGGACACCATGCCCTTCTGCTGTAGAACGGTACTACACACCTCCCTCATGAGCTGAGAGACTTGAGCTAAGTGACCCAAAGACAAACTGTCCAGGAAACCCAAAATATGTTGTAAGATCTCAAAAGGAAGTCTGCTCAAAGAGTCCATATTCTTTGCTCTCTTCCGCTCACTGCTAGCTGTTCTTATTCCCTTGTAAAGTGATGCTGCCACCTCTGGCTGAAGGGTGAATGTGCTAAGATCCGGATCATAGATGACAGTAGCTTGGCATTTAGATGGTCGAAAATGCCTCTGGCTGAAGGTGCAGCCCAGGTAAGCAAGTGGACATCGCTGTGTAAACCAGCCAGTAAGACAGGACTGGATGTCTCCATGCACATTCCTGTAGTGCCAGGCGTATTCATCTCGCCTAAAAGCGTGGCAGCAAATGTAGGTGAAGACTGAGCATGACTTGTTGTGTCTTCTGGTCACACATTCGGTCTGAATCTGCATGTGTAGGTTTTGTGGTTGATGCCTAACAACATCTGCCAAGGAAGCATCACTTTTGAATGGAACAGAGGGGAAGTCATATGTCTGTGTGCCGAAGTCAAGATAAAACCCATCGGTTCCAACAGTCTCGCTTATTTGATGACCTTTAAATTCTCTTTCAAGAGAGCACAGCAGTGTCGCCTCTACCTCATTTGCGTTTGGGAGCTCTTCAATCCCAACCCCTAAATCAGACGTGTCAACATTCTGGTCTGTTTTCTTAACCACTTGTGATGGATCCTTGATGTGTCTTCGCTTGGCTCTGTAGCTGATTGGCACGTTGAATGTGTGTACTGTTTGTACCTCAATGGGCTCTAAATTGCCATAAACAAAATCTTTCTCTTTGGGCGTGCAAGCCGCCAGCTGGCCAAAGTTGATAAGCATGCATCCGTTATGCACCATGTACATGTTATATTCAGCCACGTTCACCTCTTTATGAAGTCTGTCAAGCACGCCGTCTTGCCATGGGGCTAAACCTGTTCCTACAATCTCTGAATCTTGCGAACCATGGGAAGCTTGAAGGGTAACTCTTGATGCTTCCTTGTCCTTTTTTGGACTACTTTTATCCTCCAAATTCTTAACAGTTTGCTTGCACCCTTCTTTCTCCTTCGCAAACATTCTCTCCCAAATGCTATAGTTCTCCAAGCTGGCCACATCTTTGCTCTTGGCAAGAGCCAGTCGCTCTTCTTGGGTTAGTTCCTTTACCTCTTCCCCATTGAGACCATTCTCCAACATGTTCTCTGGGTTTAACATCTTAGAATCCCACTGCTCTAGATCAACTCCTCCAACAGCACCATCCATTAGAGTTTCAGGCTCCTCCATCTTTTCTATCAACTCTGGGAAGAGCGTTTTCATCTTAATTGAATTAAACAGAAGCTTCTGATCTCTGAGTGCCATAGCAATGTCGAGCTGTGTTGTGCAGTTTGGATCCTGCAGGGCATTACTGTAGAAGGTCATATCCGTCTCACTAACAGGCCAACGATTCCATTCAAGGCTACAAGTGACAACACTGGCAGGACACACTTCCAGGTGCTGGGCAAGCCTTTGACGGGTCATGGTCAGTGGACAGCCATACCCAGAGTTGAGGCATGGTACGATTTCCTTTGGGCAGAGAAGACTGTGCTCATCTTCTTTACAAAGATGGAAGGCAGCTCCGCACTGCAGGCGGCAGAAAATGAAGACGCAGGAAGTGGAGATGTCCACAGGAAGCTTGCAGTGCTGGTTATGACATTTTTCACAGTGTGGATGAAGGCTAGAGCTAGTGCTTCTGTTTTTGCCCTGTGATTGGCAATCCAAAACATATAACAATAAATTGTTATTCATGGCACACAGGAAATTACGTTAGTGTCAGTATATTGTATTTTCTCATAAAACATTTTGAAACCAGAAGTGTATAACAAAATTGAGTGAGTTTGCATGCACATCAAAAGGCTGCCAACAACCTAAAATCAATCGATTCAAAACATCCGAAATTGCAAGAAAGACATGGTTACATGAATTTGAAATCATCTGGTTATTCTCTGCCTTTGCATCAAAATGTAAAGAGTCATGCACACAACACTTGTGCAAACTGGATAATATACTGCATGTGTGCAGATAAATAAGGTTAAGCGGCTTAAGTCGTTAACCTTACCCTGATAAATTAAAACCGTTGAAGGCATTTACTTTACCTTAAACATTGTCGGCTTATCAAGCATAATCGGTATGATTGTGCATGTAAACATGCTCATTGAAACTTGAACTTAAGTATAAGCTTACCATGATTGTTGAATTTTATTTAATGTGAAAATAGACTCTGAAATGAGACAAGGGAATACCTGTTGAAAGAAAACAAATTATGGCTGCATTTCAGTGTTTCTATAGACTGGTAAATTATTGACGTGACTTTCTAGACTAGACATAACATAAAATAGCTTCAAAAAGACAATTCTCAAACAACACAGAATTAACATTTTTACATTAAATTGTGTTTTACTGAAGAGTAAGATGTAAAACCAACACAAACACAATTTGTTTGATTAGATAAACTCTTTGAACTTTTCTTGTGATTGTATCTTGATTATTTGAAATGCATTTGTTTTGATTAAGCAAAGAAAATCAAAAGCCCCACGAAAGCTGAGCCTGTATAAACCATGCACCAAACACTGCATTAAATGACATTTTAATTTCAACCAGTAAATAGGTTTACCTTTTGTTATGATAATACTTGTTCACAAAAAATACATTCTTCACTGTGAAAGACCACCACAATTTACTTCTTGGCGACTCTGTTATTGTTAAATAACTTGAGTATAAATGTGGGTCAGTCTCACTTACCCTTTGCTGCCCTGACAATGGAAGCACAACTTCTATGTTTTAACTGAGTCTGTGTGGTTATAAATATCTCCTCTGTTTCAGCTGTTATAAATAGAACAAAAAGGGCATGACAGTGCCAACATGAATAATTCTTCGAGAGACAGAGTTGCATTACATCACACACAATTAGAGAGCTATTGTCAAGATTGATCAATAGCTCTGAATACCTTAACAAATTGGAAAATCTAAGTTTATTTAACAATGGATTTTGAACTGGTGTAAAGGTAGGTGATTTGATAATCAGAGGCTAATATGTTGTTACATATAAATGGGATATACAGTAATTAAACATGAAAAGGAGAATCAATATTGATACAATTTCCCTTTATTGACAGTTCTTGGCAATATATTGCTAAAGAATAAAGCGTTTAATATTGACCATTTGTCCACTAGATGACAGTAGAACCCTTTCATGCATAGTGTGGGACGCGAGAGCATTACAGATTGCATAATCTGCCTTAAATTATTGGCTTTGTTCTGAATAGCATACTATCATACTATTCTTACTATTTCTGCAGAATATAGTATAGTATATTTGCCATCACAAAATGAAATATGCTTGACCTTTCTTTTTTTCCCTCCTGATGTCGGCTGCAAACTGACGTCTATTGATAAAATCAAAACTGCTGATGCCTTGAAATGACTTTATTAGTGAATAATAATATAATATACAATAAATATAAAAACTGCCCATGCACACAGGTGTTTATGATTATATAAATTTAGCCCATCAACAAACCACCTGTATGTAGTCTCGCACTATCAATGTCAAAAAGTAATTAAAGCCACCTTGTGATGATGTCTTCACTGCTAATACTACTTAATTAAGAAAGAGATTTTATAGTTACCCCCAGGATATAAAACTTTGTCTAATTTTGCAACCTTAATGAAGAAAGAGGCGACGCAGGCTAGAAATTTGAGAAATTGCAAATGAGGCATTATAGTGAAGCTGTTTTTACAAGCAGACAGACTAACAACAGATCAGAGCAGTAGCTACTACCACAAAGGGAAGACATGACCGCAGGTCAGCGCATCAAATGGAAAACATCTACTCAATAAGGTCAAGCTACACTCAGAGTCTCAGAGCTCTCTGTGACTAGTCAATGAAAGCTGAGTTTGATGGGAAAATGTGGATTTAAAATGCTTCTTAAACTAAAGGATTTTGGTGCACTCCTGGGGGTCAGAGTTTGACTGGTTTAGTGGATGCCGTAATTACCCTAATATGAGGGCAAAAAACTAATTTCTCCATTGACTGCCATTCAAAAGTACCTGTGTATTCTGAAAAATATATATTACTACTACTGTAATTCTTAATTGATAAAAACAAAAATGTATATGTTATAGCAAGGCTGGTAATATTCAGAGTTTTATATCCTTTATTTAACCAGGAAAGGTCCCATTGGGATAATACAATCAATTCCAAGGAATCCTGGTCAAGACGGCAGCACATACAAGTTTTACATTAAAATTCAAAAGATAACAAATACTACAAAAAAAACCTATGAGTCATAGTTCTGACATTACATGATAATTTAGCAAACATTTGCAGATTTAGGTGTTCAAAATACAGTATATTATACACTCTTTTGACACTGTACACCTGTAGCATTGCTTATCAATTCAATCAAATAACTGCGAAAATAACGGAGTGTTACAATTTTGATTACCTGAATGCGGAAGTGTTCCTCAATTCTTAACTTTGGTCTGTTTTCGTATTCTGTCTATAGTGTTTTCATGTGGCTCTATTGTGCTGATAATGTACACAGTCTCCATGACCATTTTGTGAGAGTTCCTCACCCATCAAAGTAAGCTAAGTGGGTGGATGACATGAGGCTATGGACTGAGGTTAATTGTGTTCATATACTACTTAGAGTTGTTATGACCGCCAACAATTTATCCATACACTACATTTGTTGTGTGAGCTGTACTAAATTGATCAGGAGTCCTGCATTGATCAAATCATTTGAACACCCTTTATTTATTGTAATTTACCGTATCCAAACTGCGTCAATTGTATTCGTCATTATTATCTTGACTAAAACCCCAGCCCCCCTCAATTCCAACACTGCCTGATTTTTCGAAACACACATCTTTGAATGTGCAGAATGCGCAAGCACCTGGAATTATTTGTACTAATTAGTGGATTCACAAGGTGGCAACACTCACATTTGAGCTGTTGCTTTCACAAAAAAGTTCTAGAAGAAGATGCAATCCCCAGTAAACATCAGGAAAAGAATGTGGATAAAACAAAAGTGAATGTCCACATCTAGAATGCACATCACAAGTATGTGAGGAGGTCAGGAGATGCCTGCACTTGTATATATTGAGTCTAAAGGAATATAAAGACATCTTTATGGGTCTAAACTCCGGAGGAGAAGTATTCCAGTATCTCATAACAGTCATAGTGCATATTCACCAACGCCTGTGTATGTGTGCACACTCAAATGCAGTATACTTTGAAAGTCTGGCGTTCGAATGTACACAGACGCTAAGCGATTCAAAACAGAAGTATACTTTGGGCTTAATGGAACCAGAAAACAGTCCAGCTGCATTCAAAATAATCATCGCTGTGGATACAATTTTATCGATATTATAATTAAATATTTAATTACATGTTGCTTGCAAAAAATGTATTTTGTCAGAATACCCAAATCTACATTTGATTGTCCATCAATGCAGAAAAGTGTTTTTTGGAAACAGTTATAGTTACAGTTTCCCAGCAGGGACAAGCTGGACCATGCGACCAGTCAAAAATAGACCCTTTAGTTTTAATATAGAGTGATCAGTCACATGCCGTGCATGACTCATCCAGTTGGCATTCTTCCAGGCGAGCGCCATTGAGATGAATGGGAAAGCGAACAAATAGCACTCTCCAGGAATAACAGAACTCCTTGAGTGAACTCTTTTGGTATCCATTGTGACCTTTACAAGTTGCAATTATAGTTGTGAATGTTCAGGATTGTGGGGAAGAGTCAAATTAAAAGGTGGGATTTTTCCAACTTGATACTTTGCATAAATCTTTTCATCAAAAGCTTAGCTGCAGGCTCATGTGATTCAGTGTTTTTTGTACTGTTTTTTTTTTAGATGAGATGAACTTTTATATCAGAAATTGAAAAAGGCAACAAAATGTCAACTAGCTACAGTCTGATGAAGATAATTGAAGCATTGGTGCAGGTATTAGAACAGTGTGTATGTGTATGTATTAGTTTGTGTACACTTGTTCTTGTGTGAGTGTGTTTGCTGTTATGGAGCTAAGAGATAAGAGGCTAGTTCCTGATAAGGGAACTGAACAGAGTTCTGGGAGATGGCACATGCAGTTCACTTTGGCCGACTGATGGAAACATGGTCTGTTTAACACACCCCATTTATCCTTACTTCATATTTCACCTTTGGTTTAATGCCAGTCGCAGCAGTGCACCATGGTTATCTTTTCTTGTTTGAGATGAATCAACGTGTTTGTGTGTTTTTGAAAGGTGTGGATGGAAGGCTTCATCTATTTCCTCACTTTCTGAACCCAAATGTATTGAATCTCTAATGTATGACGACAGTTCATGAGGATACGCCATAGTCAAGAACTTAAAGCCATTACTTACACTCAACATGGCATCTTATTCACACATTTTTAGCAGACACATTTGATATCCTTTAAGAAATGGTGTGCCAAAAAAAAAAATCATTAACTCACCCTTATGAGATGTTTTGAAACATGTTTAGGCTGCACTTTTCCATTCAACATAGACTTAATGACCAGGCTAAAAATAGTTCATTTTGGGAGAACTAATAAAAGAAAAAAGAAAAGCTAAAAAAATAACAAAATTAATCATTTTAATTAAAATAAAATAAGCATTTCAGAACCTACACTTCTATAAGTTAAAACATGAAGAAAATATGAGAATGTGACATAAATTGGAGGCAGATTGCTGCCTGGTGAACAAAATATAAATAAGACTGTAGTCGTATTACTGTGTAGACTTACTGTGTAGTCTGATGGCTTGTTTTAACCTAATTTACAGGTTTTTGCAGTTTATGTAATTATGCTTGTCATCAAACCTGACCACAGTGTTACAAAGAGAAGACACAGAATAAGCATTTTTCTACCAACAATTTATTTAAAAAATAGAAATGTAATGAATCAAAGTAAATGCATAATAATGTCAAGAAAATGAACATCAGGAAACAGAAATGGAGAGAGAGAGAGAGAGAGAGAGAGAGAGAGAGAGAGAGAGATTGTGTTAGATTGCTGTCATCAGCTGGAAAACAACAGATGACTTGTAACACCAAAAATGACCAAAAGGTGTCTGTAGAGCTCCACTTATTGATGCCCTGGTTCTTTGTGTGTGTGTGTGTGTGTGTGTGTGTGTGTGTGTGTGTGTGTGTGTGTGTGTGTGTTTTGCACTGAGGATGTTTTAGAGTCTCACCCTGTAATTTCTGTCTGCTTTTTTCTGCATTGTGGCTGATTTATTGATTGTATTTGACAATCGCTCTGTGTTTTGGTCTTTCCCATTCATTTTAAATGGATGGTCAATTTTGACCACAAATCCCAAATGTGTCTCTCTTTCTCGCTCTCTCTCTTTTATGTTCATTTAGACTTATGGAAGGCCAATTTTTGGTATATTCAGATGGCAAATGGAGAAAACATCACCAAGTCTTGTACTGCTCAGATAAAGAAACCATTTTTATTAAATTTAAAAAATGTATTTTGGTAAAGAATTAGGAATACCTAGGAGAGTTAAACAACTGTTTGAACATATTTTTTATCCAATGTCTAAACCTAATCTGAGTGTTTTGTAGCGAGTACAACTGTAAGCATTTAAAGGTGCACTCAGTAATTTTTTCCTCATTTAAAAAGTTTTGCTTCTAAAGAATTGAATTGCAATTTTAAAAATTCATGACCACTCACATTAGGTGAAGACTCAGAAACCTTATCGAAGCTATTTAATTGTACATGGAGAGGGTACCCTCATGGGGGCTGCCATGTTAGGATCACATGACCAACCGAATAGAGTGCAACAGTGCCTGCCCACTTATGCAGCCGTCTGGGTTCCAGAAGTATTTTTCCCATACATTTTCCCATAGACTTTTAATAAAATCCATCATAAAAGAGTTGTAAGCCATGAACCAAACCAACGAGTTCCGATGTGAATCACAACATCATGAACTTTGTTTTGAGGCAAAAAAGTATTTGAAAATCGGACAAAAAGACAATGGTACAAGAATGTGTACTTACCGAATTTCATGAGGGCACGGACTACAACCCATGAAGCACTGCGAATGATGTAACTGAATAATGTAATTGGACTTTTAGGTTGTTGATTATAAGTATAGAAACAATATATTATACATTTATTACAACATCTTCTGACATGTACAGACTCAATTACATCATTCACAGTCCATCATGGGAGTGGGTGATCGCTCCAAGGCATGTTTTGCAGGCTTTGTTGGCCGCGGATCTCTAATTAGTGAAGCTTTTTCTGCTGGACCATGGGTAATGTAGTTGTTCACCATGAATTCCACTATCAAACATGATTTTTAAACAATGAAGTTGAAAGTATGCAGACAGATGCTTTCAACGGAAGCATACTGTATACAATCGATGAACAACCTCAGAGCTCCAGTTAGGTCTGTTTTTAACGTTTTAGCAGTTATTGTTGAAAATGGATGAGATGTTTACTTCCAGAACTTGACTGTTGAGCTCTATACCACTCACTTAATCTCAGACATTTTCACTCAGATTTTGGACACTTCAACATTTATCATGGCTGAATATGAATAGTGAAATTCTACAATGGCATCGGTAAATGAAAACAATTGTGTTTGAAGGTTGCTGCATCAAATCCCCTAAGGTAAGTGCACCTTTAACCATGTCTCTGGTTAAAATATTTCCTATCCTAAAGATTCAAATAGTACCAAGAGGTTTCTTGCATTATATGTCAAATTCTGTGTAATTTACTTTAGTCTCAAGTTTTCTGTGATCAGAAAATTCATTTAAAATTCTCTTAAAATATGATCACAAACTTTAATATAATGTTCAAGGGGAAATGGCCTGGTGTTCCACAAAGCATGAAACAAAATGCAATGGTACAAGCTGAGCAGTGCTAAATACTGTCCTCATTTTCTGTGGAAATTTATATCCATACAGTTCAATCACAGCCACCACATGAATTACAGTATAGATCTACAATAGTAGATATAGACACCTCCAGACACCACTTTTCTCAGACATTTCTTGGTAAACTCATTCACTGGCAATAGATTGATAAAGTCTTTCTAAGCAGTGCATTTAACACTTTCTTGTGTTATATGAGGATGTGTGCTTGTGTGTGCATGCGTGCGTGTGTGCTTGTGTGCGTGTGTGTGTGTTTATGTGAGACTAAGTAGGCCATGAGCGGTAGTGTAGAGGTTAGCATGCTGCGCTACGAACCTGGCAACCTGAGTTCGATTCCCGCTCATGGCCAACACCAGTGACGATTATCTGAACCGGTCCCGGGGTCGACTCAGCCTAAAATGAGTACCTGGTGCGGTGTGTAAACAACGCCACTGGGGCGATAAAGGTGGTTGGGCGTGGTGCTGGCTACCCACCCCCTTGTGTACCGTTCCGGTCTTCATAGGTGCTCGCTAACAGCACTTGCCCCTACAGTCTGTTAAGGCTAAATGGGGGATCTTTGTGTGTGTTTATGTGAGACTGCAATATACACAGGCAGCATAATAATATGCTGCCTGTATATATGCTGCCTGTATATATATATATATATATATATATATATATATATATATATATATATATATATATATATATATATATATATATATATATATATATATATATATTAAGAATATCATATACAATATTTATCATATTATTAGTAGTAGTAGTAGTAGTAGCATTTATGACAGTGATAATCAAGTTTCCATAATTTGTCATTTGTAAAAAAGAAAATTGTAGTAATATTTCAGCAGAATCTATGGCTTACATGGTAAACCTTTGTAATTAATATTTTTGGCCTATTTTTAAGGTTGACAAGATACCATTTTATATTAGGTGTCATTAGCTACTATATATGTGTATTTTCTTATTACTATGTACTTAATATGTTTATATAATGCAATTGTGTAAGTGACATAACCAATACTGTTATGGTCACTTAAATAGGCTGTACATGTTGTATTTAGTTTAATTCTGTAAAATGAATGCGATTTAAATAATGACATATTTTGATCAACATTCCTATTGAATGGATTTATGAATATGAACTGATTTCTTAATCTATGCATTTTTGTTTTGTTAAAAATATTTTTGTCAACTATTTGCATAAATGCTATACAATAAACACTACACATCAACCAGTGGACTGAGTCAACAACAATGTCTGGACCCCTCCGTTCATAGACAAATTTAACTATTTCCCTCAATAGCACAGTGATCACCACATTTATCATTACCACTGCATGCTACATCACATAGTGTCTGGTATAGATAGCGTCATTGTTGATATCGGTGGCTTTGGCTTATGCTTTTGAAAAGACTGAAGAGCTGTCATCATTGTATGTTGTCAGTGTATTGTGTCTGAATTTGACAGGAATTTTGGCTTCTCCCAAAAGAATGTATGTTGATAGTGCATATATATTTAAAAATGAGAATTGATGCACAATCCAATGCACAAAAGTACAAACATACACCTACACAGAAAACCCAGAGGAACATTTGTTTGCAGTGAATAGAATATCAAGTTTTGTAAGGCAAAGATTACATTGCACTGTAATATTTATGCCCTGTGTCTACTTAAAAGTTAAATGATTTTTGTAAATCCAGTGGTCAAATGCTGCGTGAGACCAATCCATCTTCAGTGTAATTACAGCCACCTGGCCAGTGGCTAGTATCAGGTCAGGGGATCAATAAATTGTGAACAATTTCCTGCCGTTCCCTGATTAATATGTAATCATGTAATCCATATAAAGTAATTGTATTCTGATTACAGTACCCAATGAATCAGTTGTCGACATAAAGAGCTACAGTATAAAATGAATGTGTATAACATAGCTCATATAATATGATATTGAATATGATAAATTAGATGAGAAATGTTTAATCCCAAATTGAAATCTTTAAATTGACCTCACACTTTGTATATTTTGTTAAATGTGAGTGCGATGTAAGACACTGTTGTAAGAGTAAGAGTAATAGTCTCAATTAGCACCCCAATTTATTCTCAATGCTGTCAAGGATAAACAACTGAAATATGAACAAGATCTCTCTCTCTTTTTCCCCTACGGGAACAGCCCTGTTTTAAGATCCGAGAGAGACTGCATTTCCAAGCTCTCTTTTTTCTCGCATTCATACCAGCTATGCAGTGAACAAAGATTGAGGGAAAGATATTTTTTCCACTCAAGAAGCTCAAAGAGACAAATAGAAAGCAGCCAGTCTTGTCTAGCCCTGTGTGATATGAGCTCATCAAAGGTGCTTGTTTCACAGGTGGGCTTTGTGAAATTCCTTTGGTCTTCTGTAATGTCTGGTGAGAACCAGAATAATGAATATATACATATATTATTTTATAGAAGTACTTTTATTCTGGTACACATGGTTAATTTTATGTTGTATCTACAGTATGGAAATATATCATGTAACAAGCTATAGAGACATTAGTCATGTTTTTCCACAATGCACAATTTATGTATACATCTATATAGTCCATATGCTATATTTATTCAATTGTGGGAGTGTCCGTATTTAGTCTATTGCCTTTGTCTACTTTAGACTGTGATTTTAAGTGTCTGTCACTTTCAGACCTGTATTAAACACACCTATCACTAGTCTACCATTCTGGATGTGTCCTCGAAACCTAAACGCACAAAACAACAGCTCTGATCTAAAGCCTAACTAGACAGCATTTGTTGGCTTCATGCAACCTATTCAAAAGCTTAGGCAGCAAATTGATACTACCTGAAAAGATACCTTATTTTGGCAAAATTGCATGTATCATTTGTGATTAAACAATCTCAGAATGATTTTCGAGTGAAATTTGAATTAGAAATAGATTTAAATTAGATCTGAAAAATATTAATAAAAATAGTTCCATCTTCCTGGCTGCTGATGTGATCAAAAATAAAGCTATCAAAAAGCTCTTAGATCACATCAGTGTTGTCTGGAGATTTTTCTACTGAAATATATATATAAAAAAAATTTGCCAGCGTAACGATCCAAATAAACTTTAAGTACAACCCATTGAAGAGACTGTATGTGTATCCCCCACAGATTTGTTTTAATCCCACATCAAAAATCAAAGATGGCGCTGCCTGAATAAGGTCTATGGACCTCAGTTAGGGCTTGTTGCAGTTCCACATTTGACCACAGGTGTCCATTGGAAAAAATTAGGGGCACTGTGGAGTTCTGGTGGGCAGCAGGCTTTCTGCCCACATGATAGCTAACAAACAAAGTGTAACTGAGGTTTCACTACTGTACAACTTATAATAGAATTAAACTTTTTAATAGGCCTGCTTTTATATATGTGCTACTATTTTGAACACATTTATTAGTTAACATATTATATTTTTGGTAGTTTGTAGTATGGATCTATGTTTTCAAGTGGACAGATATTTTGGTGAGGCTCTTCCCCATCTGCTATTATAGAGGAGCTGCAGCTGCTGACAAATGTAAAATGTTAATGGGGTTAAATCAGTGAAAAATGTTCATTGTTTAGCCCGTAACAAGAAAAGCAGGTTTGTAATGACATGAAGACTGGTATATCTAATTTTATTTTGTATTATTTTGGATGAATTTGCTTAATAAAACATAATAACCATTTTTATTTCAAAAAATGATATGCGAATGTCACTCAAATGCAACATAATATGGTCATATGACAATGTATCATGCTACTATTTAAAACATTTATAGTGGAATAATGCCTATTTTTTATTAACTATTTAAAAAAATATAGTAATATCTATGCAATGTATACTGCACATTATTTAGTAAGGAGTAATCTAGTATTATGCTTCAAACAAAGCCATTTGCTCAGTATTTTCTTTCTCTAGTAACAGAAGTCCCATGTCCCATTTTTCTCAGGTTGAAGACCCTCCTCCACTGTGGCACCCATGAGGGAGTGACTCCCTCATGCCTCATTACTCTCTGAGACTCCTCGCAATGAAGAGAAATGAATTCACTGTGGAGACACAGCGCAGCAGCATGGATCTGAATGGATGCTGCTTCTACTGGCTGCTGTACCCTCAATGACGTGGTGGAGGACAGGGTTATTATAGTTTTTATATATTAATTTAGTTTTTTACTTCATTTAAAAATTCACTTTTTGTTATTGTCCATGTTTGACCAACAATCCTCTCAGCATTCATGACTGTCCGTTGTAGTTAAGTTTTAGTTATTTTTTGCAATGATTTCAGTAGTATTAGTTTAATATTTCAGTTTGTATTTTATTTTTAGTACAGTGTATAAAAAAGTAAAACAAAAATATTTCATTATATATATTTAGTTTTTCTTAGTTTTGAAGTCATAAAAATTTTATTTAGTTTAGCTTCAGTTTTTCCTATTCTTTCTATTTTGGTTGTAATTGTAAATGTTACCATTGTTAATGATGTTAAAATGTTAATGATAAGGACATTGGTACAGGATCTGCCAGTCGGGACCGTACAGATTTGGGGGGGGGGGTCCTTAAAAGATGGATTGCATCTTTTGGATTGCATACTAAATTTTAACGACCTCCGATCCAAGGGCATCAGCAACCAGCCACCATAATGAGCGAGTACATGGCCAAAACCTCAGTGTCTGTGACACTTTATCAGGCAGACACGAATGGTTTCCTGGGCTGCTGATCTTTCCGCAAAGTGCAGCTAAAAAAGTCCTAGAGAGCCATACTGAAAGTGACGCATCCACAATTCAAATGAGCAGTGTTTCACCTTGTATCGGTTTCCTTGAATTTAGATGCATTTTAAAATAGGAACTCTTGAGTCGCTATAGATAAAGGGAATGGTGCTGTGAGGTATATAGCCCTTCAGGGCTCAGCTGTAAGTTATTTGACTGCAAATCCAACTTATTTTAAAGTCATCTCAAGTTGGAAACTAGCTAAAAGTGACTGTGCAGCCCACAAAGACAGTCAGTTCCACAGCTCAAACTGCCACAGAAAAAAGGTAATAGATAATGCCACGGGCTAAGAGTGGTACTTTTACCCGGACAGAGTGAAGTGAATAAAATGCTTCACAGAAAAGTGTGGCAGCTATGATGGCTTTTCATTATGTAGGTCCGGGTTGCACTGTGAGGACACAATGCTACTAAATTGGGGTGACAAAGTGCAGATACTTCAGGACCATATTGATACCAAAAAAAAAAAAGCTGGGTTTTGACAATATAATCAACATCAGTTACCAGTGAAATTTCACAATTCTCAATATTAATTTTGATAGCACAGCAAAAAACAACATGCTATTGAACACACTCCTTTATTATTATAGTATTAACAAATTTGATTGAATTTTTTGAATTTGAAGTAAATAGTCAATTATAAAGAACACAGATATATAAAGAAAGAGCAGTCTTTATTATTCAATATTTTTTTTATTTATATTAACAAGATAATAGACATCAGCAAGTCTATTAAGCTGCATCCAGATCTGATATCTGAGATCTGTTGTCCCGTCTGTGTACATTACCTTAAGACATAATGAAGTGTTGGGTAGATTCATTCTGAAATATGAAATATAGAAAATCTGGTACACTAAAAATTAATCAATAACATAATCTTTTTCATTACACCTTTAAGGTAATCTAATTTTATTACTTTTGAAACACTTATTACATATTTTGATGAAAATCTAAAATTAAAATTAGTGAAAATTAGTAAACATAAAATCAAATTGCAACTTGCAATTTGTCCATCCCTGAATTCACCCTAAAATACATGTAGTTTATTACTACCTAAAACTTCTGACTGTGTTTACAATAATACCTCACTTAGACTGGCATCTTAAGCAAGACTGGCATCTTGAAGAACCATTCATGGAAATGGTACAACGTGGTGCAAAAATTGGATATGTGTCAGAATATCAGGTCAGTGCATTAGGCCTTACAGCCTCATGGACATGATCCTGTCTGATATGCCAGTAATAATAATAATAATAATAATAATAAAAACAATACTTAATACCTTTAAGTAGCTTTAATAAGCCCACTACAATCAAACATGAACACAAAGTTAAGCCTAAAGAAGAATAAAAAAATATGAATACTAATTTTTAACTAAACTAATTTTAATTATTGGCCTGCTTCTGATGTATTATTTCTAATAAGTTTTTGTTGTATGTCTATTTATACTCTTGCCTTGTTTTATATTCTGTGTCTCACTGTAATGTTCTGTGTGCACTTGCTTGTTTCTTCTATCCCCCCCAAAAAAATTCCAATTGTGCTTAATTTGACATCTTCGTTGCCATGACGACGTACCGGTGTAAACCCTAAAACGACCCTAAAACGTCAATTTAAACAACTTTGCATCTCAAATAATACTCAGAAGTTTTATCAGAAGAATGAATGTTTTTTAATAAAATGATAAACTTCACATTTCTGCCTTTAACGCTTCTAAAAATTGGCCTCATTCACTTCCATTGTAAGCGCATCACTGTAACCACATTTTTTTTTGTAAAATGGTCATGAAAGCACCAATTTTCACACTTTCACATGCTCATAACAGTTCTCCCTCATAAACAGTGAGTTTGGAGCGTGACTAGCACAACTGAAGCCAAAAAATGCTTGTTCTGGTCCAGATAAGGACTGCGGTGTATTTTGTTGAGTGATTTAGATCTGACCGCAGTGTTTAGTGTAGAAGTCCACTCTCATGCCTGTTCTGTGAGTGCTGTTAAAGTCTTGCACCTTCATGACCCTTCATGATTTTTTAAGAAAAGGATATTCCTTTAAGTGTTTTTATTTTACATTTCAAAATCAAATCAAATCAAATCACTTTATTGTCACAGTACCATGTACAACAAGTGCAACAGTAGGTGAAATTCTTGTGTGCAATTCCAAGCAACATAGCAGTCATGACAGTGACGAGACATATACCAATTACAGTAAACAAAAGTATTTGGTAAATAGGAATAGAACATTTTGAAATTTCACTGGAATTGACTATTTTTAGGGGTTTTGTGACAATTCCTCTAGCAGTGGTGTTTCAACAAAAGGGTTAAATTCTGAGGGAAACTGGGGGCTTTTGTTTACTGGGTCAGAGGGCTTGAATCTACAGCTCCAAATGAGATAAACCAAGGAGCAAACTCTTAGGTCACCGCTGTGGTATTGATTACCAATGGAACCCCGCTATCGGTCTTCCCCTCTATCTCATTCTCCTGCTCACCCTTTCGCAAACACTCTCTCCATCACTCTCACCGCGACCTGGTTCATAACTTTTTCTTAGTCACAGATTCAGACAAACAAAAACACCTTATCCCTTCTAGCTTTACCACTCTGCAATGCTGCTGTTGAGTGTTCATTCTCCCAAAAGTCGCTCATAAAGAACAAGCTATGAAACAGGTTATAACAGAAGTCTCTGCTGAATATAACAAAAATAAAAGCTTATATGCAAAGAAGAAAAATCCGCTGCCATGAATTCAAGCCATCACCACGACTGCTTTCTTTAATGCTGAAATCTACTCCACATCAGCTGAGGAACGAAAGTTTCTAAAAGATTGTAAATAGTTCTTGTTCAATGCTAAAGAAAGAAAAAATTGTTCTCATGTGACATGATAGCAAGAAAATGTATTGAGTGTAAAAGAACAGAAGAGGACAAACAAGAACAATAACAAAGAGAGGACATGGACATGAAGTCAAGTTCATCCTGTAAGCCTACTTTGAATATATCCATTATGGAAATATTTTTTATATTTAATTAAGTTTGCCAGTGTAGGTTAATTGGATATTCATGCTTTTGTGTTGACAGAACAGGAGTCAATGTGGAGAGGAGAAAAGAGGAGAGGAGTGAAGTGTAAAGAGTACTGTATGTACAAGTCAGTACTTTTTATTTTAACACAGGCTGCTATAGTGATAACACTTACATTAATGTTCTTGACTTGAATACAGTGCTCAAACAATTTATAATGCATATGCTTCAAAATTATTCAACTGGAAATTAAAAACAGAGGAAGACAAATAGAAGAATTTAAAGCACTCAATTAAAAACAAAAGATTCAGGAATAAAATTCAAGTAAATTAAATATGCACATTGTACATACAAGCAAACCTAGTGAAAATAATTTGAATACACCATACAACAAATTAAAATCAATAGTCAGTGGATATTTTGAGGCCCTTTGTGGGGGACTTCTGCAGTTGACAGGCCTAATTGGACACTGAAAAATGTCATGGACCTGGCAAACCTGGCGCTCTGTCACTCGAGTCAAGCTCATCACTCCTCAGCATCAAGCTCTCAACATTTTCTTTGCCACCCAATGCCTTCATTTTACACCAAGATAAGCAGACATTTCAAGATTAAAAGTACAGCTCCAACTTAAGAATGCATGTTGCAGTAAGTTTAGCTGATTTTGTTGTAACGTGAGCTTGTCTGGGTCATGGTGATGGTCATTTTCAGGGTGATTCTGTATCTATGGGCTCTTAGGACCTCAGTATATAAGTATATTTTTTATATCAGTGCTGCAATACATCTGAATCCATGTAAACATCCATGTTAAGTGTAAATGCCTTTTGCTCCGTAAATGCCTTTTGATCCGCTTTTTGGGATTTTACCTTTCCTTTAGTGTGTAATATAGCTGTTTGTGCATGTGAAAGGTAAAACTGAAAACACTGCTCCTGAACTGCCTGAAAAACCTGGTTTGCATTCCAGCCATTACTTTCATGACATAGCTACGTCACTATGTAACACATTTGCATAATGTCCATCTCAGGAATGCACTGCTCAGGAAGCCTCGGGAGCTCAAACTCGGTTGTGGTTAGGGGCATTGCATTTCCGACACACACTGTAAGCAGTTGATCAATCACAACAGACTGGTCCAGCTGACCAATCAGAGCAGATGGGACTTTTCAGAAAGGGGGGATTTAAAGAGACAGGAGGTATAACAGAGCTTTCAAACAGAGGGTGAAAATAGGTGCTGCAGCAATGTACATTATGAGAAAAAGCATGTGTTTTTTGGAACATCAAAGCATATTCTATTCTAGCACCTATTCAAGTAGACCCCTAAAATAAAATTATGAACCTGGAAATGAGCATAATATGGGCTCTTTAAATAGGCCTAACATGCCTCCAAACACAGAGATAAGGTGCAGTTTACCGTTAGTGTACAGAACTAATTATTTAAATTCTTTCAACTAAATACTGTAACTACCCTGAACTAAGAATCCATGCAGGACATTAAAAAGCTGTGAGTAGGCATTAATAAAGCATGATCTTACTTCGTTTTATTCAGCATTATAAATAATAGGGCCTGTGGAACATTGCTCTTTTTTTTACCATAATAATTACTAGAAAGGTTTCCAAACTTTTCTTCTAATTGACAAATTCATCTAAATCTGACAAGCATCCTTAAAGTGAAAGTTTAGCCATAAATTAATATTCTGTCATAATTTTCCCACCTTTGTGTTGTTCCAAACCCATGTGACTTTCTGTGTTTTGTGGAACCCAAAATATGTTAGACAGAATGTTAGGGACTGACTGTCTCAGTCACCATTCCCTTTTGATATATGGAGGGGAAAAAAAACAACACACAGTGAAAGTAAATGGTGACTAAGGCTAACATTCTGTCTAACATCTCCTTGATTGTGGTGCATGGAAGAAAGTCATATGGTTTGGAAAAACATGATGGTGAATGATGACAGAATTTCCAATTTAATAATAATAATTATTATGTAAATGTGTTTTATGTAATGGAATATTGGCGATTAAACATCTATTATGTTATATGTGGAAGTAACTGTTTACTCGCTACTTTCGATTGGGTGCTTTCTTACGCTAACTAAAGGAATTATTAACACGAGTACTTTTACTTCTACTTGAGTAATAACTGTTTTAAGTAATTGTACTTTTACTTGTTTTTGGCTACTCTACCCACCTCTGGTTATGCTAAGTATTTTTTGGTCTTAAAAATATGGTGTATTTTGATAGAGAGAAGCAACTTTAACAGTCTTTTGTTTTTAACTCATGAGTTACATATTGCAATTTAAATGCTGTAAATGTGTCCATGAGGTTCCAAAAAAAGAAATAAAAATCCTATAAGATGAAGTATCTTTCATCTAATAGATATTTCATTTACAGTACTATCTAACAATAGGTTTTACCCCAATGCTATTTAATATATTTTTATTTTTCATTGAATATGAAGCAAAAAAGGGGTATATTGTTATATTCACCGATCAGCCACAACATTAAAACCACTTGCCTATTATTGTGTAGGTCCCCCTCGTGCTGCCAAAGCAGTGCCAACCCACATCTCAGACTAGCATTCTGAGATGATATTCTTCTCACCACAATTGTACAGAGCAGTTATTTTAGTTACCGTAGACTTTCTCATGTCAAAAAGCTATTGGGCAAAATTCTACCTGCATGTTTCCTCACTCTGGACATGTACAGGACTTGGAGGGTGGGTAGGGGGCACCAACAATCCTCACAGCATTCCTGACTGTCCGTTGTAGTTTCCCTCTGTCTGATTTGGTGGCTGAACCAGTTTTCGTTTGTCTGCATCTATGTCAGAAAAAGTTATTAAGACAAACCAGGGCGAGGTGAGAGTGATGGAGAGAGTGTTTGTGAAAGGGTGAGCAGGAGAATGAGATAGAGGGGAAGACCGATAGCGGGGCTCCATTGGTAATCAATACCACAGCGGTGACCTAAGTGTTTGCTCCCTGGTTTATGTCATTTGTAGTGCAGGACATTTCTCCTGAAGTCCACGATCACCTTCACTGTTTTGAGCATGTTCAGCTCAAGGTTGTTGTGACCGCACCAGACAGCCAGCTGATCATCCTCCCATCTGTATGCAGACTTGTCACAGTCGCGGATGAGGCTGATGACCGTGGTTTCATCTGCAAATTTCAGGAGATTTACAGTGGGGTTATTTGCAGTGCAGTCATTCATGTACAGGGAGAACAGCAGTGGAGAAAGAATTCATCCCTGAGGAGCACCGGTGCTAACTTTGGAGGTCCCAGATGTGAGTTTCCCCAGTCTCGCTACCTGCTGCCTATCTGTCAGTCCTATCAGTTTGAACCAGTCTTACCATTCTCTGTTGGGTTCTCTTATCAACAAGGTGTTTCCATCTGTATAACTGCCGCTCATTTGACGTTTTTTTTATTTTTTTTGCTCCATTCTGAGTAAATTCTAGAGTGTGAAAATTCTTGTTTGTGAAAATTCCAGGAGATCAGCAGCTACAGTAATACTCAAACCAGCCCATCTGGCACCAACAATCATGCCACAGTCCAAATAATTGAGATCATATTTTGTCAACATTCTGATGGTTGATGTGAAAATTAACTGAAGCTCCTGACCTGTATCTGCATGATCTTATGCACTGCACTGCTGCAACACGATTGGCTGATTAGATAATTGCATGGATGAATGTTGGTGCTACGTTTGGCAACGTTTTGGCCTTCCATCCATACTGAGACTGTTTTTTTCCAGCGAAAAAGGACCATTTTTGAAAATGCTCTCCCAAGTGGATAAATCTAAAAACAAACAACAACAAAAAACAATAAAATAAAAAATGCTGTCTTCGAGTTGTAATTTGGACAGGGAAAATATTTGAAATATTTGCTATTTATGAAATTTAATATAACTCAAATATTTGAGATATTTGAATATGATTATGTAGTTGTTGTCATGTGACAAAGTCATGTCATCCATTCAACCCAAAACAATCTAGATGGCAGCCTATGGTTGCTATCCAATTTAATAGCGTTGTTAAATGTGGCTTTGTAAAACCTTCACATTGCATTCCTTCAAAGGCTGCAGGAAGTTTACTATAAATTGCTGTCCGGCAGCAGAACACGAGGCCAATAGTGTATAAAATAACGCAGGGCCACACTTCTTAAATGTTTATTTATTTTTTGCATGTGCAGTACGGTAATTTAAGCGTTTTAAGTAATGATCGACCGATATGGGTTTTTTAATGGCCGATGGCGATATCCAGAGAGTAGCGTGGCCGAAAGGCTGATGCAATGCTGATATACCACACAATTTATTATAGTAAAGAACATAAACATAAAATTGCGAAATAATGAATAAACACTTATTTAGCGCTATATTTACTAAATTTAACACTAAACTTGAACTTATAATAATAATATAAATATAAAATAATATTGTATTTTAAATGGTAGATATCCGTTTCATCTGATTTCTGTTTAGTCATCAAATATTAGTAATTTATTTGCACGTATTGCACAAATTGTTCATATATTAGGAAGTAGGACATAACAGTAAACACAGTAGTCCAGCAACTGTAACGGGAGCCAGCTGGTAAATAGCTGTGCAGTGTGTAAACATCATTCTCCTGACCTCAAGAGGTGCACTAGCGACTGACGCTAGAGGCTGTAGGTTTTCGTCTCCTTGTTAGCGCACCCACGTCCCACGCTGGAGATGCCACGGAATGACCATCATGATTTGTCAACCAGAGGAATTTTTGATCCTGAATTTTTTTATTCTGGCTGATGGAATGGAATAATTAAAATGGCAGGGCCCGGTTTAAGCATGGATTCCCCCAAAGAACAAGCTGCAGCTAAAATAACTCCCAAGTTCATCTAAAGCATGGAAGTATTTTAGCCAGAGACCCAACAATGTGGTGCTGTGTAAGCTATGCAAATTGGAAATGGCTTATCACAGCAGTACAACCGGCATGAATGAACACTCGAAGCGAAAGCATCCCAGAGCGCTTTGTCAAGACGGCAGCACCGTAAGTCATGTTTACTTTTTGTCCCCAACGAAGCATGACAAATTAGTATCACAACACGTGTTTCTGTAAGTAGTAGTCACTTTAAATAGGTTTTCTAAACGTTTCCTCATCGCCACCACGTTAAAAGTAATTTCTTCACCTCTGCTAACGTAACTTACCATGCGTCATCTAATTTTGATATTGTGCCATTTTATATTTTCAGTTTTACTTTTTTACCAAGTATGAGTGAGAAAATGGCGTAAACTGTGACTGTTACAGTCTGTAAATTGTTTCAATTATTTTCCTTGCCCAATTGAGATTTAATTTAGATTGCAATAGTTTTAGTTATTCCTGTTAGAAAAAAAGTTAACTGTTGCTTGAATTGCACAAATTTTACTTTAAGATGAGGGGAGGGAGAGAGAGAGAAGGCGGGGGGGGGGGGGGATTGTGTGTATGTGCTAAGTTGGGTGTGTGTATTACTGAGAGTTGATGAAGAATACACAAGTTTTAGTTATTCCTGTAAGAAAACATTTAAGTGTTACTCAAATTGCACTAATTTTACTGTAAAATTATTTTATGTTGGACTGCTAAACTTGAGGTTGCACAATGTTTTGGTATTCCTCCTGAAAGTGACTTGGGGCGGCTCAGGTGGTAGAGTGGGTCGGCTGCCAATCACAGGGTTGGAGGTTTGATTCCCGGCCCACATGACTCCACATGCCGAAGTGTCCTTGGGCAAACACTGAACCCCAAGTTGCTCCCAATGGCAGGCTAGCTGCGTTGTATGGCAGCTCTGCCACCATTGGTGTGTGTGTGTGTGTGTGTGTGTGTGTGTGTGTGTGTGTGTGTGTGTGTGTGTGTGTGTGTGTGTGTGTGATTGGGACACAGTGTAAAGTGCTTTGGTAACCTTCAAGGTCAAAAAAGCGCTATATAAGTGCAGACCATTTTACATTTGTTTTATTTATTTTGTTGTTGGATTGCTAAATGTAGATTGCACTTTCCTTTTACTTGAATTGAACAAGTTCTTACTTTATTTTATGTTGGACTGTAAAACGGTGATTACCAGTTAAGACAGGACTATTTTTTGTTACATAATGCCCTACAGTGCACACTTTGTTTCTAGTTCATTTGTTTGTGTTTAAGATTATTTAATAAAATATTGAAATATTTTTTTATATTTAACAATTTTTTTTATATTTATTTTGGGTTATATAATTGTTGTATTAATCAAGTAATAATAATTAAAAAATCTTTAGAATAACAGGCAAATTAGTCATTAGATTAATCAACCAATCGAAAAAAGAACCATTAGATTAATCGATAAATAAAATGATCATTAGGTGCAGCCCTATTGCCCTAAGTAGCAATTAACAGGACAGGGACTGTAGTTAAGAATAGCATAAACTATACATTCACTGCCCTCATTGAAAAGCTCTGTAGACCTAACTGCATGTTTGGAGACAATACATCAAACCATTATACTGGAGTTCAGAGATCGATTGGTGTACATGATAAAATATAGTTTCAAATAAAGTGAAGGTATAATACAATATTTATCAGGTTTCTAGCTTTAAACTAGTTTATTAAGATTCCATTCTTCCACTCTTGAAACACAACAGGACACCTGCAAGTGAAACTATATAGGTCACAATTATTGCCTTATTAAAATTGAAAAATCGAGCTATTGATCCAACCCTAATGTAGCAACACGATAATACAGGAAGTCATAATGGTGCTTCAGAATGTTCCAGTATCCTGACAGCAGACATATTATGCCGAGTTACTGACAAGCACCATCACCCATCAGACATTTTTGCATCGGTTCAAAAGTGTTTACCGTCAACTGTTTTGCGATGTGGAAGACACACTGAAATCAGGAAGTTATTTTGTTCACATAATCAGTAACAACCATGATTCGGATTCCATTTTTCTCTCTAAAATTAAAGTTTTACTCCACTGACAGTCAAGTTTAGGTTTGGGTTTTGAGGGTAGAGTTAATAAAATATGCATTCCTCATCACTGTATTATATTATTTACAGCTAAATACAACTCTCTTTTGGCACCCCTATGTGGGCATTTCATTCAGAAACTTAAGCACACGAACGCACATTTGTTCCAAAACACTTCCCGCTTCAACCACAGGGGGCAGTGCTTTACATTTTGGTGAGTGAAGACCAAGTTTGTCTCAAGAAAAAAAAATTTCTGTGTCCGAAATCACCCCCTATCCACTATATAGTGCATTATTTTGTAGTGGTGTCCGAATTCTGAGTGAACATCTCGTTCCCTATATTATTTCACTCATTTTTACCCACAATGCACTTATTTAATTGATATATTTGAGTGAGTAGAAACATTTTCTGCATAACATTACATTAAAAAAAATCACTTACAGCACCTTTAACTGATTAGGCAACAAGTCAGCTGCCTATATTTTCTGGATGCAGAACTGGGCAAGGTAATAACAGGAATCAGGAACAATGGAAAAGGACCACACAAGACTATCAAAATAAGAGTCTTTAAAACAAAAGAACAAGCACACAAAAGACACAATACAAAAAGGGGTATATTAAAAAAAAACTGTTTGGTGTGCTGGAAATTATGCTACAACTGTGGGACAATTGTTATTTTTTGAAAAATGTTTAAATATAATTTTCACACAAAAAATATTGAACTAGTTAATGTTTATTTCATTCTTTGTTTAGTATTTTTATTATTATTTATTTATTTTATAATGGATTTTCATAGTTTATTACTGAACGTCTGGGTCTGGGACAAGGCTAAACCGTTAAAATCTGCACATAAAAGACTTTTGAAAAGTACCAAAAATAAATGATGTAGACCTGGTAAAAAGTTTCCAAGTCAGTTTTGATGTGACCTTCCTATAACAAAAATAAAAAGTTGTAATTGGTTCATTTGAATAAAAATCAACCCCAGGGACATCATGTCCCTTTACATAGAGACTGTGGGGTCCAAAGTCTGAAACCCTCTTCAAGATTCCATTCTATATCATTTAAATGTAATACAACTTTTTTCATTATTAATCTATTTATTTGATATATTTCCTAATTTATTTTCCAACTCTGGACCTACAATGGGGCCTAAAATTCTGAGAATACACTTAAATACACTGGAAATAATAATAAAAAAAGCTTTAGGATTAATAAACTGTTAATCAAATGTATGCATGAAAGATGCTCTTTGGAACATTTTTAGAAACATGGCAAATTTATTTTTCAATTCATCTTTTCTCTCGCAAAGGTAGCTGGTAATAAAATTTGTAATGAAACATTCACACACACACACACACGCACACACACACAAACACACACCTATACATATATTAGAAAAATGCAAGCTAGAAGTTGTTTCGGACTTTGAATACCACTGTATATGGAAGTGCAATGTAGTGCAGCGTAGTTCTAGCGGGAAGACTAGCAGCTGTACATCATCACATCATTAGCTGGGTAATTCCTAGCCAATCGCATGTAAGCCATTGCTTTATAAGTCTGCTCACAATCTATCACATTGCTGTTTCAGTGCGCTAAAACACAGGCAACCTCCGCCACCCCACCGCCACCAGCTGGGCCCTGTCCCACATGGGGGTAGGCTCCTCGCCCCTGCCTCCTATCTCCGGCAGGATATGACGGTTCCGGGCACAACTCCCTTGGTCTGCCCGCGGGGCCTACGCCAAAGAGAGAGACATTACTTTGTTTTACATTTATCAAATAAATGGCATCTTAAACTTCACTCAAGCCTGTGTGTCTTCCCGATATAAATATGTTAACCCCAATAATTATTTGTAAAACATTTTTTTTGCTTAAACTAATTGCATGAAAAAAACTAAAAAGCCTGGTGGCTTCAATGTCTAAGTGCAGTTGGGCCTAGGGTGCAAGTCGACAATAGCATGGGTGACAGTGCTCTGTTGACAAAAGAAGAAGTGATGAAATTTGCTCCAGCATTGTCAGCTCCCAAACTCAGTTTATGGGACATGTATTGGAGGGGATTCAACTGGGTGTTTATTGAAGTCCTGAACCTTTCCATCTCTCATTAAATTGATTCATGGCCCCAATAAGCAGTGCTGGGGCAGCATGTGTGGATGTCGACATGAAAGCTAAGCCTGGTTACATCCATCACCCTGAACAGGCAGAGTTAAGACCGATCCCAACCGACTCATCCAGAGGCCCTTCTGCCAGGCCATGAGCTGCTCACCTGCTCCCAGATCTCAATGACCCCTTCACAACCAACACGCACGCACACACATATGGAAACAGAGATAGAAAGGTGCTGTGGCCATATGGGCTCACATACACATGGACACTCCAAGGCTACCAGAGAAGACAGAAGGTCAAAGCTGCTGTCGAAAGGGCACCTTTCAAATGAAGTTAAGCTGGTGACACATTAATTTATCAATTTCTAAAAGAACTTACTGGACTAATGTCCTAGCTGTATCAAAGGAAAGATGTGAGAGTGCAGATACGTGTGTGCAGGTGGGTTTATTAAGCTACACTTGGAGGACAATTTGTCCCAGCTTACTAATGCTGGACCTCTGCATTCATCCACTAAAAACTGTGTTCTGCACTTTACTGACTGGACTGCTTATTTTCTTTCCGGTTTACATTTGATTTTCAGGTCAGATCTACTATTATGTATACTTTTTTTTTTCATTTTGTATTGATCTTATTTCCTTTTTATTTCTTGGCATTTACTTTATAATCTTTATATTTTAAATTATTTTTAAATGCACTTTTATGTATTTTTATGATTATTTAATTGAGGTATTTATATGTATGAAATGTGATACATTTCCCTTGCTTTGTCTCCCTTTGAGGGTGTGCTTATGTGGAAAAAGAAAAAAACATTCTGCTGTCTGTTTTTATGTTTTTTTAAAAAAAAGAAAAAAATGTACAGCTTTTTATAAAATCAGTAAAAGTCTGTAATATGTTGCAGGAGTTGTTTCGAATTGACAAACCCCAATGATTCCAGCAGTTTAAATTGTACCACTAAGCTCAATATTGAATTAATGAGCGTAGTAATATTATGAAGTATTGAATGACATTTACACAGCAAGAAGAAACTCTGCTGATGCTGTGATGTGCTACACACTCTGAATGTGGTAAAAATATACAAATAGCTGATATTCCAACGTAAATGTACATAGGTTCATAACAAGAACTTACTGTATACTCTACAAAAAATATTTTAATATTTATACATTTCTATTTCATTAACAAAATCCATCAAATTGAATAGAACTATCTAAATTAAACTACATATTTTATTAATTACCTCTCCGGGAACCAGCACCTTATCGTGGTGGAGAGGTTTGTGTGCCCTTACGATCCTGAGGGCTGTGTTGTCTGGAGCCATGTGCTCCTGGTAGGGTCTCCCAAGGCAAAGTGGTCTCAGGTGAGGGGCCAGACTAAGAATGGTTCACAAAGACTCTATGGCAAAAACGGAAGGAGGAGGAGTTACCCTGCCCGGAGGAAGCTCGGGGCCCCCGTCTGGAGCCAGGCCCAGATGGAGGGCTCGTCGGCGAGCGCCTGGTGGCCGGGCTTGTCACGGAGCCCGGCTGGGCACAGCCCGAAGCGACGTGAAACCCTCCTCTACATCCCTTGGGCCCACTACCCATTGGAGAAACCGCAAGAGTCGGGTGCGCTGCCATATGGGTGGCAGTGAAGGCCGTGGGCCTCGACGGACCAGACCCGGGCTGCAAAGGCTAGCTCTGGGGACGTGGAATGTCACCTCACTGGGGGGGAAGGAGCCGGAACTGGTGAGGGAGGTGGAGCGTTACCAGTTGGATCTGATGGGGCTTACATCAACGCACAGTTTTGTCTCTGGATCCGTACTCCTGGATAGGGGATGAACTCTATTCTTCTCTGGAGTTTCCCAGGGTGTGAGGCGACGGGCAGGTGTGGGGATACTCACGAGCCCCCGGCTGAGCGCCACTATGTTGGAGTTTACCCCGGTGGACGAGAGGGTCGCCTCCCTACGCCTACAGGTTGTGGGGGGGGGAAACTGAAACTGTTGTCTGTGCATATGCACCGAAGAGCAGTTCAGAGTATTCGGCCTTCTTGGAGACCCTGAATGGAGTCCTGAATAGGGCCCCAGTAGGGGACTCCATAGTGATGCTGGGTAACTTCAACGCACACATGGGAAATGACAGGGACACCTGGAAAGGCATGATTGGGAGGAACGGCCTCCCCGATCTGAACTCAAGTGGATGTTTGTTATTAGTTTTCTGTGCTAGTCATGGATTATCTATAACAAACACCATGTTCGAACATAAGGATGCTCATAAGTGTACGTGGTACCAGAGCACCCTAGGCCGAAGGTCAATGATCGATTTTGTAATCGTTCAATGTTCAAAGCTTCCATTGCCGAAGCCGCGGTGGAGAGCTGCGGCCTAAATGTTTTAGGTGCCTCAAGGGGTGGTAACCCTCGAACACCGTGGTGGACACTGGTGGTCAGGGAAGCTGTCCAACTGAAGAAAGAGGCCTTCTGGGATTTGTTGTCCCAGAGGTCTCCAGAGGCAGTTGCAAGGTACCGACAGGCCCGAAGGGCTGCGGCCTCAGCCGTGAGGGAGGCAAAGCAGTGGGTGTGGGTAAAGTTCGGAGAAGCCATGGAGAAGGACTTTCAGTCCACACCACAGTGCTTCTGGAAAACCGTCCGCCACCTTAGGAGGGGGAAACGGGGAACCATCCAAGCTGTATACAGCAAAGATGGGACGCTGTTGACCTCAACCGAGGAGGTTATTGGGCGGTGGAATGAACACTTTGAAGAACTCCTAAATCCCAACACGCCCTCTATGCTAGTGGCAGAGCTGGAGACTGATGGGGGATCAGATTCTATTTCCCTGGGGGAGGTCACTGAGGTAGTCAAACAACTCCACAGTGGCAAATCCCGGGGATTGATGAGATCCGACCAGAAATGCTGAAAGCTTTGGATGTGGAGGGGGTGTCATGGATGACACGCCTCTTCAAAATTGCGTGGAAATCTGGGACAGTGCCTAAGGAGTGGCAGAACGGGGTGGTGGTTCCCCTCTTCAAAAAGGGGGATCAGAGAGTGTGTGCCAACTACAGGGGTATCACACTTCTCAGCCTCCCTGGTAAAGTTTACTCCAAGGTGCTGGAGAGGAGGGTTTGGCCGATTGTCGAACCTCGGATTGAAGAGGAACAATGCGGTTTTCATCCTGGCTGTGGAACGACGGACCAGATCTTTACTCTCGCAAAGATCCTGGAGGGGGCCTGGGAGTATGCCCATCCGGTCTACATGTGTTTTGTGGATCTGGAGAAGGCGTATGACCGGGTCCCCCGGGAGAGACTGTGGGAGGTGCTGCGGGAGTACGGGGTGGGGGGGTCCCTTCTTAGGGTGATCCAATCCCTGTACGTCCAAAGCGAGAGCTGTGTCCGTGTCCTCGGCACAAAGTCGAGTTCATTCCATGTGGGGGTTGGTCTCCGCCAAGGCTGTGCTTTGTCACCAATCCTGTTTGTGATATTCATGGACAGGATATCGAGGCGTAGTCGGGGTGGGGAAGGTGTGTGGTTTGGTGGGCTGGGGATCTCATCGCTGCTTTTTGCAGATGATGTTGTCTTCATGTCATCATCGGTCCGTGACCTTCAGCTCTCACTGGATCGCTTGGCAGTCGAGTGTGAAGCAGCTGGGATGAGGATTAGCACCTCTTAATCTGAGGCCATGGTTCTCAGCAGGAAACAGATGGAGTGAGTACTCCAGGTAGGGAAGGAGGTATTGCCCCAAGTGAAGGAGTTCAAGTACCTCAGGGTCTTGTTCACGAGTGAGGGGACAATGGAGCGAGAGGTTGGCCGGAGAATCGGGGCAGCGGGGGCGGTATTGCACTCGCTCTATCGCACCGTTGTCACGAAAAGAGAGCTGAGCCGAAAGGCAAAGCTGGCCGAAATGAAGGGTGGCGGGCTTCTCCCTTAGAGATAGGGTGAGGAGCTCAGTCATCCGTGAGGAGCTAGGAGTAGAGCCGCTGCTCCTTTGCATCGAAAGGAGTCAGTTGAGGTGGTTTGGGCATCTGGTAAGGATGCCCCCCTGGCCGCCTCCCTAGGGAAGTGTTTCAGGCACGTCCAGCTGGGAGGAGGTCTCGGGGAAGACCCAGGATTAGGTGGAGAGATTACATCTCCAAACTGGCCTGGGAACGCCTCGGGGTCCCCCAGTCAGAGCTGGTTAATGTGGCTCGGGATAGTGAAGTTTGGGGCCCCCTGCTGGAGCAGCTGCCCCCGCGACCCGACTTCGGATAAGCGGTTGAAGATGGATGGATGGATGGATTTTATTAATTAATAATATTTAATTTTTATTTTTTTATGAAGTCTAAACTACTAAAAACAATGTGAATGTTGTTGTATTGTATGGGAAAATATGTTTTGATGGCTGTGTTAATTGTTTCCACTAAACTGAATTGAATGTAGAAAAGATGTGTTAAGTGAAAAACGTCTAGGTTACGGATGTAACCTCCGTTCCCTGATTGAGGGCCAATGAGAAATTGGCAGACAAAATTTGCATGTCCCGCCTCTGGACATATGGGTATAAAGCGAGGGAAATGCGTCCGTTTCAATCAGGATTTTTCTGAGGAGCTGACAACGATGTGGCAGGGAGGACACAACGTCTCGTTCCCTGCGCATCCGCTACACCGTTGAGGTTGCTCGGGATGTGAGTGGCACGCAGCGACTTGAGTTGCTGCTGGCTCCAAAGGAGGAGACGACAGGCGAGTTTTGACGTGACGGGAGCGTACGCCGCCTTGGCGATTTATGTACGCTACCGTGGTGGTGCTGTCTGATCGGATCAAGACATGTTTGCCCTGAATTAATGGGAGAAACCTCCGCAGGGCAAAAAGTACAGCCAACAACTCTAGACAGTTGATGTGCCAGCGCAGCGGGGCCCCTTTCCAACGGCCCACGGCTGCGTGCCCATTGCACACGGCGCCCCAACCCAATTTGAAAGCGTTTGTTGTGACTAGGATGCGTCGGGACACCTGCTGCAAGGGGACTCCTGTCCGTAGAAAGCAGAGGTCTGTCCAGGGTTTGAAAGTTTGGCAGCAGGCGGGGCTGATGAACACACGGTGCGTGCTGTGGCACCATGCTCGTCTCGGGACTCGAGTCCGGAGCCAGTGCTGAAGCGGTCTCATATGCATCAACCCCAGCGGCGCGACAGCCGCGGAGGATGCCATATGCCCCAGAAGCCTCTGGAAATGTTTTAAGGGGACCGCCATGCCTGGCCTGAACGTGGTGAGGCATTTCAGCACTGACTGCACGCGCTCGTTGGTGAGTCGCGCTAACATTGAGACTGAGTCTAACTCCATGCCGAGAAATGAGATGCTTTGAACTGGGGTCAGCTTGCTCTTTTCCCAGTTGACCTGAAGCCGTAAACGGCTGAGGTGCCTGAGCACCTAGTCCCTGTGGGCGCATAGTAACTCTCGGGAGTGGGCCAGGATGAGCCAGTCGTCGAGGTAGTTGAGAATGCAGACGCCTGCTTTCCGAAGCGGGGCGAGGGCTGCCTCTGCGACCTTCGTGAAGACGCGAGGGGACAGGGACATGCCGAAGGGGAGGACCTTGTACTGATACACAAACTGAATTGCATAACCAAGTTGAATGGTCCTGGCCAGCCAGCGTGATGGATTGGGATGCGAGAGCCACACCTCCAAGCTCCGTGCTAGGGGCACTAAAGGGATGATTATTTTTTACGTACCCGGCGGGGCTTCGCAGCGGTGAGGAGTAGGTAATGCGGCGTCAGGAGGCCAAACCGCACCCCGAGGCTCTGGTGCTGAGAGAAGACTCGAATCACTTACCTTGTTCCGCAAACCCGGCGGGGGCAACGTTGCCATGTTAAGATTCTCGCAGTGAGAACACAAACCATACACAAATGCTGCCTCGGTGTGATCGCTGCCCAGACACACGAGGCAGCACCTGTGACCGTCAGGAGCGGAGAGCACTATACCGCATACAGGAACTACACAGGGGTGGAAAGGGATCTTTATAAAGACGCATCCTGAAAAGGACGTTCAACGCTGCTGTGTATTTTGCTCTTTTAGAGAAAATAACTCTTTTAGAGAAATAAACTCTTTTAACTGCGCTGTCGAAGCGCCCAGGGGCAAGTTGCACTGCTGTGCAGAGCAGGAGAAAGCTGCTAATATGCGCCGTAGATCCAACAGCAATCACTCAGAGAAGGGAGGAAACAGACTGTGACTCGCAGCTCGCTGTATACACAACTGATCGGCTCCGAAGAAAATTTTTGAATTAAAGACACGCATTTCCCTCCCTTTATACCTGTATATCCGGGAGCGGGACATGCAAATTCTGTTTGCCAATTTCTCATTGGCCTTTTCTCATAGATCAGTGATGCAAAAGGCTCTCAAGAAAGACCCCTAGTGTCGCTTCTTCGACACAACGTCGAAGTGAACTACAGACGGGGAACAATATTTTACATATCAATTAATAAATAGGCATAATTAGTCTAAATAAATGTGATTATTTGTGGCTTGTTGCAAAACATAATCAGTCAAAGGACTGATAATTATTGTCATTACCATTCATTCTAACTTGTGTCGTGAATTGAAAAGGAACCAGTTCTTTCCCTACTGTGCCTTCAATCATGAAAACATGACAGATTAAAGTTGTCTCTCATCTTGTGTGAAAAGAAAGAAAGAAAGAAAGAAAGAAAGAAAGAAAGAAAGAAAGAAAGCAAAAGTAATATTTCTGAAAATCATAGGCAGGAAAGTTTTTTTTTTGTAAAGCTTTGTTCAGTTTCCTTGGAAACTGCTAGGATAAATTAAGTGGTTGACTAATGAGATCTTATGTGTAATTATGAAATATATGCATTGGATTAGTTTTATTCTTTAATAGCCTTTAATTATACTTACTTATGGCTGCACCTGTCACTTTGAACATTAAAAATATCTACTATTATAACTACCGAGATTGACACTGTGAGGGTGGTAATTTGCATCAGTGTCTATAAAGGCTTCTTATAATTAATACAACTTTTAATTTAATGTTAAACTAACTTTTAACTAATGTTCTCACATAATAAATCTGTGAATCCTAAATCAGTTTCAAAGACTACAAAAAAAATAAATCTCCTCATTTGAAAAGTTACCCGAAGCTGATTATACACCGTGTGATGCTTTTCTGTCCTGTATGATGGTTGCTTGTCAGACTATATGACATCAACGGTCTTTTGTGTCTGACTGTATGATATAAAACTAAACCTTTGGTCATGATTGACAGAATTGACTGGGCATTCTCACATCCTCATTTTGAGAATGGAACTTGCATTAAACCCAACCTTTCTCATTTGCACCCACAATGATCTGCTAATGTAAAAGGACAAAAATGTGGTCTGGAGTCTGTTATAGAAAGGCGAAGTTATAACGCTCTTCTCCATTATTTAATCATTGTTTGATACATTTATTGCCATAATTGTGTTCCACAGATGAAAGAAAGTCATTCAGGTTTGGAATTGCATGGGTGATATTGACAGAAGTTTCATTTTTGGGTGACCTCTCCCTTTAAGGCACTCTAAAATGCTGTTCTGGCCACAGTGCACACCTTAAAAGCAGAAATACAAAACAGGAAGTTAAACTGAGTGTGTAAAAGGCTGTCCCGGGCATCCAAAGCCTCATTCTTCATTCTGGTTAATGTAACATCACTGTCTGTTTGGCCATTATGGTTATTGATGACTTTGATGGGGGTCATTATACATGCTGTGGGCGGCATATGCACTTCAAGTGCTCTTGAGAGTGGTGTTGGGCTGTAGAGGACTCCCTAGAGGACATGAGAAGAGAGAGTCAAGACTAGACTTCAGAATGTACTGACACACCCAACCCACAACACCAAGGCTATTAATGCAGTTATGCATAGTTTAAGCAACTGTTGAACTATTTAAGATTGCCTCAGTGGCTAACTGTGAAAGTTTCATTTCAAAGCTGATGTGTGTATTTTTTGTTAAAATTATGTCTCCTATCCCAACTAGATATGACATTTGTAGGCTGATTTTATATACAGTAAAAGTGTAACTTTGTAGCTCAAAACATTGCTCTGATTGTTTGAGCCGCTCATCCAGCCTGACACAGCAACGCTATCTAAACCGATGACAAGAGTTTAGGGTGTGTTTTGTTGTTTTTGTTTGTTTGCCCTGTGTTTAGTAAAAATAAAATCCATTCAGTTTTACCAGGGACAAACTGTTGAACATACGGCAGCATATACCAGACAAACTTTTCCCGGTTTTGGACAATTCAGACGTTTTGCTGGACATTTTAGTTAGAGGCACAGCTGTGTTATATTCATCTATTGAATGTCCGCTCTCTCAAAAAAAAACGGACTACAGCTCCTCACCCGTACAAATAAGGACTTTTCAAACTCTGCTGCCTTGTATTTCACAGCAACCTGGAGGTTTATTTCGGACAGCGTATTACATCTTCTGAGCTTTTAGGTGTTCAGAGCGGACCGCATTGCGGCGTTAACGGGGAAAACTAGAGGCAGTGTAACATGCTTTTACATCAATGAAAGTTGGTGTACAGATGTAACAACGTTAAAGAAGATGCGCTCTCCTAATTTGAAAGTGCTCTTTATCTACTCGCCATGGGAGTTTTCCTCGTTTATTCTGGTGAGTGTTTATATTCCTCCACACACATGCGTGAATGCAGCGCTACAACAGCTGGCTGATCAGATCACAGACCTGGAACAGCAATATCCGGACTCACTTATTATTCTCTATGATTTTGACAAAGCAAACCTCACCAGTGCACTGCCAAAAGACAGAAATCACATTACATGCCCCACCAGAAATAGAAATACACAGGATCATTGTTACATAACTATAAAGGATGCATATCACTCTGTCCCTACAGCAGCTTTGGGACTCTCTGATCGCTCAGACCAATGAAGCAGAGCTGGAACTACAAGCCTGCTTTGACTGCACTGATTGGAGTGTATTTGAGGCTACAGACACCAATCTGGACGAGCTAACAGATATTATGACATCATATATCAGTTTCTGTGAGGATATATGTATAACATACAACAATGACAAACCATGGTTTACAGTAAAACTCAGGCAGCTTCGTCAGGCCAAAGAGGATGCTTACAGAAGTGGGGTTAAAATATTGTACAGTCAGGCCAGGAACACAATGAATAAGGAAATCACAGTGGCTAAAAGAAGCTATTCTTATAAGATGAAAAACAAGTTTTCAGCTAACAACCCTGCATAAGTGTGGAGAGGCCTGAAAGACTTTATTAACTTCAAGACACCATCCCCCAATACTGTGGGGAACCAACAACTGGCTGACAACTTGAATGTTTTTTACTGTAGATTTGAAAGGCCCAGTCTCTCACACACCCGCTCTAACTTTCACTTCACACTAACATCAACAGCTCCTGTAACCCCCCCCCCTCGCTACACAGTCTGCACTTTCTGTGAAGAGGAGGTGTGCCATGTCTTCTGGAAACAAAAGACAAGGAAAGCACAGGGCCCAGTTGGCCCCAATCTTCACAGAGATCTTCAACAGATCACTGGAGCAGTATGAAGTTTCCTGCTGCTTCAAACACTCCACCATCATTTCTGTCCCAAAGAAACTCAAAATCACAGGACTTCATGACCACAGACGTCAGAGCGACATGTCTGCAGTCATTAAGTCATTTGAGAGACTGGCGTTGGCCCACCTGAAGGACATCACTGGACACTTTCTAGATCCCCTTCCATTTGCTTCTCATGCAAACATGTCAGTGGATGATGCAGTCAACATGGAATTGCATCATATGCCTAAACATCTGGACAGACCTGGGGCATATGCAAGGATCCTTTCTGTGGACTTCAGGTCAGCATTCAACACCATTCCCAGCTATACTCTGGACTAAATTACACCAACTCTCTCTACCGACATCTATCTGTCAGTGGATCACCAGCTTTCTGATGGACAGGCAGCAGCCACTGAGACTAAAGTACGATCAATGGTGCCCCCCTGAGATGTGTGCTCTCCCCACTACTCTTCTCCCTGTATACCAATGACTGCACAACCACGGACCCTCTGTCAAGTTCCTGAAGTTTGCAGATGACACTACTTTCATCGGCCTCATCCAAGATGATGAATGTATACAGTCTGTATAAAGAAGGAAGGTTGAACAGCTGGCTCACGGGTGCAGTCAAAGCAACCTGGAGCTGAACACGCTCAAAAACCATGGAGATGATAGTGGACTTAGTGAACACCCCAACACTGACCCAGCTCACCATTCTAAACAGTCATTCAGGTTCAACATCTCACAGGACCTGAAGACCCATATAGACTCAAGGCCCAGAACTTCCTTCACCAGTTGAGGTGAAGTTCAACCTGCCACATGGACTGCTGATACAGTTCTACTCAGCAGTCATTGAATCTGTCCTCTGCACTTCAATAGCTGTCTTGTTTGGTTCAGCTTCGAAATCGGACATCAGAAGACTACAAAGGACAGTTTGTATGGCTGAGCGGATTATTGGTTTCCCCCTGCCCTACCTTCAAGAACTGTGCACTTCCAGAGTGAGGAAAAGAGATGGAAAAATCACTGTGGACCCCATTCACCCAGCCCACTACATTTTTGAACTGTTGCCTTCTGGTAGGTGCTACAGAGCACTGAGCACTAGAACCGTCAGCAAAGGAACAGATATTTCCCTCAGACAATCCATCTCATGAATAGTTAAAACTGCCCCATTGAGCAATAATTATGTGCAATACACAGCTTAGTCTAATTATATTTATCCAACATACCCTACCTCTTCTGCCATACATTCCCTTGCATCTGAATATATCAGATTTGTATATATATATACAGTGAGTACGGAAAGTATTCAGACCCCTTAAATTTTTCACTCTTTGTTATATTGCAGCCATTTTCTAAAATCATTTAAGTTCATTTTTTTTCTTCATTATTGTACACACAGCACCCCATATTGACAGACAAAAACACAGAATTGTTGACATTTTTGCACATTTATTAAAAAAGAAAAACTGAAATATCACATGGTCCTAAGTATTCAGACCCTTTGTTCAGTATTTAGTAGAAGCACCCTTTTGATCTAATACAGCCCCAGAGTCTTTTTGGGAAAGATGCAACAAGTTTTTCACATCTGGATTTGGGTATCCTCTGCCATTCCTCCTTGCAGATCCTCTCCAGTTCTGTCAGGTTGGATGGTAAACATTGGTGGACAGCCATTTTCAGGTCTCTCCAGAGATGCTCAATTGGGTTTAAGTCAGGGCTCTGGCTGGGCTGTTCAAGAACAGTCATGGAGTTGTTGTGAAGCCACTCACACTTATTTTAGCGGTGTGCTTAGGGTCATTGTCTTGTTGGAAGGTGAACCTTCGGCCCAGTCTGAGGTCCAGAGCACTCTGGAGAAGGTTATCATCCAGGATATCCCTGTACTTGGCCGCATTCATCTTTCCCTCGATTGCAACCAGTCGTCCTGTCCCTGCAGCTGAAAAACACCCCCACAGCATGATGCTGCCACCACCATGCTTCACTGTTGAGACTGTATTGGACAGGTGATGAGCAGTGCCTGGTTCTCTCCACACATACCGCTTAGAATTAAGGCCAAAAAGTTCTATCTTGGTCTCATCAGACCAGAGAATCTTATTTATCACCATCTTGGAGTCCTTCAGGTGTTTTTTTAGCAAACACCATGTGGGCTTTCATGTGTCTTGCACTGAGAAGCCCCGACTGGTGGATGGCTGCAGTGATGGTTGACTTACTACAACTTTCTCCCATCTCCCGACTGCATCTCTGGAGCTCAGCCACAGTGATCTTTGGATTCTTCTTTACCTCTCTCACCAAGGCTCTTCTCCCCCGATAGCTCAGTTTGGCCGCACGGCCAGCTCTAGCAAGGGTTCTGGTCATCCCAAATGTCTTTCATTTAAGGATTATGGAGGCCACTGTGCTCTTATGAACCTTAAGGGCAGCAGAAATTTTTTTGTAACCTTGGCCAGATCTGTGCCTTGCCACAATTCTGTCTCTGAGCTCTTCAGGCAGTTCCTTTGACCTCATGATTCTCATTTGCGCTGACATGCACTGTGAGCTGTAAGGTCTTATATAGACAGGTGTGTGGCTTTCCTAATCAAGTCCAATCAGTATAATCAAACACAGCTGGACTCAATTGAAGGTGTAGAACCATCTCAAGGATGATCAGAAGAAATGGACAGCACCTGAGTTAAATATATGAGTGTCACAGCAAAGGGTCTGAATACTTAGGACCATGTGATATTTCAGTTTTTCTTTTTTAATAAATGTGCATAAATGTCAACAATTCTGTGTTTTTCTGTCAATATGGGGTGCTGTGTGTACAATAATGAGGAAAAAAAATGAACTTAAATGATTTTAGCAAATGGCTGCAATACAGGTGAAACTCAAAAAATTAGAATATCGTGCAAAAGTTCATTAATTTCAGTAATTCAACTTAAAAGGTGAAACTAATATATTATATAGACTCATTACAAGCAAAGTAAGATATTTCAAGCCTTTATTTGATATAATTTTGATGATTATGGCTTACAGCTTATGAAAACCCCAAATTCAGAATCTCAGAAAATTAGAATATTACATGAAATCAATAAAAAAAAGGATTTTAAATACAGAAATGTCGGCCCTCTGAAAAGTATAATCATGCATATGTACTCAGTACTTGGTTTGGGCCCCTTTGCATTAATTACTGCCTCAATGCGGCGTGGCATGGATGCTATCAGCCTGTGGCACTGCTGAGGTGTTATGGAAGACCAAGATGCTTCAATAGCGGCCTTCAGCTCTTCTGCATTGTTTGGTCTCATGTCTCTCATCTTTCTCTTATAATGCCCCATAGATTCTCTATGGGGTTCAGGTCAGGCGAGTTTGCTGGCCAATCAAGCACAGTAATACCATGGTCATTGAACCAGGTTTTGGTACTTTTGGCAGTGTGGGCAGGTGCCAAGTCCTGCTGGAAAATGAAGTCAGCATCTCCATAAAGCTTGTCTGCTGAAGGAAGCATGAAGTGCTCTAAAATGTCCCGGTAGACGGCTGCGTTGACTCTGGACTTAATAAAGCACAGTGGACCAACACCAGCCGATGACATGGCTCCCCAAACCAACACAGACTGTGGAATCTTCACACTGGACTTCAAGCATCTTGGATTGTGTGCCTCTCCATTCTTTCTCCAGACCTTGGTTTCCAAATGAGATGCAAAATTTGCTCTCATCAGAAAAGAGGACTTTGGACCACTGAGCAACAGACCAGTTCTTTTTTTCTTTAGCCCAGGTAAGACGTTTGACATTTGAAGCCCATGTCCAGGACCCGTCTGTGTGTGGTGGCTCTTGATGCAGTAACTCCAGCCTCAGTCCACTCCTTGTGAAGCTCTCCCACACATTTGAATGGCCTTTTCCTGACAATCCTCTCCAGGCTCACGGTCATCCCTGCTGCTTGTGCACCTTTTTCTTCCACACTTTTCCCTTCCACTTAACTTTCTATTAATGTGCTTTGATACAGCACTTTGAGAACATCCAACTTCTTTTGCAATTACTTTTGAGGCTTTCCCTCCTTGTGGAGGGTGTCAGTGATGGTTTTCTGCACAACTGTCAGGTCAGCAGTCTTCCCCATGATTGTGAATTCATCTGAACCAGACTGAGAGACCATTTAAAGGCTCAGGAACCCTTTGCAGGTGTTTAGCTGATTAGAGTGTGACACTTTGAGCTACAATACTGAACCTTTTCACAATATTCTAATTTTCTGAGATTCTGAATTTGGGGTTTTCATAAGCTGTAAGCCATAATCATCAAAATTACATCAAATAAAGGCTTGAAATATCTTACTTTGCTTGTAATGAGTCTATATAATATATTAGTTTCACCTTTTAAGTTGAATTACTGAAATTAATGAACTTTTGCACGATATTCAAATTTTTTGAGTTTCACCTGTATAACAAAGAGTGAAAAATATAAGGGGTCTGAATACTTTCCGTACCCACTGTATATATATATTGTCTTATTGTGTATTTCTATATATACTTATATACTTTTTATTTTTATTCTATTTTTTTATTATCTTTGTCATGTTGTTTTATTATTTGTGTACTGGAAGCTTCTGTCACCAAGACAAATTCCTTGTATTTGTAAGCATACTTGGCAATAAAATTCATTCTGATTCTGATTATTTCTGTGATTTAATTTTGTGACGTTAGTGCCGCAGAAATTAAACATTTCACCTTTAAAGTCAACAGGAAATGGAAAAAAAGTTCCTATTTATCACTCCACCTCTAAAACGAGTTTCTTTTATATTTTTTAAAGGGATATTTCAACCAAAAATGTTAATTTTTGCATCATATACTTACCCTCATGCCATCCCAGATGTTCATGACTTTCTTCTGCTGAACACAAACAAAGTTATGTAGGTTCTTACATGCAAGTGAATGGTGATAAGACAGAGTGAAAAATAGATCAATATTTATGTCCATTTTTACTATAAATCCTATAAACACACTTTCACTTTCAGAATTTTCAACGTTCTGATCACCATTCACTTGCATTGTAAGGACCTTCAGAGCTGAGGTATTCTTTTAAAAATATTTGTTTATGTTCTGCAGAATAAAAAAGGTCATATGGGTTTGGATCAACGTGAAGGGTAGTAAATAATGACAGAATTTTAATGTTTGGGTGAACCATTTCTTTAAAAATGGAAATAATTATTGTATTTTTTTTCAGAGATAGTATTTAGAACACGCACTTAGTGAGGTCATGTGACAATGTTTCAAACTGCTGTTTGAAACTTTTAGCATTCCTATTAAAATATATATAAAAAAGTATCGAGAATATCCTGTTGAGTATTTTTGTAAGCCATTTGTCAAGGGTAACACATAGTCAGTCCAAGGAAATATGAATTATGAATGTTTACTTTATCACTGTCAATAACTTGTCATTTTTGTGATTGCAGATTCATATTTCCTTCTTGAAATATTTCATTCAAAAAAACAGACGGCTGTCACACACACCACTAGTCACCTTTCCTTAGTGATATATTTTGCTCATCTTACTCTTACTTAAATTCACACACAAGCACGCACGCACACACATACACACACACTTTGGTCTCCACTGTGCAGGTGGTAGTCTTTATTATTGATCGCTATCATACAGTTGTGCAAAGGATTTGACTGATTGATTGGTGGGACATTCCAGAGCTGCTGATTTACAGAGTCTGTTAACACTCAAAACCATGAGCTGTTCGTTAAGCAGTCAATCAGCAAACGCCTGTTCTTTTTTTTATGAAATGGATAGTTCTGTCTCACAGGTTCACAGAGAATCAATTGCAGCCGCTGATACAAAATTGTTGGATGTGATGTGATCAAAGCCATTCCAAATATGCAATGCAAATAAATTTGTGACTGCACATTCTAACATACTAATGCGGCAAGTTGCTAAGTTGTATTGCAATCATCCTAATAAACATGGCAAACTGCTCTTTCTATACCAGGGGTTTTCAAATTGGGGTCCAGGGACACCCAGGTGGACGCAATGGGTTGCTAGGGGGTAATTCTGATAAATTAATAGTGTAATTTTTTTATTTTTTATAATAGTAAACATTTACCAAAATGGAAATGATTAACATTTCATTTGTTTATCTAAGGACTAAAATGGATTTCAATAGAATTAATACAATATTTTTCTTCACATTATAAACACAGTATAAATGGGTCTTTACAAATAAAAATATACCACTGCCTTTGTTTTTGTTATTCAGCATATATTCAGTGTTCCTTGTCATCAAAGAGTTTGAAAACCACTGTGCAAACAATTGTTACACCACTGTGCATTTTGCCTCAGAACAACTCTTACCCATAGTAATATCACATCACAGGCTATCGTAGATTTTTATTCAGCTCTTTTCAAGTACAGTTAAAATGTTTTATCCAAATTAAAACCTTGACTCACTATTAGCATTGTGTTGTTTGCTGTTTGAATCAAGATACTCACATTAGCCTACAGCAGATAATCTTGAGTGTTCTGGGTAATAGATTTGATATATGTTAAAAGGCAGACTTTGGAACTGCATGTCACATACTGTAAATTTTTTGTTACCCTGTAAAACAACTGAGATTGAATTCATGTAAAATGTTCTTTGGAAAGTGCTGCAGTTCACATTTCTTTCTCATTAAAAAGGCCTTGAATGTCTGAAACTGCTAACCTTGAACCAAAGCCCAGCCCTGAGTTGTTCTCTGATGGCCATATCAGTTGTTCCAAATCTCTATAGCCTTTTTCTTTTCCTTTTTGCGTTGACAGTTAGTTTCTTCTCTATTGAGTATACCTTAAATTATTTGTATGCATATAGGGCTTTCAACTGATAAAAAAAAAAAAAAAAAAGTTGAACAAATGAATAGCAAATAAACACATATATATCAATATTTGCTGAGAAAAGACCCAAAATGAAGATAAAAAAAAAACATTATTGTGACAGATGAGTAAATAACTGATTATATATTACATAAAGTGCCTTTGGTCAATATACAGTATTGTTTGTTTCATAAAATAACCCTATCGCATGCCTACAGCCCTCAGCAATCCATTGGTAGACTTGGGGGTTGTTCAAACATAAGCCACTGTATTCGAAACCAGCTCATCTGAGTAGGTTGAGTTCGAATCTAGACCAAGACCAGAAGTGGGCTGAGTCCAAGTTGAGACCGAGACCAGAAAAGGCTGAGTCTCAGACAGAGACTGAGACAAGACTTTTTATGAATGTTTTAAATATATAGTTTTAAAACAGCTGTTGACTCTCTAGGCTCATATATCAAATACACTTATTATTATACATTTATTATTTTGGTTAAACAATATTACCAGTTGAGAAAAAAGATTAAACACATGCCACATCCCAACAAACCATGCAATTCTGAGTGAGACTGAGAGACTGAGAGTTAAATTTTCTTCAGTATATGTAGCATTCATGTAACAAATGGCCAGGTGTGAACAGCGAAGAGAAATTTACATAGAAACTGACCCAAAAGTTGTTGGGGGCTGGGGGGAGGGGGTCACTGTCCTTTTATGCATATAGCTGCCCCCTTCGGCATATCGCGGCACAGTTTTGTGGCCAATTCTGCATAACGCAGTGTCCCATTTCAGCTTACCGGCCCATCTGGGAAAGTCCCAGTTCTCCTGATGGCCAGTCCACCCTGCAAATGGCAAAACATTTCTAAAAGACTTAGAAGCCATTTACACGAATAAAATAGAACACATGTTTCTCGAGACACGTTGTTAATAGTTGATGTTCTTTTTATCTTGACAAATTAACTTTAAAAAAAATTTAGCGCCCCTGCTCTGCTGAAAGTATACTTCTTGGGAACCAAGAAGTATCTGCTGTAGTAACCTGACTCTCTCTCTGGAAGGGCTACATGTTCTATGGCCCCTTTGACCAAGAGATTTTGCAGTTCTTTCCACAGTAGATATGCTTGTTCCGGTTTCATGGTAGTGGGAACCACGCCACTGAAACACAGAGGACAGTGAAAGAATTGAATTCTGTAGCCTTTTTCTACTTTTCTTAGGACCCACATAGAAACACCCGGCAGTAGCTTCCATGCTTCCATGTTCTCTGAGATGGGTATCAATTTTGACACTTCCTGTTGAGGGGATGTCAAGTGTTCTGTTTCCTGGACTATGGCAGGAAGCAACGGAACACCCAACACTTCGAGGCGGCAGGAATGGAGAGGTTTCGTGGGGGTATCGGAAAGGTACAGGTGGCTGTTTCATGCCCCGAGGGGGGCTACCCCCACAAGGCTGGGCGCAAAACTGTCAGGGCTTTCTCTTTCTGGAGATAATGGTCCTGAGGTCTTGCTTTAGAGGCTGCTGAGGGCGACGAGCCGGTCCCCAGTCTTTACAAGGGGGAGCACGATTCACCACGCTTTGTTTCTGAGCCTCCCTTCTAGAAGTACCGGGGCGGGGCTGGGTGGCCGGCAGCCCCTCCCCCTGAGTGCGGCAAGTAAGGAATTGCCCGAAGGCTTCCTCATGACTCTTCACCTCCTGAAACCTGGTGATGACTGTGTTCAATGAGTCACCGAACAGGCCAGAAGGTGAAACTGGGGCATTGAGGAGGAACAATTTGTCCTTATCTCTGATGCCCAAAATGTTCAACCATAAATGTCTCTCCGTGCTGACCAAAGCAGCCATCGACGGCCAATGCATGAGCCGTCTGTTTGGTTGCACGGAAAGACAGATTCTGGGCTTAACGAAGCTCTGAAAAAGCCCCTTCATTGATAGTACTGCCTGCACTCAGGTCCTTCAACAGGTCAGCCTGGTACACCTGTAACACTGCCATAGTTTGCAGGCTAGCCTGACCTGCTGCCTGATAAGCTATCCCCACGAGCGTAGATATCGCAGGTTGCCACCGGTTCCAACCCGAAAGCTAATCGACATGGCCCTGTTCAAGCTGGCATCCTGCCCCAAGTAGTGGGGGAAATTTTCGTTCTTAGTAAAAGGTCCATCCATCGATGTGTATATGTTGTGTGCACTGCTATTAAAGAAAGATTGATGCAGTGTTATATCAGGGTTTCTATTTGATACATTCCTGATACTCAATAGGCTATTTTGAACAATCATTTAATCTAAAGCATCATCATCACAACTGTATTATGTCCCACATATTTGAACAGGAAGAGTTAATAACTTGATAGTCATCTCAAATTAATTTAATGTCACAATGCAATTTACATTTTGTGAAGAAGCTCAGCAAATGTGATCCGAGGTAAAGAGGGTTAGATTTAGATATTTAAATGTTTTAAAATGTTCAAAAGCTTGTTTTCTGAAAGTGAACTCATTGGACAAATAGTTCTGATAGTTTATAGTCTTTAAAAAAAGTAGAGAACATACTGAGAATATCATTTAGCTGACTTTCATCTACAGAACAGGGTAAGGCTCATTTAAATGTATGTAAAGAAAAAGCATATATAGGCCTAAAATAAAAATAATTTATTTTGGTAATTAATTTCTTTAATTTAATGCTTTATTGATTTGGTAAATTATTTAATTTAATAAAGGGAATTTTGCCGGCATTGTTTCAGATGTAAGCTAAACAATATATTTATAGAATTGGGCTATAAGTTAGTGTTCCAAAAAAGCACACTGATACTTTTCTCGTAATATTGTGTATTTAGTTTTTAATTTAAAACATCTTTGTGCATAGAAGTTATATGTTTTTTGTATTGTGGGCTAATTCCATGACTGCAGTCTATTATTTTGAATGGTGTGGAAAAGAAACTTTAATAAATAACGGATGGCTACTGCGATTAAATTAATCACAAACAGTGTCCATTAATTTGTTCTCTGTGCACTTGTCGATGTGTATAATACAAGAAATTTGTGTTGGCACACCTGGAAGTGTCATGTTTGCAGCATCGGATCTATATGCCATTAAAATGAATCTATAATCACATACAATAAATTAGCTTTCAAGGATGTATACCTTGTCGTCATGATTAACACAGGCTGACGAATGGGGCAAACTCTGTCATGTGACACTGCATTTTTGCATTAATGCCAATTTTCTCTACAAAAAGTTTTTCGCGACATTTGAAGTATCGACATAGGGGTAGTTTCCCAGACAGTATTTAAATTAGGCCAAGACTAGGCCTTAATCTAGAATAGTTATTCACTGCTCAATAAATGGCTTTCTGAAACACAGACTAATTAGAGATTAAGAACACCTGGAATATGAAGTCTTGAATTCGTAAACTAGATTAATTTAAAACCACCTGTGCTAGACTGAATTAGCTGGACTGAGGTTGCCTATAAAACATGGAATGGACCAAGAAAACCTAAAACATAAGGAACTGGAGAAGCAAATTCATGGAAAACAATGGCAGCAGAAAAGAGAATGTGATCAAACAACTTCAGTGAGCATGAGAAAACTCTTTTAAAGGCAATAGTATCAAGACACCCGGCCATTGAAGACAAACAGCACACATCTGCCGTGGAATCAAAGAAAAGAAATGCATGGAAATCCATCTGTAATGAATTTAATGCAAATGAACCAACTTCCACAAGAACAATACAACAACTTCTGATAAGAATTGTCAACTTTTATTACCTTGATAGCTGTATTTTATCAATGTTTTGTGATATCAATGGATTGACACTACAGTAAAAAGCATACAGGTTCAATACAGGTTTTGTGGAAGAATATAAAAATCAACCTAAAAAGAACTGCTGCAGAAGCCCGAAGAGAGAGGTTTAAGACTGGTGGAGGACCGGCAAAGAAAGATACTGATCAGTTGGATGACTTACTGACAGGAATAATGGAGAACCAGCAACCTTTGGAGAACATACCAGATGATGACCATATAGACAGTTCAGATGAGGGATCGCACACACATACTACAATGGGTATATTTTGTCATTTCTTAATCTCCTTTCAAACTTTTATTTCTTTCTGTTTCTTTCATTTGATGTGAAATATTTCTCATTTAATGTGCATTTATTTGATTTATATATGAACTGTTCTTGTTTCAAGGAGAAATTCAAAGGGACATAACTGAAGTGCTGCAAGGTAATTTAACCTCCACACCCTCAGAAGTGAGGGTGGCAGTGTCTGCCAGTACTGGTCCCCAAAACAATCCACGAAAAGCTGGCTATTGAATTTCATGAACACAAGTTGAAGTACCTTAAGGAGGAGCATGAAATGAAAATGAGGATCCTCCAAGTAGAACTGGAAATGAAGATGAAGGAGAGAGAGATGCAACTGTCTCAAATATCACAACAATGCGTGAATCTGAAATAAAAAAAAATTATTAAATCATTTTGGATGTTTCTTTAATATACCAGACAAAAATACACTTTTACTTTTAAAATACAGTAATTTGCTCATTACATGTGAACATCTATTAGATCCCAGCAGAAGTGTGTAAAGGTAATGTCAAAAATGACTACTTAAAATTACACAATGCAAAAGAATCTCTGTAGGCAAGTCCTTCTGTGTGGTCTGTTGTAAATGGTGGTACATCTAGATCGTCATCCTCCAGTATCGGGGGATCTGGGCATCCATGCTGTTTCAGGTAGTTGTGAAGAACAGCTGTTGCAATGATAACAGTGTAGCATCTTCTTGGTGTTTTCCGAAGGCACTGAAAGCGACTCTTCCAAACATGCGCTCTATTAATCCCCTAGTGCGCATATGAGCCTGGTTGTAGCGCCTTTGCTCCGTTGTTGTTGGGTGCAAGTATGGTGTAAACAGAAAATTCTTCTGAGCATACCCACTGTCCCAAAGCAATATTCCCTTGTGATCTCCTCTTTCAAACTGAGAACACAGAGATGAGTAAAGGAAGATCCGGGAATCACAAGTTGCACCTTTCCAACGTGCAACAATGTTTGAAAACTGTAACTGGGGAGTGCATACACCTTGGACATTTATAGAAAACCAGTTCTTGCGGTTCCTGTATTCCTCAGCATCTGGAGTAGAGGGACATTTTATGGGAATATGGATTCCATCTATGCAGCCTATGACTCCCGGGAAGTTCCCATATTCATTGAATTTTACCTTGTAGTTTGCCTGGGTTGCAGCATCAGGGAAGTTTATGTAATGTCTTCTCAATTCACAAATAGCCATGCATACTCTGTGAATGACTTTACATACTGTTGGTTCACTGACACCACATAAGTCCCCAGTTTCTCTGTGAAAGGTGCCACATGCCAAAAATCGTAAAGTTATGAGCACCTGCAGACAAACTGCTACAGGCCGTCCTCTTTGGGTAACAGATGAAAGCCTGGGTTCCAAAAGTGAAATAAGCTCCACAGCATTTACTTTATGCATTCGAAAACGATCTCGAAAACTAATTTCATCAAAACATTGCAGTGGGTCACTTCTGTCAGCAAGAACTTGCCTAGCTGGTGGTATTTGATGTTCTTCATTGACACTCCAAGTAATCCATGTGTCTTCTTTAACAAAGAACTTTAATCTGAAGTTAAACCTGCCTCTAGATTGGTTTAATTTAAGCCTCAATTTAGTCCTGAAGTATCTCTAATCTTCCTTCAGGAAATCTGCGCTAAAACTTTTCTCGCTAAAAATCCTTGGATGGAAACGTAGTTATTGTCAGTTTGCTCGTTCTTGTTGCATGTCCTCAACCTGGCAACCCGTGTGAGCTTCCACTCTTGGGAGGAGGGGACAGGGGAGACAACTCTCTCCAATATTTTTAATTTGGACTGCAGTACCCATTTTAAGCACTTGATGTCAATGTTACAAATTTCTCCTTTGAGGAACAGAGGAATCCAAACTGGAATTCTTAAATTCCGTATGATTCCCATCCCTAATGTACTGTACACATGTGTCAAATGGCTTATGGCCCTGATCTCATGCTGAGTTTTCTACAACACAGTCTCATGTGAATTCATAAGAATAATATCACTTGCTGTATACACCAATCAATCACATACACTTTCCTAGTCTCCTCCAAAATCCTTACATTTTATTTTTCCACTTTTCTTTTGACAATTACAATCATGGTAACAGGTTGACATTTATAATTTGGTTCAGGAATGGTATTTGGGTTATGGATAAAACATTACTTAATATATCATAAATGCACTTTCGGAACCCTGAACTTTTGCTTTCTTCAGTTGTACAAAACAGGGCTTTTTACATTACTATGATGGTTATTTTAAGGGTCTGGGTAAGGTGTTACTCTAATTTGTTCAGTTTAAGTTTGCATCCACACAAGTTTTGTTTAAGAAGGATGAAACAATACAGGGTCTACAAGGATACAAGGGAAGCATCTGTGATTGCATGGGTTTATAATTTGTATATATTCAACATCTCACACTATTCTTACAAATTCACATGAGATTAGGTTGTATTTTTTACAAAGTATCAAGTTTAACTTGATGAAATGCGCTCTTTACACCCCTGCATTCTGTTCCATTTTATTGCATTTCATCTAGATGTTTTGCACATAGGCGGAAATCGCAGGGGGTCGGGAGTCAGGACCCCCCCATCTGAGGGTTGTCCCCCCCTAAAATATCATTAAAATATGTGTATTGTAAATAATATAATGATATATTCTTAAAATAATTGTTTAAGAAATAAAATAATACAAATGCAAACGGGGCAACAACAAAAAAAACTTTGTTGTCCCCTTCAAAAATTGCTCTTGAGAATTGTTATGTTTATTGTCCCCCCAAACATTTTGATGACATTTTCGCCCCTGGTTTTGCACACAAGAAAGCTTCTTGTGTGAGTGCCTCTAAGTAAGCATGGCTTGGAAATCTGCATTGTCTGTAGAAGCAGTGGTGGCTGGTCCATTGCTCTGATGGTAAGAAATTGTAATAGAGTGAAACTAATGAAAATTAAACAAATTTGACAATTTGCAAATAAAATATGCAAACAAATTAAAAACTATAATAACCCTGACACACACACGTCACCCACTGAAAACTCCTCCTCATCTTACCAGTTCTACAAATATGCACTAAATATGAATAGCAAATACTTCTAAAATCCCTAAAGATAGGCTGTGGGTATAATCCTGACAACATATTCTGACTGTGTAAAAATATGATATTTCCAGGCATATCATTTTTTTTTTAATCTCCTCTGTGGTCCCAACAGCTTTTCATATGTATGCCTTATCTCTATATGTTATACTCTAATGGATTACCCTAATATTTTCATTGCAGGGCCAATGTGATGCCAGTCTCCAAGTTTTATGAATTATTGTCTGTCTCTATCTCAGGTTTCTTCCCTGTCAGATGAAAAAGGAGCACAACAGTTTGAAATGCAATTTGCATGCTGTCATGATATTCTCTTGTGCTTAGAGTTTGGAGTCTGTTTCAAATATGCACAAAATAGGCCATTGTCTTCGCTTTGATGTTGGTGTTGTCACCAACCGTGTATGTTTTATCAACATTAATATTTTTTTAGAAAGTCACTTTTGGCAGTAAACAGTTTTTTTCACTGTGAAAGATGAAAAACCCTTTTCCAACTGACTCTTTTCCTAAGTGTGCCCTATAAAATGTCACTGACCTGTTCAGGCTGATCTCACTGTGAATTCGGCAACAATAGGTCGAAAGTTCAGCTTTTGAAATCAGTCCATGCATATTGAATTTCGAGCCACTGCCCCAGTGGCTGAAGTTGGAAGTGTTGCAGAACATGTGGGGACAAGTGAGCTCCGGTTTACAGGTCAAATGACCACAGTGTGACGTTATAAGCTGTTAGTTGTAAATGATGTAATACAGTAAACAGGAATGCATAGTTTATTAGCTCTAACACTATCCCTCGCATAATACTATCAGTAGCACTAGAGGTAAAGGTAATCACCTCTGAATTTATGCAAAAATGTCTCATGGGAGTTGGTGCTTGTCAGTATTTGGCTGAATTAAGTTGATTTCAGGGTACATGAACTTACGGAAGCAACATATTTATTTCCAATGTGGTCATGTTGACCTGTTAGTAGGGATTCAAACTTACTGATAAGGTAAAATGCTAATTATTTCAGACAAATAATTCCATAAGGTATATTAAAGCAATATTGCACAAACAAGAGTGTTGTTTGTCCATCAATCAGCATGATTCCGAATGTGATATTGCTTTCATACAACAGTTCATCTAACAAATTAATAAATAAGTAGGGATTTAGGATCTGCAGTTGCTTGTTCGAAATATTCACCCAAGCCTCTGTTACTAATTCGAAAACCACTCTTTAAAACTAGTAATGACAGATTGGGCTGTTTCTAATACATTTGTGGATGTATGTGTGTGTGTATGGATGAGAGAGAGAGAGAGAGGCTAAGCGTGTGATATCCCTGCAGTGATTAACAGTAATGCTGCAGCTGTTAGTTTAACTCTATTCCTCAGCTATAGTGTAGTAGTAATCTGTAGTGTGATAGTAATCCACTCCAATCTTTTACTGATGCTGCCATTTATGTTATTGGAATTATCCAACGAGTATTTTACTCACGTTCAAGTGATTTGTTGTCAGAAGGAAAACATGGATGATGCTAGTTTCACTCTTGTTTATTTCTTGGTGAACACTTTTTTTGACACAGACATAGAAAGCATTCTCTCTTCCGCCATGCTGAAAGTTTATGTCCCATCACAACTCTGAATCTTGTATCAGGTAGGCACCCTAAGTGTGTTTCATTATTCCATCTGTTGCAACTCTCAGCTGTGATACCCAGTAATGCTGAAGCTGTTAGCTTAACTCTGAGGGATCATAAAGTGAGAGACAATTCCAGAGGACTTCCCTGGACTTTACAGTTGACTTTGGACAAACAGACATTGTTATCTGATGTCTGTAGTATGTACATTGTGTTTGTTTTTATATGCATTGGTTTGCTTGTTTTGTTTAAATGTACTTTTATGCTTGAGCATTGGCCATACATTAACAATCATTTTGATTTGCGCAGACAGAGACAGAGTGTGTCCTGTGAGTGATTTGACAAACTCAATTGAAAATTGATTACTTTATGGAGTAGGCCAAAAATAGGCTTATGGAAATATGCTTAAATATATGGAAAAGATTTAAAAGATATGGAAATAAAAAAATAATAATTCTATTCTAAAGCCACTTTTTGAATAATCTAATCAATGTTTTAATTGCATACCATAAGAATGTAATATATTTAAATAATCTTTATTATTAAATTAATTTGACATTATATTTATAGTTATTTTAACTATTATATATTAAATCATCTTTGAGCACTTCTCAACAAATATTATATTGATATGCAATTAATTGTGATTCATAATTAATAATATAATTAATTTGATTACACATTTTAATAGATTGACAGTCCTAGCAATATACAGTATTTGCATCACAATCAGGGTTGTATATAGTATTTCTATTGTATACTGTGTATTCTATATTCAGTGTATTGTATACTGTACATTGTATATTATTATTTATATATTGTGTTGTGTATTTATGTGTACATTAGATATGTAAATTGTGTTGTGTAATCTGATGTTTATTGTAGATTGGTATATGTCTCATCACTGTCATACTGTTATGTTGCTTGGAACTGCACACAAGACTTTCACCCACTGTTGCACTTGTGTATATGGTTGAGTGACAATAAAGCCATTTTATTGATTTTTATTAATTTTCTGTATGTATATATATATATATATATATATTTGAAATTCTTTAATTTAATTAAGAAATGAAATCAAATGGATGGGCATCCGAACTTTCTTTTTTTTACCACACACTGTAAGTGTCAGTTGCTTTTAGCAGTTGAAAGGTATGTACAAATAATCAGGGGGCCACAGGAAGTGACAGGAAGAAAGTAAATGTGAAATGCCATCCTACAAAGTGCTAATGGCTTCCTATTGACTTCCTGTCCATGTGGACTACTACACATCTTCAGCAGCCTTACTGGAGTAATAATAATAATGGTTAATCTGAAAGTCCCACAGTAAAGTAATAAACTTTGATAGTGAAAATATGTACAAAATGAGATGAAACTGACACTTTATCCCTTAATAATAGATGATGGCCTCATTAGATTTAGCTTGCAGACAGGGGCGAAAATTTCATCAAAATGTTGGGGGGGGACAATAAACATAACAATTCTCAAGAGCAATTTTTGAAGGGGACACCAAGGTTTTTTTTTGTTGTTGCCCCATTTGCATTTGTATTATTTTATTTCTTAAACAATTATTTTAAGAATATATCATTATATTATTTACAATACACATATTTTAATGATATTTTTTTGGGGGGGTTCCGTCTATGCTTGCAGAACATGACGGGTAGTGTATATACAGTAATATGGGCAAAGGATAAATATGGGCAAATGTGAAAATCGATGGATTAAACAAAAGTACTGCAATTAACAGAAGTTAAGCAAATGAGTAGGTCCCTTCAGTTAAAGCTGGTGTGTTTATTTTTTTTTTTCTATATTAAAAAATATTGTATTATTTTATATTGTTATTATTTTGTTTTTCATGTGGTACACCACTTTTAGCTATTTGTTAACAATTTATCTTGTTGGTTGAAATGCTAAATTGTTTTTTGCTATAACTTCTCAGCAGGGATTGGATTATTTAAAATCCATATTACATTTTAGGTCAAAGCAACTTAATGTGTTGTAATGTTTTTTTTTTTTTTTGACAAACACTTGTTCTCACTCAAGTACATGGCAATTTCAAGCTACATTTAACTGCAAAGATTTGTGAATGTGGCTTGAACCAGCAAGTGTGGTTCATATCGTTCTGTGTTTTCAAGATGCAATTTCTCTCCCTCTGATTGGGCAGAGGAGAGTTGAGAAACCCTGTGAGTTCCAATAGTTAAAGCCAAAAGAGTGAGACCAGAGGTTTGCTTCATTTAAAGCAGACTGTGCCATAGTTAGGTGAGATGTACAGTACAGTATTCAACCCTCTCATTGACCTGTTCTTTCTCATGTACCTGTACTCAACAACACATGCTTCCTTACAAGCCAGCACAAAGAGGATATTTTCATTAGTTTCACAATATGAACACAAACTATTTACAGAGGGGCAGGGGATTCTAACAGTGATATTGTGCCAATCAGTTTTCCTGATTTTACCGTGAAATGTGGTATACTTCACCAAAATATGTACATTTTAACATAAGTTATTAACCTTCATATTGTTTCAAGCCAATGCACTGTTATTTTTCCATCCTGTTCCTCACACAAACTATCATATGGCTTTAAATGACTTTAAATATAGACTTGAACTTCTTTCATGCTGCGTTTTGTTCTTGTTAGGGCTTGAAAGCTGTGGTCACTATGAACTGCTGCATGAAAAGGGGCTGCGTCTGTTCCCCAGAAATAATAATTATCATAATAAAGTCATAGGGGTTTGTAACACCTTGAGCTTGATTGAATTTTGACAGAATTGTATTTGTAGAAGAATAAAGCTATTGAAATTACTTTTATCCTGCCTTTATATTCTTTGAAGCTTCAACATTTTTGTCCCCATTCACTTGCATTGTGTCGACCAACAGAGCTGAAATATTCTTCTAAAAATCTTTGTTGTGTTCAGCAGAAGAAAGAAATTCTTACACATCTGGGATGGCATGAGGGTGAATAAATTATGAGATAATTATAATTTCCGGGTGAACTATCCCTTTAACTTATTTGCTCAGCAATATGGCTCGCTAGAAGGTAACCCGCTCATGTCAACATTCCCTTGCATGCATATTCGTGTTCATGATTTCGCAGCTCGTCTTTCAGCTTATTAATGAAGGAGAAAATTAAATACTTTAAGTCGCTGTCAAGTCGTGTTCAGTTGATGAATGCATTTGTGTGTAGCACTGTATCAAGTTCTGTTTGTTGTGTTGTTTGTACAACTGATAATGTTTATCCTGTTAATTTGCAGTAATGTTAGAATGTTAAAGTTGTAGCCTATGTCTTAACCTTTAATTGGGTTGTTGGGTAGATGGTACTTTCTAAATCATGTGCAGTGTTTGGCAACATAACCAATTTTTAACCATGAGTTTCCATTTAATTTGTATGTCCAGTGCTACAATGTGTTATTTTGAATGGTATAATGAGTGCTCGTGGCTGTTATCAGTGGCATTGAGTCACAGCTGTAATGGTCTCTTGTACCTGTACACACAGACATTTGCACTCTACTCGCTCCTTTCAAGTCCGATTGAAAAGAAATTTGGAAACACACATACCCCCACTCAAGATATACATCCACAAATGTGGGCATATAATCTTGGATTATTAAAATTAAAAAGTTACAAAAGTGCAAATTCTAACCTACAACCTTTTTCATCAATGACCATAACACTACCATTAGACCAAGCACTCAGTTCTTTGCAGTGGATCTGATTGTTGTATTTAACCAAGCTAAGAATATCCCACAACAGACAGTTGCAGATTTTGAGCTGAAGTTATCACAATAATTATGTGAAATTGAGCACTTGAATTTGTCATAAGGAATGACTATTTATCAAAACAGAAAAGCATCAAATTGTAACAGAAAAGTTACAAATGCGGTCTTACAGATTTTGGAAGGCAAAAATGCACACAATCAAGCTTGCATAGCTAAAAGTTGAAGTACTTGCGTAGAGTATTTTTTGGACTTTAGTGTCATAAAATCTTTGAAAGATACTCAAGAAAACTAGATCAATAAGCAGAACTGTATATTTACCTTTTGTTTTTGTCACTGTTGGAGCTTTGAAAGTGCAAAGAAGCATTTTTTGTTGGGTGAAAACAAATGTATCTTTCCTCAAATAAAAATACATCCATCCATCCATCCATCCATCCATCGTCAACCGCTTATCCTGTGTACAGGGTCGCGGGGGGCTGGAGCCTATCCCAGCTAACATTGGGCGAAAGGCGGGGGACACCCTGGACAGGTCGCCAGTCCATCGCAGGGCCACACATAGACAGACATACACTCACACTCACCTCCACATCCACACCTAGGGCAATTTTTTTTGGAGACACCAATTAACCTAGCCTGCATGTCTTTTGGATGGTGGGAGGAAGCCGGAGTACCCGGAGAGAACCCACGCAGACACGGGGAGAACATGCAAACTCCAATAAAATTACAAATTGGAAAAAAAAAAAAAATGGAAAAAGATAAATAACTATAGAAGACAAAACTAAATGAGGAGCATAAGCAGAATCAGTCTTTCACGGTGCCAGGTCACCCCATACTGCATTTTTAGATGGTGTAGTCACACACCTCCGCTCTGATCACTTCAGTGTGCCAATGTTTGGTATTGTATGTCTAAATGTGGAAAATCAAATCTCCTCATCATCTCTTACATCGTATAAAAAATACCAGCCAAGCATCTTTTTTTTTTTTTTTTTAAGAATGTAGTGTAAGTTGAACAATTTCATGTCTCATTTTCACTTCTCATTGAAAAGCATTTTAGGCTACATCAAGTTGGCCCCACACTAAGAAAGTGGTTTAACATTGGAAAAAAACAATATCTTAACCTTCTATTTGAGCAAAATGCCTTTGGATTCTCCACAACAAGGAATAAAATAATAATTAAAAAAAATTATATATATATATAGTTATATACAAAACACACACATATATTTAAGTAATATCACACGAGCAAGAGTGCTATATGGCCCTACATCAGCACTGCTGTGATTCGGCCGTAGGTAATAACAGCAGTGCTGATTTAGGGCCATATAGCACAATTGCAAGTGTGATATTGCTTATATACAACAGTTCAATGAACAATTACATTTAAAAAAATTAGGGAAAACCGAGTAAGGTCATAAAAACGCATTTGTGCATGGAACTACTTTATTACGCTATGGATCAGAATCTGCCGTTGCTGGTTCAAAACTAATGATGCGTCCAAGCCTTCATTAGTAATTCAAAAAGTTCACTTCAGAAATAGTATCACGGCTTGTGTTGTTTCTAACAAGTTATTGGATAAACAAGAATGGATTGATGGGTGTGTGCGTGTCTATGTGTCTTTGTGTGTGTATGTGTGTGTGTGTGTTAGAGAGAGAGAGAGAGAGAGAGAGAGACAGAGAGAGTGTGCGATCACCTGTTGCCACTTCCAAGCAGATATGCTGTCAGCATTCTGAAGGTCAGCTCTCTCGGTGGAAAAATAGCGTCCAAGAGCGGGTATTTCTCCCTATTTAGTGGTAGCCACGCAAGAGTCGATCAGTATAGAAACAGCGAGGTCCTCCGCCATTTTTAAACAGTGTGTATCCAATGTGGAAACTCGGTAAGCACCTCAAGTTCAAACAGTCCTTCATGTCTCTCAGCTGCAATGAGCCTTAATCCTGAAATTGTTAATTTAAAGCCGTTTAAAACGATGTCCTAGCCTTAAGTAATGTAGTGGTAATACGAGCGATCACAGAGCGCTGTTCTATGTAAACAATGACAATGACTATCTTTTGCCTATAACAGTTTGTTCCGGTCCTCAAATCTGATTGGACGAGAGACTTTCCATGAGCACTCATGGTCTGACACCATCAGCACGCCGACGCTTCACTGTGTATCAGCTTTAAATGAACAACTTCAGCATTACGGCTCATCACAGTTGAGAGACAACAGACTGATTAATTACAGAATGGGTGCTGTTTAAAATGGTGAAGGACATTGGGGTTTCTATAGTGAAAGACTCTTGTGCAGCGGCTACCACGAATGTGGGGAGAATGTAGGGAGAAATACATGCTTGGACGCTATTTTTTCACAGAGAAAGCTGATCTAAAGAAAGCTGACAGCACGCTCTGTGTGTCTCTCACTCTCTCTCTCTATCAAAAATTACATTCCGAAATTTTAATAGTTGTGCGCTGGTTACCAGTTGGTAATTTTTGCTTTTAATTATTATTTAACCTAATTTATGTCCTCATTTGCCTAACACTAATTTAAAGCCTATTTAAACAGCTATGCATGTAAATGATGAATTCAGACTCAAAATTAATTAACTTTATTTATTGAGACACAAAAATTAACAATAGAAGAAATAAAGAACTACTGGCCACATAACTTCAACACAATTGCTAGGCTGAATTACATTTGAGCTCACAACTGACATTAACTTTCAACAGTATTTACACAAGCTTGGCACAAATGCCTTAAAATATATTTGTTCATTTAATATATTTTTTAAAGATATATACAATGGTTAATTACTTACAATCTTACAGAAAATAACCATATAATCTTCATAATATCTGCATAAACTTTTTCAATAATTAATTATATAAAATTATAACAGCAAAAACAAGTAAAAAATATAGCTGCACGCGGCAATGATTAGGACCAAACCCTAAAGCAATTCCCTAAGCACATTGCAAAGCACTCTGGCACAACAGTCAGAATGTTTATACCAGCTGAAGCAGTTATCGAAATGTGGTTCACCCAGACCTTTGAACTGAAGCTCAGAGCTTTAACCACTGTGCCACAAAGAGAGCAGCAGGTTTTAAGTAAATAATATAAAAAACAATATAATAAATAAATGTAGAAATGCCAGTATTTAGACAATTACAGTATCTGCCAATTTCAGAAGACTACAAATAAGGAAGCAATGTTTAATTTGACAAAGCATTTTGACCACTATGTGGTGCTGTCTCCAAATTGATTAGGCACCCTCAAGACATGATGTCGAAGACTCCTTCCAATTTTGTGATTACAGAAAGAGACAGAACAATTGAGACAGCTTAATAAGTTAGAAGAACTGTGGCAAATTCTCCAAGAAGCTTGGAACATCCTATCTGCCAACATCCAAGAAAAACTGTGTCCAGGTGTACCTAGGAGAATTGGTGCTGTTTTAAAGGCAAAGGTGGTCACACCGAATTAAGCTTTTTTATGTTACTGGACTTGAAAACTATTTATGTCATTATTTTTGAAGACATCCTCGCTATGCAATATTTTCCACAAGTGCCTAAAATGTTTGCACAGTACGGTCCATTACTTTTTCATTAAATTAAAAATGTGAATGTTGTAAAACATTACAGATTTAGTTTTTTCAATTGAAGCAGGAATTACACAATAATGTACAGTCTGCATTGTTGTAAGCACAATATGAAGACTCAGAGATCAACAGAATTACAAATTTTAAAACTACTCATACCTAGACTTGAAACTCTTTGTATTGTAATATGGTAGCCACTGGGCCATTCAGTTGGCACACTTTCAAATGTGCCAAATATACATTCCAAGCTGAGAGCAGCAGGTTTTAAAGCAATGATACATTAAAAGTTTTGTTTAAATTGACTGACTGCTTAGGTACCCTCAGGACATGATGTCGAAGACCCCTCCCAATTGTCATTCAAATCGGACAAAGCATTTAAAAAATACATACAATTCAAAATGGCGGAGAGGTTATATGAATCCGAAAGAAATCCTGACTGATCAGGGCATGACTTTTATGTCACGTACACTAAGCGACCTGTACAAATTATTGGGCATTAAATTGATTCGGACAAGCAGACTCAAATATTGAGTCTACCATCCACAAATGTACGGCTTGGTCAAATGATTTAATAAGACCTTAAAGAATATGATTCGTATTTTTGCGCATGAAGATGCTCAGAACTGGGATAAGTGGCTCAAACCCCTCTTATTTGCAGTGTGATAGGTCCCGCAAGCTTCCACAAGGTTTTCCACATTTGAATTGTTATATGGCCGTAAGCCCCATGGCATGTTAGACGTAATGAAGGAAAATTGGGAGCAGGGACATTCATAGAGGAAAAATTATATTCAATATTTTCATAACCTGAGAGACTCCACACATTTGGGCAACTATCACAGGAGAAATTGGTACAGGTGCAAGAATGTCAGTCCCGGCTGTATAACAGGGGTTTCGTGTTCGAGCGTTCATCTGGGGAGAGAGGAAGCGGTAAGGGTTTTCACCTGAGATGAATTGCTAGTAATTGCCGTTTCTTTGTTCACAGTGAGAGATGGGGGAAATAAAAGGGACTAGACCTCAGAGTGAGAGTCCAGCTGAATCTTCAAGTGTGTTGGCAGCTGCCAGTCCCACTAAATAGAGCATTTGAGTGTTTATATGAAGCCTTACCAAGCAAAGTGTTTGTGTGAAGAATAATTTTACCTTTGAGATTGTTTCGCAGTCTCCTTCTTCCTCATTCCTCGAACCTGTTACAAATAATAATTATTATTATACTGAACAAATTTATTTACCATTAGTTTCTTAAAATAAATTATACAATGGCTAAAACATCAGGTGAAAACACCATCATACTACCATGTAAACACTAGAAACAGATAAACACAGTGTCAGATTTAACTCAAATGATGAGACAAATACACAAATCCTACAATATAATATTTAGCCCCTTTTCTCCCTAATTTGGAATGCCCAATTCCCACTTCTTAGTAGGTCCTCATGGTGGCACGGTTACTAACCTCAAGTCTCAGTTGCTTCAGCTTCTAAGACCATCAATCTGCGTATCTTATCACATAGCTCATTGTTCATGACACTGCGGAGGCTCCTAGCATGTGGAGGCTAATGCTACTCTCTGCGATCCACACACAACTTACACGCACCCCATTGAGAGAGAGGACCAATAAATCGCGACCACAGGGAGCTTATCCCATGTGACTCTACCCTCCCTAGCAACCGGGCCAATTTGGTTGCTTAGGAGACCTGGCTGGAGTCACTCAGCACACCCTGGATTTGAACTTGCAACTTGAGGGGTGGTAGTCAGTGTCAATACTTGCTGAAATACCCAGGCCCCCCATCAATAGAATCTTAAAATCTAACAGTACCCACAGTCTTACAAAAGAGTTCAGATCTGAGTCAAAGAACGGGACGTATATCAAAGTCCTCATTAAGGCCTCTATGTGATAAAGTATTAAGAGTTAATATCCAGAATTACTTTTAAGTAATTGTGTATTGACATCACCCCCTCTCCGATGTGGTTTAACAACTTCAATACCAATATATCTAAAAGAAGAAATTAGATGATATGCTGAAGTGAAATGTGTCGCCACAGAACTCTTTGGATCATGATTTATAATAGAAATTCTATGTTCTGTAAGTCTAGTCTTAAGAGATCTACTCATCTTACCAATGTAAAATAAACCACAGGGACACTGGAGTATATATTACCTTTGTAAACTTACAAGATATCACGCCCTTGATCCTAAATGGCTTTCCTGTATGAGGATGGTTAAAAGTTTTTCATTTGTAAGTTGCACTGCTGATAGTTACCAGAAAGCACCTCACTCAAAATTCGAGAAGCAGCCATAGGTGGTGGCAAGTCAGCCCTAACTACCATATCACGCAGATTAGGGGGTCTTTTATATACTATACTAAAGTGCTAAAATAAATCTTAAGGGATGGATCACTATTGATCATTTACCAATGTTTCTTCAGAATAACTCAACTTGTTCGGCGAGAGGAGAATACTGTATATACCAACTAACCCTCGTATCTGTAGATTCTGAAGTTCTTTTATTAAGGAGCTCACTTTGAGACATATTCTTGAAGCGCTTAGATGATGACATAATCCATTAGACCTCTGCCTGAATGGCTGTATCAGGTCAGAAGCTTGCAGTTTGTAGTCGTGATCTAAACTACAGGTCCTTCAAATTCGATTCAACTGAGAAAAAGGAAGTGACCATTTTAAAGTGAAGGATGTACCATGCAAAATAGAATTTCTGTCTGTAGATTTTCGATATTGACTAATCATTTGTCCATTTTGGCCTCTAATCACATAATCAACACATAATAAACAGTTGTGATTCAAGACCACACCAAATTAAAAATATGTCACCGATATAGATTTTCCACACCTTTATGGACTGAAAAAGGGGTTATATGGTTATATAACTAATCCCAAGTTACCCAATATGACCGAAGGGCTGATCGAATTCATAAAAAACATTAAAAAATTTTTTTTAAAAAAGAGTTATCCGGTAAATTGTATTGGACATTAATATCATGAAAGGATTTCAGACCGTTATCATTGTAGATATCACCAAGAGCATTTACCTTTTTCCAGGCCCATTGCGAACAATGAAAGGGTACATTGCCTGACAAAAGATGACTACTAGGTAGTTTATATAGGTATTTTATTTCGTTGTGTTGTCTCATGTGGTCCTATGTTGGTCCTTTGTTGTTTTTATGTAGCACCATGGTCCTGGAGGAACGTTGTCTCGTTTTGCTGTGTACTGTACTAACTGTATATGGTTGAAACGACAATAAAAACCACTTGACTTGACTTGACTACTATGAAAGAGAGGTGAATGGTGATGCCAGATTGTAACTCATTGTGATTGCCTTTCAACATCTCTCCAACTGGACAGCAGGTGAGATATAATAGGGCCAAAGTATAGTTTATATTGCCTAGGCGAAATCTGGGCAAAAACTAGATGCTTTAATTCATAAGAAGAGACAAAGGACTCCTCAATTGCACCCACCATGACATTGAAACATCGGGACAAAGGGTGAAGATTAAATGTTTGAGCATATAGTTTAAAGTTGGGGACAATAGCCAGCAGGTGGAGGAAGAGGAATCATAGAAGAAATTAATACGATGGAGGACATTCATTTTAATCACCGATATACGAGCATGAAAAGAGCTAGGAAGGTGGGACCAGTTTTCCAAATCTGAGGTTACCTTGGATAAAATATTATTCAGGTTGTTTGTGACAATTTCATGTAATGAGGAAAAAACATACATCCCTATATATTTAAAGGAACAAACCACAGGGAAAGATATAGAAAGAAGTGTAGAGTCCGCTGTAAAATTGAGGGGACATAAACATGACTTGGTCCAATTAATTTTATGGCCGGAGAGGTATCCAAATTAGTCAAATAAGTTCAGCACATGGGGGATAGATTACGATGGTTTATCAAAAAACAACAAAATGTCATCAGCAAATAATGAAATCTGGTGGTGATTGTTTCTTATTGTGGTGTGTGTTTCTTAATCTGGTTCTAGGAGAGATAAATTCAGACTGCCAGACACTGTGAGCAAGGGGCACTAGAGATAGCATAAGCAGCAATGGGGAGAGAGGACAACCCTGACGGTTGCCTTGATGTTTAAAAAGGGGTTGGAACAAAACTAACCTGTGAGAACGGTGGCTGCAGGGTTGTCATACAAAACTTTAATCATATCTAGCCCAATCGTAAACCAAAATGACCTAGGATGCCCCATAAATAATCTAATTCTAAATGGTCAAAAGCTTTATATCGCATCGAGAGAGAGTACTGCACATGCGGAAGTCAACTGATCCACTGAATAAACAATATGATAAAGCCTGCGAAGACTCTCAGAGATGGAGCGAGATTTGATAAATTCTGCTTGGTTGTGATGAACCAGTTTAGTAATAAATACCTCCAAACAATGAGCCAGCACATTGGCATATATTTTAGCATCCATCCTGATCAATGAAAGAGGCCGGAATCTAGAACAAGAAGTCAGGTCTTCGTCTATTTTTTAAAAGGAAAGATTCAAAAGTTCAGCTGTTATATTAATATTGTGTTGCTATGCATCATTATAGTAAAATACCATATAGTGTTCCATGTTCTAATTATTTTAATTAGAACATGGAACTTTGCGAAAAGTAATATTCTATCTTGAGAGAGATGTACTATTCCTATGTAGCGACTGGAGATGTTTTAAACATTTTAAATAGCAAGTTCTTGTTCAAGAACTTCGAGAATGTGCCTGGTGCAAAGTTATTGTGGTTTATTGTGTAATTGTGTAAATATGGCCCTTGATTAATGTATATTTTTTGTCTCTCTAACAGATTTAATTCAGATCATTGGTAAACCTTTTTAAATTGTGCACGTTTTCAGAAATGTAATGTCCAAATAATGAATCATCTGAGACTGTAAAGCAAATGGATAAAAAGCAAATAATGCATGCAAAAGTAAGTAAATTAATATTTTTGTATATATTGACACATTTTGAAAGATTTAATATCCCCTAATTACACCTGACACATGCGTCACGTACAAAACAATAGAACCCATTGTAATCAATGATGCTGTCTACACTGGAAGTGTCCGTTGCAGCACATCCATCGTGCCAACAGTAAAAAGGTGTCCCTTTCCATTTTGTGCTGCACGCACTGGTGCTTCTACTGCCAACAACACAAAATAAAATGTTAGAGCATTCGTGACCACGCATCCAGTGTAGACAGCCTCAAGCCATTGCTTTGCGTAGTGTATACGTTTTCCAAATACAGATCTAGGCATCACGACATCAATTATTAACCTTTGATAGAAATGCAGTTTTCCTGGGCTGCAACTGGACGTCGCATTGCTGGTTATCACATCAGTATAATGTAAAAAACAAATTGGAATAGGATGGCGAGGCGAAGTGGTAATGAAATATTGGCCTATGACGTTGCAGTTACTTTGCCAATAAGTCACTTAATTACCTAAATATTAAGAATATGTTATATAACTGGACCGTTATCATTAAGTCGCAGAATTACCCAAATATTATGAATATATTACGTAACTGGACCATTCTGGGAGAGCTTGGCACATTAGGAAGATGTAACGATGACTTCAGAGTATTTTCAACTACTACAATGGCTTTGGGAAACAAGCTGCAAAACTAAGATTAATCATACGATGGATTCAACAATCAACTTAGGCTTACAATGCTTTTTGGAAACGAGGCCCTGGTAAATAGCAAGTATACACTCTGTATAAAGGCCTAAATACATAAATAATAATAATAAGAATAATAGTAATTATAATAAATAATTAGGTTGGAAGCCTGCTAGCCTTTTAACACTAGAACAGCCGAGCATGCGGTCATCTGACCTTTGTGCTTTAAGAAAAAATAAATCTTTGCACTCGATCAAATTCCAGGGCCCTACTTTCTTGACTTTTCCTAGATATTTGAGTTTTATCGCCCAGTGCGCTTAAATATTCAAATTCGCACCAGGAAAAGCTAGTTTGAAGGTATTTTGCATCTAATTCTTTGAATTGACGGCCGCCTCGCGTTCACGTCATATTTATTTGTGCCGTTCAAGGCTGCGATTATCTTTTCTCCCAGCAGATGGCGCAAGGGCTCACTTGTAGACCTACAATAATTTTGTATGCATGTGTGTAGTATATATATATATATATATATATATATATATATATATATCTGTAAAGTGTATAATTTTATAGCGTCTAGGTTACAGATGTAACCTCCAATCCCTGATGGAGGGAACGAGATGTTGTGTCGAAGAAGCTACACTAGGGGTCTCTCTTGAGCGCCGAATATACCTCTGATCTATGAAAAAAGATTGACAGAATTTGCATGTCATATGGGTATAAAGGCGGGGAAATATGTCTGTTTCGTTCAGGATTTTTCTGAGGAGCCAACAATAGTCCGGCCGCAACAGTGGCTCAGCTCAGCGGCGTGGCCGGGAGGACATAATGTCTCGTTCCCTCCATCAGGTAATGGAGGTTACATCCGTGACCTAGACGTTCCTCGTCTGTCGCTCACTTCGACGTTGTGTCGAAGAAGCAACACTAGGGGTCCAATTTATATCCTGCCATGTGCTGAGTCGTGTATGTGTACTGCTGACACAAGAGCGGGCAGATATTTAACGTGCCAAATTGACCAGCTGTATCAGGCTGCACGTACCCTTCCCCAATGCCCCATAAAGTCGTCGAAAGCCTTCTTGTTCTTTACCCTTGACAGGGGAACAAGGCGACGCTGCCAAGTCTGGGAACGGGCCGAGCCTAGCCGGGCCTCTTTTCTCTCTATGTCAATGGCTGGGGCACTTACATGCATCAGAGAAGGAGGTCTTACCCAGTTTCCTATTCTTTCAGGGGGAAAAGACCCTGTTGAGACCACACCTTCCCAGAGAGGGGGAGGAGGTCTGTGTGGGTCCTAACACTCCAGTATAGTGACGGGGACACTATACTGTAAAAAGGCACCATCCTTTGGATGAGATGTTAGACCGAGGTCCTGACTCTCTGTGGCCTCTAAAAATCTCAGGCTACTTCTCGCAAAAAGTAAGGGTGTAACCCCGGTGTCCTGGCCAGATTCCCCCCATTGGCCCTTATATATCATGACCTCCTAATAATCCCCATCTATAAATTGGCTATATCACTCTACTCCCTCCTCTCCACCAACAGGTGGTGTGTGGTGAGCGTACTGGTGCACTATGGCTGCCATCACAACATCCAGGTGGATGCTGCACACTGGTGTTGGGTGAGGATAGTGTCCTCTTCTGTATGTAAAGCACTTTGAGTGTAGTGTCAGAAAAGCACTATATAAATATAACATTCATTCATACATTATTGCCTTTTTACAAAATATACTTGCCATTAGAGCAGTCGAATTATCGAATTGGCATAAAACTGCCACTTTTTTGTGAGTTGGTCTGTCCAGCCAGCCCATATTGTGTTAAACTGCCCAGAATTTAGTGCTATCATTCCAAAAATGTAGGCTATATAAATGTATTGGAATGGATCTATTCTAATATATTAACGCCTTATAAGGAGTTTACTTGCGAATAAGTTTTCTTCCAGTGAATATCAAGGAGAAATGGACCAGGTAAATTACTAGTACGCTCGATATAAAGGCCTTAAAACATTAATAATTAGGTTGCGATCCCTGCTAGCCTTTTAAACTCCTCAACGTCCATACAGTAATAAGCAGTCCGATCTCTTATCCACACCCCATACTAATGGTACAGCCCACAGCGCAAATTGCATGACACAACAAATAGAAAAATAGAATATTGGTGGCTAGTCAATTATTCCAAAAATAATTTCTAATGTCACATATTAGAAAAAGTTAAATTGAATAAAATGACAGAAAAGATCAATTATCCATTCTTGAAGTAAAAGTGAAAACTGAAAGTTTCAAACCTTTTTTCTATTTTTGCATTTGAATTGGTATGGTCTGAAAATTTTATTGTAAAGCCTTACATGGACCCACAGACCCATGCTTGGCTATTTATTTGTAATTTTTAAGAAATCAGAAGAAACTGTTATCTACCATTTAAAATGCAATCTTAATTTTTTAAAGCTAATTTTTACAAAGTTATTGTTGTGTGAAATTTTGAGTAAATAGTGCTAAATAGAGTTTGCCACAAAATTGTAGCAAACTTGCCTTAAATTCACCACTGAATAATTCCACACACAAATTAGCTTTTGTGGCAAACTTGCAGCAAATTGTCCATTGTCGCCAAAGGTTTTCTACAGGTTCACCACTGTGAAGAGCTGCAAATGTCTGGCAAACATTTGCGACAAAATAATTTTATTTACATGTGAAAACAATGAGTGGCAAATTTGTGGCTAGATTTACAGAACTCTAGAAGCTTTGCAAAGCCAGGGTTAAAAAAAAAAAAAATACTTAAATCAACTTAGCCTTAGTTCGCATTGAGAGCTTATGTTTTGTAATACTTATACAAACTTATTACAGGGTATGTGAAATATATAAAGTGCAAATGTTTTCAAAGATTAAAATGGCTACCTTCACATGATTCAGTCATCAGCTCCCTGAATTGTAATGATGCATGAGATTTCAAAAGTGTCTCATTAATATCCCTCTCTAGAGGCAAAGAATCAACAGAGATGGAACATTTAGATATACACAATCAATACAACAATCAGTTTGCAGAGCAGGAACAGCTAAATCAAGTTTTGGTGCAGTATGGAAAAGTGCTGCAGTATGGATTCAATCGTATTAAGAGTGTTAAGGGCTTCTTATCCTCATTGCCTGCAGTATTGATTCTGGACTCACCTCAAGTCGTACTGGATATGATGGACAGTGTAGTATCTGTGCCATCTAAATTTGGATATAACAATCTCAGATAAAGATGTAGTCAAACTGATATTATCCTTTAGACATTTCAATCTTTAGATCTATAATATAAGTCTTGGAATATATTCATACTTTTTTTTAAAGTTCTTACAGCATAATTTCAATGGCCATGTTCTTTGTATTTCACATTGTTTTGGGCTCTTTTCTAAAACCCTGAGCTGCCTTTGTGGGCAGAATTTTAAGGTATTACAATAATACAGCAATGCAGCTTACTGGGGGGACAATCGTGTCAGACTGGTTTAGTTTTATGTTTTTATAGGGATTTTGTGTACTTTTCAGTTGGTCAAGCTGGGATGCAAACTGGCCGCCTAGGTAAACAGCAGTTTGGTGAGGCTTGGAGATCAGCTAGACAAGCTTAAATCTAGCTGGCAATGCAAACCACTGGTTTAACATGTGTTTTCCTTATCTAGATGATTTTTTTTCTTTCTTTTAGATTTAAATTCTTATCACACCTAAGCCACATAGATCAATATATCAGATATAAATTATCTTTTAAAATAAATTACATTTGCTCTTCAATACTCCCAGATCCCATTGCAAACGTTGGGGTAAGAGGAGTGTTAAATTACATTACGGGCAGAGCCATTGATTTATTTGCAGTTTTCCTCCAGACTCCAGTGAGCATGAGCTACCAAACAATGTACATATTTATATTTAACATGGATATTGATTCAGATGTCATATCGATGTATCTCATTAGAATTTCACTGTGGAGAACACTCCTCCAAGAGTGGCCACAGAAGGTTTTCCGGCCCTGTGTCTGAGTGGTATCTAGAGGAAGGGCGATATTGATCAAGCCTCATAATTGGTACAGGGCTTAATACAGGAAATGCTGGTTTGTTTGATTTCATTTGGTACAGATACTTAAAAAGAAATGGGTTGAAGCAGAAACATCAATAAGCTGATCATGAAAGGAACCCCAGTACTGTCTTTGCATGTGAATATTGTGTTTCTGTTTGTTAAAATGAAATGTCATTGGTATCAATATGATTCTGTACATAAGATATGAAACTAATTAGTTTAAATGATCAGTGGTAAAAATAACAGAAAATGTCATGATGACGACATTTTTCATTTAACTGGCCTAGTATTAGTGTATAATAAAGTTCATTTGGGCCTAGATGTGGGGCTAGAAAGATATAATATTTGCAGAATTGATTTTTCTAATTCGTTTGTCTATTCCACAGCCTAGCTTTGCTAATTGTTTAAGACTTGCTGACATATTGAATTCACAAATTAAAAGATTGTGTATATAATAATTTGAAAGATAATGACAAGACAAAACAAAAGTAATTATAAAATGCAAATTGCATTCCGATCTGCCAAGAAGTAACACAGTGCCTATTTTGCAGGTGCAGCTCTAGTAGCCAGCCATGCTTGTGAAGAGTGTTAGCGTAAAGGAAATCTTTAAAATCTGTTACTAAAAGATATTAGTTTTTTATTAGCAATTTTAATTAAATTGCATTGCAAATGTTTTATTGATTTTAAATTAATTCAGTTTGATCAGGAAGTGACAAAATTCAGGATGCAGACTATTCTTTATGTGCGCGCAACCTTTTTTGAATTCTCAGGGTTTCTTGTTCTTGCCAGACATTCAGGGTCTGGCAGAAATATTAACATATCCAATTTGACAGCTGTAGCTATTTTTTGAAGGTGGAGTCACACTGTTGCAGGTGACAAATTGCATTCTTGAGTTTTAGAGTTACCATGCTTGGCTGTTTCTAGCAAGTCAGGTTATTCCAATTATTAATGCTTTAATTAAGGAGCATTCACTTTGACAGCGAATAAATCGACACGTTGCTGTTGATGGCTGCTAGTAGGTGTTCCCACACTGTTAGCAATTTCTGTAAATCAGGCAGTAGTTTACAGTATTATGAACAGTTTAATACTGTAGAGTTATGCTACTGTATTTTACAGTTGCATTGTGGGAATATATATAGTCTTAGTGGTATTAAAATACAGCATTTTTAATGTATAGTAAATCGAAATACAGTAGAATTGTGATGTGTTTTCCCCCTCATGTAAAAGTTTAGTTACAAGATAGTTAGCTAGTGGAGACTTTTATGTTTAATTACTGTGTAATCATAAAAAAATTTTAATTGTATAGCCTATTTGTACAGTATAATGCCTTTGCTGGGCTCACCGCAAAATGCATGTCTGTGAGCAGTGTTGTCTCTTTCTGGAGATCATATATGCTTTTAATAGGTTTGCAAAGGGGCACAGCTTGGCAAACTTCAGGTTTTCATGTATGTCTAAATCCCAGTGTACGTTCACAAAATTCTGTCTTCTGATGCTGTATATGTTGGAAGGATGAAAATAAGGTGATATTCAAACTGAAGACCACAGAAAACCTAACGTTTGCATACCTATTAAAATCATTTATGTTCTCCAGAGAGATAGAGAGAACAACACTGCTTGCTGACAGTATCTGAAGAACATGAATTTGAATGTTTAAATAGCAACTGTAAAACATTATTTAACATTACTCTCATTATTTACTCACCCTCATGATATCCCAGGTGTGTATGACTTTCTTCACAGAACACATTTGAAGAATATTAGAAAAATGTTTTAGCTCAGTAGGTCCTTAAATGCAAGTAGATGGTGATCCAATTTTTGAAGCTCCAAACATCACAGAGAGGCAGCATAAATGTCAGATACGACTCCAGCTGTTAAATTTATGCCTTTTTAAGTGATACAATTGCTTTTGGTGTGAAAAATTGTCAATATTTCAGTACTTCTTAATTCAAAATCTTCACCTCCAGTAAGCTTCATGAGAGGGTGGAGTCTAAGCAGTCTCTTGTGTGATGTATTCCGTTGCCATGATGAAGAAGTCTGATGTTCTCTTCTCGGTTGAGACATCCAGAATAAGCACACAAACGCACCATTGTGAGTTAAGAAACAGAAAAATCCAGATCTAAACCAAAACCAACCAATCTACTGTACATCGTTCCTCCTACTCACTGAAAACTGCACTGCTCTTCGGGCAATGTCGCGTGCGACTAAGTTCTCACGTGCCAAAGTGATTACGTCAAATGTGTATACTGATTCTGACCGGAAGCACAGTTTAGAGTTAAAGTACTTAGTTAGGGGGCCATGTTAGCTAAGCAAGATGCTGACTAACACACCTGGAGTCGCAAGTTCGAATCCAGAGCGTGCTAAGTGACTCCAGTCAGACTTCCTATGCAACCAATTGGTCCGGTTGCTTAGGTGGGTAGAGTCAAACTGGGTTAACCTCCTCGTAGCTGCTTTAATGTAGTTCTCGCTCTCGGTGAGGCATTTGGTGATTTGTTGAATAGCGTGAGTCTCCACACGCGCTAGGTCTCCGCAGTAACGTGCTCAACGAGCCATGTGATAAGATGTGCAGATTGACTCTCTCAGACGTGGAGGCAACTGAGATTCGTCCTCTGCCACCCCAATACTGATGTTGTATCAAAAATATCGATCCTCACACAAAAATATCGATTCTAATTTTGTTTTTTAAACTAGGGATATTATCATTTGGTTACCATAAACATGAACAAAAATCATACGCTTCAATGTGAAATAAAAAGGATTAGGCTATATTAGCAAATACTTGTGCAGGATGGGAACTATTTCTTCTTCCGCTCATCTTAACATGCATGCTGAATGACACAAGCAGACAAGCGCTTGTTCCGTCACAAGGCTTGTTTAAACAAGAGGGATCAGTGCCTTGTAGAGGTAATGATAGAAAATCAGAGAAACAGCTTCTGGAGTACATTCACACTAAAATAACAACATATCTAAACGCTACATTTCTTATAATGGGTTTGTGGGTAATTGTTGTTAATAAATAATTAAATAGAATAGTTGATGAAACCATGGTTTCACTACAATAACATTGTTGTAGTAACCATGGTTTATTGTGTGGTAACTAACAATAGTTAAACTATAGTTAGTGTAGTGAAGAATTCTTGCAAGGGTAAACAAATAATCATGGTTACTGATGTAACCTCCATTCCCTGATGGAGGGAACGAGAAGTTGTGTCGATGAGTTGACATTAGGGGTCACTCTTGGGAGCCCAGACATCTCTGATCTTTGAGAAAAGGCCAATGAGATTTGGAGTGTGGAATTTGTATGCCACTCCCCCGGATTTACGGGTATAAAAGGAGTGCCGCTTGCAAACACACACTCAGGTTTCGCACTGAGGAGCCGAGCCAAAAACCCAGCCATTTCAGCGGTTGGTTCAGTGTTGTGGCAAGAGGAACACAATGTCTCATTCCCTCCGTCAGGGAATGAAGGTTACATCAGTAACCATGACATTCCCTATCTGTTACTTACTCGACTTTGTGTCGATGAGTTGACACTAGGGGTCCCAATGGAAAACGCCACAAGAGCTGAACTGAATTATGTAGACTGGCGGTGCGAGATGGGTAGAACTCTGTGTGCCTCGTAGCCAGCACAGCAAGCCATTGTGTAACCTACCCCAACACACTGGCAGGCACGAAGCGATCCCCTACACCTTGGGAGTGGCTAACTGCTTAGAATTTTAAGGACTGGCTGGTCCAGCCGTAGCCTTCTCTCTGTTGTTCTCCTGAAAAAAGGAACAAAATCGTTCAGCTGGTAGCCATATAAGGTCCATGTTGGGGGGTGTCCTTCCAAAGAGGAGGACACGGTGGAGACCACACCCGGCCCAGAGAGAGGGGGGTTCTAAGTGGAATACAACACACAGTCTTACCGGGTTGAAGCAGCAGCACGTTGCATGAAGCGGCGCTGAGGTAGGTCCTACCCAAGGAGGGGGGGAGTTACTACAATCACGGTGACCAGGGAAGGGCCCTCTGCCCAAGGAAGATGCAGTTTACCAGCGTGGAAACCGTTTTGCGGAATATACATCACACAGGGTTACCTAAGGAGACAACCAGCACATGTGGAGCACTTACCAAAGTACAGGGCCTAAGTGATGCACACGCTGGGAGGCATCTTTCGTAACCATGATGTGCCTGGGGACGTGGCCTAGGTAAAATCCTGCCCGTAGGAACACTAGGTCTGACCAGGGGCTGAATAGATGGTGACAAGCCTGTGTGACAAGAACGCGGTGTGTGCTGTGATGCCATATGACTGTCACTAAGGATGCCATATGCTCCAAGAGCCTCTGAAAGGATTTTAGTGGGACCAGCGTATTCTGTCTGAACGCATACAGACAGTGCAGCACTGACTGTGCACGCTCGTTGGTGAGGCGCGCTGTCATCTAACTCAATACTGAGAAAAGAGATGCTCTGACCTTGCGAGCTTGCTCTTTTCTCAGGTGCCCCAAAGGGCTGAGGTGCCTGAGCACCAGGTCTCTGTGCGCACACAACATGTCCCGCAAGTGAGCTAGGATTAGCCAGTCATTGAGATAGTTGAGGATGCCCACTTCCCTTAACGGGGCAAGGGAAACGAAAGGGTCTGTATTGAGGAAGAATCGAGACATAGATGTACGAGTCCTTCAGGTCTACCGGCACGAACCAATCCTGATGTAGGACGCTCGCTAAAATTAATTTCTCCATCAGTATCTTGAACGGGAGTCTGTACAGAGCCCGGTTCAGAACTCGCAGGTCCAAGACTGGCCTCAACCCGCCACCTTTTTGGGTACGATGAAGTAGGGGCAGTAAAACCCCTTCCTCATCTCGGCTGGAGGGACAGGCTCTATCGTGTCCTTCGTGTGAAGCGGACGCCGTAAAACCTGGATGAGTGCCTGGTGAACTGAATCACATAGCCGAGTCGGACGGTCCTTGAGGAGTGCAAGCCACGCCCCCAAGCTCCGTGCAAGAGGGACCAAAGGAACTAGCACGTAGGATGTACCACCTGGTGGGGCCTCACGACAGGGTGGAGGTGATGAGTCTACGAACATCAAAGCACTTACCTGGCTCCTTGTGACCACTCCCGGAACAGCCTGGGACAGTGGAGGAAGATATTTGTCCTCGTAGCCCGTGGAGACGCTCATATCGGGGGCGGGTTTGTGCCACGGCTGGAAGCGGGAAGCCCGGTTCCGGGGTGCTGTACCTGCCAAAGAGAACCGGAGACCAGAAATAGGGCCTAGGAAATGAGGAAACTGTTCTTTTTTTGAGAATGTGGGTACCGCAGCCCATTGGGCATGCTGCAAAACAAAAGTTAAATAAAACAAAGGATTCTCCACCCGACTCTCCAGCAGGGGAGGGAGTTGTCTGCTTACTAGCTCCCATAGTGCAGTTTCCTGAGTCCTGGGGCTGCCTGTCTCAAAGCCTTCTTGGGGTTCTTGGTGGCCGGCCATGAGTCGGGTGGAGTCGGGGGCCTGTGGGTAGCTCCACGCCGAGGCCGGCCCTGAGGGGCAGGCTGTGGCGGAGCTGGTGTTGCCACCGCAAGGGGACGCCCAAGGCGACGAGCAGATGGAGTGCCGGAGTGCTCTGCCGAGGCTGGATACAGTAGGATATATGGCCTCCATCTGCTTTCTTACCGTTGAAAACTGCCGGGCGAAGTCTCCAATGGTGTCACCAAACAGCCCAACCTGGGAGATGGGGGCGTCAAGGAAACAAACCTTGTCAGCCTCTCGCGACTCAACAAGGTTAAGCCAAAGGTGGCTGTAACGTAGTTTGATGGAAAGGAGGAGGCGAGAACCGGCTTGACAATATAAATTATATTTTAATTATAAACTGAAACAAAAGACAAAAACACACACATGACTGACATGTTCGTAAACTATCTCTCTCTCCCGCACTATCCTCCGCAGTCGGCTTTTATCCATCTCTGAGGCTTATTTAGCCTGATAAAGGACCGGGTGTGTAGAATCACGACCCGGTCCCGCCCTCCGCCCTGCCACATTCCTCCCTCGTTCTCTCAGGCTGGAGAGCCCCCGGCATGACGTACACCCGCCCCCATTTCCCTGGGGAGGGGCGTGCCTTTTGCCCCGTCTGCCTAATTCAAGCTGATAGAAGAGCAACTTTGCCTGAAATAACCACTCGTTACAACCGAGGTATGCAGCAAAGCATTTGTGAAGCCACAACACACACAACCTTGAGGCGGATGGGCTACAACAGCAGAAGACCCCACCGGGTACCACTCATCTCCACTACAAATAGGAAAAAGAGGCTACAATTTGCAAGAGCTCACCAAAATTGGACAGTTGAAGACTGGAAAAATGTTGCCTGGTCTGATGAGTCTTGATTTCTGTTGAGACATTCAGATGGTAGAGTCAGAATTTGGTGTAAACAGAATGAGAACATGGATCCATCATGCCTTGTTACCACTGTGCAGGCTGGTGGTGGTGGTGTAATGTGTGGGGGATGTTTTTTTGGCACACTTTAGGCCCCTTAGTGCCAATTGGGCATCGTTTAAATGCCACGGCCTACCTGAGCATTGTTTCTGACCATGTCCATCCCTTTATGGCCACCATGTACCCATCCTCTGATGGCTACTTCCAGCAGGATAATGCACCATGTCACAAAGCTCGAATCATTTCAAATTGGTTTCTTGAACATGACAACGAGTTCACTGTACTAAAATGGCCCCCACAGTCACCAGATCTCAACCCAATAGAGCATCTTTGGGATATGGTGGAACGGGAGCTTTGTGCCCTGGATGTGCATCTCACAAATCTCGATCAACTGCAAGATGCTATCCTATCAATATGGGCCAACATTTCTAAAGAATGCTTTCAGCACCTTGTTGAATCAATGCCACGTAGAATTAAGGCAGTTCTGAAAGCGAAAGGGGGTCAAACACAATAATCCTTTAGGTGAGTGTATATATATATATATATATATATACACATACACACTGTTATGTCATGTAATCTTTAACTGAAGATATTGTTGAGGCCAAAAATTTACATACTGTACACATAGGCTACAGATATTCAACCTTTTTTTTTCCTTTTTTACAATTCTACACATTTCATGTTACCATACATTTCCTTTGTTAGGTCAATTAGAGTCTTCATTTCAAAATAATAGCTACAGAGACAGATTTATTTCAGCTTTTATTTACTATATCAGATTTTCAGTGGGTCCAATCCACAACAAATTACTAATTATTTCTAAAAAAAAATATAAGATTAATTTATTATTTACTTAATTGAAAAATAATAACATCACTAATTACTTTCTAAAACACTTTTCCACTCAAGGAATTAAACATTATGTCTATATTTTTTGTTGTTCATTGTTACACTCATAATACACTCAGCACCTCAGATTTCTCCTTCACAATGACTCATTACTAGGCCATAATTCATATATTCTACATAAATAATATATAAGAGTTAGGTTACACTTTATATTATGTGTCTTTAACTACTCTGTACTTAAGCATTTGATACAATGTACTTATTATCTACATACTTGTTGTTGCATTGTATTTCTATTAAAGTACTTGCATTTAATTACATTTGTAGTTACAATGTTAACCTTAGCCTAACCCAACCCTTACCCTAAAACCCCTAACCCTACCTGAACCTCAACCTCAGTAGCAGCAAATGTGAATCTTGTGAGAATTTTGCAGAAAATCATGTAGTTACACAGTAAATACATTGAATTAAATGGATTTTAATGTAAAGACTTAGTAGTTAAAGACATCTAATATAAAGTGTGAGCTAAGCATAACCCTATAATGTACTTAAAAGTAATTACTTTAATTAAAGTAAGTAATTGTAATCTGATTACAATAATTTACAAAAAAGGACTAAAAAGTCATTTGATTACAGTAACTACACCCAACTACACCCTGGTTTACACCCCACACTGATAATAATGTACAATAAATGGCTAGTCTGCTCTGTGGAAATTATGTTCTCGATTACAAATATTATATAGCTACTAAACCAGTCAGCTGTGAGCAAAAGGATATCTCTGTTGCAATAAGTTAACTACCTCCATATCTCTCACTCCAATTTGAAGTGCACTTTAAAGAATCAAATATAGAAATCCACAAAATTGGCTTTTAATGATAATTAGGCCTATATATTTGAGAGAAATTGATTTTTATACACTTTAAAAAATTCAAACTTTAAATACATTTTAATGGTTTTCACGATCATTTACCCACTCTTGCCATAAACTATCTATGAAAAATAAATCTATGAAATATCTAGTCACATGGATGAATAATCTGTCAATAATGGTGAGTTTTAAATATTAAGAGCTTAATCACTCCACATATATTATGTGTGGCTTTGCTCACCATGAACATACATTATTTCTTATGAATTTCAATAATAGCACACTGTACATATAATTATGTCATGTTGCTATAAAGAATGAACAATAGGTCTTATTAATGCATACCATCTTCTCATATTCCATGTGCTCACTTTTTAATTAGATTACGTTTTTAATTAAATATATTTTAAATACATTTTTAAGCTTTTAAAATTAATAAGCCTCTATGTTCTTGATTCGGTGGGTCAAACTAAAACCAATCCTGGAATCCTGAGTTTGTTCAAGAATCTTTGTAATAAATGGCACTGGTGGATCTCAGTCAGGTTTGTGGGCCTCCTTGCTCAGACACACATTTTCAGTTCAGTTAAAACATTTTCAGTGTGATTTATGTCAGAGCTTTGTGATGGCCACTCCAATACTTTCAGTTTGTAATCTTTATACCATTTTTAAGCCAACTTTGGAGGTATGCTTAGGCAGGGAACGTCTTGGGTTACTTAACTGTAACCCCTGTTCCCTGATAAAAGCGGAACGTGATGCTGCGCTGATTTAGCGCTTTGGGAACATCTGTTAGGTGTGACCAGATGTGAATACGTGTGCAAAACGTCAATGAAATTGCCAAATTTATAGCCTCCACCGGTGACATCATCAGGATGCACCGGTAAAGGGGCTATAAATAGATGCGCCACAGGTGCATTATCAGGTATTTTGTCTGAAGAACAGTTCTGGGGCATCTTCAGTGCGGCAATGAAGCGCAGCATCTCGTTCTGCTTTTATCAGGGAACAGGGGTTACAGTTAAAGTAACCCAAGACGTTCCCTATCAAAAAGATACACTTTGAGAGTGACCAGATGTATGGTCGAGAAAGGAACCTTAGGCAGGTAGACAGGGTGAGGGTGCAATATTGCTTTTGCCATTCCTGGGGCAAAATCTAAGCAGGATGGCAAGACGGACAGAGACTGTAGATCCCCAATTCTTTTTAGAGAAGTAATTGCCATAAGAAAAACCATCTTGAGAGTCAGAAGGTTATCAGACGCTGACTCGAGGGGGTCTGATCCAGACCCTCAAGGACTATTGCTAAGTCCCATAAAGGAATCCTGGTCCTAGCAGGAGGTTTCAAATTCATGGCTCCACGAACGATGTGAGCGAGCAGGGGATGTCTCCCCAAAGGCATCCCGTCAATCAAGGCGTGGCAAGCCGATAGAGCGGCCACGTAAACCCTGAGAGTGGTGGGGCATGTGCCTGCTGATAATTTTTCCTGCAGAAAGTCCAGAACTGAAGCAATCTGGCAGTTAACTGGATCTGCATTATGTGCACTGCACCGTCTTTCAAAGACAAACCATTTATTGGCATAACTTCTAGTAGAGGGAGCCCTAGCACTTAGAATGGTCTTGATAACTTCAGGTGAAAGCCCAGCGTCCCTCAGCTGGTACCCTTCAGGGGCCAAACATGAAGGTTCCACAGCCCTGTGCCTGGGACAGAAGGTTCCTCCTATCCAAAATCGGCCAAGGCGAGCCGAGGAGAGACATTATCTCCGAGAACCATACCCTGTTCGGCCAACGTGGTGTTATTAGTAAGAGGCAAGACCTTTGCTTGCAAACTATGGACAAGACTCCAGAGAGCAGAGAAACCGGAGGAAATGCATACAGGTGCATTCTGGGCCATGTATGTGCATTGTGTCCAGACCCAGGGGGGCTGGGTGACTCGGAAAGAAGGACATTGTCTGTTGGGAGGCAAAGAGGTCCACTTCCGCTCTGTAAAATCTCAACCAGATTTGTGCCACTACCTCGGGGTGGAGTTTCCACTCCCCGTCAGTATTCTCTGTCTGGACAGTAAATCCACTCCCACATTCAGGCATCCAGAGATATAAACTGCTCTGATTGACAGGAGCTTGTCCTGGCCCCAAAGGAGAATCTGCCGTGCCAATCTGTTGAGCTGGCGTGAATGTAGACCTCCTTGATTCTTTATGTACGAGACCACTGATGTGTTGTCCACCCGCACCAGGACATGGCAGCCTCTCAAATACTGGAGTAAGTATTTCAGAGCCTGAAATATCAGCCATCAACTCGAGGCAGTTGATGTGCCAATCGAGCTGATGAGCCTCCCATTCCCCTTGAGCTGGACGACCACTTAAGGGAGGTGTCTTTTGTTAGCATATTGCGACGGCAAGACGCACCTAGAGTGGGACCCAAAGAGAGGAGCCGGTGTCTGAACCACATAGAAAGGGAACGAAGCGTGTAAACCTTATCTGCCTTAGGGGACTGGCCCTTGGATGAAATCCCCTGGCTTTGAGCCACAACTGAAATGGTCTCATTTGCAGAAGGCCCAAAGGGATCACCTTGACCTAGCTTGACTTTTCTCAGGGTGTTCTGAATGGACACGATTTGAGCAGAGGACAATTGTGCCCGCATCATGATCGCATTCCATACAACCCCCAGATAGGTAATTTAAGACTGAGCAATTCAAGCCTTGAAGGTCTAAAATCGGACGCAACCCCCCACACTTCTTGGGAACCAGGAAGTATATGCTGTAGTAACCTGACTCTTTCTCTGGAAGGGGAACATGTTCTATGGCCCCTTTGACACACAGATTTTGCAGTTCGTTACACAGTAGACATGCTTGTTCCGGTTTCAGTGGAGACCACGGCATTGATACGCGGAGGACGGTGATCGAATTGAGTTCTGTAGTCCTTTTCTACTGTTTTTAGAAACCAAATAGAAACACCTGGCAGTAGCTTTCAAGCTGCCAGGTTCTCTGAGATGGGAATCAATTCTGACCTGTTCGGTAATTTCGGTAAATTGCGGTGTGGTCCATCTTAAATCCAAGGTTCAGACAATGGCTTATGAATTATCACATGTCTTATGGTTGGAGTTGGCATCAGTTCATCCTCTGAAGTCCATCATAATAGACTGAAGTGATGTTTGGCTGGCACCGGCTGCATTTAGTCATCATCATTCAGCGACACGTAGCAGTGGAGTCCAACACGAAGCAGGAATGGAGCTGGATCCAGCCGGTTCTGGTGGCCTCAGGATAGGAGTCCCAAGGTTGAGACAGGGAAACAAATAAAATAATTTAAGCATAGATGCCATTCAATTTATTGCAGAGATATAAATCATGATCAATGTTTCTGGTTTTTGGATCCGGCAGACTAAACTAAAGCAGCCTAACTGTTGGTTGGAGAATAAATTAGGTGTACGCCTGGCTAAATAGATGAGTCCTTATTCTAGACTTAAACTGAGGGAGTGTGTCTGCATCTCGAACAGTGTTAGGGAGAATATTCCATAATTTAGGAGCCAAATATGAAAATGATCTATCTCCTTTTGTGGATTTTGATATTCTAGGAACTATTAACAAGCCAGAATTTTGTGATCGTAATGAACGTGATGTAATATAGCGTGGTAGAAGGTCACTTAAGTACTGCAGAGCTAGACCATTCAAAGCTTTGTACGTAGTTAACAGAATTTTAAAATTAATACGAAATGTAACAGGTAGCCAATGTAACAATGATAAAATGGGGCTAATATGATCATATTTCTTGGTTCTCATTAGCACTCTGGCTGCTGCATTTTGAACCAATTGAAGTTTATTTATTGATCTTGCTGGACCTCCTCCCAGTAATGCATTACAATAATCTAGTATTGAGGTCATGAATGCATGAATTCGTTTTTTTGGCATCAGCAACAGAGAGCATGTGCAGTAATTTATTTCTTAGGTGGAAGAATGCTGTTCTACAAACATTGGTCATTTGATTTTCAAAGGACAGATTGGTATCAAATATAACACCTACGTTCTTCGCTGTAGAGTTTTTTGGTCCAATAATTAGTACCTCTGTTTTGTCAGAATTGAGTAATAGGACATTTCTGGCCATCCAATCTTTTATTTCATTGATACACTCTGCTAATTTGGAGAATTGTGAAATCTCATCAGGTTTTGAAGAAATATAAAATTGTGTATCCTGTAGATAGATCGCAGGAGAAGCGATCTATCTACAGGAGTCTGCAGTTGTATGTAAGTGTGTTTATTTCATTGTTTTTAACGTTGTTATAGTGGTATTCATTGCTAGATCAGGTGCTGTTTGTTTACTGTCTTTAACGCGGGTCGCTTAGACGTGTGTTTGGTGTGTGCGCGCTATATTTGTGTTGACTTGTCCCATAGTATTCGCTGATAGAATTGCTAGACTTGTTTAAACTTGTCACGTAGGATTCGTTGCTAGATTTGCTTAGACTTCGGGTTGGTTATCCTGTGTGTGTGTTAAACTTTCGTCGTTTTAGTGTCTGCAAACAGTGCTTCACTGGTTTCAGAGTATTATTTATTGCTAAGTGCAGCATAATTTATTTGCGCTGTACAGAAGTTGCGTTTGTTCCCGCGCAACCCTGAGTTTCGGTTTCGGGTGACCACGTGACTAGCTTTGTTGTGATAAGTAGCATTAAGGCGTGGCCAGCGCCAGGTAAACTATTTAAACTGTTAGAAACATAGTCATTCAGGAGAAGCGATCTATCTACAGGAGTCTGCAGTTGTATGTAAGTGTGTTTATTTCATTGTTTTTAACGTTGTTATAGTGGTATTCATTGCTAGATCAGGTGCTGTTTGTTTACTGTCTTTAACGCGGGTCGCTTAGACGTGTGTTTGGTGTGTGCGCGCTATATTTGTGTTGACTTGTCCCATAGTATTCGCTGATAGAATTGCTAGACTTGTTTAAACTTGTCACGTAGGATTCGTTGCTAGATTTGCTTAGACTTCGGGTTGGTTATCCTGTGTGTGTGTAAAACTTTCGTCGTTTTAGTGTCTGCAAACAGTGCTTCACTGGTTTCAGAGTATTATTTATTGCTAAGTGCAGCATAATTTATTTGCGCTGTACAGAAGTTGCGTTTGTTCCCGCGCAACCCTGAGTTTCGGTTTCGGGTGACCACGTGACTAGCTTTGTTGTGATAAGTAGCATTAAGGCGTGGCCAGCGCCAGGTAAACTATTTAAACTGTTAGAAACATAGTCATTCAGGAGAAGCGATCTATCTACAGGAGTCTGCAGTTGTATGTAAGTGTGTTTATTTCATTGTTTTTAACGTTGTTATAGTGGTATTCATTGCTAGATCAGGTGCTGTTTGTTTACTGTCTTTAACGCGGGTCGCTTAGACGTGTGTTTGGTGTGTGCGCGCTATATTTGTGTTGACTTGTCCCATAGTATTCGCTGATAGAATTGCTAGACTTGTTTAAACTTGTCACGTAGGATTCGTTGCTAGATTTGCTTAGACTTCGGGTTGGTTATCCTGTGTGTGTGTAAAACTTTCGTCGTTTTAGTGTCTGCAAACAGTGCTTCACTGGTTTCAGAGTATTATTTATTGCTAAGTGCAGCATAATTTATTTGCGCTGTACAGAAGTTGCGTTTGTTCCCGCGCAACCCTGAGTTTCGGTTTCGGGTGACCACGTGACTAGCTTTGTTGTGATAAGTAGCATTAAGGCGTGGCCAGCGCCAGGTAAACTATTTAAACTGTTAGAAACATAGTCATTCAGGAGAAGCGATCTATCTACAGGAGTCTGCAGTTGTATGTAAGTGTGTTTATTTCATTGTTTTTAACGTTGTTATAGTGGTATTCATTGCTAGATCAGGTGCTGTTTGTTTACTGTCTTTAACGCGGGTCGCTTAGACGTGTGTTTGGTGTGTGCGCGCTATATTTGTGTTGACTTGTCCCATAGTATTCGCTGATAGAATTGCTAGACTTGTTTAAACTTGTCACGTAGGATTCGTTGCTAGATTTGCTTAGACTTCGGGTTGGTTATCCTGTGTGTGTGTAAAACTTTCGTCGTTTTAGTGTCTGCAAACAGTGCTTCACTGGTTTCAGAGTATTATTTATTGCTAAGTGCAGCATAATTTATTTGCGCTGTACAGAAGTTGCGTTTGTTCCCGCGCAACCCTGAGTTTCGGTTTCGGGTGACCACGTGACTAGCTTTGTTGTGATAAGTAGCATTAAGGCGTGGCCAGCGCCAGGTAAACTATTTAAACTGTTAGAAACATAGTCATTCAGGAGAAGCGATCTATCTACAGGAGTCTGCAGTTGTATGTAAGTGTGTTTATTTCATTGTTTTTAACGTTGTTATAGTGGTATTCATTGCTAGATCAGGTGCTGTTTGTTTACTGTCTTTAACGCGGGTCGCTTAGACGTGTGTTTGGTGTGTGCGCGCTATATTTGTGTTGACTTGTCCCATAGTATTCGCTGATAGAATTGCTAGACTTGTTTAAACTTGTCACGTAGGATTCGTTGCTAGATTTGCTTAGACTTCGGGTTGGTTATCCTGTGTGTGTGTAAAACTTTCGTCGTTTTAGTGTCTGCAAACAGTGCTTCACTGGTTTCAGAGTATTATTTATTGCTAAGTGCAGCATAATTTATTTGCGCTGTACAGAAGTTGCGTTTGTTCCCGCGCAACCCTGAGTTTCGGTTTCGGGTGACCACGTGACTAGCTTTGTTGTGATAAGTAGCATTAAGGCGTGGCCAGCGCCAGGTAAACTATTTAAACTGTTAGAAACATAGTCATTCAGGAGAAGCGATCTATCTACAGGAGTCTGCAGTTGTATGTAAGTGTGTTTATTTCATTGTTTTTAACGTTGTTATAGTGGTATTCATTGCTAGATCAGGTGCTGTTTGTTTACTGTCTTTAACGCGGGTCGCTTAGACGTGTGTTTGGTGTGTGCGCGCTATATTTGTGTTGACTTGTCCCATAGTATTCGCTGATAGAATTGCTAGACTTGTTTAAACTTGTCACGTAGGATTCGTTGCTAGATTTGCTTAGACTTCGGGTTGGTTATCCTGTGTGTGTGTAAAACTTTCGTCGTTTTAGTGTCTGCAAACAGTGCTTCACTGGTTTCAGAGTATTATTTATTGCTAAGTGCAGCATAATTTATTTGCGCTGTACAGAAGTTGCGTTTGTTCCCGCGCAACCCTGAGTTTCGGTTTCGGGTGACCACGTGACTAGCTTTGTTGTGATAAGTAGCATTAAGGCGTGGCCAGCGCCAGGTAAACTATTTAAACTGTTAGAAACATAGTCATTCAGGAGAAGCGATCTATCTACAGGAGTCTGCAGTTGTATGTAAGTGTGTTTATTTCATTGTTTTTAACGTTGTTATAGTGGTATTCATTGCTAGATCAGGTGCTGTTTGTTTACTGTCTTTAACGCGGGTCGCTTAGACGTGTGTTTGGTGTGTCGCGCTATATTTGTGTTGACTTGTCCCATAGTATTCGCTGATAGAATTGCTAGACTTGTTTAAACTTGTCACGTAGGATTCGTTGCTAGATTTGCTTAGACTTCGGGTTGGTTATCCTGTGTGTGTGTAAAACTTTCGTCGTTTTAGTGTCTGCAAACAGTGCTTCACTGGTTTCAGAGTATTATTTATTGCTAAGTGCAGCATAATTTATTTGCGCTGTACAGAAGTTGCGTTTGTTCCCGCGCAACCCTGAGTTTCGGTTTCGGGTGACCACGTGACTAGCTTTGTTGTGATAAGTAGCATTAAGGCGTGGCTGCTTTTTTCCACTGAACGGCTCGTAAAAGTTGTTATTTATTGGACTTAATGCTGACGCTGAAGCGGCAGCGAAGTGGTGGCCCTCGTGTGAAGCCCTCCTTGTGTGAAGACCTACTTGGGTAAAGACCAGCGAGTCTACCTGTGCGAGTCCACCGAGCAAGGACACCGACAAGGCACTACTCACCAAAGCACTTAAGTATTTTTCTATTCTATCTCTTTTATTATTTTACTTATACATACATACTAACATGTCTAGTTCACTAATAACACATGCCTTCAAGCACATCCCTGTTATCTGTTGTAGACCGTTCACAAGATACAGATGCAAGACAAAACGCAACCCACACAACCTACGGCCGCTTTGCACTTCAACACCTGCTCCACTCTCGTTCTCAGTGGGACTCTGGAACTGCCAGTCTGCTGTGAACAAAGCTGCCTTCATTCCGGCTTTCGCCACGCAGTCCACCCTCAGCATCCTGGCACTGACAGAGACATGGATACGTCCTGAGGATACAGCAACACCTGCTGCTCTCTCTAACAACTTCTCCTTCTCCCACACCCCTCGACATACTGGTAGGGGTGGGGGAACAGGTTTGCTCATTCATAATAACTGGACTTTTTCACCACATGCTTCACTATGTAACAATACATCTTTTGAATTCCATGCCATTACTACAATGCAACCCACAAAAATACATGTTGTTGTCATCTATCGCCCCCAGGTCAGCTGACAAGCTTTCTTGAGGAATTGGATGTCCTGCTGTCCTCCTTGCCAGAGGATGGCAGGCCACTTGTGGTTCTTGGTGATTTCAACATACACCAGGACAAACCCCAGGCCATTGAACTGAATACTCTTCTGGCCTCATTTGACTTGGAAAGACTACACACCACAGCAACTCACAGGTCGGGCAACCAGCTGGACCTCATTTTTACACGTAACTGTACCACCTCTAATATTCTTGTTACACCTTTACATGTTTCTGATCACTACTTTGTTCAATTCAACATGATTCTCCCATCCATTGTAAAACCGACCCCACCTTTGGTTTCCTTTCGCCGTAACCTCCGTTCCCTCTCACCCTCTCGCCTTTCCACTGATGTCTCTGCCTCTCTTCCCACAATAAATGTATTTTCCATGCTTGATGTGAACACTGCCACAGACACACTTAGCTCTACTTTAACAACCTGTCTAGACAACATCTGTCCTCTCTCCTCTAGACCAGCACGGACTACACCACCCAGCCCCTGGCTGTCTGACATCCTTCGTGAACATCGGACTGTTCTCAGGGCAGCTGAGAGGAGATGGCGGAAATCTAAAGATCCAGCTGATCTAGGTAAATATCAGCTTCTGCTCGCAACTTTTTCAAATAACGTTAAAACTGCAAAAACTTCATATTACCAGACCAAAATCAACAGCACCACAGACACTCGTAGCTTGTTTAGAACATTTAACACACTTCTCTGCCCTCCCCTCCACCACCTGACACATCACTGACAGCAGATATATTCGCCACATTTTTTACTGATAAGGTTACAGCCATCAGCAATACATTCACAGCACCACACCCTGTCAAACACCTGGCTCCTGTATGCAACCCTTCTTTCACTATGTTCTCTCCTTTAACTGACACTGAGGTCTCTAAACTCCTCCTCTCCAACCACCCCACAACCTGTTCCCTTGACCCCATTCCATCACACCTTCTCCAGGCCATCTCTCCGTCCATCCTACCGGCACTTACACACATAATTAACACATCTCTTCTTGCAGGCACTTTTCCCACTACATTTAAGCAGGCTCGAGTAACCCCACTGCTGAAAAAACCTGCACTTAACCCCACACAGATAGAACACTACAGACCAGTCTCTCTCATCCCATTCATGGCAAAAACACTTGAAAGGGCAGTTTTCAATCAGATCTCCGCCTATCTCTCACAGAACAAGCTGCTGGATGACAATCAGTCGGGCTTCAAAAGTGGACACTCCACTGAGACTGCCCTGCTGTCTGTCATCGAGTCGCTGAGACTGGCGAGAGCTGAATCGAGATCATCCGTTCTGATTTTGCTGGACCTTTCTGCTGCCTTTGACACAGTCAACCATCAGATCCTACTCTCCACCCTCTCTAAACTGGGTATCACTGGAACTGTGCTTGACTGGTTCAACTCTTATCTCTCAGAAAGGTCCTTTGAGGTAGCATGGAGAGGGAAGTATCCAAGCCACACCAGTTACTTACTGGGGTACCTCAGGGATCAGTGCTTGGGCCACTTCTCTTCTCCATATACACAACATCACTGGGACCCATCATCCAGTCACATGGTTTCTCTTACCACTGCTACGCTGATGACACGCAACTCTACTTGTCTTTCCAGCCCAACGACACCACAGTGACCGTTCGAATCGCTGCCTGTCTGGCAGACATCTCGGCCTGGATGAAGGAACACCACCTTCAACTCAACCCTGCCAAGACAGAACTCCTTGTCTTTCCAGCCAACCCTGCTGTTGAACACAACATCACCGTGCAGCTGGGTCCAACTACAGTTTCGCCTTCCAAAACGGTCAGAAATCTAGGGGTAACCATTGATGATGAGCTAAATTTCACAGACCACATTTCAAAACTGCAAGATCTTGTAGATTTACACTCTACAATATCAGGAAGATAAGACCCTTCCTCTCTGTACATGCCACACAACTGCTCGTTCAGTCCCTTGTCATAACTAGACTGGACTACTGTAATGCTCTCATTGCAGGCCTTCCTGCATGTGCTATTAGACCTCTCCAAATGATCCAGAATGCAGCAGCACGTCTGGTCTTTAATGAACCTAAGAGAGCACATGTTACACCACTCTTTGTCTCTCTCCACTGGCTGCCGGTTCATGCACGTATTAAATTCAAGGCCCTGATGCTGGCATATAAAACAGTCACTGGGTCTGCTCCAGCATACCTAAAAACATTTATGCAGAGCTACGTTCCCACCAGAAGCCTGCGGTCGGCTAAGGAACGTCGCCTTGTCGTACCAAAACAAAGAGGCACCAAAACACTTTCCCGGACTTTCAGTTTCATCATACCACGGTGGTGGAATGACCTTTCCAACTCAATCCGGGAAGCTAACTCACTCTCTATCTTCAAAAAACGGCTAAAAACACATCTTTTCCAAAAGCACTTAACCGGTCAATAATAATAAAAAAAAAAAAAAAAAAAAAAAAAATATATATATTTACATTTCTTGTTGCACTTAAATCTGTTTTGTATACTATTATGATGATAGTAAAACTTTGTAATATGGCACTTTTTGTACCACTGTCTCCCTAAGATGATTCGCTGATGTTCTTCCTCTTTTGTAAGTCGCTTTGGATAAAAGCGTCTGCCAAATGAATAAATGTAAATGTAAATGTAAATGTAAATGTGTATCGTCGGCATAGCAGAGGAAACTTATTCCACGATTCCTGATAATATCTCCTTGGAGAAGCATATACAAGGAGAAAAGCAGAGGCTCTAAAACTGATCCCTGTGGCACTCCATATTTTACTTTTGTTTGGTTTGACAATTTCTCATTTACATAGACAAAGTGGTAGCGGTCTGCTAAACATGACCTAAACCATGCTAATAATTCTCAACATAATTCTCTAGCCTATTCAAGAGAATGTTATGATCTATTGTGACGAATGCACCACTAAGATCTAACAGCACTAGAAGAGAAATGCAGCTGTGATCAGATGATAAGAGCAAGTCATTTTTAACTCTGATAAGTATAGTCTCTGTACTGTGATGAGGCCTAAATCCTGATTGAAATTCTTCATATATACTATATCTCTATAGAAATTAACATATTTGGGAAGATACTACTTTTTCTAGTGTTTTCAACATAAACGGGAGATTTGAAATCGGTCTACACTGTAAAAAGTCGTTCAGTGCTATTGTCCATATGACTTAATTTTAAAAACTATATTTATTCCAATACATTTATTTATTTTTCTTTCTTTGATTTTTGAGTTATCAAAAAGTAAAAAGTGTGAATATTTTCGTAACTTAATATTTTCTATAATAAAATTAATTTCATTGGACTTCACCATAAATTGATTTTACAAAACTTATTTTAAAAGTTTTTATTGGACGTGTCAGACGTAAAAAGATACGACCCGCCCACCTGCAGCAACGGAAGAACAAGCCCGGGCAAATCCTTCACTCTCGTCTGTTCCAGAAGTTTATTCGAAGTCGAACTGGGTTTTCCACAGAGACGATCATTTATACTTCCCGTACCTCATGTAAGTAAATCTTTGTATTGTTAAAAGTTAGATTTTAGCTTAATTAACGTGTTTGTGTTGCGCAATCTGCAAAGGCATCACTCTGTTAACTGCAAACTTTTACGCCCGCCAACTTCGAATGTGCTCCATCTCAAACAGTTTGTTAACTTGAGCCACATAACGTTACTGTATAAATCTACGTGTGTGCGTTGTATAATTAATGTTGTCTTTGTGTGATAGTTTAATGTTTCAGAGGTGTTTTTGTAATTTCTTCAAAATCACGTGGCTTAAGGCCTTTGCACACTAAGTCCGAAATGTTCGTATGCGTTTTTTCGTATTCGTGATTCGGTGGCTCTGAATTGTCAAAACACCATTCAAACTGGTTGCTACGGATGTGAAAAACGCAGAAAATCGAACCCGATCCGATTTTTTTTTTTATTACGGACGAAAGTTTCGTATTCAGTGTGCAAGCGTGATTGACATAACGTGAGGTCGAATTTTTTTTTTAACGTGGGAAAATTTTGGATACGAATTTCGGACTCAGTGTGCAATGGCCTTTAGACATAGTTTGACAGTGGACTCACAGACACACACGAAACCACAGCTAGCTTAGTGATTATCGTCGGTTGGAAATGTATGTGCCAGAGCAGCAGTTACTTTGTCACAATCTAACCCAAACCACATTGATGGAGCAGACATTTGCCACGAGCGTGGGCACTGTTAGCTTGTGTGGATCAGTACATAGCCCGATATACACCTACACCTCAACGGTGGTGCTCCAGGTGCAGGCACATTTCTCCTCATCCAGCATGCTTCACACGTGTTTGTCCTAACATGAAGCTTTGTATTTGTCGGTCGCACTGTGGCACATTCACACATCTCGGACCTACACACTTTGCAGTCATTCCAGTTGTTCCACTAATATTTCGGTAAGAGAGGCCACATCGGTCGTAACAAGTTACAAGTCATTTATCTAACCATCACAATTAGTCCAAAGTTGTTTAATTATGTTAAAGCATAGTTCCTCTTTCACAACAGTGTACTCTATGCATAACTCGTAACCCAAATTTCATATTTTTATTGCTCTGTAATTATTGGGTAATTATTGGGTTTTGAGTAGTATATTTGTATTAACATCCCTCCTCCAAATATTGTAATTAGTTAACTGCCTATAGGTGCTGTATGATGATATCATCACAAAAAGTCAGTGGGGTTTTTACATGATGTTTCAGATTATTTTCTAAAAAAGTTATGCGATGAACTAAAGTTAATAATTTGTCTTGTTCAGCAGGATAATCTTAACTTGTATTTTTTAAAGGGCTTTCATCAGGCTTGTATTCGAAAGATGTAGAGGTAACTAACTTTTTTTTTTCTCCCTATTTACAGATGGAATGGCACTGTAAATTGTGCAGCACTGTGGTACCAGGAAAGAGCGACATTTTAAAGCATTATAGACTGCATCATAGAACCTTTGGACACAGCCATGCCTTGCCTTGTATTCATATAGATTGCCCATGTTCATTTAAATCCTGGAGTTCCTTACGCTCTCACCTCTCAAGATACCACCCAGAAGCTAAATCCTTTAACTCACCACAAGTAAGTCTTTCATTTACCTGCCCTTTGTGTCAAAACCCTGAATTTCACAATGAAAAGGGTTTTTTTGAACACATAGGTCATCATCTCAAGAATAACGAGACTGTTAAGTGTGTTTTCATAGGATGTGATCACCAAACAAACGTGTATGGGACGTTTGCAACACACAAACACAGGAAGCATACTCCACATACATCACATGAATTCAAACCAGGGATTATCTCTGGGTTACCAGAGGAAGCACTTGATTTTGAATCCGCTGAAGAGGATGAGGTCCACAATGATGCTAATCATGAAGGCAGTAGCAGTAATGCAAACTATGCAGAGGAAGATGGAAGCAATGTAGTTGTAGAGTATATAGCATCCCTCTTGTTGAAATTAGAGAGTGTTCATAATGTTTCAGTTCGGTGCATTGATGAATTGGTTGATGATCTTCACTTCATAGCAAATTCTGCATGCATATCTTCAGTTAAAAGTATAATTGTTTCACATTTTATGAAAAATAACCAAACCATTGATGACACGATTGTTACATCTTTGGTGGAAGAATTGTGCAATTCCAATCCCTAAGCACAGCACTCAGTAGTGCTGGTCCTCTATCCTCATCGTTCAAGAGACAGAAGTATTATAAAGAAAAATTCGAAGTTGTTGAGCCTGTTGAGTATATTCTTGAACCAAATGAGAAGAGAAGTTTCCAGTATATCCCAATTCTTAAATCTTTGATTCACATTTTGGATAAAGAAGATTTTAGAGAAAAAGTTCTGAGTAAAGAAAAGGACAAGTCATCTACTAAATATGAATCGCATCAAGACAGTACAATATATAAAGATAATTCTTTTTATTCTGAAGAACTAAGAATTACGCTTGTACTGTACATTGATGACTTCGAAATTTGCAATCCACTGGGAACTTCAAGAAAGAAGCATAAGATTACAGCTGTGTACTGGGTGTTTGGCAACATCCCACACTCATCTCGGTCAACTCTGAGCTCTTTGTACTTGGCCCTTTTATGTAAAGCAGTGGACATCAAAAGATTTGGCTATGAGGAAGTGCTTGCCCCTTTGTTAAAAGACATTGCTATCTTGGAGCGTGATGGCATCTACATTTCCTTGGTTGGACAAAATGTGAAAGGAAGTGTGTTTTGCGTTGCTGCAGACAATCTTGGGGCGCACTCAATTTGTGGATTAGTGGAAAATTTTTGTGGACCATTCATTTGCAGATTTTGTCTTGGACAGCGATCAGAATATCAGATAAAGGAGGTGAGGTCGGGTGCATTTCCTGCTCGCACCCAAGAAGCACATGCAGCTCATGTATTGACTGTCAAAGAAAACCCTGCCTTGACACATTGTTTTGGTGTTAAAAAGGCTTGCCCACTGACTGAAAATCTGAGCTACTTTCACTGTGTCACTGGCTATCCACCTGACATATTACATTACATTTTTGAAGGGATTGTTCCCTTGGAACTGGGTCTCTGCTTCAGTTTTTTCATTTCTAAGAAATATTTCACATTTAATGAACTTAACAGTGCTATTTCACAGTTTCCATATAAGTGGTCTGACAAAACTAACTCTCCTCATCCAGTCCCTGCTACCTTCTCCTCAAGAAAAAAGATTGGAGGAAACGCGCAAGAAAATTGGGCCCTCATACGACTGTTGCCATTCATTATTGGACACAAAATACATTTGAATGATCCAGCCTGGCTTCTCTTGATGTCTTTAAAAGACATTATTGAGCTTGTTGTGGGTCCAGTCCATAACGAGGAAAGCATTGCATATCTTGACTCAAAAATTTCTGAACACCGACACAGATTCCAGGAAGTGTTCCCTAATGAAGATTTAATCCCGAAGCACCATTTTTTAGAGCACTATCCTGCATTGATAAAAGCTTTTGGACCAGTGATAGCTTTCTGGACGATGCAGTTCGAAGCAAAGCACAGCCAGTTTAAACGGATTGTAAGGCATACTGGCAACTTCAAGAACATTCTCTTGTCCCTGGCTACAAAGCACCAGCTTATGATAAGCCACAACCTGCATTCCACAACAGTTTTACCTGCTCTTAGTGTTGTAAGAGTAACATCAGTTCCAGTGGATGTCCTACATGTAAATGTTCAGGAGTCAATCAGGCATATATCTCCTTCTCAGTCTCAAGTTCAGCTGGCTGACACAGTCACCTATCAGGGAACGAGGTACTCAAAAGGCATGATTGTGGCCTATGGTTCTACTGCAGGTCTTCCTGATTTTGCAGTGATTCTTCAAATTGCACTTATCGGGGAAAGAGTGTATTTTATTGTGAGAACACAGATATCCTGGTTTGATGAACACTATCGTGGATATTATCTGGAGAAGACAGACCACATAACTCTAGTTGAGCAACAACACCTTACTGATGTATGTCCTCTGTCTGCCTATATTGTTGCAGGAAAGCAAATGGTGACATTGAAGCGCCACATCTGTCTCCAGTGTTGAGTATTATTGTACCTCTCTCTCCAGTGTTGATTAACATAACTCTCTGTCTTTTGTCTTCCTAGACATGGAGCAAACTGTGAGATTCCGGGTCCTCATCGATCATGAAATCAAGAAACTCACTCTCAGCAGTGGCATACCCTCAACTGTGGACAAGTTGGTTGCAGCTGTCAAAGAACATTTTTCCATCCCCACAGATATAAGTCTTCAATACAAAGATGAAGAATTTGATGACTTCTTTACCCTAACATCTACCAATGAGCTGAAAGATAAATGCACACTTAAAGTTATGTATGCACCGCTGAATTTGACACTGACAGTTGTTCCCCAGGAAAGCACCCCTGATGCCTCTGATGTCAGCTCTTTATGTGAGAGTACGAGTCTCAGTGAGAACTCAGTGGATACCGTCATTCTGAGTCCCTCCCCCTCTGAAAGGCAGAGCCCATGGCCTGCTGTGTTTCCCATTCCAACCTTCTCACACAACACTGAACTGGTCTTAAGACAAGGAAACGAGATTTATTTAAGAGATGGCACCCCAATGACATCACCAAGTGTCAAATCAGACATCTTGGAGCGCCTGGCAGAGGCCATGTTTTCCTACACAGCTTACCACAATGATGCCCAGAGATGTGCAGTGGCAGAGGCACTAGTTGCAAAGCATCCCTGCTTAAAGGAGCCTGGATCTTTTAATGGAATTTATGGGTGGCAGCAAAACCTAAAGTATAAGTGTGGAAACTACCGGACAAAACGGAAAGCACTTGGAAGCCCTGAACTCATGATAAACTCACTGAGAAACAAGTCAAATGATGAGCAAAAAGCTGCTAAAAATGTAAAGAAACCAAAGAGGGCAGAGGTGAATTACTTGCCCTCACACCTACATGGTGAAACAGATGACACCCTTGAGAATCTAAGACTTGACCTAATTGCTGCCCATCAGACAAAGGACTCTGCCAGGAGCACAAATGATATGATGGCCAGGACATACAGCTGGAGAAGACAGGAAGTGGTTGCCAAGTCTCCTAGTGTGGCAGAATTTAAGGAAAGATGGCCTGCCCTCTTCGGACCATTCCAGGTCCGAAGAGTCTGACTTATCATTCAGATTTTGCTGACACTACTCACTTCTGAGAACTTTTTGGAAATTGTGATTTGGACATGGCATAGTAGACTAATCTTTAAACCCCCTTAAATAACAGTCAAACATTTGCTGTCTTACAGGTAAACGAGGAATTCCGAAGATGTACTGCGGTTCCCCTGGAAGCAACGTTTATGTCACAGCTAGACAAGCACACCCCAAAGCTCCTAGAGCTCTTTAGTGCCAAGGGAGGAGCAACTGGTCAACGCATCAATAACTTGTTGATGGAACTGATACAGGTGGGGCAAAAGTGGTTACAAAGTTAAAATGTACAATATTAATCAATTGAGTAGTTTGTTTTTGGTTATCTTGCTTCTCTGGGTGTTTTTTGTTAATTAGACAGTTTTTTTTCTTCTAAATAGTCTCAAGTGTTATTACTATTAATATATTTTAATGAATAAAAAAGAAACTAAAACAGACCTACAGTAATGATGGCATTACAGGGTTGGAGTGAATTTACCAACAAAATAATTTATTCATTATTGTTCTATTAACTAGGACCCAAGTGCCACTGCAGTGAAGAAGAGAGATGTCACTCTGAGATGCCTCTTTGAGTATATGGGAGAGAGTGGACAGGAGCTCATCTTTGATTACTGTGTAAGTATTGTTCACGAGGACCTGAAAATGAAGAATATGAGCATCTATGTCTGCCGTGAGCCAGATGCAGTAGGAATCATCATTGAGGGAATACCAGTCCTTACCAATCTGGGAAATCTGGCCAAAGCATGCTGCTTCCTGCTTGGGTTGACATATGCACTTAATCTTGAGTATCCATCCAAGCTTTCCAAAACATTTGAGGTGTTTCAAAGACTTTTTGTGGGACTTGACACGCTCCGCCCAAAACCAAGCCCGAAGTTCATGACCCTGAAAAACAAGCTCCTTGCCTAGGAACTCAGACATAACTCTGTCACTCTGCACTAGTGAACAGCTGTTTTCTTTGTCTGTTCAACATGGTTATACATCGGACATAACGTTGAATCTTTCAGGATATTGTTATGGTTTGTCCTTGTCATGTTTTATGCTATGCTGCAGGTCATACTTTCTGGTGTGAAAAAAAAAATGTTTTTATTTTATACACACAAAATAGACCTGCTGTGAAGCTGCACTTTAAAAACTGGTCAGTAGGTGAGATCAGTGAGTTTGACTAAAGATGTTTCAAAATATTCACACACACTGTGAAGGTATTATGCTAAGTTGAGGTCAGATGTTCATGTTTTTGACCTGTAATATTAGTGTTAAAATTTTTCAATATTATGTACACACACTGTACTGTAAAGGTGTTTTACAAACTTGAAATTTACAAGCTGAGGTCATGCTTTGTTTAATGCATGAAAACAGATGTTCTTGATTGTACTGTCCGGCTCATTGCTACCGTTTGAAAAAGGCATGTGAATTGTTACAAAATTGCCTGTTAACTTGATATTAAAATGTTTTAATATTATGTACACACAGTAAAAAACTATACTGTGAAGGTGTTCTTCTAACCTGCACTTTATAATCTGAGGTCATGCTTTACAGATTGTTATTGATAGTTAACACTGTCCAGCTCATTTTGAATATGGCTTGTGTATTTTTACAAAAGTGCCTGTTGACTTCATTTTAAAATGTTATAACATACGTTAAAAACTGTACTTTGAAGGTGTTCCACACTAGTCTGCACTTTATTTGCTGAGGGCACATGTTATTGATTGTTTATACTGTGTCCAGCTCATTGCTACTGTTGTGGATATGGCAATGATTTAATAAATGTTGGAAATTGACATAATAGAAATTAATTACTTGAAGCTGTTTACACTTCCAAAACAAAGAAAGGGCAAATTGGTCAAAATTAATAAATCAGAGGATATTAACTAGTATTTATTCATTTAAATGTTACCTATTTTAATTAAGTCTAATGTGTATAATATGATAATATTTTTTACATTGATTGTATTCAATTTATTGGCTTTTTCTGAAAATGATACTTAATCTTTTCACATACGTTTAAATGCATATTATTAAGTTATCCTTACTCAAAATATCAGTTAGTTCACTAAACTTGAAAAAAGTAGTTGGAAAATGTTGTCTTAATTTTATTGAGTTAGATCCAAGTAACAGTTTTTACAGTGTATAATTGGCCAGTTCTCCAGGATCAAGTTGTGGCTTCTTAATAAGTGGTTTGAAAACTGCCGTAAAGTTTCTTGGGACATGTCCTAAGCATAGTGAGGAGTTAATAATATTAAGAAGAGGTTCTGAAATTACAGGAGATACCTCTTTTAAGAGCTTATTTGGAATTGGATCTAACAAACAGGTTGTGGCTTTTGATGTTTCGATAAGTTTTGTTAGCTCTTCATGACCTATGACAGGGAAGGATTGAAGTTGCACGTGAGGAAAATTATTAGACACAGGTGCTATGACAGATGATTGCATTATTCAAATTTTATTTCTGATTATTTCAATTTTATCTGTAAAGAAATTAATGGAGTCATTACTATTGGTGTTCCTTTAACTCAGAAATGTTTTAAACATCAAACGGAACATGAATTTTAGAGCTGTCAAACTATTCAAAGTTATAGATTTGATTACATGATGTGCTGATTGATTAATCAAATGTAATAAATTGCAATGATAATATTTTATAAATATAATAATTCAAATACATTATATTATTGCTGCAGACGAGTAAAGCATTGCTTAGACAAACATAGTTTGTCAATCTGTCAGAGGTTTCAGCGTCAAGCAGGCTTATTTTGGATGTGTTAAACTTCCGAAAAGTGCATTTCAAGACACTTGCATTTGGCTTATTCTCCTTCCAGTTGTATTTGAAAGAAAGAACGTGTCCTGCTGTGTGTGGCTCATTTTGTGCTTCTTGCTCTCTGTGGGTGTTTCTCAATGCTAAGAACTCAGAGAACGGACTTGCATTCTTATGAAGACCTGTCTTGCCGAGCTACCTTGGTAGAACAAACTCAGAAGGACAGGAAGACATAGAATGCATCTACTGCGAGCCTTGTGATGTGCTGTGATCTTCCTGTTGTGCAATTAAACATCACAGCACATTTGAATCCAGTGAGAGAACTACTGTTATCACACACCAATGACAGTATATAAAGCAAGAGTGCCCGCCCACTTATTCAGCTGTCTGGGTTCCAGATTTATTTTCCCATACATTTTTTCCCATAGCTTTTCTTTAAATGCTTCATAAAAGAGTTAAAAGCCATGAACCCAATTTACCAGCTCAGAGGTAAATCACATCATCACAAAGTTTGTTTTGAGGGCAAAAATTATTTGAAAATGGGACAAAAGTATAAGACTTTGTACTTAGTCTTTCATGAGGGCACTGATTACAATCCCATGAACCATTGCGAATTATGTTTTTGAATAAAAACATTATGGTAATATATAAAAATATTGATTGTAGGTTGTTGATTATAAGTATAGAACCAACGTTTATTGCAAAACATTCAGATATTTACAAATGTATAAATAGTTTAAGGGTGAAGAGACACTGACTCGATTACATCATTCACAGTGCGTCATGGGACTACGCAGTCGCTCTAAAGCACGTTTCGCAGGTTACGTTGGCTGCGGTTCTCTGACTGGTGAAGCTTTCTCTGCTGGACCATGTGTAATGTAGTTGTTCACTTTGAATTCCACTATCAACATAAGCATTTATACATTGAAGTTGAAATAACGCAGATACATAGCTTGAGTAGAAGCATATACCATCCATGAACAACCTCGGAGCTCAAGGTAGGTCTGTCTTTAAAGCTTTATAAATTGCCTTTGAAAATCAATTAGTCTATGGGATAAATGAATGGGATATTTACTTCTGGAACCAGACCATTGTGCTCTATTTTTATCATCACAACAGTGATGTTTTGCAGGACTGGTGACATGTTAAAAAAGTGTTCTTCAGAGTTGGTTAACACTCATTTCCTCCATGTGCTTATTACTTTATTAAAATGTTGCTCAATATTAATGACTATCATGAGCCATCAGACATTTGAGAGCTTACAGTGGGAAATTCTTGAGGGAAACAAAGATAAATGTCCTTCGTCTGCCACGGTAGTGCTGCTATGACTTCTGGGGCTTCAGTGGGATCTTTCCCAGAGATCTTCTATACATAAGATAACAACCTACTGTACACGCTTGTACCATAGGCGAGAGTGCAACAGTCAACTAACGTGTTATGACAGTAAGTTTGCAGATACCATACAAATGAATGGGGAGAGCCGTACACTGGCACCTACCTGTTGCAAAAATTTCAGTTTATTCTCTTATAAAACAGCAATTTTATCATTGTACACTCCACATATATTTTATTACAAAAGGATTGTTTGGTGTAAAACATGTTGAAGATTAATGGACAGGCTGTCAATTAATTAAGTGATCAACTGTTTCCTCAAAAAAGCTGTTTATTCAGCACACTGAAGCATCTCCTCAAAAGACAGTATTAAAAAAAAACGTCCTCATCTCGTCACCAATGTACCTCCCATTGAATGTCTATGGGACTGCCACATTATGCATTGCTATGCTAACCTTGTAGGCTTCCTTTGATACAAGGGCTCTGTTCTTGCCCAAAAGTCACCATCGATGCATCTTCAATATTCACCTGATCAAGAACACATCATGGTTATTTTATGCTTTCTATACTTGTGTTCTTGAGGAATGAAATTATACTTTGGCAATGAATGGTGACGTCCAACGTGTCCATGAGAATATAAGATTACATAATGATGCGTGTGTGCGGTTTGTTGCCTTTACAGCTGGAGCTGCTCTGATTGCCCCCTGCTGACTGGGAAAAGCAAATACATTAATGTAGTACTCCAAGCTTGCATTGCTAATATATTAGGACAATTCCTCATTAGGAAATTATTAATTAATAATTGCATTACTATTTTTAACTCATCATTTTTTATATAATTTATCGCACAGGAATATAGAGCTTTTTAGAGCTTGAGTGTGCAACAGCGAAACCACACTCTAATCTGCTTCAAAAGGTGGTCTGGGTGGTAGTTCATGTGTCACATTTATGTGTTTTGTTCTTGTTTTCATATCTTTTATTTTCTAGTTTAGTTCCTGTCATGCGATTTTCTATTCCCTCATGTGATCTTGTCACGTGTTTCCCCAGTTAATGTGTCTTGTTTTCATTGGTTCATTGATTGCTTTGTTATTAGTCTCGTCTTTTCATTGGTTATAGTTCATTTAGTCTTGTTATCTTGTATTTATTTCTGTCTGTTCAGGTATTGTGAAAGTAACTTTGTTGTTTTGCTCTAGTCAGGTTAGGTCAAGTCAAGTATAGTCAAGTCAAGTCAAGTTTATGTTCATGGTTCATGTTTATGTTTTGTTTAGTTCAAGTTCATAATTAGGGTTATTGGATTCCACGTATTGGATTCGTAAAATAAACTGCACTTGGGTTCATCTTCACACCATCGTCTCTTCGTCTGCCTGTTGCCAACATCGTTATATCATGTGACAGTTTAAACTTTAGTCAAAGCAAGTTATATCATTTTGTATCCAGAATTGTTATTTTCCAAATTTCCTTTACTATTAATCAGTGGACATTAATCACTGATTTTTATTGACATTTTAGTACACATTTTCTCTCTACAGAGAGAGGCTGATGCAAATAATTTATGAGTGTGCATTTCCATGCATATATTGTTGACGAATTAATAATTCATTCATAATAAGAGTTTTATGGACATTTCAAATGGGACCATGTATGATCAGCTCAACCAGAGATGGCCAGGATGCACTCGTCACTGTAATTTATCATGCCACCATATATAAACACCAATCTGTGAGGACTTTCAGATGACAGTTGAATTTGCAAATGCAGTGCATTCGATTAAGTGCAAAAACAGATAAAGGTGTTTTGTGATTCTGTTTTGAGTAAGTGCTATCAGGATAATAGCACTTAATCTAGGATTTACCCTTTTAATCCTGGAATTCCTCTGCATCATAAAGTAACAGACCAAGCCTCAACATCCTACTGAAGGCCTATCTTTGGAAAATATAATGGTCAAGACACTCTAAACAACCTTATTTAAAGCAAAAGTATCATGGGTCAAAAAGGCCCTCTGCACGACCTCCTGAACTTCAACACAGAGTTAAAGCAGACTTTTCCTTGAAAGGTTTCCAAAAGACCATCAGATTTGCACGACTTGAATACGAAGACATTTCATCTTAATCCAGGAACATTTTACACAAAGTCCCAGTACTTTACTGATTTAGCCTTCTAAAACATACAGAATGCATTTAAATCCACGATTTATACAAGATCTAGTCTTGCTAGGTAATACTGACATTTTCTTTGAACTGTGGTAACAAATTAATGATTATAGGCAGATGTGGAATAACCAAGGAATTAACCAGTATGATTTGTCACCAGGGATTTTCATGTTTTGTTACCTACACGTATAATATCCATGAAAAAATGTCATGTTTATTATGTTAGCGTTCACTGGCATATGTAGAGAAAGCTGATGACAACAGACATCATGTCTCTTGTACCATTCTCAAGATATAAAAGTTGATGATTAAATATGCACTATTTTTGAGTGAGAGATTTGTAAGAATCTGAAACAAAGGACCATAAATCAACTGTTGGCAAAGACAGCCCAGTTGACCATGTGACTCTGAAAAGTCACTTCTGATTGGTGCAGGACACCTTTGGGATGCAGTTCAAATGTTTGCAAACAGGAAGAACATGTTCTCTTTGCTCTCTTCCTTCCTCTCTTCTCTTTGCTCACCTGGTCGCTCCGCTGACTGCCAGGTCCATGCCATGTGAGGTCCAAGGAAGCTCGGGACTCGACGTCCCAAAAAAGCTCATCACTCTCTACGGTTCACACACCCATGAGAAGGCCTCGCTTCAAAGCCAAACTCATCATTCATACAGACAATAACATCGATCTTAAATTGGTCCAAAACATCAACGGAACAAACTTTTCACCAAGCACCAAGAACCGAGCAACACAAAGAACGCAAGGAAACACCACAAAGACACACAAATACATCGCCAATATTGTGCTCAAAGTGCTGGTGTATTAAATATGTTGAGTAATCCAATAGCAAATCGATGTAGACTCAAAAAGGATAAACGGTTCTTAAGGTATCGTCAACAGACTCTATAAAGTTCATTTTCACTGAATTGATCATTTATTTCACATTCTGTCACTTTTCACCAACCTGTCTTATGTATATATATGTGTGTTAGATTAGATTTATGTTTAGAATAGTAATAAAGTGTGTCTGTGTTCAAAGATGATTGACTGTGGTATATTTTGATAAATAATCTCATCCCTGTTTCTAAAAGATTTTGCTTCAAATCTATACCTACATGTGATATTATTTTCAATAAGCCATGAGAATAATATCACACCAATAAGTGAATTAATCATAATTCACTAATTAAAGCTAATTCCTTACAGTAGAAATTGTGAGCGGATACAAGTAGACGTTTTATTACGATTTTAATGGTGGAGAATAATCTAGTTATTTGTCCTTTATCTAATTTATAATGTTTGTCGAATGTGACTAATTCCATTATACATTTTATTACCTAATGATGTACAATAAGGACAGTTTTATTTAGTTCACTGTTCACATATTTCGAGACCCTAAATTCCCTTCTAAATTTAGCATACCAAATATCCTTGCATATAATGGTGTGAGAATGAGGGCAATTTAACGGTTCCCTCCTAAATGTCGCATACCAAATATCTTACACCAATTTGGTTCTAAATTTATTGTTTAATAAAAAAAGACTTCATGCTGAGACAGACTGGGGTTTTTCCCCCTCAGTGTCAGCACAGTCTATAGCAACTATTTAAAAAAAATTGTAATGAGTTTTCAGACTCAGTTTCAAATGGGACATTATATAATTGTGTGCCTGCATATAAAAACACTTCTAAAGGACTTTCAGACAACAAATGAATTTACATGTGCAATGCAACTTAATTAAACCCAATGCAGTTAAAGGTGTTTTGTGGTTGTGCTTTGAGTAAGTGCTATCAGGAGGGTAGGCCCTGGCAACTTACAAAGTGTGGCTTTCAGACCGAGATAATTGCTAACATTAACAGTACAGAGAGTATCTCTGCCACACAGAGGCACAGACATTACATTCAAAGCTGTAAAGTAATGCTTCCTTTTGCCTCCAAATTTATAGTTTAATAAAAGAACTTATAACTGAGATAGACTGAGGATTATTTCCCCTCTGGTCAGCACAATCTTATCTTTTACGATGGTTTCTTAAATTATATATATGTGTGTGTGTGTAAGGACTATTGCTTTCAAATGTGGTAATGTGTATTTGTTTTAAATCTGAAATATTGCATGTCATGGAAATGCCTGGTGAATTTGAGGGTGCATTCACACTAGAGTACAGAACAAAGTCTGTTTGATGGCAGAGTTTGGTTTGTTTGGTTGCTCTGAAAGTGGCTTTCCGTATTTGGGTGTGCACCAGTGAACCAATACCAACTCAAGTGTGCTTGAAAAGGTGGTCTTGGTTAGGGTTGGGTTTGTATGGTTTACAGTTGGTATGAAAGCAGTCCGTCCTGAAACGCAGAAGTGAACCACTATTTATGATGTATAATGTGAATCTTTGGATGCTTCTGGTCACACTTATTATAGTATAATGCCTTTTTCAAAACTGCAGCTTTTTTGCATCTTTATGCAAATTATGGTTCTGTGTGTGTGAAGTTTTTACTTTTTTTTTTTGTGAAACATAAACAGTAATTATGATAGTACCCATGTTGATGATTCAAACATACCACCGTTTGGATCCAAATGTACAATATGAAAAAAGACTGTGGGGGTAAAATCAAACTTGGGTTTGGATAAATAAAATCGAGCCAAATATATATATATATATATATATATTTATGTAGTTGCTTCAGCAACTGTTTTTGTCATGTCATAATTGTTATTATGACTCTATCAGTTATGTTTAGGTTTAAGGTTTAGGGTAGGAAGGTAGGTAGGTTTTGTTGATTTAAGCATTGACCTTAAAAACCTCATCTGCTTGGGAGAACATTTAAATCACTTTTAGTGCCACACATTGGACATTCCACCTCTAAACTGCCATGAGACAAGTAAGTATTCACGTAATTACATTTAGCAAAAATTATGCCACAGTCTGACTAAATTTTGACAAAATGTGTACTGCATTTTGTCTTTGCGGACCATTATAGTAAGCCACATAATTGTTCAGCTTTGACTACAATGTCAAATAGAGAGGAATAAGATTTAACCTCTTAACCAGCACCCCTATTTTTGAGAATTTTCTGAAAATGACATATCCAAATACAAATGTCTGTAGCTCCTAAACCATATGGTCCAAATTCATAACTCTGATATTTTTTTAAACTAGACACTTGAAACTTTGTTACCCAAGAGTCATATTAATTCAAAAGTAGCATGATTTCTATGAATGAAATTCATTTAGGGAAAAATGTATCAGACTTTTATGTTAAAGGCCTGAAAACAACATAAAGATAAAACTGAATGTCTGACCATGTTCTGATTCAAATCTGAAGATGATACTCCCAAAAATGTAGTTTCTGTAAGCTTTTATTCAGGGAAAGTCTAGGCGTCCTTTCCAAAAGGCCAGTTGGAGACTCCAAATGGACATCTGGTAACCAAATGACATAAAGAGTAAACACTACATACTACATACATGTATATCAATTCAGAACTGTTCTGCTCATCAAACCACACAAGAAAAAATGATTTCAGCACAACATTTTAACATTTTAATCTTTATTTTGAACAATTCTGATAGCAAAAACAGTGAAACAAAAAAAACTCACTTCATGTATGCATTTCAAAAGTGATCATTTTACAACTAATTAATAAATTATATAAAAAGAAAACAACATTTGTAATTGCAACAGTGTTTTTACTCAAATAAATTACAATAAACTGATAATTATAATAAATATCCAATTACTAAAGAAAGAAAAAAGCAATTACAGTATTTACAGTATTTATGTTGATCCAAGGCAGTCACTAACAAGGTTTGTTACCAACTGGAAACCAAAGCCACTGAAAGACAGGAAAGATAAAGATAAAGATATTTTTGTTATATTATATGCATCATAAATATAATATGTGTGTGTGATATAAATATTATGTCTTTATGTATAATATACAGCTATCACCTAGCTACTCGTGTAGCCTCGTGTCTTTGCTAGTCATTTTATAATCAAAAACATGATATGAACAGAAAAACTGCCAATACTTCATAAACATAAAAACTCAAGACGATGTGTTTCAACTTACCGATCTAATACGGGATCGAGTCCATGGAGAAACATCTCCTCTTCAGCCGAATCGACACTTCGACACCGTGCTCTCTCTGTCTAAGATGTCTGTTTCTGCGTCTTTCTGCTGTTCTTCGTCGCTACTCCTCATTAACTCCTCCAAAACACTCTCAACACCACAAAAACTCCTCTTCAGTCGACGATCCATGATGTAGATTGTTAGATATAATGTTAGAATAAATCCGCGTTGAAACGAAGCTCCGTGTAGCAAAACAATGGTAAAACTGTGCTGCTAGCGTAAAATGACGAAGAGCGACGTGGACGCACTTGTATTAGACCTATGTATTAGACAGATCTTCTGAGGTAAACTAAGCAAACTGTCAATCACTGCAATCGTGTTTTAGTTGGTTAATACTCCCATCCATCAAAATTTTGCTGACCAGACATTGGGTGGCTTTTATCCAATCAAAAACCGAGGTGCGAGAGTGACAGGTCCACGCAGCCTGTTGGTGCGCTCCCTTCATATTTTGGTCATTACAGAGCCTGTGATTGAAGGAGAGAAACAGGGAATGGCTCATTTTATCGGAAACAGTCCAAACTACGGGGAGAGATGGTTTTGAACATTGGAATACAAATTAGAATCGATATTTCATTGAAAGTGAACATGATGGATTACTCTAACTGGAAGCTCATGAAAACTGAGGAGGATATTTCGTTTTTTTCCCTATTTTTTGTTGTTTTGGATTAAAAAGTGGGATGCATTTTGAAGAGTAGACCCTTACATTGAAATGTATGCTGGTGTTTCTTGGATTCGTCCGGACTGATCTGAACCATAGGAGATGAAAGATGAGTATTGCCGTTCATTTTGTTCATATTTACAGGGTCGGTCTGTCAGCATTTAATTTAACCCTTTCCTCTCTGGTGTATTGATTGCAAAAACAAGTTCAGAACGTGATTTTTGAGTGTTTTAGCTATCAAATGATGCATAGTTTATGATAGTTGATTGAATATTTGTTATAAAACAAAGGTAATAAAATTATAAACACGCCCCCACGGCCCGCCCACGCCCCCCTGCGGGTATAAGGCGTTAAAGTTTCCACTGATCTGAGACAAATAAAGCTAGTATGAAGAAACCTACAAAACTTGCCATTGTGTCTGTGATTTCCCAAGGCTCTGCTTGCAAGAGCATGTGCACACACACACACACACACACACAAAGACACAAAGAAATGCATGAACAATACATAAAATAAAGCAAAGCTCACATACACAACATCTTTTTGAAGACAAGAGGCAGGGCTTCTATTCCTCACAGTTCTTCATACGTTTTCCTGGCTTGCAGGAGATTGAACGTCAGATGCTTACTTTGCTGGGACAAGGAGCACCCCACGAGCCTTCCCTTTGATGTCTGCCCACAATTCAGAGCCACTGATACATATATCGATCACCACAGCAACTGAAGCTTGACTCCCGCTGTTCGGTTTTTCATTTGTTCCCTGTGGTTCCTTCCACATATTGATTCGAGGGGCGAGGGGGTGGTGTTTGAGACTTACAGACATGAGAGAACCGTTTACAACAGCATACATAATTTTTATGTCATTTCTAAGACTGTCATGCTTAACATGTTTATGATTTTCCAGATCCTGGGCTTATTTCTTTTTACTATGGTTAATTTAATATGTGTCAGGGTAATCATAAATTCTCAGCAGGTGTCATTTAGGCAATTCATTATTGGGTCATTCCTGTTGTGCAGTATCTTTTGAACTCTGTATGGCCACACAAACATTACAGTTTTTGCCCGTTGCTTGAACACTATAGACACATGCTTAAACCAAAGTAACATAAATTTAAGTTGTTGTTACTATACCTTAAACAAAGTGTAACCATACCTTAAACATAAGCGCTGCTTTGCACTTTAGTTGCAATTCTGTAACACACTGGCTCCTTTCTGCAACACACTTGCTCCTAGACACTACACACTATTTTATACATAAGACACTTAGTTAAAAAATGAAATCTCAGGGTACCATTGGGAAAACACATCTATTCAAAATACAACACACATTGGTTAATTGAAAAGACAAAGACACACACACCTGAAAATACTTATTAACAAAACTGAACACCAATCAGCCAGCTACAAAAAAAGCCAGCCACAGTTAAGCCATTTTGAGTACTTTGCAAGCATGGAGGCAGGGAGAGCTAGAGGCAGAGGAAGAGGAAGACAGAGAGAGAGGAGGACGTGGTCGAAGAGCAACTTTGGTGGACCATGTCATAAACCATGGCTTGACTATAAGGGAAGCTGGGCAGAGAGTCCACCCTAATCTAAGCCATTTCACAGTTTCATCCATAAGGACATTCCGACTGGAAAACAGGTATGCCTTCAACTCTCTACTCTACTCAGACTCTATCTAGAGTATACACAGTACTGTAAAAAAGAAGCAAACAAGAACAATTTGTGGTAGTATTTTTCTACAGAATGGCTAGAAACCTACTGGGGGTGGACGCCAACGACTGTTCACCCAACAGCAGGAACTTGCCATAGTGAACCTAGTCAGAGCAAACAATGCAATCCGTCTCCACCAGCTACAGCAACACATACTTGCAGATAGGCAAGTATTCAACAACATAAATCAAGTAAGCATTACCACTATCAAACGCATCTTGTTAAAGCACAACATGACCATGAAGCAATTGTACAGGGTCCCATTTGAGAGGAACAGTGTCAGGGTCAAAGAACTTCGACATGAATATGTACAGGTAAGTGTTTCAGTCCTTTACATTTACAATACAGAATGGGTGCAGTCCAGTAACAGATGAATATGTACCACTGGATTAGTACCACAAAGATACATTCCGAAATCTACACAGGTACCTGTGTGGTGGGGTGGGTCGGTTCTGTATGTGTAGTAGTGTAGGTGTGTGCTTTGAGTAAAGCCATCCACAATATGTATTTTTTGTTACAGAGAATCTTGGACATGGATGGAGCTGCCCAGCCGCATTAATGTATTTACATTGACGAGGCTGGATTCAACCTTAGCAAAAACAGACGAAGGGGACGTAATATAATTGGCCAAAGGGAAATTGTGCACGTCCCGGGGCAGCGCGGGGGAAATATCACATTGTGTGCTGCCATCAGTCTTCGAGGGCTACTGCACCATCATGCCAAACTGGGTCCCTATAATGCGCAACACATAATCACATTTCTAGATGCACTTCATGATGCAGTTGGACAGGATGGACCAGAGCAGCCCAGGTTTGTTGTTGTCTGGGATAAATGTTAGTTTCCATCGGGCTGCTCTGGTCCAGAACTGGTTCACCAACCATGATCAGTTTGAAGTTGTGTACTTGCCCCCTTACTCGCCATTTCTAAATCCTATAGAGGATTTTTTTCCCGCTTGGGGATGGCGCGTATATGACCGTCAACCACATGCCCGTATGCCTCTTCAGCAGGCAATGGAACAGTCCTGAGGTCAATGAAGAGGTGAGGTCAATCCAGGGATGGATTCAGCACACAAGGGGATATTTTCCCCGATGCTTAGCAAGAGAATACATTGCTTGTGATGTTGATGAGATCCTGTGGCCAGACCGCAACAGACGGCTGGATCCATAATCCCACTTGTGCACAATTGTGTTTTTCTGTGTGTATTGTTTGTTTTATTTTTGATTTAACTGAATTTACTATACTGTATAATATACTACTGTAATGTAATGATTTTGAATTCAGTATTTAATTTTTTGGTTGTTGTGAAAACATGCCCTCTGTGGAACTGATTAAAAACAGTGAAAACAAAATTTATCTCACTCTGATCTGAAAGTGTATTCATATGATGCAAGTGGGTATCATTTTGTCATCAGAGTGATATTTTGACAAAGGATTGTTAGGTTTTGATAGCAGAGTTTCAATTTGACATAGATGTGAATGGTTTATTTCCCAGTGTTGTGTCTTATTTGCTTGTGTAGAGTTTTGACACAATGAGCCAAGTTTTCCAAAACGTGTTCAAGCAACGGACAAAAACTGTAATATGTTTTCATTTGAAAATGTATTGTTTTGCTACGTTTACTCCTTTCATCCACACTGGATAGCATTGTTCTTTTAAAATGCTGTCTAGTACCGCATACTTTGAAAAATGATCATGTAAGGAAACGGACAACGGATTAAATGGACGGCAAAAATGGATAAAGCAAAATCTTTTTTGACAGTATAATTAAACACTAAAATCAACCCTTCTCTCGCTGTTTTAAGCAACTTTTTGTACTTAAAAGAATGATTGCTCTGTCCGCTAGTGATTTTGTTCAGCGGTTGATCAGTTCAGCGGTTGATCAGTTTGTGAGAATCTAGTTGCTTGATTTCTAGAGGACAAACTTAAATAGTGTCAGGGATGAGGACGAGGGCAGACAAAGGAGACAAGGTTGAGGATCCAAACGCAGTAACTTTATTAAATAAACAAACACAAAGGAAAACCCACAATGGGGAAATAAACAGAAATAGAGAACTCGGGAAGGGAATACAGAGCAGGCTTAACGACATACAAACATTCACTAACAAAACAACGATCAACAGTGACTGAACAAATAGGCAGGGTATAAATACAAGAAAGGACCAATGAACAAACAGAACTCAAAATAACATAATAAGGTGATGAACAGAAACCAATGGGAAACTAACGAGGACAGGTGAAAACAATGAACAATGAACACGAGGGCTAACAAGACTGTGGAGTTACAGACGGGTCAAAAGTGAAGACTATGGAGTAACAAAAGTGACACAAATGGAAAACAAAGGGGAAACAGTAAAACAAGACAAGGTCATACGTTACAAACAGTGGTGCTTTTAACTCAGAAACACTGAATTCAGCATGTTTCTGAGATTCCGAGGAACACCATAGTCAAGCCAAGTCATTCTTATTTGTATAGTACTTTTCACAACACACAAAGTTTCAAAGCAGTGTTACAGGAAATCATTAATTCTATAAATTAATATCTATAAAGTCTAAGAGAAATCACTGTTTAGTTTGATTAAATATGATAAATATGTATGTATTTATTGATAAAAAAAAAATTGTGTATAAAAATGTAATAATTAAATAATAATTGTATTTTGAACCCCTGTGAGCAAGCTGAAGGCGACTGTGGCAAGGAACGCAAAACTTCATAAGATGTTGGTTAATGGACAAAAAAACCTTGGCAGAAACCCGACTCACTGTGGTGGCCCGTTCCCCTCTGGCTAAACAACAATTATAAACAACTAAATACACTATTCAGATTTGTGTTGATCATTTTTAGTCTTTGATTAAACTATTACAATTAATGTTAAGAAAAATGGTGGGGCAAATGGCCAGTCAAGGAAATTACAAGGGTGTTGCAGCACCATGATGAGTTGTGAAGTCAAAGGCAGCAAACCAGAATATAAATATAAATCCACTGTATGCTTTTATAAGCCTTTCAAAAAAGGTAAAACATCTAGTGCATATACATTGATGATCCAAATGCTGTTGGTCCTCCACATGCCACCAAAACAGCGCCAACCTGCCGAGGCATGGACTCAACAAGATTTTAGCAGCAGATCCTTCAAGTCCTGTAAGTCGGCAGGTGGAGCCACCATTGATCGAACTTGTTGGTCCAGCACATCCCACAGATGCTCAATCGGATTGAGATCTGGGGAATTTGGAGGCCTATGCAACACCTTGAACTCTTCATCATGTTCCTTAAACCATTGCCGTAAAATGTGTGCAGTGAGGCAGAGCGCATTTTTCTGCTGAAAGAGGCCACTGCAATCAGGGAATGAAGGGGTGTACCTGGTCTGCAACAATGTTTAGGTAGGTGGCACATTTCAAATTGAAATAAAGTATTATATTTCTACAAATTGCTTGTTTTTCTTTTCTAAAATAGAAATAAATACATTTTGACAAGAAAATAAGTATATAGTGTCATATTTTTTTTGCAAGTAATGTGCAAAAGTTTTAGACACTTTTGAAAAACTTTCAAAGTGAGAATTTCAAAAATATGACATAAATAGTTTTCCTAAATCAAATAACGTCATACAAAATCCAGTAAACAGAAAAAGAGCTAAACCAATATTTGGTGTTAACACATTTGCCTTCAAAACAGCACCAATTCTCCTACTTACACCTGGACACAAATTTTCTTGGTTGTTGGCAGATATGATGTTCCCAGTTTCTTGGAGAATTTTCCACAGTTATTTTAATTATTTAGGCTATATCAATTACTTCTGTCTTTTCGTATAATCCCACACTGACCCGATGTTCAGTGGGGGGCTCTGTGAGGGCCATGCCATCTGTTGCAGGGCTCCCTATTCTTCTATTCCATTCTATTTGCAAAAGCAATGTTTGAGAGTATAAAATGTGTACTTCCTATTGACACCAAAGTAGCAGATATAAATAACAATCTTAAGACAAACATTTTTGTGAAACATCTTATGTGCCTAAGACTTTTGCACAGTACTGTGCAGTATACATGTTTTCAAAATGATCATTTTGAATGGGCATCTGTGAAGAATGGTGTAGTAATGGCATTAACCAGTAGGGGCTAACTGGGCCATGCAAAACAGCCTTACCTTGCAAATGGCATGAATGATTTGTACCACAATGCAAAGTGCTCAACTTGACCTTTCATTTCCAATGTGACAAATAAACCAGCAGTAATATCAGCCTTGACGTTTAACATCTACTTGACTAATTATGTGATCAAAATGAAAAGAGTTAAGACAATATTCACACAAAATAGAATAATAAAACTGCAGACTATGTTTTTTTCTTCTGAAACTATAAATTGATGCAATTCAATGAATTTAACATAATATGTAGTGAGGTCAAATTACATCAATATAATGTACAACTGTTTGGTGCATAGTGCACACTGTTTAACATATTATTATTATTTATACTAAAATAGACAGTATGCAGTGTATACTAAACAATATGCAGTAATTTAGTATTCCATTCCAACATAGGCTTAATTATTAAAGCAGAATGTTTATTCTTGTGAGTACACATACTTTGTTTGTTGAGTGATGAAGTGTTGTCAGCTCCCCAAGGCTTGGTCCGGTAGAGCAGAGTTAAAGTCCCGTCACACTTTCACTGCACAAAGGTGCTTTGAGCTCAGTCTGTGTGCAGAGAAATGTTTAGAATTGGCAGGTCTCAGAAATACTCTCTGAAGGTTACGCACCCCCATCTCTCTATGTGTGGCAGCGCTCTGAAATGATAATACTTGTTATTCATAGATTAGGCTCACCTGGGATTCACTGTGTCAGAGGCTTTGCTTAAGCTATTCAATGCAGCTCTCAATTCAGGTGCATTTCATGTGTATGAGCATTTTCTGCCTCCATGACTAACTACTAGTACCAAAGACATATTATTTTATGGACATATTTTAAAATTTTACATCAGTAAGCGGTTTAATCACATCTTATGAAGCAGGACCACTTTTTTGTTTTTACTCTTTTAGAGTAATAATTACTCTATGGCTACATATACACTGCAAAGTTTTGCAAGTGACAGACACATTCCCCCGCAGTGGCGGGGAAGCTGCTTTGAAGCTGTAGCTTCCCAGACTACAGCCTACTCATAATTTTAAGTAGATATACAGAAATGCTACTGTGTTACTAAGGAAACACTACATTAAAGCAATAACGGGACAATATAATTTTAAATATATAACTACTGCCAACCTACTCTTAAAATGATACATCCTGTACCTATTAAGACTTTTTGCCTATGCCACGAAAACGTCCTCCTTAGTCAGTTGCCTGCATCACAAAAAATGTCAGACTTTGTTCGTATTTTATGTCACCCTGATGCCATATTCAGCTCACTACGGAGGATTTAAAAAAAAAGGCTATATTTAAGAATTAAATTAATTGAGAATTCTGTTCTCATTTAATCTTGCTTTATTTATTTATTGCTTATTTGCTCAATGATTTGTTTTCAGTGTGAAAACTGCTATTTGTGTGCTGTATTCTGGATCTTCTGATACCGTGTGATCACTTTGTGAGAGGAACAGATCTAAATCCAAGTCTTTATGCAGTGATCAGCATCCCCATCGGCCATAACACAAATCAAGCTCTCATTTATACATTCTAAACTGTCACCTCAATAAGCTATACGATAGCTTTGACATCAGTGAAGTCAAGTGCCATTTGCTCTCACATGCCTTGTGATCGATTGCGACAATGAGCACTCATTTACATGCACTCTAATACACTGATAACTCCCAAATGCAGCTTATTAAAAAAACAGACAAAGCAGAAAATGTGACATTTAAAAGAATTTTAAGAAAAGTATTTTTTGCTTTTAAAATCAAACGTTGAAGAGACCTGTGCACAACACTTGTATATAGTACATTGGCTAAGACATTGGTAAAAATGCTGGTAAAAGTGTTTACATTCAAGGTAAAATCGGGATGATGGGCAAAAATATATCTGTGTCGATCAGTTTATTCTTAAGCTGTTTTTGATCATACACCGAAAAAGTAAAGCTGTTTAATATGTTTACATGACCACACACATTTTCGGTTTATTAGGCATAATGAATATAAGAACATGCATGTAAACATGCTCATTCTAATGTTTGGATGCATGTTTTTGAATGAGATGTGACTGCCTTTATGGAGTGGAAGCCTTAAATATCACTCTATTCCTCACATTGAGATATTGTGTGGTTTCAGAAGACTTTAAATGCAGCATGAATAGTTTAAAATGCTTTTATAGTGCTTTTATTTCTGTCATTTTGTGAATAAATGATTGTGACTACTTGTATCTGATTGTTAAGTCTTTTATATTGTTGGCTTGTTATGTCGTTGCTACATTATATTCATGGTTAGGCTTAAGCGTAGGGGCTGGGTTAGGTGTTAAAAAATATTTATTACATGGCTCTTTGGAATACTCGATTCTGACCGGTCAATGCCACTATCTAGCGGACTGATTTCTCAGAGTGACAACTGCACATCCACGTATTGCGAGCCCTCTTTCCTGCTTCTAGGATTACTGTGCGATCTCTACAAGTAAGCTTATAAAAATATTTCAGCCAGGCATGTGCCTAATATAGATCAAAGAGGACATCGAAAATGGAATAAAAAAAATCTAAATATCAGGTCGGGAGATGAGATTTTGAGTTCTGATGCCCTCCTCTCTCTCTCTCTCTCTCTGCATCTCCACGCAGCACACATCAGACACACACACAGGTAGCAGCCCCAGTGTTTTTCTTTCCTTGTGTGGAGGTGAGTGGTGACGAACAAAAGACTAAGCTACCAGCACCTCAACTTTACAGCTAATTAGCCAGCAGACAAATATAGTTAGCTTGTGTTTTGCTAACATATGTAACTGGTCCAGACATGCTACACATACATGACTCATGAGCTACTAGCTAACGTAATAAGTTAAATAAAGCAATATATCATGTCCACACAGGCTAATGTACTGTTCTTAATGGAGACACTACAGGTGAATACAGTAAAATGTGTCTACTAACGTCATCTCAATCGCCACATTGATATGCAAATTAGACGTTAACTAATTAAAATGCACTAATTTGCATACATTTGACAAGGCACTGCATGTGAATTGGATAAACTAAAGCATATCACCACTGAACTTCCCCTGTTAATGACTTACATAGAGTCTTTTCCACTGAAATGTTTAGACATCTAAATGTGTATTTTCAAAGTTTTCTTCCCATTAGAATAAAAGAAAACATGGAAGCAAAATAGACCAAAATCTCAAAATTGACCACTACATGAAAAAAAGTATTCTGCCTTAAACAGTAACTTCATATTTTTGTTATTATAATAAAAACATTTTTTACCATATTATTGATCATTATTGTGCTTGAGCATTAATCTCGTCCATTGTGCTTTTCACTTCCTGCCCTCCATCTGAATTGTGTCATAAGAATAACATGACTGCAAACAAGCTAAGTAGTAAACTATATTTAACTTGACACAGTGACCTAAACATTTTATGTTTATGACGCAACACACCCAAGATGTCTAGTGTAGGTGTAAATTGACGGGCTCTTAAACAAGCCCTCATAATAAATCTCAACTGATTGACTTATTCACTTGTGAAATGGATTGCTGTGAACTGTATGCCAATGATTGACTTATGATCAATAATATGGTAGTAAACAATACATATATATTTGTTTTAATATTTAAAGATAACTGTATAATTATTTCATCATCATTATATATTGAATTATTGTTATATGAGGGGCTTTCTCAGCAAATATTTGTATATGCGATTAAATGCGATTAATCACGATTAATTAATCGGGACACCATGTAATTAATTTGATTAAAAAAACTTACAGATTGACAGCCCTAATTTAAAGTATAATTTTTTTTATGTAAATAAACAAAGTGCATATAAATGTAACAATTAAAAACTAATACAATCTGAACAACATAATAAGTTGGCTCCGCCCTCCCTCACGCATCTTTGGTTCATTGGTTGACACTGTGTGTCTGATTGACAAGAACAACAGGTGAGGCTGTTAGTCTGAACAGACAGTAAGAACAAAAGTGTGTGTGCTTGAGCATTTAGGCCTATATTATTTTATTTATTTTATCGTTCTTTGAATTAGTTAATTATATTCATTTATATCTTTTGATTACTCATATCTTAATATTTAGATATTACGTAATTAGATTCGGCTGGGGCCAACTAGTTCTATTATTCATGCCAGGGAATGTGTTCTTTTCCTTTCCTATTCTTTCAGGGGGAAAGATACCGCTGAGACCACATCCTGCTCGAAGGGAGGTAACATGTGGCAATATGTCATGTGGGCTGACCAGCCGAACATGGAAGAGGCGAGGTGGTAGGTCCTGCCTCGAAGGGGAGGAGCTCTACAAACACAGCGACTGGGGGCAGAGAGTGCTCTGCCCAAGGGAGGCTGACAGGGAGACCGTACCACGGAAAATACATCACAGGGGCTACCGGAGTAACTGGCACCTGTGGAGCACCTACCCTAGTACAGGGCATATTAGCACACGTAATGAATCTCCAGTGTGCTTCCCCAAAGACTTACCGTCCGCTGCGTCGTGATGTGTCGCTATAGTGGCCACATACACCTTCAAGGTGGAGGGGGACAGCCGCCCCTCCAGCCTCTCCTGCAGGAAGGAAAGCACTAACCAACTGCATATCTCTGGGGGCCTTCGCCTCGGGAAGAATGGCAATTTGCAAACAAACACCACTTCAGGGCGAAGAGCTGCCTCGTAGAGAGAGCTTTGGCCTGAGTGACCGTGTCTACCACTAAGGCACTTAAATCTCCCGTGTCCCGTCCAGGGGCCAGACATGGAGAATCCAGAGGTCTGGGCATGGGTGTCAGATGGTGCCCTATCCCTGAGAGAGGAGGTCCTGCCTCAGGGGAACTTGCCAGGGAGGGGCTGTCATGAGAAATGTGAGATCCGAGAACCAAATCTGAGTGGGCCAGTATGGCTCCATGAGGGTAACCTGTTCCTCGTCCTCCCTGACCTTGCACTAAGTCTGCAAGCCAGCTCACTGGGGCAACGCACATTTACGTAGCCCCCGGGGCCAGCTGTGTGCCAGCACGTCTGTGCCGAGGGGAGCCCCCGTCGAAGAATACCAGAGCAGGCATTGTGAAGATTCCCGGGAAGCAAACAGGTCTACCTGTGCTTCGGCAAATCGACTCCAAAACGGCTGGCCCACCTGGGGGTGGAGTCTCGACTCTCCGCTGAGCGTCACCTGCTGCTGGGTCTTCTGTAAAGTTGGGGCTGCCTAGGATGTGAGTGGTCTGCAGCAACCTCAGTCGCTCTGTGGGCGAGTTGTGGCATGTGACTCGGACGTAAGCCATCTTGGCGGTTTATATACACCACAGGCTGGACCAACACACACTTGCCCTGGATCAATGGCAAAATCCTCTGCAGGGTCAGGAGTACCGCCAACAACATGAGGCTGTTGACATGCCGGTCCTGTCCAGGAGCCAGCACGTTGAAGTGACAGAAGGGGAACACCTTATGCATTGTGGCCTGTGCTTAAGCATATGTACACTGCCCTTAGTAAAACATCCCCTCTGATTGCTCTGATAACATAATTTGCCATGACTAAAATGATTAAAAATCACACCTTTCACTCAGCTGCCTTTTTCAAGGATTCAGTGACATAAATCTCTTTGGCTCAATATAGATTATGGATGTCAGGCTCTGCTGCCTGAAAAATCATCACCTTGGCCAAGACACTGCTTGTCAATCTTGACTAATATTGTAGCCATGTTGCCATCACAACATGATATGCAGCAGGAACAGGTGTACTGGGTTACCTCTGGGATTTTAATGAAATCTGCTGTGTATCCTTGTCCCAAAGCCTAATTTACCTTCATTTTCATGATGGGTCTGCCAGCAACTTATTTAGTCCTTTAAAAGAGATTGGGAAAGGTTACTCTAGCACTCTTGGGAATGTATTCTAGCACACATCCTCTTGGATGACAGACTGCAGTCACTACCGATTAATTGATGGAGGTTCATATAAATTGACACTTATGTATGAATGACATCAAGAGGAATATAGATTTTTGATGTCTGGAGAGCAGATCCAAAACTGTTGCTCTCTGCAAAGCCCAGGAAATTCCTTTGGCTAACAGAAACTTTCACAAGGATATTGCAATATTAACGATGCATGCAATTTTGTTTTATTGCATTGTTTTAATGAAGCGTTAAGTATTATTTGAGTTGTTGAAATTGTTAAATGTTATTTTTCTGACAAAACAACATCTTAAACCATCCTAATCTGGTTTGCTGGTCTTAGCTTGTTTGGGCACTTGTCAGGTGGCCAGGCCAGGAGACTAGCTAGACCACCTGAAGACTAGCTTGGCCAGGCAGGGAGACCAGCCAGACTAGATAAAGACCAGCTTGGCTGAGCAAGGCCAGGAGACCAGATAGAGCAGCTAAAGACCAGCTTGGCCAGGCCAGGAGATCAGCCAGACCAGCTGAATACCAGCATGGCCAGACTGGGTATCCAGATAGACCAACTGAAGACCAGCTTAGTCTGACTGGTAGACCAGCTATAGACCAGCTTGGCCATGGCGGGAGCCTAACTAGAGCAGCAAAAGACCAGCTTGGCCAGGTAGGGAGAGCAACTAGACACTAATGAACCAGCTAAAACCAATGTAGGTATGCAGAGTAGTAAACCTTTCATCTGTGGTTCAAAGGGTAGATCTTTTGCAGGGTGCAATACAACCACAATGCAGAATCCTTAGACCAAGTGCAAAGAAGAAATACATCTGTAGACATCAAAGTATGTGACTTCATCCATTGCAAGGTAAGAAGGTTGTTCATCATCCTTTGTAGTAGAAGGCTTTTGGCGGTAGGTCAGTATGGACCAAGACCACATCTCGCCCTTGCTCATGATTACATGCAGGCTTAGCCACTTTTATGCCTCTTCCTCTTTTAGCTTAGAGAAAAATGGATGCTGTAATCCAGGTGTGCATACCACCTGTGTGGTTTTGTTACCACCTGCAGCACTGAAGATACTTGCATGCTTCTGTATTAATTTCATTTTATGTGGTGTTACTGGCACAGCAATACAACTCTTTTGGGACCTTTAAAGTTTGCAATTTGTTTCTGCCCAGCAGGAGTGGTAAATACAGCCCCTTTAGGGATGTCACACATATGATTTTCTGCACCACATTGTATGGGTCCCACAGGCTGTCATATCGCCTCTTTTGCAGAATGCTCTAGGCTCTGTGATAAGGTGCTCCTGATGGGACTAATGCATAGCCGACAAGCCGCCTCTGCACTGCAAGTGATGAGAAATCAAATTTGAACAGTACACTGCACTCATAATAGCTACAATCAGACAAATATGTAACATTGCTTGTGAAAGAGACAAGCCTTTCAATGCAATCTTTATGCCAGCTTCTGTTTGCACGTGGTAATGAATATGGATAATTAGTCCTTTTGGTTACTGAAATGCACCTGTTTTTGGTTCCGCTTATAAAGACACTAGACAATCTGTTGTTGATACTTTTTCCTTTATTACCTCCATCCAATATTTATCAGAGCTTCTTGTGTAAAGGGGAAATAATTGCAAACATTCCTTATCCACCAATCTAGTGTGCCAGTACTCCACAAGGAGTCACATTTAGTCTCGCTCTGAGACATATCAGGTGGGAAAATCACACTTCTGCAGCTCTCCCTGTCCAGGTGAGAGTTTATCCATGTAAACAGTTTTTGATAAATGGCCTCGATTACACTGCTGACTGACAACGCATTGGAAAGTGACTATGTTATCTCCTTCAATTAAAGTTGGGTTATGTGGATTTTATCTAAGGTTCAGTCTGAGCTTGTACATGCTGTCAGGATATATTAGAGCCACTGAGTAGACAAGCATGTGGCAGCACTTAGGACACTTTTCTAGCTGGCTGCAGTCAGTCCACAGGGCTTTTACATAGAATCAGTGTACAATGATCAGAGAAAACTGAAACAAAGTCACAGAGAGGCATAGATTTATGCTCTGTAGGCGATTATTCATGAATACATAATCCTTGAGATTCGGTTTGATAAAAATTTCATGAATATTGAATATTTTTTTATACAGAAATTCACAGTAAACAGATTAGAAGGTCCTAGAAAGTCATGAAAATACCTATATTAAATGTGATTTTCCTTATAATTCTCTGCCATAAAAATATTCATAAGGGATTTTTTTTTTAATTGTGAGTGCAATCTCTTTGAAATTATTATAACGCCTCCTTGTCCAGTTGTCATGTTTAAAACTGTGGGTTAGGTTTGTTCAAACCCCTAACCTGAAGTATTTCGTTATTTGTAATTACATTAAATTAATTGTGATTAATACTTACCAACATATTTGAAGGTTTTACCTAGAAACATGTTTTAGATGGTTTAGATATATGCTTGTTTTTTAAATTAAATTGTGATTGTATCAAAATTGCATAAGGGAAACCACATATTATTCTAGTCACAGTTAATTAGAAATGAAATGCTTTTTCCAGATCTCCTATTTAATAAATAGCAGTAGGCCTATTACCATGAGCTGGAATGTTTATTTGGTAAGTCAGATTTCTGATTGAAGCTGGAACATAGCTAAGGGATTTACCAGATTAAGATTTAAGTTTTGTTATGCAGCAAATTGCAAAGGGATTCCGAGTGCCCTGGTGATAATTTGCACGGATCTCCATCCTCACAGCTGGCATATACACATCCACTGTGTGATTAGCCTTTCAATCCATTTAAAATGCCAATATTCTCTCTGAAAATAGAGACGTAAGCGATGTGAGATCTTGGCTTTAAACTAGCAGGTCAAGAGGCAATGCAGTGTGATATAAATGAGGTTCAAACCATTAAATGAATCATTCATGATGTCCGACTGATGTGTTTAGAAGTGGAGTTCTCAGTGCAAGTACCCCTCATTGATCAGGGTTATATTAGTGTTTTGTGTTCTTGATTCAAAAATATGCAGATTAAGTATAAAGCAGACATTTCACTTTCTGCAATCTCAATATGACTGCAGATGGCCCAGTGCCCAGTGCACAAAGAGTCAAAGACAATTGCTTAACTTATGATGGGAACCGACTCTTAAACTAAAAATGTTTTGATATTTTTGACATGAACTACCACTCCACATGAACTACATCTGATATGTAGATTCTCGATAGTTCGGTTCAATTATAACATGAATTGAGATCAAACCAGGGTAGCAATTCACCAGATTTTGAGTGAAAAGCACATTAAACTACTGTGAACTAGCCCACACACAGACACTCTAAACGCACCATCTACCTGGAACGTCAAAATAAATGCCCTAGGGTTAAGTATAGAAATTATAGAAAATATATATATATATTTGTTTTTTTTAATGAATAGGCTACACATTTTGTATGTAATAGTTTTTTATTCCCTCTGTTTTATAATAAAATACTTTGTAGTTGGATGTTTTTGTTTCTTTACATATAAAAGAGTACCCCCTGTCAGTTCCAAAAAGTAAGGTATAGATATTCTTAAGGGGTTAAGAAAAAACATCTACACTGGTATCGGGATCTGTATTGGCCGAAACTGAGAGTTCAGTATCGAAATCGGTTCAGGAGAGAAAAATGGTATCGTGCATCCCTAGTAAAAATTCATAAATATGATTTATATTTGAAGGTTTGCCACAAGCAGAAATAAATGCCAGATTTATATATTCTATTACAAATTTTATTGGAAACAATTTTGTGAAAGCGTGAATGACCTTTTCTGACTTGGTTATTTGTAACTAATTGAAATGATTGTAAGTACACTCACATCATGCATTAGAAAATTCTAACCACTTCCAATATTAATACCAACAAACAACACACTTCTGTAATGTTTAACATATTGTGCAGTATATGTAAATTTTGAGTAGGCTTAGTGTTTTTCTGGTTAACTTCTGGGAGAATACTGCCATTTAATCCATCAGCCACATGTGGGCCACATAAGGGCTGTCAGGCCTTAACAGAACTCAGCCAAATAAGAATTACATATAAGGCCCATATATGGGCCACACAAGCTTTACAAATTTGGCTTTCTAATGGTGGAGAGATGGCACTGTTTTGGTTCAGTTCTGGCAAAAAATAGATTTAGGCCGTCATTCACTATCTGAGCTAGGCCACATTTCAGCTGTTTATTTGGGCCAAAGTTGTGCCAAAGGAAATTTGCTGACCACGTTCTGGGTTAGGATTGTTCCTCGAGTGACCGTTAAACCGTGATATTTTCATATGACTGCTCTCCTCGAACAAGACTGAGAGAAAGAGTAAGAAAGAGGTGGAGATATTGATTTATATCCTCCCACAATGCATCTCTCTCATTCATCACTGTGTCCATGTGCACTGGGCCATCTCACTGTGGCTGGAAGTCTCCACACATGACCACCACAATATATACAACGGCATATAGAATAACACAATTCACTGCTTACATACAGTGGACCCAAACAGTATTTGGATGCCTATAGGAGTAGATCAGTTCAAAGTGTCGCTTAAGAGTTGAAATACTTTTGGGGGCAACTGAAACAACAAGCAAGCGACCTCTCCTTTTAGCTGAAGAGCTGTAACTTCCAAACAATACAAAGAGTGACATTCACAGGACTGTAGCTACATGTGAGATCCAGATCTGCTCAGAGTCATTATCCAGGCCATGGCTCATAGACTACACTCACTGAAAAGCACTTTCATCATTATAAGCAACTCATTTTATTTGCTTGTTAGTTTATTTCCATTAGCGTTCTTGTATTGTTCATAATCACATGATAATGACTGAGATATTAAATCTTGTAAGCAGAACTGATGAAGGCCAGACTGCTTGGGTCACCACTTACATATGCACATCACATTTGTCCCTATATGGCTTCTTTCTTTGATGTTCTTCGGTCTGCAAGCCCTTGAAAATTAAAGATCACTAGTCTTCTAAATCAAAAACAAAATACTTCTTGCTTACAGCTGATAAAATAATTGATTGTGTCATAGCTAATGACTCTGATGCTGATTAGCACGTAGCATCCCTGTAGCAAATGGTTTTAAATAATTTGTAGGTTAAGGTTGTATTTTACTTCTAAAGAATTGAATAGTAATATACAAACAGGGTTGCGGAGTATAACGTAGAGTTATCAACAGGTTAATAAAACCACAGTGATCACAGCTTGCCGCTGCCCATGTCCAAAAAGGATATAAGGCAGTTTTTGGGGCTGGCTGGATACTACTGGAGGTTTGTGCCTAGTTATTCTGATGTTACCAGCCCACTGAATTACCTTACTATAAAGGGGGGTCCTAATATGGCCCAGTGGACAGAGTCTGTTGTGTTGAGCGGTCAGGAGAAAACGATCTGGAATCAGTCCTTTGTCTTACACTTGTCAGCGAAAAGACGCGTCTCTGCTTTTTCCTCGGATCCGGTGACAGAGGAATACAGGCGATGGTCAATGTTGATAGAAAACGAAGGAAATGGGAAGCTGGTTGCCTTTCCGTTTTCTAAATAAATTCACTGTTGTCTTGCAGAGAAAATTAATGAACCGGCTGTAATACGTACATTACTAGACTGGAACAAAGCTAAGTTAATCTTAATCTACCGTGGCCAAATTATGAGGTTAGATGAACGCGGTCTCTTTGTTCTATGTCCAGAAGGAGGGAAACTCCTTTGTATGTCTCTTTTCAAACCACTGGCTTAGAAGCTTGGCGGAGAGAGGCTGAAATCAAATCTGTCCGCTAGTTTTGTTGACAAGATGACGTCATCGGTCATAGGCCGCTTTTTGACCAATGACGTTTGACGTTCAACTCGAAGGTTGAACAGTTCAGTCCCTGAGAACAACCCGAATGTTGTTCTGTCCATGTGTCCTGAGTTCGCAAGAGCTTAGTTCCTGGAAGTATTAACAGTTCATAAAGGCTTTTGACAGCTGGGCAGTCACAGTAGACATCTGGGCAGATGATTTCTAACTAGGCTAACTAACATAACTTTATCACAACATAGCATTTTGCGTCAGTAACACATCAAACATTGCAACAACCCTTTGTTATCCCTGAGTTTTCAATAATTGTGAAAAGAAAAATGGTAGAGTTTTTTTTACCATTTTTAAGGTTGTTCCGGAAATGAGTTGGGAGCAGTTAGTTTTAGAGGGGTAGACAGGTGCTTGAAACGCTGTGGAATGAGTGTCATTACATCCAGTCTAGTGTGTAGTGTTTGGATGTGTCTGCGCATGGCGTATGCAATACCTGCCATGATGATCCAACCACTAAGGAGGAGTCTGAGGGCAATTAAACTGATATGGTGTTCTTGGTACAATGACGATTTGCTTATGACAAGGAAATATAGTGGTCAAGCCAGTCGGTTTGAGACTGAACTTTACTAATTTCATCCCTTCAGCCTGGAGCTGCTGTTGAAGGGTGTCATGGTGAGGTTGTGACCTTTAAATGCATCCATGATCTCAATTTCTGCATCGTGTTTGTTGACGTTTAGATGATGGAGGACAATATCATCAATGTGCACGGTGGCTCCTAGGGGAACCGTTAAGAACACAGTTTGGTAGCCTTAGTTTATTGGCTGTATCATGGCGGTCGTATGACAGTTGGACTTCGGTGGCTGGTGTGTTGACAAGCCATCGATTACCAGCTCCTTCTACCCTAGTTTCTTTTCCTTCCTTCTGTAATGGGTAAGTTCGGATAAATCCTAACTCTAGGTTCTGTGGATTTATCTGACCGGTGATTGCACTGCCAAGGCTGTATGCCAGATTTATCTGAGAAGATTGCACAAAGGTGGTAGTGGTCAGATCTAAGGATTCGTTCAGCCATGTTTATGGGAACCAATTAGGATGGGATTCTTCCACCACTCAGGCTGATAACTGAAGTGCTGATTTCCCTCACAAGGTCATGCATTAGATCTCTAACCACTCGCACATATGTTATGTCTGATCTCACAACTTCTGACAAGTTATCCAGAGCATGCAAAGGGTTATTCAGAATTACAGAATGCATGTTTACAGTGAGTATGGTAACCTGCTGGGTTTTAACCAGACCCTGTAATTGTTCTTGTTGGAACAGGAGTTTCGTTACCTTGTGTTTTTTTGTGAATGGTATTAAGTGTTAGTGCATGCTAAAGTTGTGAGTAAAGTAAGCAACACTTAACTACGGTGGACACTATTGTGGTGAGTCCACTCCCCTTTGGAGTGGAGACTGTTCAAAGGGTTTGATCCGGTTTGAATGGACCCACTTGTACAGTGGTGTCTGGTTTGACTTTGAGATCTGGATTCTGTAAACTACCAGGGAGAGCTTCCCTATGATCTCAATGGGGCTTGACCAGCTTGGTAGGAACTTTTTGGAGATTCCCACTGGTTTAGGTAACTTGAAGTAGAGGGCATTTTTCACCTACTTTATATTCACGATTGGACGTTTTCCTATTTTAATAGGCCTTTTGTCCTTTAACACTGGTTTCCAGGTTTGTTTGGGCCAAAGCAAATGTAGGAGGTGTCTGTGCAAATCGGTCACGTACTTATGTGCAGTATATGCAGTTGCAAAACTGACATCTTCCGGACGGTACAGCATAAATGGCCAGTATGCAACCTGTTGGAGGGTGTGGTAGGTACCTTTGTAGCTCCTGTGACCTCCAATGGGAGCACTGTGGGTATGTAGCAGCATCACCCCCTTATGGTTGGCCGGAACGACGCACCGGGGTCGACCTGGACCATGGGGAACATAGATCAAAAGGACTCTCTCAAGTTTCAGGTGTTGTTGTACCTGACAGAGAGCTTTTAGCTCTTTTGAGTCCTGTAAAGAGGTTGGTAGGAACATTTGTGTCTGAGGTTCCATCAACTGCTACCGGATTGTCTTGATCACCGTGTTCCGTTCCTGCATGACTCTGCATTGCCCGGTTGTTGACCCAGGTTCACAGTCTGTAGGCAGTTTTGGGGATTTTCACAGTTCTCTTTGTCATACCTTTGTGCCAGGGCGGCGCTGAGGCAGTGGGAGGAGAAGCTTGCCTTTATGTAAAATTCCTTGTCTGGTTAGACGAGGAAAGGGGCAGACAAATCTTTCCCTTCAGTTCTCTGAAAGCCTACTCTTGAGGGTCTCCCCCTTAAAATACTATGTCCTGACTCGGTAAGGGACCTGTTTTGTGTGTAGCTGACAAGGCTCACATCACAGGGCTCTGTCTGCAATGATTTACCAAGAGAGAGCATTGTACTGGCGACTTTTGCTAAAGTCTCCTTGCACCTTAGGCTGATTTCAGGCCCAGTGTCCAGTAATGCATGGTTGTCTATACAACTCCCTACCAACACTGAGGTGTATATGTATCTGGCATTAACCTTGTGGACAAGGTCTACGAAAAATTGAAGGAGTGGAGCATGGGTATTGGGCATGACTGCCACTGGGAGTGCTGGGGTCTCCCCTGTGGTCTTCCCCCAGCCTATGAAGTAGACTGGCGGTTGAGGGGTGAAGGGTCTGGCTTAGTCATGTTGGCAGATTATCACTATCGGCCCCCCATCGTCTGGCCCGTTGGGGGTACAGCAAGAAGCATTGAGGTGCTTCATCGCGTCCGCTAGGTGTTTCTGGATGAGGCTGACCTCCCGCTCCAGATCCCTCTCTTTGGGAGGCCCCGAACGATTCCCTTTGCTTATATTCCGATGTCTGGGGTTTTTCTCAAACCTGACATTCCTTTTCTTTGGAAAGGGAATCGGTTCTTGGGGCTCTTGCTGAACCTGGGAGTGACCCTTGTGGAAAGATAGAAGGGGTGAGATGGAAAAAAAAAACACTTACTCGCCAGTTCTCCGATACACCATAGCTTGTTCCTCGGCCACTCCTCCACCCTCTAACGAACGACAGCCGCGCCTCTCCGGGTGAATCGGAGGCAGTCCTCCAGCCCCTGGCAGACGGAACGCCTGTCGCATTCTTGGGGAACAGAAGGGGTCTCCCCCGCCCATGGCAGCGGTTCTCCCATTCCAGGCGGTCGGCAGCGAGCCCCTCCCCGCTCGCGGTCAGCAGTCTTAGACCCCGCCATGTTTCAGCGGCTGGTAGAGGACTCCTCCGCCTCTGGCAGCGGCCCTGACCGCTTCCAGACGGCCAAGCTCCTCGTCCCCCGACAGATGGCCACGGCTGCTCCGTTGGGGTGGCAGTAGTGGCGAGAAATCTACTATGGCATTTCCCTCCTCCTTCCTGGGTTTCGGCACCAGTGTAACGTTGTTCGATGGAAAGGAGGAGGCAAGAACCGGCTTGACAATATAAATTATATTTTAATTATAAACAGAAACAAAAGACACAAACACACACATGACGAACATCCGTAAACGAACTCTCTCTCCTTCACAATCCTCCGCAGTCGGCCTTTATCCCTCTCGGAGGCTTGATAAGCTTGATAAGGGACCGGGTGTGTAGAATCACGACCCGGCCCCGCCCTCTGCCCTGCCACACTTCCCTTTAGGATCGTGTGCACTATTAACCACGGAGGCCATTTCAGCATCACACTGGGATTGTGTGTAACTGTTAAGCTCCTCCCTTTCTTCTGTAGAGACAAGGATGAGGTCACCGACCCAGTTGGACAGTGAGGTTTCCTCACTTGATCAGGGAGATTCAGCTTCGGATGCTGATGGGGACTGGGAACTCATATCTCCATGGTTAGGCAGGTGAGAGGGTGATGTCCAGTGGACCCCCTTTCAAACAAAAACTAATTAAAAAGGGGTAATGAATTAGTACCAAACTAGCAACCACTAACAAAACACTTGCAATAATTCACAACCTCAACCGGCCTTGTGCCTTAGCAGTTTGGAATTCTGAGGAAAGGGAAGCCAAGAGGGAAAACCTCTAGCTACTCTAAAACAAATATTTAGTTATTTGTAAAAATATTGGTGAAAGCCAACAATTATCACGGCCTCACATGGGGTACCATTTTATGTAGGGTGCTACTGGTTGTTTAGATCAATTTTACTATCAGAAATTGTGAATAATCAATAATTATCAATTACTAATTAAATTAAGTAATATAATTTAATGAATTAAATTATATTATTTAATTTAAATAGTAATTCATAATTATTGATTATTAATAATTAATAATCTTTGGAGCATCACTCTTTGACAAGAGAAAAATGATAGTAAGTGACTGATCAAGTCTCATAAAATCTGCCCTGAAGGTTGAGTATTTTGATTAATAATAATAATCAAAAAGGGAAGAAACTTGTCAAATGATTGCCATACGACTCAGTTACAGTTGGCTTCTAACAAAAACAAAATTACAATACACTTAAGTGATAGGGGAGTTCTTGACGTGGCAGATGCTGGCTTCAACACAATATTCAAACAAACAACTAGGAGTTCTTTTTATAATATACAAATATTTATTATAATCAAACAGCAATGAACACCGCCAATACTATATGAATATAACACAAAAACATAACATGGAAATCCTAACTAAACAGTGGAGCTATATGCTAGTGTATGTATGTATGTATGTATGTGGGTGGGTGTCTAGATTCGGTAACAAAGAAAACAAAATTACGGGTTAAACTCCACATGGGGAACTAGTTTCAAAAAGGAGAATCGGTTTCAACATTGAGAACTAGGTTCAAAATGGCGAACTGAATTCAAAATGGAGGATTTGATCATATAGGGCGGAGCCAATGATTATTTGAATGTGGAGGGAAAGAAAGATGGCTGGATCAAATCCAGGCTGGATCCACATGGGGGTAGAAATGAGCAGGCACACAAAGGAACTGACGAAACAGGCAGGATAATTTGAAAACACCAGCCTGAGTTGGACACAAACCACGGTGCTACTCACTCAATGAATTTCAGTGAGAGAGAGAGCGAACAAACAGGGGTGCATGCAAATTAACTGAGGATAAACGCTGGTAACAGCGGGACTGAATCACTAGTTCAGATCACTCAATGAACAACATTTCACCCAAAATTGATGATCTCACAAATCAAATGGCAAAACTTCGATCAGAGTTAAACATACAAGATTATACTCAAAACATCAAACATTCAGCAAAAAACATCTGATTTAGTCGTACAAGTAAAGTCACTGTTTCTAAACAAAATCTGCCCAGATATCAAGCCATACTTGGGAAATCATGTGTGATTTCAGCAGGGTTGTCCGTTTGAATTCCTGTTGCACTGAGCGGTCAGGAGAAAATGATCTGGAATCGGTCCTTTGCCTTACGCTCGTCAGCGAAAAGACGCGTCTCTTCTTTTCCTCGGGTCCGGTGATGGAGAGAAATGTAGGCGATGGTCAACTTTGATAGAAAGTGAGGGAGAAGTCCTGTGAGAGATGCCATCAAGACAGCAAGACAAACATTGTGGCTCAAAGACTTCTGTCCAACGATTGTTTACATAAAAATGTTCAATTCCACTTTTTGTATTGTCTATCCAATGCTTAACCTGTCTGCCACAATAATGTAATGTCTGAAAGACATTCCTCAGCAACTATTGATACATTTGTTTAATTTTAAATAACTGTATTAATTATAACAAACATATTAAAGAATTAATTAAATTAAAATTGTAACTGATTAATAGCCCTTGTCCAAATACCTTTTGGGGACTCTGTAAGTATATGAAGAACAAATAAAGCATAATCTTTAATTTTTCAACTTTTCTTCCTACTTTGTCTTCTGCAGTCATTGAACCATGCTGAAATTGCTTCTCAAGACCAATGAAATTAATAGGATTTGCATAGCATAATCAGTGTTGACACAGTTCTTTAAAGAACATCCACACATATTTACTGTCTCAATAAGAAACCCTCATTAATTCTTCAATTTATTATTGCATGAAGTGTTTGCAAGTCTCCAGAATCCCAAACAGTTTGGCATGAGTGGTTTGAGCAGCACAGTTGCCTGGGAGAAAGCTTGACATCATTATCAGGCCAAAGCAAATTGAACATGAAGGACAAGAAACAGCAAGATGGAAGAAAGCTAAACTGAGTGCAATGAATTCTGGGAGAGGAGCAGGGTGGTGCCACAGAGGAAATCATTGGGGCACTGGAGTGAATCCATATTCTACATCTGTACCGTTTGAAACATCGGATGGGTGACAAGACTCGTGGCTTTGGATCTGTAAACTCAGCTGACTTGTTTCACTTCCTCTATCTTGTCAATTGTCCTATTCAGCCTAATTATTTTGCATATTGTTGAAACTATGTAGGTCATTGCAATATAAAAAAACTGCATAAAACAATAAACTGTTGTGTGATAAATTATTTCTTTACTGACCACGTTTATATGCACTAAAGGTTTTTGCAGAAAGCAGCATTCGGAAATGTCATGTATACAAGAATGCCAGTTTCCATACACTGCTTAAGAGAAAGTGATTTAACACTCGTAGGTTTTTCCTGGAGAACGGGGTTTATGCGGACAAGTAAACAAGTGAGTTCCATTCTTACAGGTGTTTGAAGAGTGCATTTGTGCATGAACAGACCGGGTAAGAACAAAAGTTCAACACAGCGGAATTAATTCAACATTTCTTTTAGTACATTGGGAAAAGCACATACACATACCCATTTATTCACATCACTGTAAAATATCGACTATCCCTCGCGTTTACATATGTGCACTGGTACATTGGGGGCATCCCAGAGTTTTACATAAGAGGGAAGATTGAGGACACGCTGCAGGACATGAAAGAAAGTTAAGGAACACAACAACAACTCTGAAATAAAGTGAAGCAACGGAGAATATATTATTGAAGTCTAAATTGGATGCCGTGTTTGTTATTTACAAATGCGTTGCGGGGACATGACATTGCTGTGTAGAAAGCAGCTTACTGATGGAGCCGCATGTATACAAGAGTAAAGAGAAAGCTGATGACATAGTCCATGTAAATGCATTTTACGATTTTGAGCCTTAATCAGCTTTCTGGTGTCCATGTAAAATGTAAAACTAGGTCAACACTGGATTTCAAGTGAAACTTATGTAAATCGTCCTGGTTACTTCCGTAACCTCTGTTCCCTGATGGAGGGAACGAGACGATGTGACGATGTAGTGGCACTGGGGTCACTCTTGGGAGCCCGAGACACCTCTGATCTTTGATAAAAGGCCAATGGGAATTGGCGAGTGGTATTTGCATGCCACTCCCCTGGACATACGGGTATAAAGGAGCTGGCGTGCATACCGCTCATTCAGGTTTTGTGCTGAGGAGCCGAGAATAAGGTCCCGGCCATTTCAGCGGGTAGTTCAGCGTTGTGGCAGGAGGGACACAATGTCTCATTCCCTCCATCAGGGAATGGAGGTTACAGAAGTAACCAGGACTTAGCCCTATCTGTATCTCACTCGACGTGAGATACAGATAGTGATACTTGGGTCCCCTACAAAACTGCCACAACTAGCTGAACTGTGTTACGTGGACGCGAGACAGGCAGACTACTGTGTGCAGCATAGCCAGCGCACCAGGCTGGTACGCAACCTCCCCTGACGCTATTATGAGTGTCGAACAGCCCTTTGGGGACAAGTTGACTGCCCAAAGGATAGGGACAGGCTAGCCCTGTCGTGCCTCTTCCCTCTTTTTTCTTTTTCTCCCCAGATAAAGAGATAAATTATTAGCCTTCTGGGACACCAGTGTCTACATCTGGGGGGGTGACCACACCCTGCCAGAGAGAGGAGAGGTATTTCGAGTGGAGATAGGTCACATGGTCTTACCGAGTCTAGTCGGAAGTATGTCGTGTGGAGAAGTTCCATGGTAGGTCCTACCCAATGGGGAGGAGACTCTACAAACATGGTTACTGGGACGTAGGTGAGCACCATCAGGAAGGCAGTCTTCAGATAGAGTGCATTAAACTCTGCTGACACTAAGGGCTCAAAGGGAGACCCTAGTAGGCCTTGCAGGAGTACAGAAATGTCCCATGAGGGAACGAGACGCGGTCTGGAGGGATTCAACCTCCTGGCGCCTCTTAGGATCCTGATGATCAATTCATGATTTCCTAAGGACTTACCAACCACTGTGTCATGGTGTGCAGCTATATCGGCTACGTACACCTTCAAGGTGGAGGGGGACAGCCATCCCTCCAACCTCTCCTGCAGAAAGGAAAGCACTGAGCGAACTGCGCATCTCTGGGGGTCTTCGCGCCGTCCCTGAGAAAGAAGGTCCTTCCTCAGAGGAATTTACCAGGGATGGGCTGACGTGAGGAGCGTGAGGTCTGAGAACCAAGTCTGGGTGGGCCAGTAGGGTGCTACTAGGATGACATGCTCCTCTTCCTCCCTGACCTTGCACAGGGTTTGTGCATGCAGGCTCACTGGGGAAATTGCATATTTGCATAGTCCAGGAGGCCAGCTGTGTGCCAGCGCATCTATAACGAGGGGCGCCTCGGTCAGGGCGAACCAAAGTGGGCAGTACCACTGTCTCCTTATGATGATTCGCTTATGTTTTCCTCTTTTGTAAGTCACTTTGGATAAAAGCATCTGCCAAATGAATAAATGTAAATGTAAGGTACAGGATGGCAACAACAACTGCCTGAGTTACACCAGGAATGAACAAATCCTCTATCAGTGCTCAGACTGTCCGCAACATGCTGAGACAGGCTTAACTGAGGGCTTGTAGGCCTGTTGTAAGGCAGGTCCTTTCCAAACATCACCAGCAACAATGTCGCCTATGGGCACAAACCCACAATCGCTGGACCAGACAGGACTGGCAAAAAGTGCTCTTCACTGATGAGTCACAGTTTTGTCTCACCAGGGGTTATGGTCGGACTCGTGTTTATTGTCAAAGAATGAGCATTACACCAAGGCCTGTTCTCTGGAGCAGGATCGATTTGGAGGTGGAGCGTCCATCAAATTAATTATGTATGTATGTGTGTAACAGTTTTATTAAAGCAATACTTCATTCAATTTGAAGTATTTTTTGAGGTATTCATTCTGTTTGCTAACTAAATTCTGAATGGTGCACAACCCAGCTAAATGCCTCTCACTTACATATTTATCTCTCTCAGTTCCTTATCTCTAGTTTGGATCTGCTGCATAATTATAAATTAAATGTAATATTGGTCGGTTGTGAATACAGTTCACGTGGCTGTGATAATCCATAACTCATGAAGTCACACAATTTGCAATAGCTGTTGTCAAAAGTATCTTGGATTTGCTTGTTTTTTTTCTGAATGAAAAGCAACAAATATAAGATTATAAATTGCTTTCATCTTATTTGAGTGTCTTTTATTGCCACAAAACCCCATCAGATGTAATTTATCTCTAAAAATAACACTAATGGGATTGGTATTGTACAGTACATGCCCTTTTGAAGAATATGGAATTTCTGGTGCCTGTCTGTCTGAGAAGAGGTAAATCAGATCTACTTGCAGCACCAGAATTAAATACTGTTCAATTTAGATCATGTTTGTCTGACAATCAATATTACAAAAATAGCTTTTTATACCAGGCTGATTTAACCAGAATTACCAATCAAACTAGATAGAGTGAAATCTCTGAGGTTTCAGCACATGAATATGACCTAATGCAATTTATTTATTTTCATATGAACATTTCCTTCAGTTTAATCAATAAACTCTTTGAATTTAACCACCTGATATTCTCCAATAATCGCTGCCCCACCAATATTAAAACAATATCACACAAGCAAAAGTGCTGTATGTCAGAGACTGTTTAGCCTGAATGGTTGATGTAGAAAAGGAAGTCCCATCTTACAGGCAAAAGAGCCAATCACCATTAAGATACAGACGTTGCCTGTCAATCAACTCAAAAACACCTATGGACATAAACTGGACCAGTCTGAAAACTGCAGTTTGAACTAAAGAAGCACAATTTATGATACCATGGTAATCAGATTTTACTGCTGATTTAAAATAAATTCTTCGTAATCCTGAAAAAAGTTTTGGAGATTTCGGTTTTATCCTATTCAAGTAGATAGTAGCTGTACTTTTATTCCGCTTAGATCCATAGAAAATAGCTGCCTGGGAGCATTCCAAAGATGACCACAGAGTGGGCTGACTTGCCTTAAAAGGGACTTCTTCCGTGTACAAATATCTATACTTCCCTAATAAATAGTATGCCAAAAAGCACGGGTCAATACCCACATCACCAGATGAAATATGTCCGGAATCTAATTATACTACTTGCATGCATACCTAAAGAACTAAATGTTTTACCAGCAGAAAAGTGTGTGCTTCATCAAATTGAGTATATTCTCAACAAGATATGATTTTGAATGCAGAGTTTGTGTATGTCCATCTATCAACAGCCATACAGATAGACAGGGTTGGGGAGTAACAGAATACATGTAGCGGGATTATGTATTTAAAATACAAAATATAAGTAACTGTATTCCACTACAGTTACAATTTAAATCAATGGTAATTCGAATAGAGTTACATTCAAAAAGTATTTTGATTACTGAAGAGATTACTTTGCATTTCATTGTCATTTGTTTCATTTAATATTAAGTCCTTTCAGATGGAAAACATTTATACATATAAATTATGTGATCCAAAGTGCATTTGAACAGCGGTGAAACACTTTCTTATGATGTGTTACATTCATACGAGCAGTCAGAGAAGTAAGTTTGAAGTAAGTTTGGAGCAGAAGAAATATAAATACACCTTGTGTAAATTGTCAGCTTTACGCTAAGCTAAAATGCTATTTCTAGCCATTTTGTGCATGTTACCAGGCATGATCATATTTTTTTTATCAAGAAAATTCACATTAGAACATAATTTCTTTTTTTATAGTAAGACCTTTGATATTAGGGCAAAAATCTTATTCTTGATAATAATTTTTGCATTGTTTTCCTGTAAAAATATAAAAAAATTCTTAAAACAAGATCAATTTTATTTATCAGTCTGATTAACTGTGATATATTTTTATCTAAGGGACTTTTATTTTGGTGGGTGGCGCTGTCTACGTTGTGTGCGAAAGAGAAGAGGAAGAAGTCAGTCGCACATTGGACACTGAAAAAGACAGACGCGCTGTGCTCGATTTTTGAGAAGTGAGTCGCGCCTTGGAAGTTGAAGAAGACAGTCATGCTGTGCGAGTGGTCAACATTGTCTCAGCTTAAAATTTAAAGGACGACAGAGGCATACATTCAGTTTAAGTTTTGTGGGTTGTCTTGTTTTAGAAACAACATAGCATAAGATATTTAGTTTTTTCAGAGAATGTATTTTTAACATGTGTATATTGACTTAATGTAAATAAGGCATTAAAATTATAAAAATTATTTTTATTGTCAAAACAAGTGAAAAAATCCACCAGTGCTGAAGAAGTAATCCAAAGTATTTAGAATACATTACTGACCTTGATTAATCTAACAGAATACATTACAAATGACATGTTGCTGCATGTGTTCTGTAATCTGTAGTGGAATACATCTCAAAACCCTCCAAACCTACTGATAGATGGACAATGAAGCAAGATTTTGAGTGTGAACTTTTATTTACAGTAAATAAATAAGTAGGGGAAAACTAAGGACTGTCCCAAAAATGCTCTAATGTTGCAACTGTTAGTTTAACTCTATTACCCAGCTGAAGTGTGAAAGTAAACTGCTTAGATTATGGATTGATGTTGCCATATGTGCTATCATAATTATCCTATGAGTATTTCACTCACATTCAAGAGTTTGTTGTCGGATAGATAACATGGAGAACTGCAGTTTCATTCTTGCATATTCCTTTGGGAACTCTTATTTTGACACAGACTAAGAAAGCATTCTCTCCTCCGCCATTTTAAAAGTTAACGTCATCTCCCAGCTCAGAAACTTGAGTATCAAGTAAACGCTTTGAGAGTGTTTGATTACTCTGTCTGTTGCGAATCGGTTGTGATTGGCAGTAAATTCTCATCCAAAAAGGTTTGAGGACCTATTGTATAATATATAATAACATATTACATTTAACACACTACATGTATCTGATGCTGCCGTGAGTGTATGATTTTTGCATATATGTATATATAATCGTGATTGATGCTTGAAAACGTCGGTTTTCAACTGTTGGTTTCGTCGGTTTTCAAACGTTAGGTTTTATGCACAAATACATATAATGGTTACTAAATGAGACTCAATAAGAGCAAAACAATTGGTTATTGCATGCACCAGCATGTCTAAGCCTGCTTTTAATAGTGGTCCAATATAAACCCTTTTTTAAGGTCAATGTGACAATGCACATGATCTTAAAACCCATATGAATGTGATAGCTTAATTTTATGGCATCCTCATGTCATAAATCTATTGCTATTAGGTCTAATGGCATGTGGGGAAGGTAGAAAAATGTGAAGTATTTATTAATATAAAAAATAAAAAATGGTTCATGTGAGGATGGAGACCTAGTTGTTTCTCAGCTCAAGATGTGCACAGGGGTAATCATGGAAGTGAGAATGAATCCCGGTCACGGAATGAAATTGAGGCGGATTCCATAATTTGATGAGATCAAAGCAAGATCAGTGTACATGCGTGTGTGTATGTCTACCCTTGCAATTGAGAAAATGGAGGCAGGAGAATGTGCTAGCTACACTGTGGGGTTATATCCAGAGAAAGTGAGTGTGCTAGAAAAATTATGCATTGGAAAAAATGCTGATGAGCTAAATGAGATCATAGGTGGACATTTTTGGTACTTTTGTATGATATTGTAACAATGTTTGTACTGTGTTGGCTACAACTTCTTGATATCCCATGTACAATATTGGTCCTGAATCAGTAGTTGAGAACTACTGATCAATTTTCCTACACTGCAAAAAAATTACAAATAAATAAATAAATAATAGGGTTTCAAAAACCACAGAAAAAAATAAAATGGGCTGTAAATTTAAAGTGTTAATTTAGTGAGATAAACTTTAAGAAGAATAAAGCATTATTAAAATGAACACAAATTAATCATGCCTCCGATCTCTATGCAAATTCCATAATAAGACATTTTCCTTCCATCGGAGCAATTCATGCTTGATGTACCTCCTTAATCTTTTAGCAAATTCGTGGCAGTAGGGGTCAATCAGCACAGCTCCAGCTGTACAGGCAACAAGCTACGTAAAACCAACGAGATAAACAGGCAGCACAGCCTTCGACAGATGATGTGTTTTTGTGCACAAAGACAGATGGGCCAAGCACAACAGAATACAGGGCCCTTAAGATACGTTTTTCAAAGTTTCAAACTACATTTAACTTGACAGCATAAAAAAACAGTGGTTATGATATCCTGAAAAGAGGTGAGATGTGTTACAACCAAAGAGAAACGTTCCAAAAGCAACCATTTGATGCATGAGTGCATAGACCAACAATAAAAAAAAGAAAAAAAAAAAAAAAAAAAAAAATATATATATATATATATATATATATATATATATATATATATATATATATATATATATATTTATTTTTTATTTTTTTATTTATTTTTTTATTTAAATTCATTGGATTTAATTTTTTTAAATTTAGAAACATTCCATAATAACATCTGGTAACACTTTAAAACAATGGTCCATCATTAATAGGTAACTATGCAGGAATTAATGCAGGAAAAATGAGTAGTACTACATTAACACTTTAGCTTCTACAAGGAACTAATATGGATACATGATTAACCAATCAGTAAGTAATAGTGAACTGATGAGGTAGTTCACTGTTAGCTAAACAATAATTACTGAATTTGATTAGCCTCATTGATCAGCCAGGCTATAGTTTGATATTGCTGAAATTTCAGCAATATTAAACCTGCCGAAGTTAATCATTTGTAAACAGAAGAGATATCCCAAGCAATACACAGATAGGTCACATACATCCCTATATTTCTGTAAGGTAAGCTAACTATGAACCCCCCACACCCTTCCAATATTCATAATATTGGTCTACTGATATGGGGTTATCGCATGAGTTGCATGTTTCTCTGAAAGTTATTTTCATGATCATGTTCATAATATAAACAGAATCATTCACATTTTAGACACATGTTAATGTTTTGATGAATAATTATTTAGAAGTTATTTTAAATTAGCCATAGTTAGTTGATATTTATCAATGAGGCAATTCAAATTTAGTAATTATTGATTACCTAACAGTGACCTCAGTCATCAGTTCACTATTACTAACTGATTGGTTAATCATATTTCCATATTAGTTAATAGTGGTAACTAAAGTGTTAATGTAGTACTACCCATATGTCCTGCATTGTTACCCATTAATGACAGAACATTTGTGGAACAGTGTTACGTAACATTTTATCTTTAAAACGAATCGGTTACTAACGTAACCTCGGTTCTCTCTAGATGAGGGAACGAGTATTGCGTAAGCTAGCTTACGCTATGGGAAAGATTCATCTTTTCTGAGATGTTGAAGCCAAAAAATTATCCTTAATTTTGTATCCATTGTCAACGCAGTGCGGCAGCTGCAGACCTTGAGCGGGCTAGCTAGTGAGCTCATTGGTTGCTCTGCGGCAACTGCTGCAGCCTATAGACGAGCTTGGGCGAACTCGCATCCAATGAGAGGCGTCCACGCGCTCACTGCATCAAAGCCCGCCAAAAAGGGCGTGACTAGAGTGCATATAAGCGTAGTTCGTAGGCTGGAACCCTGGTTTTCATTGAATGAAGCGAAAAATCGCTCGTGGCGCGAGCACGGCCGGTTACGCAATACTCGTTCCCTCATCTAGAGAGAACCGAGGTTACGTTAGTTCCCGTAGCTTACGCTACGGGAACCCTTTGTCAACGCCGTGTGCGCCAAGCATCCACTGCATGAGCCCCAGGGAATTAAGGGGGACACGGGGGAGCCCTTGTGAGTGGGGAATTAATATTTGGCCGGCAAGAGTGCGAGCCAGTGTGTGTGTAGTACATAAGCACATAGACAGAGCGGCGGTGCCGGTCTGTGTGGACTGTGTCCCATTAATGCAGCTCACCAGGGGAGCTGTAGCGTATTAAACCGCTAGCAGTTTAGCCTGCAGAGCGGGTACTTCCAGATTGTAAAATCTGACAAAGGTGGAGGGGGAAGCCCAGCCCGCTGACACACATATGTCGTGAATGGAAATCCCGCTGGACCATGCCCACGAGGAGGCCATGCCTCTAGTGGAGTGAGCCTTAGAGCCTTGGGGCCAAGAAAATAACGGCTGTAAAACCCTGACTCGCTCAGGGGAGGCGGCACTCTCTCTATGGCCCTTTTGCACAGAAGGTTTGCTATTTCTGAACGAAGCATGCACGCTGCTTCCGTGTTCACAGTAGTTTCGAGCCGCGCTCTGAAGCGAGGAGGACGACGATCGAACTGTAGCAAATAGCCCTGTTTTATTGTGCTTAACACCCATTCGGATATCCCTGGAATATCTTCCCACGCTTTGAAGCGTAATGTTAGAGGGTGAATGGCCAAATCGCTCTGATTGCCGCACACAGCGCGCTGAACAGAATGTGTGAGCGCGCTTACTGTGCTTATGCTGGACTGCTCGCAGACAGCATGGACAGGCTGTTCTGTGAGTGACTTCCCGACTGAGGTGAATGGGGAAAGAGTCACGTCTGTTAAGTGATGCGCAAGCATAGTCACGGGCATGGGACTTACATACAGAGAAGTGTTTGCTGGCCGTGTGACAGAGCGGGCAGAGAATGGGCGCGCGCACGTATTCGTGAGCGCATTTATTGACTCTAACACTCGAGTGGTTTGTAACCGCTTTTGAGTGTGCTCTGATGGGGACACGGAACGTGTAATGCTTGTGTGTAGAGGTGAACACTGGATTGTGGGCACATTTTCTACACATAAGGCTGGTCGTGTGACAGAGCGGCCAGAGAATGGGCGCGCACGGATTCGTGGGTGCGTTTATTAACCCTAACACTCGAGCGGTTCGTAACCGCTTTATGTGAGTGTGCCGTGATAGGGCCACGGGATGTGTAATGCTTGTGTGTAGGGGTGAACACTGGATTGTGGGCACATTTTCTACACATAAGACATGTTTGCTCTCTGGTATGGACACGGGATGTGTAATGCTTGTGTGTAGGGGTGAACACTGGATTGTGGGCACATATGGCATGCTTGCTCTTTACCAGATTTATTTGGGTCGCCGTGAAAACGGCGTTTGAGTGCAGGCAAGCGGGCGTTAACACCGGCTTGTTGGCTGCTGAATCTACCACTGTAGTAGCCTGCAGGAAGGGGACTGACAGGGGGCGAAGCTTTGACGGTGGTCCGGCCGCAGCGGGACTGATCCGTCGTTTTGTCAACAAAGCTAGGAGGACTTCAGTTGTTCAGGTTTCAGCGCAATTCTAGTCCGAGGCCCGCGGGGGGGGCGGCGGTCTGTGGCGGCTGTCTGAGCGCGATCGAGGGCGGCCGCCCTGTCGACGCTGAGAAGTCTGGCTTTGTTGAGCTGGGCGCTGTGAAGAGGCTCGTGCAGGAGGCTCACGTGGGTGGCCTGCAGAGGAGCTAGCGCGACGAGGCAGAAAGAGATTCATGGCTTGTGTGGCTTTTTGGACCTCTGAAAACCGGTCAATGATACCACTCACCGCGGAGCCAAAGAGACCGGATGGAGAGAGCGGTGCGTTGAGGAACGTAGAGCGCTCTGCTTCTCCCATGTTGGCTAGCGTTAGCCACAGGTGTCTCTCGGTCACAGTCAGCGCGGCCATGCACTTCCCTATAGCTTGGGCTGCAGCTTTGGTAGCACGGAGGGCGAGGTCCGTAGCACTCCGTATGTCTGCAACTGCCTCTGGATGCCTGCTTTCCTCATCCCACTCCCGCAGAAGGTCCGCTTGGAGGATCTGTAGGACGGCCATAGAGTGCAGAGCAGATGCAGCTTGGCCGGCGGCGGAATAGGCGCGGCCAACACAGGCGGAAGTTGTTCTGCAGGCCTTAGACGGGAGCACTGGTTTAGACCGCCATCTCGCGGAGGGCGGGCAAAGGTGTGCTGCTACCGCATCCTCGACCGGAGGGATGGAAGCGTAGCCCTTCTCAGTGGCGCCGTCCACCGAAGCAAGAGAGGTGGAGACATGGGATCGGACCCTGGCCGAGAAAGGCGCGTTCCATGATTTGGAAAGCTCGGCGTGGAGTTCCGGCAGGAAGGGAGCGGCCCGGGTAGCGGGTGCTGCGCGGCGGCGGCTCTGTAGAAAGCAGCCGTCAAGTCTGTTGGGTGCCTGCTCAAGGGGCGGTGACCACTCGAGCCCGAGGCGGTCGACGGCCTGTGTGAGGAGGCGTGTTAGTTCCCCTTCGACTCCGGCGCGGGTCCTGCTGGATTCCTGGGCCGAGGAGGAGGCGTGTGAGCCTGACCACTCCTCGCTGTCCGAAGCCATGATGGAACAGCCCTTATCCTCCGCTTCTTCGTCCGAGATGGCAGCAGAGCAGCCGCTCGGCGGCAACTGCGCGTCCCGGGTGGGCGGGGAGGGTGAAGGCGATGCTCGAGGGATGGGCTCCGGCGAGGCAATCGCTTCTACCACTGTTTCCGGCAGCCTTTGAGAGCAGCGCTTTTTTCTGCGCGGCTGAACGGAAGGCGGCGCGGCGGCTTCGGTCCTGAGCGCTTCGAGTCGAGCCCGCAGGGTCGACATCGGCAGCTCCTCGCAGAGATCGCATCCGCCTTCGGCGAGGGCGAGCTCTGCATGCCCCAGTCCCAGGCAGAGAGCGCAGATGATGTGGCGGTCTCCGGTGCTGAGAGGAGCGCGGCATGAGGCGCAAGTGGAGTGAGGCATCTTAAAAAAGACGCTCGTACTCTTTTGTGAAGTTCTTTAAGAACTAGCTTGCTTTTAAAAAGGATACGTCGCCGGATGGCGTAGCTCGCAGGACGGCTGAAGGTGGCAAAGACGGCCGGCTTCTTCGAGCGCTGTCCACGCTTGCTTGATGCCCCTCGAACGGCGACACGGCTTCCGGTTCCGTGATGCGAAGAGCTTCGCTGAAGAGATGAAAATCAGGGTTCCAGCCTACGAACTACGCTTATATGCACTCTAGTCACGCCCTTTTTGGCGGGCTTTGATGCAGTGAGCGCGCGGACGCCTCTCATTGGATGCGAGTTCGCCCAAGCTCGTCTATAGGCTGCAGCAGTTGCCGCAGAGCAACCAATGAGCTCGCTAGCTAGCCCGCTCAAGGTCTGCAGCTGCCGCACTGCGTTGACAATGGATACAAAATTAAGGATAATTTTTTGGCTTCAATATCTCAGAAAAGATGAATCTTTCCCGTAGCGTAAGCTAGCTTACGCAATACGAGAGAACCTCTCGTAAGAGAACAAGGTTTTTTCTAAAGCGAAAATAGCATGCTTATCAAGAGGTATGAAAAGTGATGGGAGTCATGTGACGCTACACTAGGGTCAGATGTGTAAATGATGAGCTCTGTGCATTTTGCTAGTTTTTTATTATTTTATGTCATAAACTGGTGAGATTCAATACACCCTGCTACATATCTGTTCTTTGAAGTGAACATGGCAAAGAATTTAAAATTCTCAGGCTCTGGAGATGTTAAAAGTCACCTACACTCTCAAGCAGATACCTCAGATAGGCCCGCAGACCAGGGCCTCGATTTGGACAGTGCTGCGTGTGAAATCCAGTGTCAACTGGCGAGCATGTCTGTGATGCTGATTAAAGGTGTTGCAGATTTCGATCGATTATGGGGATGGAAACTCTGAGTTGGTTACAAGAATCGGCGATGTCGAGAAATGGACCGATTATCTGGAGTTATCGGAGAGGGAATTAGCTGCTAATCCGCTAGCAACCGAGGCAGATTTACAACATGTTTGGGAATAACTGGAAGATTTGGAGCCAGCGAAATAACGACAAGCTAGACAAGCTCTTCCTGCTCACAGATCAGCTGAGGGCAAAATTTCTGAGATCTTCCGATAAAGATCTCTCTTGGAAAGCACAGTATTTTCTTGTTCCCAGATTTTGCGAATTAGACAAGAGATAAACATAATCCATTCAAGGAATGCAAGAAACTCTTGCATCCATGGAAGATCACTTTTGCTCTGATATTTCCATGCAAATTGAGAATAGAAATGAAGGATGGCCGCAAAATAGTTACATGCCCACAACTAGCATTGTCTTCCTTAGCATGGTGAATAAACCATTTGGTGACTGTCATATGGCCATCAAGTGAGCTGTCTCACTGTACATACTCTTGACTGTCTGAGGAAGCTGGATGCTATTTTTGTTTCTTTTTGTGTTGGTTCCACCTAGCTGCTGGAATTTGTTTTGTAGAATAACAGTCCTTCAATAAACTTTTGCATTAATGAAGGGTTGCTTTTACACTGAATTTCCTGGCCAAATTGAGAATAGATACTAAGGATGGCTGCAAAATATTTACATGCCCACAACAAACAATGTCTTTCTTAAAATCAATGCACTGAGGAAGTCATGAGGAACGTGTGCACAAACTGAACAGCTTTATTTATTTATTTTTTGTGCTGGTTCCGCTAGCGGCTGGAATTGGCTCTGTTGTACACAATGTTTATGCACACGTTTTTATTTTTTCTGTTTGTTTGGTTCAGGGGAGAGTTTGGGGTTTGATTGTTGCACTAATGGGGAATGTGGTCTTTATAATTTTATTTTTGACACATAAAAAGTTTTTCTAATATGTCAAAATGTCAAATGTTAATATGAGTGGATTGTCTCTCTTCACATGGAATGTCAATGGGTGGGGAATAAAAAGTAGGAAGGTTATTTATTTTCTTAAAGGTAAGAAATATTATATTCAATCAGGGCGTTCAAGTTCAAGATGCTAAATGTCAAGACGGTCATGTCTCAAATCCAACATCATGATTGGTTGGTCACGATCGATCTCATGGACGCATATTTTCATATAGAAATTCTGCCACAACACAGGAAGTTCCTGAGATTCTCTTTCAGGGGTGAAGCTTTCGAATATCGGGTTCTTCCATTCGGCCTAGCCCTATCACCCCGCACATTCACGAAATGCGTGGATGCAGCACTGGCTCCTTTGCGACTCCGGGGCATCCGCATTCCGAATTAAATAGACAACTGGCTGATACTAGCACAGTCACAAGAACTGGCAGTTCAACACAGGGATATCTTCTTAGCTCATCTGGTTTCTCTGGGTCTGAGACTCAACGTCAGAGCGTTCTCCCCAAAGGCATCCTGTTAATCAGGGTGTGGCAAGCCGATAGAGCGTAAACCCTGAGAGTGGCGGGGCATGTGCCTGCTAATAATTGTTCTTGCAGAAAGTCCAGAACTGAAGCAATCTGGCAGTTAACTGGATCCGCATTATGTGCTCTGCACCATCTTTCAAAGACACCCCATTTATTGGCATAACTGATTAACGGGATGCCTTTGGGAGACATCCTCTGCTCGTGCTCTTCATTTGTGGAGCCATGTGGTTGAGACCTCCTGCTAGGACCAGGATCCCTTCATGGGACTTAGCAATAGTCCTTGAGGGTCTAGTTCAGACCTCCTTTGAACCTGATAAACTTCTGACTCTCAAGATGGTTTTTCTTATGGCAATTACTTCTCTAAAAAGAATTGGGGATCAATAGGCTCTGTCTGTCTTGCCAGTCTCCTTAGATTTTGCCCCAGGAATGGCTAAAGCAATCTTGCACCCTCATCCTGACTACCTGCCTAAGGTTCCTTTCTTAACCGTACTGTACATCCGGTCACACTCAAAGCCTTATGCTCCCCAGCGTTTACAACGCCGGAGCATGAAAGACTTCACGGACTGTGTCAAGTCCTTGCCCTTCAAACTTACGTCCACTGCACTTGCTAGTGGCGTAAGTCAGGGCAACTATCCGTTTGCCATGGGGCTGCAAAAAAGGGGAGGCCGCCACCAAGCAAACCATATGCATTGGGTGAGGGATGCTATTGCCCTGGCCTATGAGGCGTGCGGTCAAGCTTCGCCAGTAGGTATCAGGGCTTACTCTACCAGAGGGGTCTCCTCCTCTGAAGCTTTGGCCAGATGTGTCCCTCTCCAACATGTTTGTAATGCGGCAGGCTGGTCCTCTCCGCATACATTCATAAGATTCTATAGTTTGGATGTTCGTGCCACTCCGGGCTCTCACGTCCTTGAGTCACCATCACAAGCTCATGTCTGAGACCTCTCACGCTCTTGTGAGCACAACTACACAACCGTAAGGTGTCCGGACACCCACAGTGTGGCGGCGTGGGTATTCTTGTTCCCAAAGTGCTAAATCAGCGCAGCATCAAAGTGTAGCTTTTTGATAAGGAACATCTCGGGTTACTTAAATGTAACCCCTGTTCCCTGATAAAAGTGGAACGAGATGCTGCGCTTCATTGCCGCACTGAGGATGCCCCAGGACTGCCCTGCTACAGGGGCTTCCAATGATGTCACCAGCAGAGGCTATAAATTCTAGTCAATTTCATTGACGTGTTGCACACATATTCACAGCTGGTCACTCCTAAAGACGTTCCCAAAGCGCTAAATACGCGCAGAATCTCATTCCACTTTTATCAGGGAACAGGATTTACGTTTAAGTAACCCGAGACGTTTTCTTTAGTGCTGGGTCAAGTAAAAGCAGGGGGGTTATTACATTGATAAATATGCATCTACAATTCAAATGTCTCAAACAGATTAAAGATAAATTAGGTAGAGTCATTATTGTTTTAGCAGAAATTCAGGGGAAAAGGTTGATTTTGGCTAATATTTATGCACCTAATGCTGACGATCAGGGCTTTTTATAGATCTTGAAGGGATGTTGCAAGCCGCTGGCACCCCTCATGATATAATATTGGGAGGAGACAGTCATCTATTGATGGATTCATTCCTTGATCATAGTGAAGCAAAAGTGTGTAAGCCCCCTAGAGCAACATGAATGCTTAAGAGGATGTGTAAAAAACTTGGTCTAACAGATAATTTTTTCTACCATTCCCTCAGTGAAATCTGCTGATGGTGAAATATTTACCTCGTCCATTGATGTTAATAATGTTTTTAAAGAATTCTATCTTGATCTTTATAGTTCCACATCTTCATCTATTGATAAAGATTTTAGAAATTTTGTGGAACCATAGATCTTCCTAAAATGATGACTGAGCAAAAACATTTATTTTATTCTGAGCTAACCTTGGAGGAGCTTGACGAGGTAATTAAGGCCCTGCCTACAGGCAAGTCTCCAGGGCCAGACGGTTTTGACACTGAATTTTTTAGATCTTATGCTACAGAACTGGCCCCAATTTTGTTAGAGGTTTATACGAAATCATTAAAGAACGGAAAGCTTCCGCCAACCAAGACACAAGCCCGGATCAGTCTGATTCTTAAAAAGGACAAAGATCCAAGCAAGTGTAAGAGTTACCATCCAATTTCCCTGAACCAGCTAGATATTAAAATGTTGTCAAAAATTCTGGCTAACCAGTTAAGTAAAGTTATTACATATCTTATACATATAGATCAGGTGGGGTCCGTAGATGTTCTGATAACATTAGGCCTTTCATCAATATCAATGGTTAGTGGCGAATGATCAGACTCTGGTCACAAGAGGTATCAAAAGTTACTTTAAAACTACATATATTAGCTTGAGATGCAAATTGTGTACAATTAAGATTTGTTTTCAGATACTATGAATACTGTATGTCTTTATGACTATAATCTTACATACTTTTTTCTTTCATCTTCTTTTATCTTCTTCTTTTAAAAATGTTTAGATATTGTTACTAGAAAACCAGACAAAGAGTACTGATTGAGAAAACAATCTTTTGTAGTGAATTTGTCTATGTTGTGTTAAATTTATGCATATTGTTAGGCCTTTGCAGTTCATGATAATATTTATACATTTCATGTTTGATGTTTTGGACATTTTTCTTCCTTTTGTATGCTAAACAATTTTGTGTGCGAATGTCCACACTTGCATTTGAGAAAATGGAGGCAAGAGAATGTATTTGCTATGCTGCAGGGTTATATCTAGAAAGATTGAGGTGTGCTGGTAAAATGTGTAGTGAAAATGCTGACAAGCAACATGAGGGCCTTTGGTGGACACACAAAGAGAGACATGGAGGTACAGCTCACTCACAATGGCCCCAGAGCAGAGACGTAGACATAATGGATCCACAGTGCTGGAGGAGAGAATGACCATTGATGTCTCTGCAGATAGTGGTGTCATCTCTCAGGATACACCATTTACATTATGTCCCACACACATTATTTTAAGTTCCCAAAGGGGCAGAAGGAAGCAAAGATAATAACAAATGTCAGGTGTTTTTGTTATGTTGTGGCTAAAATAAATGTGTGTTATGTCCTTAGTTTTGGGAATCTGGATTTTTTTTTTTAACCAGTTCTATTTAAAAAAAAAAATGCAGTCACTTAATGATTGATAGACTGTTTTGTCATGGTGAACTGAGTGTTGTGTAGTCTGAATTTCTGTAGAAAAAAGTCTGGTCTATACGGCATTCAGAGGAGTGGTGTGAATGACACTGTCATGATATTCAGTTCGATTAACAGTTCTTGAACTTCTAGATTTTTTGGGATTTTGTGGATGGAGTACCATAGAAAATCCTGCAAGAATAGTTGCTTTCACACATACAGCCCTTTCCTGAAAATTAATGCATTTTATGTGTGAATAAAATGCTCAGAAAGTTTTGTTTTGATGCTATGTGTGAACAAGATGAACAATTGGAGTATGTATGAGGCCAGGATCTGCTGATGTAAGAAGTTTGCATTTTGCCAGTACTCAAAGAATCATTAATGGAATCGTTCAGGAGATGGAAACAGAACCAGAATCATTAAAGTCATTACAATTCCCATCTCTACATGTCCATGACCTGGCAGTCAGGGTGGTAAATTTGACCCAAGGCTGCTGACAATGGCATTAAAATCATTCGATTTATTTGTCGACCATGCTATTATTTTTTTTTTCTTCCAGCAGGCCCTGAGATGATAGCTTTTAAAGCATTTGTATCAGGTCCCTTTTATCTTGTAATGTCGTGTAATAGGCCTTTTATCTGAACTAAACCTTCCCAGAAGATGGAATCACTTCTTGGAATTACCTCTCCACCTCAACATCATATAAAGACGTTTATAGATAATAGATTCATGGTTAAAGATGTTCATTTTAAGGTGAAGTGTGTAGTTTTTTTTTTATGTTAAAGGGTAGTTGACATGAAAAACTTTGAGAGAACATGTCTTACAGTGTGACATACTATACTCCATCTAAAACCATTTTAAACTGCATTTTTCTAGGTCTTGTATTATAATTATGCACAAAGCTTTTTATGACCTCATATTAATTGAAAGCCTATATGGAATATTTGCACAACCCCAATTTTGAAAAAGTTGTGATAGTATGAAAATTTATAATAAAAACAAAAAGGGGTGATTTGAAAATTATATTCACCCTTTGCTATTTTGATAGCACTACAACTAACATTATATGGTGTTTTACCTTGTGAATTTCATTGTTTTTTTTTATGTACTGTTATTTCAAATCAGATGATTACAACACACTCCAAAAAAGTTGGGACAGTTGAGTGCTTACCACTGTGAAACGTCACCATATCTTCTAATAACACGTGTTAAGCTTTCAGGAACTGAAAACACAAGTTTGTTCAATTTAAAAAGTGGAATTTTCCCCCATTCATCCATCATACAGGTCTGCAGCTGCACAATTGTAAGGGATCTTTGTTGCCATATTGTGCACTTCATAATGTACCACACATTCTCAATTGGAGATGGTCAGGACTGCAGAAGGCCAATCAAGAACCTGCTTATTTGGCCAAAATGTGATTGGATGTTGAGCTGAAAATTCTGGAACATCTCTGGAAAAGACAGTGCTGGATGGCAGTATGCTGTTCCAAAACTGTTACATGTCTGTCTGCATTAATGGTGCCCTCAAAGATGTATGAGTTTCTCATTCCATGGGCACTGACACACCCCTGGCCCATAAAGACACTGGCTTTTGGACCAGGATAAAAACATGGATGGTTCTTTTGCTCTTTTTCCTGGAGAACACAACAGCTTTAAGAAACAGACTTAAAGGGCTTTAATTTATTTCATTTGTATTATTATCAGTAGTAGTAAATACAATTAGTGTGGATTGGTTACGTGCTCACAGGACAGATGTGTTTTCAGCTTGTTTTTGAATGTTGAGATAGTTTCAGCAGATTGTGTCATCATTACACAACAGTGGAACAGAGAAAGTGAGTGATTGTGAAGTGGACTTTGTGACTCATTGCCATTGGACCACCAGGTGCCACTCGTTCTTTGACCGCAGAGCAAGTTGGGACATAGACCTGGAGGAGTGAATTAAAGTAATAGGGTTCTGTTGCCCAGGCTGTCCTGAAGGCCAGAGTCAAACAGGGACAGACTGACACACGGGTCTACCTGGTATTTGCCCAGGGCCTCCGGCCAACAGAGGACCCGGGTGAGCTACAGAAACCTCACATTTACCAGAATTGCACTTTTACAAATAATTATTATTTTACAGTAACAGATAAATTTCGAACACTTTGTCATATGATTCACTTTGCAATTGTTATTAATTAATAGATAACTATATTAAAACACACACCAACTCACACACTCACAACCAAGTTGATCTATTTAAAGAAAAAAACAAGTATGATGAAAGAACCGAACATCATGGAAGACTTTTCATGAAGGAAAGCAATACTGACACCCATCAGCTAAGGTAAGAATACAGTTTATTTTTGTTGTTGATATGTTGTTATTGTAACTGGTCCTACTCGACCCACTACGAGTGGGATTTGAACCAGGGTTTCCGGTGTGGGAGTTGGGTATGCTAATGAGGAGGCTAAAGGCTACAGCTCCTAGCATCAGTCGCTAGTGCGAGTGCCAGGGGAGTGAGGTTTAAACACTGCACAGTTACCTACCAGCTGCCCACCTTTATATTAGCGTTTATTGTGTTGTCTTATGATAGCACGATCCAGAGAGGCTTTAAATCTATAGTGGATACTGAATATAAATGTCAAAGTAAATAAGATGGTTTGTAGTGGTATAGCTAAAATATGTGTGATGTGTACATTTGCCCCATTTCATATTCATGTAAATCCTGTTTGAAGGGCCATTCACATGTTCTGTAAACAATGCTGCTGAAAATGTGCTTCTACAGGTGGATATTTGACAGTCATTCGACATTACACTTGAAGAACACATCACAGCATTATAGAGATCGCTCTAATATTATTATAATGAAAACGTTCTGCACTGCATGTGTGCGACAGCATCTTTGAGATAAATGGGAGAGATCTTTGTCACATAGTGACGTGCCACTAATTTGCAGAGTGGGCCGGTTAAAGCATCCGTGCCCAGATAATCCCAACATCTTCATCCGTGCCAGGAGCTAAAGCCTTGAATTTGATTTGGGCAGATACAGGAAACCAGTGGAGTGCAATCAGGAGTGGGGCGACGTGATCCCTCTTTGATTGATTGAAGACCAGATGCACTCTGGATCATCTGCAGTGGCTTAATCATGCTTTTTGGGAGGCTGGCCAACAGAGCACTACAGTAGTCCAGTCTTGAAATGACCAGAGCTTGTAACAGGAGCTGCGCAGCATATTCAGACATGAAAGGTCTGATTTTCCTGATGTTGTAAAGTGTGAACCTGAGAGATTTTGATTCCTCCATATAGCACTTTAAATTACAACTGTAGAATTCAAATAGGTCACTTAAGTTTTGTCATCTTATTTGCAATATCGAGTGAAGCCTGAGGTGGTTTTCTTACTGGGCACATTTGCTCAGGTCTGAATCCTCACAAAGGGTCTTCTTTGAGGAGACAGCTGGTTGCGAGCAGTATTCGCAGTGCTGCTTATGTTCCTGTGGTGGTGGGGGCATGGTCGAGCGTTTGTCCGGAGAGAGAGCTACCCATCTGAAAGAGACTGTGTGTGTTTAGCTAAAGAGTGTTATGCTGAAAAGCCCCTTTGAGTTTGTTTAGTAAAACCCTTGACTTGAAGCCTAAGTTTCCTGTGTCCTTCTTTCCCTCCCTTCCTTGAAAATGCACAGTCCCCTTGCCACTAATGGTGCATGTGTGTGTGTTTTTGGGCAACTGATGATGTTGTCATGCTTAAATCGTCAAAAACGAAAAGCACGTTTTTTTTAACTTCCTGAACAATTGAGGACCTGAGGACAGGTTGCTTTGTCACTCCTATGAAACATGTCACAGTTATATTGCAACCAAGCTCAGACCACCTCCTACAAGTAGTCATGGATGTTAATGTCAAGCTCTATTTGTCACACCTAAGGATGAATAAAGATGAAAAGGTGATTTAAAAATGATATGGAACTTAAAAGAAATGGTGACCAGTTACATGACTTCATATAAAATACACAGTTTCCCTTATACGTTAATTTCAATCAAAAATCGTAATACTCATAAATAATTGTCTAGATGTACAAAGCTTTTAAAACAGACCTACCGTGAGCTTTGCGGTTGTGTTGTATATGCTTCTGTAGAAGTCACAAGTCAGTGTCATTTAAAATAAAGAAACAAAGAAATAGCTTTCTGTTGCAACTGTACACTTTTTAAGAAATATATAGCACTGTAAAGGGACAGAATTGATTTAGTGAGTTAAACAACAGACAGGCTTGATATCATGATTTTTTAAAATTTTCACAGAAGTTGCTAGAATGAACAAAGTTCTTACAAATTACACATCCAGTCAAAAGTCTGAATAAGAAGAAGGCTGCTCTGTACATGACTATTTTTGAATGCCTATAAATGGAGAAAGATGTATTGTCCACATACTGTAATGGTGTAGTTTACACATAAACTGGCAGGGGCAAACTGAACCATGCTAACCAACCAAACCTTGACCTATTGAAATGGATGAGTTGGAGTGGATAGTCAAGGAAAACCAGTCAACAAGTGTCCAGCATCCATGGGAACTCCTTCAATACTGTTAGAATGCACCTCATTGAGAATGCCTAGAATGGCCAGGGCTTAATGTTGGCTAGTACAGTGAAAAAGCTTTGATTTTAAATTTTTTTAGTTATTACCATATTACCTTATGATGACTGTACTATTATTCTAAAATCTGAAAAATAGTAATAATAAAGGATGAGTAGGTGTGTCAAAAATTTAGACTAGTAGTGTATTTTTAAAAGCACACCTCTGTTACATATTAGCATGTGAGCAGATGTTAAATCAAGGCTTACCTATGAGCCTGGCTCTTGGGGGTGCTTGGGGCCAAAAGAGAGCATGTGTGTGTGTCTGTTGAAGCTCAGATGCTGTGACTTGACCTTCTCTCTCTTGTTGCTTAACCTAATCAATTATCGTTCAGAACAGAAGCCAAGAGTGTGCGTGTGTGTGGGTTAGGGGGTGCAGTGTATGACCTTGTCAGAGCTCAGAGGAGACTGTGAATAATTCTGTTTGAGCCCCATACAGAAATCCAAGCTCAATAAAAGACATAGTGAGAGAATGAGAAAGAGAGACAGAACAAATGGAATCATGTGATAGTACACATCTTGTGACCAGAGAAAGAGAATGTGCCACTCCATTAGAAAGCATTTTTTGGAGAAAATTTGAGTAGTGCCTGTTTGCTAGGTTGATCAGGAGAAGCCGCCACAATGCTAGGGTGTTGTAGGTGTTGATAGAACGTTACAATGCAGTTACTAAAGTGTTCTGGGTGGTTGCTAGGGTATTGTTTGGTATGGGCTCGGGTATCTCCTTCAATGGGATATTTTTTTTTTAATTGGTCAGACAAAAATCTTAAGTCTAATATCTTAGAAAAGTAACACACCACAAAGTAAACAACCTGGTATCATAGAATCATGTTACTATACCTACATTTCTGCAAGATTATTTTTTACGTTTGTATTACATAACCACATTTACAAGTTTATTCTGGCACAATGAAGTTATGCTGTTGTTCAACCTGGGATGTAAAAGACAGGGCTATAAGTCCAGAAGAGCACCCGATTCAACGCTTGAGACAAAAGTGTCATAGAAGCACAAGAAACAGATAAATATTGAAGGAATCTTTTAATATAAATTCTCCTCCCTGCCCAGTGGGTGGCGATATGCACAAAGAATGTGAAGCGCCAAATACAAAATAAGAATAATGTGGAAGTGAAAGTGGAGATTTATAGTTAAAAATAACTGAAATATTGATCTGTTTCTCACCCACTCCTATTATTTGGCTTCTGAAGACAACAATTTAATGACTGGAGTCTTATGTATTACTTTTATGCTGCCTTTATACTATTCACTTCCATTGTATGGATTTAAATAGCAAAAATATTCTTCTAAAATCTTTGTTTGTGTTCTGCTGAAGAAAGAAAGTCGTACATATCTGGGATGGCATGAGAGCAAATTATGAATTTTCATTTTTGGGTGAACTATCCCCTTTAATATCTGCACTCCACACTGTGAGATGTAATTAATCCCCATCACTTTACAGCAGTAGTTTCATGGGGTAGACTGAGGTTGTGATAAAACTCATGTTATGTTTTGGCTGTTTATTTTGCATTAGGCGATGATGTGCTGGGCGATCCATTCAAAGTCACCCTTAGTCATGTCAGGACTTGGTTGATCTGAACAGGACTGATGGCCCCCTCCATGCTACCATGTAATTAAGCTGTCTTTTGCCAAGACAGCTGCATTGGTGCACACACAATGCAATAATTAGAGTCTATGGGACTCTTCTACACTGAGGTGTGGACAAGACACAGTGGTGACAACCACGATTTATTATACACCAATGGATGCTATGCAAACACTTCTGTCACATAAAAATTTAGATGAGGAAGAATTGTGTCATTTATTTTCAGGTGCTGTCTACTTTGGTTTAGCTCCTCAAATCAGGTAGAAACATACCCAAAAACATACTGCCGAAGGAAATATGTGCAGTGCAATTTCAGATCTTGTGGCTTGGTTCTGGATTCCAGGCTATTTCAGTGCATTTAGCTCCTGGTTAAACTTGATTGCAGTGGTTAGTGAATTAGATGTAAGTTTTTGCACTTTAGTGATACTTAGACTTTAGTGAATTGGCCCGTGCATACGATATAAAGAGCTACTGCCATTCTATATGGTGTGACCATAATATACATTCTGCATTGCTGTTATATTACAATGGCTAGTGTGTCAAGGGACAGCGAGATGTATCATACGCTCAATGGATTACTGCTCAGACAAATCTGTTTTTAGGCTATTTATTTCCTTGTGGTGGTTTGGTTGCTATAACAACCATGTGAATTGATCACATTTTAATCAGAATTACATTTCTCAGCATGTATTGTGCATGGCTTTAGATGACAATAAAACAAACTTTTCCATAGCAGTGTAAAATTAACATAAAGCCTTTCCGTTTTATTATTGCAAGATCAACACAACAGAAGTGTCTATTGCACTGTTTGGATACAAGAGCCTTGCACTTTGACTGGAGCCTTGAAATCATGCAAATATGAATAATAATATAAAGGACTATATTGCACACACAGTTCAATTTCTGTATATTGCTGATTGCCTCTGAGATTGTGCTGGGCTTTCATTCTGTGAATTTATTAAAGTGCATGTTCCTGGCCATTGCCAATAGTTATGAAGCGGAGACATATATTGCGTGGAATCTGTGGATATGTCTTGCCATTATTTCACTCTTCTGGATATATGTCTTGGCACATTGTTATTACTGAGGCTATATTAAGGCTTATGGAGACATGCATGGATTGCTCATTCAGTCACTAAATGAACACATATGAAAACAGGAATGCAGAAATAGCAATGTGCTAAGCTGCTTTGCTGTATACTGTCTACATAGACATCCCAGTGGGGATCGAATCGGCAACCATCTGCTTACCAGTTCTGTGCATTAGCCCACTACACCACCACCAAACCATATTTTGCACTTTATCGCCATGGACAGTGTTTAATATGCAATATAATAATCACATAATCTTAAAATGAATAAAAAACATTTGTTAATTATAGCTGCTTTTCCATTAAAAAAATGTCAGTCATACAATAGTGTCCAATTAAAAAAACATTGAATGCAAAAACAGAGGGCTAAGCAAAAGGCTAAACTGGTGTCAAATTTCAGCACTTAAAAAAAAATCTGCGATGAATCGTGATTAATTACAAAAAATTATGCAATTAATCAAGCAAAAAAAAATAAAAAAATGTTTGACTATTTTCCTCTGATTTTACACAATACAGAAGCGTTTTGCTCCTCAAACTCAAATATGTGCAGCGTTCTTCTAAATGTGTCCAGTCCTGGTGTTCCTTCTCCTCCAGAAGTTGGCAACACAAAGCTGTTTTAATGCAATTCTGAAGTGAGAAGCTTCTCACTGCTGGCATGCGAGATGGAAATAAAGCAGGCTACTTTTGCCAGTGTGCCGGATACATCCCACCGTCGAATTCTCCAACTGTTGGGTACAGTTTAAAACTCTGTGGCAGCAAAGTGTTGTCATTATTGGGATGCATCACACACTTAAAGCATCAACTAAAGGGGTTGCTGAAGCTTCGTATTAATATTTTCACCGGATAGTGTGTCCAATAATTTTTCTGGAAAATTGTCAGGATGTTATTGTAGACGTTGATTCCAGCAGATCTTGCTTTGTTTGGATGACTGTTGTTGTTACCGAAATGTGTCGTGCAACGGCCAAATTCCAGAAGTGTGAAGTGTGATAAAGACTAATTCCAATAAAGTCTGTTATTAGTTTGTTGCTATGCTAAAAACACAATACTCCATTAAGCATAGGCCTAAACTATATAGTATGCACAAATATTGGGTAGAATAGTGATTTTAAGATCTGATCTAATCTAATAAAAATCTGATTGATTGAAAGGAATGTTGTTCCTGGATCAATAAAAACGTTGATCCAGGAACATTTCCTACTTGCTGAAATCATGGTAAGATTTGTGGATATGTTACATTGCCATATTGTCTTCCTCAGTGTGCAGTTACTCTGGAAAGACAGGTTTGTAAACGTTTAAAGCAAAGTTATTAACTATGGCAGACTTTGGCACATATTTTAAGAGTGCAAGCGTTACGTGCAACGCAATACCTTAAGTCGTAAGTGCAAAGTCAATGGGCATGGCCATGAAGTTTTGGTATTTTCGTGCAAGTACGCGTCAAGTCCAGGCACAAGTGGGATTGGCGAAGTAATGCGTGAAACGAGCAAAAGGCTGGACCAACTACTATTTAATTCGGAGGTTCTTTTCCGGTTATTCAAGCATCTGTGTCCTATTTTATAGTTCAGTCCCTCAAACACCAACAATTTAAACAAAGACAGCACATTAATAAGAAATTGGTAGTGTAAATGGATTATATGCAATGAATTAAAAGAATAGAAATTTGATGTTATGTTCTTTCATGCATTAACTTGATGAATGCCAAACATATTTTTATGACAGTGACACATGCTCCTTTTATATGCATGGAAAATGCGATTCTCATAAAATTTTGGATGTATGCTCCTTTAAATTATGAGGAATGTAATTATTATTTTCATCTACTGGCACACAAATCATGGCTAGTATTAACAGTGATTGCATCAGCATGCACTTCACTTCTAACGGTCAATTTTGACTTTGAAAAAATACATGAATTTATTGAAACATGAACAAATTAAACCAAATATATTTCTAAATTCAAATAACACTTCAAGCCATATGAAAATATAATATAATAAAAAAAATTATATAAACTATAAGTGGTAAACAAAATCATACCAAATCCAAACATGCAACTCTGTCCAACTTCCACTTTATAAAAAAACAAACAAAAAAAATATATAAATTAGATCACAAATACAATTTTTAAATATAAACATAATTAAAATAAGCCATGACCTTTAGATAGTTTAACAAAATCTCATAATTATAATTGTTTCTCAAAAGGGCTACGAATACTTATTTTAATGTTCCACTTTATTTTAAGAGTTTGGACATGAACTTTATTACCAGCTGCTGTTGGAATATCCAAACAGCAAATGCAGGACCTGAATTTGGACTTTGCGCTGAGTTAAGACATGTTATTGAAACATTTTATCGCAACAACCAAATTCTTAGGAAAATAGCAAATTGCACTTTGCGGGACTCAATTTATATATAATACACCCACAGTTTGCGCGCCTACACCCACAGTAGCGCAAACACTCCCACCCATGCCCATTTGCGCTGGCATGAAAATTGCACTTAGAATTAGCACTCTCACAAAAATGTGATAAGACGTTGCGCACCGTTCTATGGTATTCACGCAATGGTATTTCTACTCACGAAAATAGAGCCCTGTATGTTCTTTCCTCATTCAATGATGATATCAGATGCTGTTTCCATTTAAAAGTAAAGGATAACTTTCAAGGGTGTGTTTCCTGCCATGCTATAAAACATGTTACTTGACACACAGTGAGAATATCTCTGAGACCAGATTCAAGATCTCATAATTCAGGTGCAAACCCACTAAACGTGACATTAGATTCTCTAATGAGTACTGGAAATAATTATGAAGGAATGCTAAAGTGATCTTGTTTTACTGCAGATAGTCATGGTTGTCCTACATTACTGAATATGACATCACTTCCAAAATGCTTGCTTGTGGGGTACTAACCCAATTTCATCATAGTTCTTTTGAGGTAACCCTTGAACCATCACATCAGACCACATGGGGTCTGCTGGCACCAATTAACTGATCGTAGAGAACATGCCAAAAATGTCGGTTTGGGGGCATATGAATGATGCTTCCGGCCCATTGCAGCTGTGGCCTTGATACTGATGGTGTTAGTGCATTGGAGGATCTGTGTGAAGGAGTTAGTGTCTCCAAATAACACCTAGTCCGAGCCTCAAATTGCATGCCACCCATTGACATCTCTTGCAACGTGAGACTTTGTGACACCTAGATAGACAATGGGAAGCCAGATTGTTTTTATCTTAATTGCTTTATTAAAATAGTTACAGCATTTTAAATTGGTCAGGTCCCAGATGGTTTATTGAGTGAATTATAGGTTTGACAACTTTCTACCTGCCAAACACGAGACATTTTAGCTTAAAATATGTTTTTTTATTATTTTTATTTTTTTTAGCAGAGCTCCTGTTTGAGATGCAAGAGGTCCACTTATAGCTTGTGTACATATGAATTCAAATGAAAAACAGCACAGACAGATGCAAAAATGTTTTTGGTGTTTCATTTAATGAATTTGGCCTTAAGTCTTAGTACTGTTTTAAATAGCCAATGGATTTTTATGGGAGAGAAAACGCTTAACATCAACATATGCAATGTAATGTCATGTCATGTCATGGAAAGGTGCGTTAACTGGCATTTTGGAATCACAATGGTGAGAAACCATCATGCATCTGTGTGCTATTTATTTGACAAAATTCACCTGCTTTTACTTAAAACACGATATAAAATGTGCTCTGTCATTGATCTTCCCCCGGCCACTTCTGTCAAATGTGGCATCATATCTCTCAGAACTTGTGGGAAAGGTGTGAGTTTCAGATCCATTTGTCTTGGTTTGTGAAACATTCTCAGCAGTTTGGTTGTGAGATGCTCAAATACTGGACAACGGCATCCTGTATGGATTTAATATGAAACATAATTTCCTTACAAATCCATATTATAAGGAATGGTTGGCAACCATAGTAAAGTAGATCTTATTCCTGAGTATAAACAGACACAAATGGTCCAATTAGCTCTCATTGAGAAAGTGTATCAGTAGTAGTAATGTGCAAACCTGTTTTCTGTACTGTGCGTATCTTGCTCTGAACATTTATGCAATAAATGCAATGGGAAACAAACTTGAGGAAGATCAAATATCCCCATAATGGCTTTGAGGCACTGGAGTATAAAAATGAAAGTGCATATCCGGCTAAATGCACAGCTAAGCGAATGTGAATGATTTTTAATGCACACCCACCTCTCCCATGTTGCCTTGTTCCTCAGAAGCTCAATTAAACACCCATATAGGAACAAGTTGTAACATGGCAGAATTTTGATGCATTGGCTCGGTTCCAAAACCTAGTTAGCTGCCTATTCCAAGAGCATTTTTAAGCCAATGTAGGTGAGTTCCCAAAGCAAAGGTTGTTCCAAACAATAGTCCTACAAGATAACTAATTTTGTCCAGATTTTATGACAGCATCGCATTTATCCATTGTGGAGGAGCAATTTCAGAATGCCCTGTGAAAAACCTCTGAAATCCATCCACGATGGTGTATAAAGTGAGAGATATTTGGAAAGTTATGTCTTTCTCTAATGAATAGTGTGACCAATGCAAAATTGCTAAAAAAAAATAAAATAAAAAAAAAAATTGTTTCAATACCAAAAGTGGACAAGGTCATTAGTGACCCAAGTAAGTGTCATAATATATAATTACCATTTCCATAAATCATTTATTTCTGATTATTTCAAATCTACAGTATAAAAGTTATCTATCACTGGATATCTATGTTTATTACAAGACAAATACACTGGCGGCAAAAGGTTTGGAATAATGTACATATTTAGTTGTTTCGGAAGGAAATTGGTACTTTAATTCACCAAAGTGGCATTCAACTGATCACAAAGTATAGTCAGGACATTACTGATGTAAAAAACAACACCATCACTATTTGAAAAAATATATTTTGATCAAAACTTGACATGCCCCATTTCCAGCAGCCATCACTCCCAACACCTTATCCTTGAGTAATCATGCTAAATTGCTAATTTGGTACTAGAAAAATCACTAAAGCTATTTGGTTCAATAAATGAAGCTTCACATTTTCTTTGTGGTTGTTTTTGAGTTGTCACAGTATGCAATAAACTGGCATGTCTTAAGATCAATATTAGGTCGAAAAAGTCAAAAAATAATCAGCTTTCTCTAGAAACTTGTCAGTCAATCATTGTTTTGAGGAATGAAGGCTATACAATGCTTGAAATTGCCCAAAAAAAACTGAAGATTTCATACAAAGGTGTACACTACAGTCTTCAAAGACAAAGGACAACAGGATCTAACATGGACAGAAAGAGATGTGGAAGGCCAAACAAGAGGATAAGTACATCAGAGTCTCTAGTTTGAAATATAGGCCCCTCACATGTCCTCAGCTGACAGCTTCACTGAATTCTACCTGCTCAACACCAGTTTCATGTCCAACAGTAAAGAGAAGACTCAGGGGTTCAGGCCTTATGGGAAGAAGTGCAAAGAAAAAGCCACTTTTGAAACAGAAAAACAAAAAGAAAAGGTTAAAGTGAGCAATGAAACACAGACATTGGACAAAACATAATTGGAAAAGAGTGATAACCCTATTGAGATTGTGTGGGATCAGCTAGACTGTAATGTGTGTGAGAAGTGCCGAACAAGACAGCCACATCCATGGCAAGTGCTACATGAAGTGTGGGGGGAAATGTCACCGGAGTATCTGGACAAACTGACAGCTAGAATGCCAAATATCTGCAAAGCTGTCATTGCGGCACGTGGAGGATTTTTTGATGAGAACACTTTGAAGTAGTTTTGAATGTTTCTGAATGTTTTTTAAAATTGTAAAATTAATTTTTCACATTATTAATGACTATACGTTGTGATCAGTTGAATGCCTTTTTGATGAATAAAAGTCTTTCCATGAGAGCAAAATCTGTACATTATTCCAAACTTGTGGCCACCAGTGTAGTACTTTATGTGTAATTTTGTATGAAACGCATTAAACGGTGCATAATAATGCACAGATAAATATAAAATTATATTCATTCCAAACTCTTAAATATTTATATAATGTGTGTGATATCAATCATTCAGAAAATGTTGTAGGGAATGAAGAAAATATCAGAAAATTACAACTGTTACATGCTCATCACATATGACTCATATGATATATTTTAGATTATAAAGTTTTGTGTTTTATGTTGGTTACAAACCTACAGACCAAAATTGCACATGTTGTCAGCCACTGACTGTGTCTTGTGAGACAAAAATTTGTAATCCTACAGGGTCGCTTGACGCTCTGAGAACCAAATACTCCATGCATCCGCATTTAGATCTCAGAATGTTTTATATCCATTTGGAGACATTTTACACTGGATAGTTATTTTCCAATGTCTATGCCAATGTTAAAATCCATTCAACAGAATTTGCCCCAAAATCAACCCAGAATGCAAAAAAGCCCTTACAATCTGTCTGGGCCAGCTAATCAGATTCCATTTCAGATAGTATGTTGTGTTATATGGAAGCTGCCTACATAGGCAGCAGACAGCAAGGCAACTCACTTAGATTTGAAACAAAGCCATTGTTTCCCTGTGGGGAAAGTGGCTTGTGTTTATCTAGTAGTACACAGAGATTTTATGATGCAGTCTCAGCAGAGCGTATGCCTTTTGAACTGCTAAGTACTTCTCTTTGTCTTGTAGTTGCTTGTTAAATATAAAGTGCAAATTTACATTTAGACACTTTCTATGGCACCTCGGCCTCTCTTTATTTTTTCTGAAATTCAGATACTCAGGGAAGTGAATTCACAAAGTGAATAACAACCACCTCAGCAAATGTTTTTCGATTGCATAAACAATTAAGTTTCATGAACTTTTTTCATAGATTTGTTTCATAGATTTGTTTCCTAGTAGGGTTTTTGTTGTTTGGCATATTTTTCTCCAATGTTTGGCAAGTGGGATATTAAGTTGAATTATTGAATTATAGAGGAGAGATTTATTTGAACAGAAAAAAATGGCATTGGGGAACAATGTTTGAGATAGTAGAACTAATCCGATGTGTTCACAGTGAACTACAAATGTTTGCAGTTTGATTAATCTCCCATTCTGGCTGATGACACCAACCGTGTAAGAACATCAACAGAATTCTATTTAGAGTCTGGGGGGAAAACAGCAACCAAAACTAATAAAGACTGATGACAAAGTCGCGGCTCCTAGTTTCCTAATGGAAAGCATCAGTAGTCAGAGAACATGTTAATCTGGTAACTGCTTGAACAGCTGTGGCTCACTGAAGTTCAGAAATACTTCACCTTTGTTATCAGACATGAATCTTCTTAAAGAGAGAGAAAGAATAGTGATTTGGAATAGTAATTGGATAAAACCATTTTCTAAATGACTATTGTAAATGTAAATTATGTGCTTGGTTTGTTTACAACATAAAATGAAAGGACCCTAGGACCCATTTTATAAACATTCTCTGTCTTGAGAATGTGAAATGTCAGAATAATAGTAGATATAATGATTTTTTTTCAGCTTTTATTTCTTTCATTAAATTCCCAGTGGGTGAGAAGTTTACATACACTTTGTTAGTATTTGGAAGCATTGCTTATAAATTGTTTAACCTGGGTCAAACATTTTGGGTAGCCTTCCACAAGCTTCTCACAATAAGTTACTGGAATTTTGGCCCATTTCTCCAGACAGAACTGGTGTAACTGAGTCAGGTTTGTAGGTTTCCTTGCTCACACAAGCTTTTTCCGTTCTTCCCACAAATTTTCATCAGACTGATGTCAGGGCTTTGTGATGGCCACTCCAAGACCTTGACTTTGTTGTCCTAAAGCCATTTTGCCACAACTTTTGAGGTACGCTTGGGGTCATTGTCCAGTTTGGAAGACCCATTTGCGACCGAGCTTTAACTTCCTGACCGATGTCTTGATGTGCTGCTTCAACATATCCACATAATTTTCCTTCCTCATGATGCCATCTATTTTGTGAAGTGCACCAGTCCCTCCTGCAGCAAAGCACCCCCACAACATGCGTCATGTTTGGGATGGTGTTCTTTGGCTTGCAAGCCTCACCCTTTTTCCTCCAAACATAACGATGAACATTATGACCAGAGTTACATTTTGTTTTATCATACCAGAGTAAAAGATCTTTGTCCTCATGTGCACTTGCAAACTGTAGTCTGGCTTTTTTATAGTGGTTTTGGAGCACTGGCTTCTTCCTTTCTGAGCAGCCTTTCAGGTAATGTCAATATAGGACTCGTTTTACTGTGGATATAGATACATGTCTACCTGATACCTCCAGCATCTTCACAAGGTCTTTTGCTGTTGTTCTGGGATTGATTTGCACATTTCCCACCAAACTATGTTCATCTCTAGGAGACATGTGCATCTCCTTCCTGAGCGGTATGATGGCTGCATGGTCCAATGGTGTTTATACTTGCGTATTATTTTTTGTACAGATAAACGTGGTACCTTCAGGCATTTGGAAATTGCTCCCAAGGATGAACCAGGCTTGTGGAGGTCCAGAGGAGGTGTTGGCTAATTTCTTTAATTTTCCCATGATTACCAGCAAAGAGGCAGGTTTGAGTTTGAGTAGGAGTTTGAAGGTAGGCCTTAAAATACATCCACAGGTACACCTCCAATAGACTCCAATTAGCTTATCAGAAGCTAATTGGCTAATTGCCTAAAGGCATGACAACATTTTCTGGAATTTTCCAAGCTGCTTAAATGCACTGTTAACTTTGAGAATGTAAACTTCTAACCCACTGGAATTGTAATATAGTCAATTAAAAGGGAAACAATCTGTCTGTAAACAATTGTTGGAAAAATTACTTGTGTCGTGTGCAAAGTAGATGTCCTAAATAACTTAACCAAAACTATAGTTTACTAATATGAAATCTGTGGAGTGGTAAAAAAAAATGTTTTTATGACATCAACTTCAAATGTATGTAAACTTCTGACTTCAAATGTATATATAAATGTGTCTTAAAATCTGGTTTGGTCTTCATCTAAGTTACACTAATGAACATACACAATCTGCTTCAACTAATAACAATAACACACAAATTATTGTATAGTTCTTGTAAATAATGAATACATAATTCAAACAATCACAGTGTAGTTAAAAAAAAAGAATGTGAACCCCTAGGCTAATGACATCAACAAAAGCTTATTAGAGTCAGGAGTAGGCAAATCTGCCATCCAGTTAATGAAACGAGATTGAAGGTGTGGATTAAAGCTACTTTTTTGAGTTTGCTATTCACAAGAAGCATCTGCTGACGTGGACCATGCCTTACAAAAAATAGATGAAGCTGGAAAGGGTTACAAAGTTATCTTGAAGAGCTTAGATATGAATGTGTCCACAGTTAGACACATTTTCTACAAATGGAGAAGATTTAGTACTGTGGCTACTCCCTTAGAAGTGGCTGCCTAGTCAAGATGACTCAAAGGACACACAACAGAATACTCAATTAAGTGAACAAGAACCCTAGAGTGACAGCTAAAAATTTGAAGGAATTATTAGGTCAGGTTAACATCTCTGTTCACAAGTGTACTATAAGGAAAACATTAAACAGGCATGGTGCCACCATTAAGGATGATGCGGCTTTCCTACAAAAACAGTGATGAGTGCCTGAAATTTGCCAAAGACCACCTTGACACTCCATAACAATACTGGGATTGTTGGGTGGACTGATGAAATTAAGGTTGAATTGCTTGGGAAGAACATGCAGGTAGCCACGGTTTGGCGGGTTAATAACATATACTGTATATATATATTAGTAGATTTTTCATCAGCAAATTATATTGTGGGAGCTCTTAACAGAATGATAACAGATAAGTTTCTCCAGGTATTATGAACCTCCTTTATATAAGGAGTAGCCTTTGCTAGGTCAAATATTTTATCCCACTTTCATACTTTTAGGTATGTCTTTGGTCATGGAAAGAAAAGAAAGAAGACAGAAGGAAAAAGGAATTGGAAAGAAGGAAAAATAGTTATACATTTAGAAATAATTAAAAAAGCATCTGAAAAATAACTCTTAACATGCATTTCTTAATATTTCACATTTACTTTAAAAGCTCAGTGGAAATATCCTCATTTGCATACTGACTGTCATTTATGAATCAGCCAGCATTCAGTGATGCCTGCGGTATCTATCTGAGCTGGAGAGGACCAGGACAGACTTAGCAGAGCACACTATAAAAGCCAATGTGTTTGTTACACTCACATCAATCATATCTGCCTCCTAATGACATATTCATTAACTTTTTCCAAACACACGTCTTGATGATGAGCGTGGAAGCCACATGTTTCTGGTGGCGCAGTTGAGAGGATCTGCAGTCAGCACTTTGTGGATTTATGAGCAGTATTAATCAATCTTTCCTGAGCTGGAACAGATCTCAGACACAACTGCAGGACTGAGCCAGTGTGATGTGCATGCATGTATATGTGTGTTGTTGTGTGAGTGTCATTATATAGACAGCAGGCACAGGTGGAAATATTTAAATAAAATCAATGAAATATTTGATTATGGAATTTTATTTTTTGGCCAGGCAGTGTGTGTATGTGTGTGTGTGTGTGTATATATATATATATATATATATATATACATATACATACACTGCCTGGCCAAAAAAAAAAATTCCATAATCAAATATTTAATTGGACCACCTTTAGCTTTGATTATGACACTCATTCGTTGTGTCATTGTTTCAACGACCCAATGCAATTCCACAACATTTATTTATTATTACTTTGACATGTACCACCTACCAAAAGATTGTTGCGGACCAAGTACACCCCTTCATGGCAACTTTATTCCCTGATGGCAGTGGCCTCTTTCAGCAGGATATGCACCCTGCCACTCTGCAAAAATTGTTCAAGAATGGTTTGAGGAACATGACAAAGAGTTCAAGGTGTTGAATTGGCCTTCAAATTCCACAGATATCAATCCGATTGAGCATCTATAGGATGTGCTGGACCAACAAGTCCAATCCATGGAGGCCCCACCTCACAACCTACAGGACTCAAAGGATCTGCTGCGTATGTCTTGGTGCCAGATAAAACAGGACACCTTCAGAGGTCTTGTGGAGTCCATGGCTTGACGGGTCAGAGCTGTTTTGGCGGCACGAGGGGGACCTATACAATATTAGGCAGGTGCTTTTAATGTTGTGGCTGATTGGTGAATATATATATATATATATATATATATATATATATATATATATATATATATATATATATATATATATGTATTCCCTGTTGTCTTTTGCTTTTGTGTTTTATGTTGAAATTCTTGTTTAGTTTCCTGTTTCCTGAGTTAGTTTTGTAGTCCTTGTAGTTTTATTCCTTGATTGATTCTCCCTGATTAATTCATCCTTCCCTGATTATTTCCCCAGGTGTTCGTCCTTTCCCCTTGTATATTTAAGCCCACCCCCCAGTTAGTTTGTCAGTTTGTCAGTTTTGCATGTATTGTCATGTTCTGTGCCGGGTTTCCTGAGTTTTGTTATATTCTGAGTTACTTTGTTCATCTTTTGTTTGCATTAAAGCTGCACTTAGATCCTAATTTTATGCCTGCTTTGTCACTATATATATATATATATATATATATATATATATATATATATATATATATATATATATATCATACAAAAGTTAGTTCCAGTCCTCAAAACTGATTGCACGAGAGACGTTCCATGAGCACTGATGGTCTGACAGCATCAGCACTCGGATGCTTCACTGTGTGTATCTTTCCGTTTGTGCTCGTGCCATTCTAAAGGTTTAAGAGCAGTGCAGATGTGTTAGGAGTTACTGTCTTTATTTTGGAAATTATATATGTTAGCCAGCAGGTGGTGGCAAAAGATAATTTTTGTGTGTAATATGAGCCAGTTGGTGACGTAAAGTGAATCCGTTAGTCATTGTTTACATAGAACATCGCTCTGTGATCGCTCGTATTACCACTACATTACTTAAGCTAGGACATTGTTTTAGACGGCTTTAAATGAACAATTTTAGGATTAAGGCTCATCGCAGCTGAGAGACAGAACAGAACTGTTTGATTACAGAACTCGAGGCACTTACCGAGTTTCCACATTGGATACACACTGTTTAAAAATGGTGGAGGACAACACTGTTTCTATAGTGAATGACTCTTGCGCGGCTACCACGAAATAGGGAGAAATACCCCTGCTTGGATGCTATTTTTCCACTGAGAAAGCTGACCTTCAGAATGCTGACAGCATCTCTGCTTGGAAGTGGCAACAGGTGATCACATACACTGCATCTCTCTCTCGCTCTCTCTCTCTCTATCACACACAGACATAGACATGCACACACCCATCAATCCATCCTTGTTTATCCAATAAGTTGTTAGAAATAGCACAAGCTGTGATACTATTTCTGAAGTGACATTTTTGATTTACTCACGAAAGCTTGGACGCATCATTTGTTTTGAACCAGCAAAGGCAGATTCTGATCTGTCGCGTAATAAAGTAGTTCTATGCACAAATGCATTTTTATAACCTTACTCGGTTTTTCCTAATTTTTTTTAAATGTATCTGTTCATTGAACTTTTGTATATAAGCAATATCACACTAATAATCGTGCTATATGGCCCTACATCAGCACTGCAAGATAAACAAAAAGTAGCTACCTACAATTACGATATAGTTCCCTTTCTGTCGCTCTCTCCACGTTGTGTCAGAGAAGCGACACTAGGGGTCTCTCTTGAGCGCCGATATTCACCTCTGAACTATGGAAAAAGGCCAATGAGAGTTGGCAACCAGTATTTGCATGTCCCGCCCCCGGACATACGGGTATTTAAGCGGCGCAAATACGGGAGTTCATTCAGAAAATTTCTTCGGAGCCGATGGTCGTGTTTGCAGACTGCTGCGTTTTGCACACCGAGTACCTGCTATCCTCTGCTGCATGCTGTTGGATTCTACGGCGCACAACAGCGGCTTTCTCCTGTTTGCACGGCTGTGCACTTCCTGCCTCTGAGCGCATTGACAGTTGCAGATAAGAAAGATCTCTCACGAGTTCTTTCATTCATAAAAGAGTGATTTTATTTAAAAGAGTAATTTCCTCTAAAGAGCAAAAAACACAGCGGCGTTGAACGTCCTTTTAAGGACGCGTCTTTATAAAGATGCCTTTCCGCCCCTGTGTTGTTCCTGGATGCGGTAGAGTACTCTCCGCTTCCGACGGCCACAGGCGTTGTCTCGTGTGTCTGGGCAGTGATCACACTGAGGCTGCGTTTGTGGATGGTTCATGTTCTCATTGCGAGAACATGACCATGACAACGTTGCGGTCGCGGCTTGCTTACAACCGTAAGCAAGCCACTCCAGCCGCCCCCCCCGCGTCGCTCCTTCTTCCCACGGGATTGAGGACGATGCGGCTGGCGATGGAGGCGATTCGGGGATGGCAGCGGGTGCAGCTCCGCCGGGTACGCCCCCTCGGACCACCCGCGCCCCGGCACGCTCGTTGACTCCCGTCCCCGCTCGAGGTGGCGGCGACTCGCCTCACAGCCAGTCTGCCTACCCTCTTGCGATGGAAGCAGATGAGTTCGCCGCGACATCGGAGGGCATGGGCTCTGATGCTGAGGGCTCCTCTGGGCTGCCGCCTTCGGGCTTGCATCCTCCCTCCAGGAGGAGGCCAACGCACAGATGTCCGATATGCTTTCCTGGGCAGCCAACAGCGTGGGCCTGGATTGGAACCCTCCATCCTCCCCACAGCCATCACGGCTGGACGATTGGTTCTTGGGCGTGGGGCGCTGCTCACAGCCTCGCCCCCCCCGGTTCCTTTCTTCCCGGAGGTGCATGATGAGCTGACGTCTTCGTGGAGAGCACCCCTCTCCACTCGTCGCACCACCACCTGCTCATCCGCCCTCACCACCCTCGATGGCGGAGCGCGCCACGGGTACACGGAGATCCCCCAGGTGGATAGAGCTGTTGCGCTCCACTTATGTCCCGGAAGCACTACCACCTGGCGGGGCCGCCCTGTACTCCCTTCCCGGTCCTGTAGAGCAACATCCTCGCTCACCGCGAAGGCCTACAGCGCTACCGGACGCGCCGCTTCCGCCCTGCATGCCATGGCTCTCCTGCAGGTCCACCAAGCCAAGGCACTTCGCAACATGCACGGGGGTGGCCCTGATCCCGACACGCTGCAGGAACTGCGCTCAGCGACCGACCTCGCCCTGAGAGCGACGAAGGTCACAGCGCAGGCACTCGGGCAGGCGATGGCCACTCTGGTGGTCCAGGAACGTCAGCAATGGCTGGACTTGGTTGAGATGCGTGAAGCTGACAAGACTCGCTTCCTCAAAGCCCCTGTCTCCCAGTTCGGCGACACCGTTGAGGACTTTGCCCAGCAGTTCTCCCTGGTGAAGAAGCAGACGGAGGCCATTTCGCACATCATGCCGCGCCGCAAGCTTGCCGCCACAGCCCAGGCTCCACCTGCTCGCGAGGGCATCCTCCCGCGGCCAGAAGACCTTCTGCTCCGCCCCAACCTGGGCCCAGCTCTCCCTGCGCGAGGAAATCACCTCCCTTCTAATCAAGGACGTGATAGAGACTGTCCCTCCGACCGAAATGAAGAAGGGTTTCTACAGCCCTTACTTCATTGTACCCAAGAAAGGCGGCGGCATACGACCGATCTTGGACCTGCGAATTTTCAATCGGACCTTGTCCAAACTCCTGTTCAAAATGCTTACCCAGAAACAAATTCTATCTGGCGTCCGGCATCTAGATTGGTTCGCAGCGGTTTACCTGAAGGACGCGTACTTCCATGTCTCAATTCGCCCTCGACATCAACCCTTTCTACGGTTCGCGTTCGACGGCCAGGCGTATCAGTACAAGGTCCTCCCCTTCGGCCTGTCTCTGTCCCCTCGCGTCTTCACGAAGGTCGCAGAGGCGGCTCTTGCCCCGCTACGAGGAGCGGGCATACGCATACTCAATTACCTCGACGATTGGCTCATTTTTGCCTCCTCGCAGGAATTACTATGCGCACACAGAGACCAGGTGCTCGAGCACCTCGGCCGTTTAGGGTTTCAGGTCAACTGGGAAAAGAGCAAGCTCACCCCGGTCCAGAGAATCTCTTTTCTCGGTTTGGAGTTAGACTCAGTCTCAATGACAGCACGTCTCTCCAACGAGCGTGCTCAGTCAGTGCTGGAATGCCTCGCTTCTTTCGAACCAGGCACCGTGGCCCCTTTGAAATGTTTCCAACGGCTCCTGGGGCATATGGCATCCTCCGCGGTGGCTGCGCCACTGGGGTTGATGCATATGAGACCACTTCAGCATTGGCTCCAGACTCGAGTCCCGAGACGAGCATGGCGCCACGGCACGCACGGCGTGGAAGTTACCCCCGCCTGCCGCCAAACCTTCAAACCCTGGACAGACCTCTGCTTTCTACGGGCAGGAGTACCCTTGCAGCAGGTGTCCCGTCGCGTTCTGGTTACAACTGACGCCTCCAAATTGGGTTGTGTGCAACGGGCGCGCAGCCGCAGGCCGGTGGAACCGAGGCCCGCTGCGCTGGCACATCAACTGCCTAGAGCTGCTGGCCATTTTTCTTGCGCTGAAGAAATTTATTCCGTTGATTCGTGGCAAGCATGTCCTAGTCAGGACAGACAGCACCACGGTGGTGGCCTACATAAACCGCCAAGGCGGAGTACGCTCCCTCCACATGTCACAGCTCGCCCGTCGTCTCCTCCTTTGGAGTCAGCAGCGACTGGAGTCACTGCGCGCCACTCACATCCCCGGCAACCTCAATGTGATAGCGGACGCGCTGTCAAGGCAAAACTTGCCCGGCGGAGAGTGGAGGCTCCACCCCCAATCGGTCCAGCTGATTTGGGACAGGTTCGGCAAGGCCCAGGTAGACCTGTTTGCCTCCCAGGAAACCTCCCACTGTCCGCTCTGGTATGCCCTCACAGAGGCTCCCCTTGGGACAGATGCTCTGGCGCACAGCTGGCCCGCGGGGCTGCGCAAGTACGCTTTTCCCTCAGTGAGCCTTCTTGCACAGGTGCTATGCAAGGTCAGGGAGGACAAGGAGCAAGTCACTCTGGTGGCCCCCTACTGTAATTAATAATTAATTCCCATTGGCCTATTCTCAAAGATCAGAGTTTGGGTCTCCCAAGAGCGACAAGTGTCACTACATCGACACAATGTCTTGTTCCCTCCATCAGGGAATGGAGATTACAACAGTAACCGAGACATTTTGTTTTGATTTATGATTTCTAACATAAAATACAGGTCCACTAGTGAAAATGCTTCTATTTTACAGACATTTCAAATTTTATTACAACCATTTTCATAACAAAATACATTATCAGCACAAATATTTGAGTAAAAATTTACATACAAAAGCCAACAATATACATCAATTCTGAAATTCATGTAAATCACCAGAATAACCATGCAATTCGAAATGTTCTCAGTGCTGGTAGTGATGGAACAATTACAGTTGTTTGAGATGACTCTAATTTTCTTAGAATTGTACATGTGCATGTACAGATTTTCAATTGTATCTGTGGTACAAGTGAATGCGTTTTTTGGTTCAAAGGATTTTAAAAAGCATAACTGTTTGTGTAAAAATGTCTGCATTAAGACCAAAACATATCCTGAAATGTGAATCTTAGTTTCTTGTGGCTGGCAAGTGTACCCTTGAGGAAGACCCCACTGTTTCACATAGGTAACACAAGTTTATTTATTTTTAAGTAAACAGTGGATCATGCTTATGTTCTTGTTAACACTTGCTAAGGCAAGCATCACTGTTGCTCATATTTTGGGCTAGGGATTTGAACAAGTATTTAACCTTTGCGTGTTGACCATTTGTGCTCTACAGACTCATGATTTTCACCTGGTGGGCAACAAAATAAATGGCAAAAAATATCCCCCAGACTTATAGTAAACTTATAGAGGGGCTCAAGCCATATCTAGGCTCCAGAATATCAAAAACACATGGGGGAGAGCTTTTTTGACAAGTAAGCAACCATCAAGAATGCCCTAAACACACTTGTGCAATCACCTAGAAAACCATAGCAACTGCATAGCAAAGAACTCAAACAAAAACCCTCAAAACAACTCACATTTTCTTCCGGACACATTAAAATCTAGTTTGGAATTAAATTGTTTGTAATTATATACAGTAGGTGAATAGATGGTGCCTTAAAATGTAGACTACAGGAGGCTCTTTTCACTTGTGTATGTCTTTTATGAATATCAAGTTAAAGCACAACAGGAGGCTCTTTGAATTCAGTGTTTGTCTTTTGTTTGAACCTAAAATTATCAAGAATGGGTTCAAAGCATACGAGTGGATATGAGACAGGGTTGGGCACTTAAAAACCCCTCCTACTGGGAGCCGCAGGGAACAAATGTCTAGCTGTCAGTTCCAGATGCAAACTGCTTAGGAAGCAGGAGGATGTGGAGGATGCATAGGGACAGAACAGCAGGTAAGCACACTGTTGCCACCTCTTATCAAAGATTACTGACGGGATTATGTTATCACCCATACCAGGGGTTAAATTGGGCTGATTTAAAAACTGGACCAGTCGTACAAGAAATGGAATGGACTGACAAACAATCCGCTTTTTTTTTCTTGATTTCTCTAGAGTAGGATCTATAATTCCCCTGAAAACGGTTTAGAGGAACTATAGTTCCTTAGGTGTGAATACGAAAACTACTAGTCCAGGGGAAAGTACCTAAAACAGGCTTTAGTACCTGCAGTGGGAAAGGGCTAATAGATGTGTGTTCCTTCCCTGTTTCTCCACAGTCCTCTCTATTTCTCTTTTCAACATAGAAGTCCTGAAATAAAATATGTAACCAACTGCACTTACATTTCTGACATCCACTGGTATGCACTAGCAATTTAGCTTGGTTTATTTAAAAGCTGTATAACAGGAAAAGTTTTGAGTCTGGGACCACTTGCATCAACAGTAAAGATCATAATGCTATGCCAACACACTGAAATGTTTTTGTATTATTTGGATATTTATATACAGTATGTGTGCATGTCTACTAACGATGTTAGTGTTACTAAAACTGGATATGGTTAGAAACAAGTAAGTCATTTCAGACATTATGCTTACTTCCAACATTTTGCAAACACACTCTCAAAAGACTTGTCAGCAAACCAAATGCTGGCAAGCCTGAATGTGCAAAATCACTTACAGGCATAGCGCATTTCTGACAGCTATTTCCGTTATATATGTATATATATATTATATTTTCTGTGTGGTATTTCAAAAAAACGCTTACAACACCTACAGTTGAAGTCAGATGTTTACCTATATGTTTATTACCATATGTTTATGTTGAAGTCATAAAAACAAATTGTTTAACCACGTCATAGATTTCATATTAGTAAACTATAGTTTTGGCAAGTCGTTTAGGACATCTACCTGTATATTGTGCATGAAATTAGTAATTGTTCCAACAATTGTTTACAGACACAATTCCAGTGGGTCAGAAGTTTACATACACTAAGTTAACTGTGACTTTAAGCAGTTTGGAAAATATTGTCAAGCCTTTAGACAATTAGCCAATTAGCTTCTGATAGGAGGTGTAATGAACTGGAGATGTACTTGTGGATGTATTGTAAGGCTTACCTTCAAACTAAGTGGCTCTTTGCTTGACAACATGGGAAAATCAAAAGAAATCAGCCAAGACCTCATAAAATGTTTTGGACCTCAACAAGTCTGGTTAATCATTAAGAGCAATTTCCAAACACCTGAAGGTACCACGTTCATCTTTACAACCAATATTACGCAAGTATAAACACCATGGGACCACACAGCCATCATACCGCTCAGGAAGGAGAAGCATTCTGTCTTATAGTGATGAACATAGTTTGGTGCAAAAAGTGTGAATCAATCCCAAAACAACAGCAAAGGACCTTGTGAAGATGCTGGAGGAAACAGGTAGACAAGTATCTATATCCACAGTAAAACGAGTCCTATATTGACATTACCTGAAAGGCTTCTCAGCAAGGAAGAAGCCAATGCTCCAAAACTGCCATAAAAAGTCAGACTACAGTTTACCAGTGCACATGGGGACTAAGATCTCACCTACAAAGTTGTGACAAAATGGCTTAAGGACAACAAAATCTTGATATTGGAGTGGCCATCCCAAAGCCCTGACCTCAATTAGATAGAACAATTGTGGGCAGAACTGAAAAATCATGTGCGAGAAAGGAGGCCTACAAACCTCACTCAGTTACACCAGTTCTGTCTGGAGGAATGGGACAAAATTCCAGTAACTTATTGTGAGAAGCTTGTGGAAGGCTACCCAAAACACTTGACCCAAGTCAAACCATTTAAAGGCAATGGTACCAAATACTAACAAAATGTATGTAAACTTCTTACCCACTGGGAATGTGATGAAAGAAATAAAAGCTGAAATAAATCATTCTCTCTACAATTATTCTGATATTTCACATGCTTAAAATAAAGTAGTGATCCTAACTGACCTAAGACAGAGAGTGTTTTCTGCGATTAAATGTCAGGAATTGTAAAAAAAAAATTAAAATGTATTTGGCCAAGTTGTATGTAAACGTTTGACTTCAACTGTATACTTATAAACACATTTTCAACTTGATTTTTCTATAAAAACTCAATTATCACAAGTTACATCATTCAGTAAATACTGTATTCATTTTGAAATATCAGTTAAAATATAAACTAAGGCTGTCAATGTAATGCATTAATTCAGTATGAATAATTATATAAAAAAATGACACATTAAAAAATGAAAACAATTAATTACGACCCACTGACAGTACGTAAATTCTGTATTAACCTCCTGAGACCTGAGAGTGACTGCTGTGTGCATTTTCCATTTCCCTTTTTGATTTGTAGCTATAAGCAACTAAAAACATTAATCTAGAGTGAATCGTTATCCTGAAAATTGTGGATAGCTGACTAAGTTATAATAATATATAATAATACCAAGATAAAAAGTGTTTATTGAGAAAAGCACAAGTAAAGAACTATTTATATGTTATATATATATATATATATATATATATATATATATATATATATATATATATATATATATATATATATATATATTTGACTTGACTTAAAAAAAAAATGTTTTCTACTTTCGCAAAAAAAAAAAAACTAAAATTACACATAAATTCTGAATCTATGTATTGATAATCATTGTCCCATGTCTGCTAAACATGTTGAGTGGTCCAAACATCATCTGCAGCCTATAACTGAACTTTAGGAAGTTTGGATTGAATGTACTACTTCATAAGAAAGCTATAGTATGCTCCCTTGCTTCTTATTTGGTGAATGACTTAACCTCCAATGTGCTGTCTGTCTACGCTGCTCTTAGAACAGTTCAAAATTCAACTTATTTCCATCCTAACTCCATATAAAGCCTCAGAAAGCAATTATTTCAGTGTGAAAATGCACAGTAAATATACACTGAAAAAAAAAACATTACTTTTTTACATTTACGGTAAATTACCGGCAGCTGTGGTTGCCAAACATTTATTGTAAAAAGTATGATGACCATTTTTCATCCTTTACGGTATGTAATTTTGAGGCCTGTATATTTTACAGTTCATTACCGTTTATATTATAAAATTTTATAAATTTGACATTCTGGAACTATAAAAATCTGCTTTTCACATTATAATGTATTTTTATCTCTGTAGTAATTGCAGAAAGGCACATGATGACATGAAGTTCAATAGTGGCACTACTAAGGGCAATAATTAATACACATGTAGAGACACAGTGTCACCCACACAAAAACAAAACACCATCAAGATAACACTTTAAATTAAAGTAATGCAATAAATATTAACTACATAAAATATAACACTGAACACTGTATAGTACATAACTGACATTCAAAATAAGAAGAAACATAACTATTCCCATAAAATATAATGAAATGTGATGTTTCATGCATCGGAATTCTGGGAATGGCCGATTATTATTTTTACTGTAATTTAAAAAAAATTATTTACCATAAAAGTACATGTTGTAACATCCAAGGTTGTTACCCCCACTACCGACCACCAGAGGGAGCCCTCTCCCGAATACTACCTCTGTACCATTTCTTCTTTGGAGACTTCCTATTTGAACTATATACTGTAAATACCATGCTGTTTACATTTTGATTTGTATTGAAAGTTGACCCCGTAAAGCGTTTTTCCATTGCCATTGCCGATTGTTTTCATGTTGTGAACATTGCCTGTTTTCCTGGATTTACTGCATTTTGGATATGTTGTGTTTGCCTTGTTTAACTGTCTTTTCGATTTATTGGATTATACCGCCTGCTTAATGACTACCTCTGTTTATCTGCCGATTTGGATTGTTTGCTTGTGTTCTTAATAAACTTCCTGCATATGGATCCTAACATCGTCTCCATTGCCAGTTAATTACGCATGTACTCTCTTGTTATAAATAATATACTTTTTTTACCCTTAATTATGCTGTAAAATTCTAATTTTAACATCTAACAAACATAATGTTTATTACATTTTACCATAAACTTAGTGCTATGGTTTGCTATTATGTACATTTTGTTTAGCAGTGTGGCATTTTGCAATAAATTGCTCAAATAAAAAAAATGGCAAATCGGATGAAACTAGACAAGAAACATTTGATGCAAATTCCATGTAAAAACGTAATTAGGTTTCTTAAAAGATGTATTTTTGGTGCTGTTTCTGCCAAAGACAAACTCCGCTGTGATCAGTGCCATTTTGTTTGGTCACATGACCAAAAGTTTAATGCTTTCCTCACAGCCCAGAGTGTTCTGAACTGAGATCAGTCAGTAAAAATGTATTTAAATTATGCGTTGTGTATGGCAATGCCAAAATACTACATCCACACATGTGGATACTTGGTCGCATCGAGGATAAGCAATCATTTTTTTACCAAAGAGCAATTCATGCTTGGTGTCACCGGCATGTTTTTGCAACTTGCAGTCTGCAGGGGACAGTATGCACAACTCCAGCCATACAGGCAACAAATTGACATCTTAAAGTGTCAAATTACACGCTACATAAAAACACTGCATTTATGGCTAGAGACACTGAATACCAGTGAAACATGCAATTCAATCAAGCTCAGAACCAGATGCAGGTGTACAGATGGAATGGAAGAATGCATCCTGTGAGAAAAGCAGATGATTTTGATGATGTAGAGGTTTTAGAAAATCATGTATCAAATATGATTAGCTAGACTTAGAAAATGCTTTAGGTCATAAGGCTTTAGCTAACAAAAAATAGTTTGGGAACCCCTTGTGTAAATGACTGCCATGTTGTAGTCATCACTCTAATTTCTCATTCTGTCTTGTCATGCATTTCAGTTTGTATTAAATATTCATTTGGTGTAGTTGAGTATTCACTGGGGGAGTGTCTAGCAGTTTTGCCATTCCTGTTTCTTAGAAAGTCTTTGCACATCAATAAATCAATCATTACACAAAAAATTAATGAGTATCATCGTTACTGCATATTCCCGATACAAATCGGAAAGAGCACTTGTCATGTTTGCATTTTAGAGCAACAATTAGACAGTGAAATCTCCATTACCAGATGCTATGAATCTTTGCACAACATCAGTCTAAGTGCATATCATTTTTATTATTGATCAACATTACAACTGCGCTGGGTACAGTGAAAGAGCACTCTAAACACACTAGCTACAGTTGATCCCTGGATGAAGTCATCTGCAGAAATCAATACAGTAGTCTGATGGAGCCGAGACACAGCCCTGGGCTATTAAATGGGCACAGTTTGAAACTGTTTCCTGTGAACCAAAACATACATTTGTTTGTTTAATACATCTGTAGGAAAAAGGAATTCGAAAACAGGTTAGCTAAGGTCGCAGTTGTGCTCTCCACAGGGTAGATGCCTCACACTCGCTCTCAATTCACAGCTTGCCAACACCAGGTAAGAAACCAATTTCTGTGTCACTGTGAGCTCACAAACACTACCTGGAGCGATTGACCGACCCATTCATTCCAGCATTGGGAGACAAGAGGGAAAACACACTTTGAAAATAAATTATTATAATTTTTATTTAATTCTTTGCTTCTTTAGCCCTTGCCAACCATACCTGCCAAACATTCCTTGGCATGCATCTTGTTTATGACTTGTGATTGGGAATAGAGTCACAGGTGTGGAGAGACATTCGCCTCCATTATAGGGCCTTTCTGATGGGCCCTGACACAAGAATAACCCTGTATGAATCGATCATGTTACATTTAGAGAAGTATTAAGGAGGTAAATACGTTTCAGAGTGCCAGTCCTGAGTCTGTCAATTGAGCATGAGGTCCTCCAGGGGACAGCAAAGGCAGATGGAGTTGGGGTGCTGTCAGTTCTGTCTGAACAGTAATGATTATGCTAGGACAAATGGGTTGGACCACAAGGGATGGGGGTGGGGCGCCATGTCAACATTACAAGTTGAAGAAGAAACTAGTCGAAGTCGTTAGAAAGAGAAATCTACTGTATAGCTTCAGAAGGCTCTCTGTTTATCTCCAGTGCTGGAGAACTATTTATAAAAGTCACTCAGCAAGGACTGCCCGGTGCCTCCAAGCTGATTTTTTTTGGTGGAAAGAAAGTCCAGACACATCGAATGAGCACAAGATAAAGAAGGAATCAAGTATAAAATGAATTCTTTGACGATTAAATACCTAATCCTTACATTGGATGCAAGCGACACATTGGCATGCAAAAACATATCCTGATCTCATTAAAAACAAAAGTGACTGGCAACATTTTTGCAAAAGTATATGTGGCTCCTTAAAGGTGAAGTACTGTATGTAATTTTTTACATACAGTTTTTACATAAAGTCAAAATAAGTTTTACTATCCCAGTTTATTGTTCATTGACAACTATAAGTAAGCCATTTGTGGGTTTACCTCTCCCAAATGTTTAAACACTGAGCCTCCCAGGCACTATCAAAATATTGATGTTCATATTTTGAGCGGCCCGCTCAGCCCCACTATCCCATTCTAGCTCAACCTATAGCGTGAGTTTGGGGCGTGGCTACATGTAGTCAGCTGTTCAGCCTAGGGAATATGAACATCCATGAAAGACGTGTACAGAAGAAAATAAATGTTTCTTCGACTAAAGATGTTAAAGCCAAAATTCATAGACTTTCTAAAAGACACGGAGAGCAGAGTGAACATTGGCGTCACATTTACAAGGTGGAGGATTTTGAGGGAATATTTGGGGTTCGATGGACACGACAAACTTGCCGAGTTGCTTCACAACAGGTATTGCCACACAAGTTAGCTCATTAATGTCGAGCTCCAGATAAATTTGTAAGATTCACAATATGTGTCGTTACACTAACTAGTTACCAGAAGAACCATACTACCTCTTGTGCTGGATCCCCCACACACCCAGCTGCCATTCAATCTGGCGATGTTATTGGATGACCCGATTGCTCTGCCGTGATTTCTGTCCAGTGTGTTTATGTTGTAGTGGTCTTTTGTATTACGACATTAAATGTTTATCACTTTTTATTTAGTATGGCCTATTTGTTTATAGGGAATCAGAGAGTGCAAAAGGGCATGATGAGTCTATGGGGTGTTGGCAAAGTTTGCTTGAAATTCCGTTTGGTGCCACTAGTAGTGCAGAAATATCATATTTCACCTTTAAATGTTCTGAAGCAGTTTTCAGTTCTGAGTGGCGAGTAAAATTTTCACCTGAACAGATGAAGTTTTAAAAATGTGTGCTTTTTTTAGTTTTAAATCAACAAAACCTACCTCCCTACACTAAATCTTAAACGTTAACCCAACTGAATTTTTAAAATGGCAAAAGTGAGAAGAAAAATGCAATTGCTAAAGCAACTACATAATTTTGGGTGCTGCAATAACACCTTCGTCTTACGTGTCAACTTGCATTCTCTTCAGTGCAACGCTCTATCAATTTAGGTACCGCGCAATTTGATTGCATTCGAACAAGATTGTAAATGTAGTTAGTTATTTAAGGCAAACATAAAAATGTATTTCCTAAGAAGTCATGCACTACAGTTAAACATTTTTGATGTCATAAGATAGTGTTGTGTGAGGAACAAAGTGAAAAGTTAGTGTTTACGAACTGATAATCTTCCCTTTTATTCGTTATTTGTTTGAAATTAAATACAAGTAATTGTTGTTGTAGTGCCTCTAGTGTTCATTTCATCAGGAAACTGCCATGATACGTACAAAAAGATATGCTAAAATGTTTCTATGAGACCAGTCAGGAGAAAAAAAACAAGATGTCTCCCATTATAATCAATGAAGCACCCAACTTAGCTACACTTGAAGCATAGACAGCTGCATTTGTTATAATTGGAACAATATACTGTAGCTTTGTTGTGGCAAGCTGCTCGCTTCCAGTGTAGATTGTTACTCTTCCTAAATAGAAGTCAAATGTAATTACTACTCAAAATTCTATGCTAAATTTGGACACAGACTTGGTCCTGTCTTGATCCAATTACCCTTTCTATTAGCATTTGTTCTATGTCATAGTAACGTTCTGGTAACAAGTGCAACTAGGCTTTGATGTGTACAATGAAATACAAGCTTTCCTCATCAGTCTCTCTGTGGCAGAAGGTTTAATTGGAGTTTTTGGATCTTGAGCCTGCCCTTCCATCTTCAGTGTGGTCTCTCTGTCTGGAGAAGGCAGGAAGTGATCCCCCTATAGGAGGCATTTCCAATTACAGTCGATGACCTTTCTTATTTGTATCCTGTTCCCTGGTGTTGGACGAAGATGATTTGTTGTGACATGATGCTAATGATATTCCTCTGCTGACATTCCATGCTGGATTGATGTAATTGTACACTGACGATTTATGATTGTTGTTCTCAATTACAGCCAAACAGTTCAGAACCATGGACAGCATCTGATAGCAGAAATTGGCTAAACAACTCTGGAGTCAGTTCACAATGCAGTGGTGGTTGAAGAGGTGAATTGTATGAAAAACTGTCAAGAATATGTCCCATATACAAAGAAAACCAAAATCTTAAACCTAAACTTACCTTAAAGAATTAATTCTGCTGCCTTCCAAGCACTGCTATTTACTTCAGAACATGCACATCTAGTTTCTCATTTATTTATTTATTGTATTTTTGAGTAATATGTGACTCAGGACATGTTTTCGTGAGTTTCACCCTTGGATGGAGTGGGCTGGTAGAAACTGATGGGGTCACAGTGGGTGTCATCCGATCACAACATCCATCAGTGTGTTGCAGAGGGAAACAGACACAAGAGTCCCTCAGCACTTGAAGATTCTTCACATATATTGCTGTGTCAGTTGTCCAGCATTGCAGGATATTGCTCTATTCAGCACGTCAGGTGTGATTTCCCAGACCTCTGGTTGCAAAAGTCCAGTTCAAAATCTAAAATGTAGAAAGTAGAATTAAAATGTAATAAAATGCATTCAAATTATACTTGTTTAACTGAACCTCAACTGTCAAAAATCAATTTTTTTTAAAAATGCATTTAAGTTTCAGTATGAACTTAGCATATTTAATACATTACTGGGTATTTTCAGAAACATTAAATACATTACTGGGTATTTTCAGAAACATTAGTGTAACAAATGTTCGTGTTTGGATCAAAGGAGGAAGTGGGAGCCGGTTTTCATTGTCCATGTGAGTCAGGGTTTATTATCAAATAAAACAGAAATTGCTTTTCAGCTCACACTCAAACAAAGGTATGCTTTTCAGCTTACACTCGAAACTGTACCCTCACCTACACATACCCCCACCGCCCGAATCAGGCCAGAGGAACTGTCCAGACTGCCCACTCTCCCCCTCCCCTTTTCTGGAAAGGAAGTCTGCGACAGCCATCTGTCTGCAAAACAAGAGGGAGTAAGAAATCATTGGAATACAGAAGCAGCCCGCCACATAGTGCAGCTTTCACCTGCGTCTGCTGGACCGGGATTGGGGATCCCTTTTTTGTGAGATCAGACAGCAGGATGGTGATGTTGGATAAATTAGGCACAAACATACAATAGTAGCTAGCCAGCCCTAGGAAGTGTCTCACCTCCTTTTATTTCTTGGGTCTCAGGCAGGTCACGATTGCTGCAGTTTTATCAATTTGGGGTCGCACCTGCCTGTGACTCAAATGGAAACCCAGATACCGTACCTCCACCCACCAAATTGCGCACTTCTTCGGATTTGACATGTTCTCGCCTGTAGAGGTGAGAACAAGTCAGAGAGAATTTTTTGAAATCTGGAAACCTCTGTATGTTGTGAGAGTGAGAGGTGGTCTCCACAAGGGATCGGGGTGAACTGATTGGCTTTTAGACTACATCTGGACCAAGCTCCTCCCTCACAGGAACTATACCAAGTATACAGGGACCACCTCTCTCCATGGTTTTAGTAGGTTGAAGTGGTAAATTTGACCAGTCCCGCCCCTATCCATATGCACTACCTGATAGTAAACTTCCCCAACTCGCTGTGTAACCTCAAAGGGCCCTTGCAACTTCGCACAAATAATTTTAAGCGCGATATGGCCAGTAATACAATAACTTTTTCTCCCTGTGTAAAGTCCCTTAGCTGAGCTCCCCTGTTATACAGCCAGGACTGATGTTCTTGCGCCTGTTGCAAATTCTCCTGTGATAGATGCCCCAGTGTGTGGAGTTTTTCTCTCAGGTCAAGAATATATTGAATAACATTTTTGCTTTGTGAAGGTCCCTCCTCCCAATTTTCCTATATCAATTTCAAGGAGGCTTGCGGGACCTCTCGCACTGAAAATAACAGGGGTTCGAGCCACTTATCCCAATTACAAGCATCTTCATGCCCGAACTTACAAATCAAATGTTTTACTTATTAAATTGTTCGACCAAGCCGTCTGTTTGTGGATGTTACACGCTTGTCCAAATCAATTTAAAACCCACAACTCGTTCAGTTTGTATAGTGTATGTGACATGAAAGTAGTGCCCTGATCAGTGAAGATTTCTTTATGAATCCCTACTCTGGAGATTATTCTGAAGAGTGCATCCGCAACACTACGTGCTGAGACGTTGCAAAGTGGCACTGCTTCTGGGTATCGCGTTGTGTAGTCCACCAGAACCAACACAAAGCAATGCCACGTTCTGACCATTCTAATGGCCCCTAGGTACTGATGGCTCCTAGGTACTAACAACTGGATTGTATCTTCTTTTGTCTGAGCGTCCTGTGCCACTGGATTGTATCTTCTTTTATTTGAGCGTCCTGTGCCACTTGATACAACTGATCATTTATAATTGAAAAATACAGATATACGAGTGCAATGTGTGGCTGAAGTTGTTTACCATCAGTTACTTTACTTGGTCAAACATGTGCTTGTCTGGCATCTGCTCCAGTGGGAATTCCCCTAAGGGTTGGGGAAGCCGAGGCTTCCCACTCCCTTACTTCATCCTGGCACGGAGCTGATGTAGATGGCCCCGGCTCCACCTCCCCCATTGATATATATATATATATATATCAATGATGGTACTATTATTTGACAGTCAATGTACAGCAAAAAAATTATAATTTTCTTTTAAAAAATAAATAAAAGATATAATTAGAATCATTACAGATTGTATTTGTTTTAAGCAAATACTAAATCATAAATTTGATTCTATTTAAAAATCTGAATATATTTTAACGCAATAAATATATAGTCTGCATGTGCTGCACGCTTCAGTGTAAAGCCTGTGCCTTTCATGTGTGAAGTTGGATGCCCATACATGGAGAACACCATCATGAGCATTAAGTTTGTAGCAGATGACAGCGAGCAGAGCACTAATTCACACTGTAGCATGCAACACATACAGACTAGATATTTATTTAATTAAATAAGCCTTTGTGGTTTAATAATCACACTGGACCTGCATTCCAAACAGGATAAATCAGTCTCTAGAGCATTTAGAAGGAAGAACAATCATGATATTCATACTATAAGATCACTTCAAACTGAATTTCCAATAAAAATTACTTAAAAAGTGAATTTCGAATGACTATTATGTTTTAGCCCAAAAACACCTTTCAACCCTCCAAAGCTCTCACAGTGGATGGGGAAGTCTTGAAAGGGACAGGGCATAGTTATGATCACTTCTGAATGGTACACAATCTTGTTCACGTACCAACCTTCTTTTCCGGATTTGTGAAGTTCCATCAAAAAAGAAAAATAAAGGTCCATTTAATGGTAAAAAAAAAAAGAGTGATAGAAATATATTACTACTGTAATGTTAAGAAATATTCATTGTCATACCTCTACTACTACTATTACTATTTTGACACCATTTTGAAGACAAAATTGAAATAAAATGTTACATTTTGAAAAAAATAAAAATAGGTATAGGCGAGTACCGAAAAGTAAGTATCGCTACTCGTAGCTCCCAAAATTATTATAATTTTTTTTCAAATTCATTGTTGTGGGTAATCCAACGGCATTGACAAAAAACAAAAGACTGTAAGATTTTTTCTCAGTTTTTAACTCTTTCACAGGACCAAACTGTAACAGGAAGGTTAATTTAATTTAATTAATCGTTTTCAGATTATAAGTTTGGAGACAACATTTTTGTCAGTTGTCAGTTGTATTCTAGGTACTGTACATGGGAATACATGAACATTATTATTTTAAATTAATAATGCAATTGTTTATGTTTGTTGCAATGACAATGGACTAATGACATTCTTCTGTTGTGTGACTTTATTTTTTATTTTATTGTTTTATTGCAATTCAGTAAATTACCCAAGTTCTGCATCCTGTGGGACCTTGCTGATTCAATTCAAATTCCAACTCACAAAATGACTTGTCTGTCCTCAGTTAACAGCATTGATTGCTCACTGAAGAGCAAGACAAGGGGGTGATGTAATCCCACATTACAAAAATCCATCTCGCTCTCTCTCCGTCCTTCCCCCGCAGCCTTAAATCAGACTTTCCAATCATCACACATACATTGTGCCAAATCAGTAGATAGGGCCTATATTTAGCCTAGCGCTGCAAAGATGCTGAAAAACATTGTGGGAATGATTGCAACATATTATGCTTGAATACTCTAAAGCAGATAAGCTATTAGCTCTTATACTGTGGAATTTTAATAAACACTTTGAAAGAAAAGTGAGCTTGTTAAGAAGAAAATGAGTTGTGACATTTGATGGTGTTATTTATTTACACTGTCTGTGTTGTTTATTACACATTATTAACTTAAGGATTTCTATTCACTAATCTAGACAGGGACATTTCTAACTGTAGAGAATGTTATATTTTTACATATTTATTTATATTACATTGAAATAAAATGTGGATTTCAAATGTGTATGTGGTGTACACCCCTGTCCTGATCTTCAAGGTGCTAGATATACTGTACTCATTCGTAATGTATTTTTAAACTTCTTTTATTTAAAATGCAGTCAGGCTCTTTGAACTGCATATATACATTTGCATGTATCCACCCTGAAAATATAACCTAGTGCTACCCAGCATACAATCCATGGACATTGAATAGTGGCTTTACTATATGCAATGCATCATTTAAATGAATTTAAACCGAAGGTTAAACATTTGATGCACTGAATCGAGTGACAATAATGGCGCCGACCACAGCGGAATTTATATTTGGGAGAATTTTAAATAACCACATTTCGTAAAAAAAATAATTACGTTTTTGCATTGAAACCTGTTTGTGTCAAAAGATTAGAGTCTCTAGTTTCATCTGCTATGCCTTTTTTTTATGCAGATCTTTTTTCCTTAGAAATCCTATATTTACTGTGCATTATCAGACTGAGAATCAATGGGTTCATCCAAAAGCTGGAAAATATTGCTTTCAGATGCTTTATATGGAGATAAGATGAAAATAAGGTGTATTTCAAACTGTTCTGAGACCAGTGCAGACAGACAGCAAACTGGAGGTTAAGTCATACACTAAATAGGGAGCAAGGGAGCCTCCTATAGCTCTCTATGCAGCTACATTCACTCTTAAAAATGGTCAAAAGTTTAGTTTCAGGCTGCAGATGATGTTTGAAGAACTCAACATGTTTCTCAGAATGGGATAATGGTAATCAGTACATGGATTCAGAATTTATAATGAACAGTATAATTTTATTTTAACATGGTTGGCAGTGATTGGATGATGCTGGCCATTACTGATGTAATGTCTGTAATATCTCACAAACATGAATAACCAACACTCTTGGAAACGTCTAGGTTACGGATGTAACCTCTGTTCCCTGATGGAGGGAATGAGATGTTGTGTCGAAGAAGCGACACTAGGGGTCACTCTTGAGCGCCGAATATACCTCTGATCTATAAAAAAAGGCCAATGAGAAGTTGGCAGATAGAATTTGCATGTCCCGCCCCCGGACATACGGGTATAAAGGCGGGGTTTCATTCAGGATTTTTCTGAGGAGCCGGAAATGGCTCAGTGACGTGGCCGGGAGGACACAACATCTCGTTCCCTCCTTCAGGGAATGGACGTTCCCCATCTGTCTCTCACTTCGGCGTTGTGTTGAAGAAGCGACACTAGGGGTCCAATTTAAATCACGCCATGCGCTGAGCCGTGAAAATGTACTGCTGACACAGGAGTGGGCAGGTACTTGACGTGGCAAAATGACCAGCTGTATCAGACTGCACGTACCCTTCCCCAAATGCCCCATAAAGTCGTCGGAATCCTTATAGTTAACCTAGACAAGGGAACAAGTCGACGCTTGCCAACCTGGGAATGGGCAGAGCCTAGCCGGACATCTTTTCTCTCTATGTTTCTCGCATAGAATCAACGTGCATCGGGGAAGGGGGTCTTACCCAGTCCCCTATTTTTACAGGGGGAAAAGACCCTGCGGAGACCACACCTGCCCAAAGAGGGGGAGGTAAAAGTGGCGAAATACACCACATGGGCTATTAGGTCACATGTGGGAAGTGCCGCGGTGGTAGATCCTCTTCGGAGGGAGGAGTTGCTTTTAGACAAGGCGACCGGGGGGCAGCGGGATTTGCCCAAGGGAGACGCGGGACCACTTGTAAGGAGACCGTACTGCGGAAAATACACACTGGCGGAACGTCCACGTAGGAGCCCTAACCTGTGGAGCACCTACTCCATTACAGGGTAGATTTGAGTACCCGCAGTGGATTGGGTCAGCGAACTCTGCCGAATTGCAGACCCACAGGGCTAAAGAGGAGTCATCCAGCATGGCCGTCTTTAGGGAGATGGTCCTGAGTCCAACTGATTCTAGCGGCTTGAAGGGGGGTCTCTGAAGGCCCGAGAGGACCACTGAGAGATCCCAGGAGGGGAACAGGCTTGGCCGGGAGGAATTTAACCTCCGGGCACCTCTTAGGAACCTGATAATCAAGTCGTGCTTACCCAAGGACTTGCTGTCTACTGCATCGTGGTGGGCTGCGATAGCAGCTACACACACACCTACAAGCTACATACAGCGCAGCGTGGCCCCTTTTCAACGGCCTGCGGCTGCATGCCCATTGCACACGGCGCCCCAACCAAATTTGGAGGCTTCGGTCGTGACCAGGACACGTCGGGACACCTGCTGCAAGGGACACCTGCCCGCAGAAAGCAGAGGTCTGTCCAGGGTTTGAATTTTTGGTGGCAGGCGGGGTGACCATCACACGGTGACAAGCATGCCGCGACGCCATGCTTGTCTCGGGACTCGAGTCTGGAGCCAGTGCTGAAGCGGTCTCGTATGCATCATCCCCAGCGACGCGACCGTCGCGGAGGATGCCATATGCCCCAGGAGCCTCTGGAAAAGTTTTAAAGGAACCGCAGTGCCTGGCTTGAAGGCGGCGAGGCATTCCAGCACTGACTGCGCACGCTCATTGTTGAGGTGCGCTGACATTCAAACTGAGTCTAACTCCATGCCGAGAAAAGAGATGCTCTTTGCAATTCAGTTTATAGCAAACTGAATTGCATAACCGAGTCGGATGGTCCTGGCCAGCCAGCGTGATGGGTTGGGAAGTGAAAGCCACGCATCCAATCTCCATGCTAGCTGTAGGCTTTGGCGGCCAATGACGACAACGTCCTACAGGCCTTGGAGGGGAGCACAGGGCAATCCCGCCAGGTGGCGGCGTTCTCGGGGCATAAGTGGATCGCAACCGCCCTATCCACCTGGGGAATTAAATCGAGGGGCTTTGTGACAAGTGGAGAGGGGTGCTCTCCATGCAGTCGTCAGCTCATCATGCACCTCCGGGAAGAAAGGGAACAGGGGGGGCGTGGCTGTCAGCGGCGCGCATACCCCAGGAACCAATCATCCAGCCGCGATGTGGGGAGGACGGAGGGTTCCAGTCCAGCCACACGCTGGCGGCGGCCCGGGAAAGCATGTCGGACCCGCTGCCATCCCCAGATCACCTCCATCGCCAGCCGCGTCGCCCTCAATCCCGTGGGAAGAAGGAGCGATGTGGGGGGCGGCTCGAGTGTCATTTTTTCAGTTGAAGGAAAGCCGCGACCGCAACGTTGCCATGGTCATATCTGGCCGTCTGAAGTGGAGAGCACTCTACCGCATCCCGGAACTACACAGGGGCGAAAAGGCATCTTTATAAAGACGTGTCCTGAAAAGGACGTTCAACACCGTGTATTGCTCTTTTAGAGGAAAATACTATTTTAGAGAAAATCACTCATTTTTCAAAACACTCTTTCAGTTTTATGCTGTCGAAGAGCCCAGGGGCAAACTGCACTGCCGTGCAGAGAAGGAGAAAGCCGCTGAAGTGCGCCGTAGATCCAACAGCAGTATTGCTCAGAGGTAGAGGAACAGGTGTGTGACTCGCAGCTTGCTGCATACTTGACCATCGGCTCCGAAGAAAATTTCTGAATGAAACAGACTCATTTCCCCGCCTTTATACCCGTATGTCAGGGGGCAGGACAGGCAAATTCTGTCTGCCAACTCATTGGCCTTTTTTTATAGATCAGAGGTATATTCGGCGCTCAAGAGAGACCCCTAGTGTCGCTTCTTCGAAACAACGTCGAAGTGAGCGACAGACGGGAACATAGTAAAATATATATATATATATATATATATATATATATATATATATATATATATATATATATATATTTTTTTTTTTTTTTGTAAACAGACTTTCTATAGCTTGGTATTATTTAAAATTTCACAACGTAGTCCTGCTGTCTACATACTGTATGTTGCCATATTTTTTTAGCAAAACTATTTGCTCTAAAAAAAAAGAAAAGGAAAATAGTAATGGACACAGCAGTCACACTCGGATCTCCGGAGGATTATAAGCATACTTTCATCCAGTTGAAAACCATGAAACCATTTTTTATTTGTTTCGTCATCCCTGTGTAATTGTAAATTGGGGTATGGTTTAGATGAGCTGATGTTAATGAATTGGACATTAAAAACCAATAATAATTATGTGCTATGGTCTCTGCTATTAATAAAGGATAAAACAGTTGTTGTTTTTTACCCTACCACTGAAGCTTTCCGTTCTGTGGACACGATGTGTGAAAAGGCCTATTGGGAGAGAAAAAAAAAAGACTCATTCCTTCTTAAAGGATTTCCATTTCCATTTTTTTGTCCTAATGTCTTTGCTCGTGGCACTGGTCCACATCCTTTCCTCTATTGTCTATGCATACTTAACTACATTGTACTTAACTGTAGTTTAATAGCTCTGATGAGTGCCAGATGATACATTTCTACAGTTTTAGGTCATTTCTGCTTTGCATTTTAATGTTTCCATGTCTGAAAAATATTAAACTCACTAATTTAAACAATGTAAATCAAATCATATTTTTTTTCCTCCTTTATCACAATATCACTGTTAAGTGAACATGAAGCTACATTTTGAATAAAACTCAGTTTGAGAGGATATTGACCTTTTTGCAGTGCATCAAATTATGATATATATATATATATATATATATATATATATATATATAATTTATTTATTTTACTTTGTCTATTTGAAATGTTTAAAACAAGTTTTCTTGGAATAATTATTTTGATTGGGAATCAATTTAACCTTCTGATACCTCGCGCCCACATGTGTGGACATTACGTTTTGGCTTTGCTATAGGCTATGCATGATTTTCTTTCATTTAAACTGACTTCTCTCAGTTCAGGAAACTTTAGGCTGTCATTAAAAGGTTACTTTCAACTTTTAACACACCAAGTAATGTGACAAAACAACATGGTGCCGATATCAGATGAGTTTGTCTTTGGAAGAACTTAACTACATCTGTAAGAAACCTCAGAAGTTTATACATTAAAGCCTGTTTGAGTCAAAAGAGTAGAGTCACTAGTTTCATCTGATATGTCATTTTAAAAATGTAATCGATTTATTGCGAAATGGTACGCTGTTAAAAACAATGACCACGTTCATGGACGATAGGCTCATTTTCCTTAAAATATCCTATATTCACTGTGCATTATCACATTGAGAATAAATGGATGCATCCAAAAGCTGCCCCTTTCAGAGTCTGTATATGGAGTTAGGATGAAAATTAGGTGCATTCAAACTGTTCTGAGACCAATACAGACATACAGCACATTGGAGGTTAAGTCACTCCCTATTTAGGGTCAAAGGAGCATCCTATCTTTCTTATGCAGCCAAGTGCATTCACAATTGTAATCAGTACATTGATTCAGAATGTTTCATGCATAATTTAATTTTAACATAGTTGGTAGTGATTGGATAATGCTGGCCAATAATTTGCATCAGAATTATTTATGCTAATCTCTGATGTAATGTCTGTAACCTATCAAATAGTTGACAACCTTATGTGAGTTAACAGTGAACCTGAGCAATGGCTTAACTTTGCTCTTCATTTCCATCCTGTTATGTTCCATCCTGTTATTCTTTGACATTGTGTACAATCAAGTTATAATTAATACACTTTTAGTGCCTGACCTTGGCCAGAGCATATTTCTTAAAGTCTGGTATACTCGTTTATAAAGAGAAACTAAGTTCAAAAGGTAACTGCATAATAGGAATGACCCTGCACTGTGCAAATAACAAAAAAGAACATAATACCTAAAAAGAGAAGTTTGAAAAGCTGTATCGTCTCTTTACTCAATATTACAGGCAGATTCATTGATTGAGGGAGCCACAACATGTGTCTCTCAGATCAATAGGTCAATTTATGGATGAACCGCTTGAGTGACAGAGGTCACATCTGATTTGATGCAGAGCCTCACAGAGTCCGCCTTAAATTTTCCTTTTAACGTCTGTCAGAAATAGGTATATCTCAGCTCTGTCCAAGATAGAAAATGCTGTGTTGGGACATTCCATTCCAAATACATTATGAAACATCTATTTCATATTAACTTGGAGTGTAAGAGCCCCCTCCTCTCCTTATTTCTTTCTTTCTGTGTGTTTGTGTACTTTATATGAATGTCTATGGCATGGTCCGTCAGGCCCTAGTAGAGAGTAGCTTTTTCATATAGGATTTAGGCTCTCAGGGTTTCGAAGGAGACCAACATATGGATTTGTTATCTATGAGGTAATGTCTATTTCTATTGGTTTAGAGATGTGAACTCCCTTCAGTATTGTCCTATATATTTGAATGTTATCCAGGAGAAGGGGAGATGCATACTTTTCTCCCCAACGTTGGTTTCATTACTTTGTACTGGTTCATTCACGACTCAATAAAAGACGGAGAGAAAAGGCACTGCTATCGTTTAGAAGACTCTTTATTTCTAACAATTGGGGGCTCGTCCGGGATTTCTCCAAACGGTAAGAATCTAAGTTTCCTTTAAATGAGGGGTTGATTCTTGCTGTTTGATGAGAAATAATTTTAAAGTATATGATTATAATGTTATGATAGTGCCGTATTGCGTTATTGAAAGACCGTATAGGTCACCAGAGACTGGTCAGCAGAGACTGGTGACTCCTCGTGTTTAATTAATGCGGGAAGGGCGATAAAGGACATGATCAAGTTTATTTATCGTTAGTAGTGTACGGTCTCCTCGTATTTTTGATAAATGCGGGAAGGTTTCCCTCGTACTTCTAATGAAATACGGGAAGAACAAAGAAAGAGACTTGAATTCCCTCTTTTTTGTTAGGTGATTTCCCCGTAAGTTTTTGATAAACTGCGGGAAGAACGTAAAGAAGATCCGATCAATTTTCTTCGTTGTGTGATATCCTTTACTTTTGTAAGAAGGATTGTTGTGAGATATTTCATAAAAAATCTCCGTCGTTTTTTTGGGCTTCGTGAAGTGAATCAATGCACAGTTTATTATTTTTTTTTCTTCCACTTATTCCTCTTTCTCTATTCCTCTTCGTTCTTTGCTTCCTTTGACTAAAATGCTTTACTAACAAATGACACTGCAGCATTTTTCTTCTTTGTTTTCTATTTGATTATTTGAATTTTGTTTATAGGTGTATATTTTTGTGGTCTCCGAAATGGGAAATAAAATAAATCCACCCTTATTTAATGAATCTCCGAAAGATTTTATGGATAGAAATAATCAAGTCTTTTTTACAGAACCTTATCTATCAAATTTAGCTGGCTGGTCAGAGGGTAAAATACAATTAGATCCATTTCCGCGCGAAGGATCCTTTAGAGATACAGACATGTCTGCAGCGAAAGACATGATCTACGGAAACTGGGGTGATCCAGAATGGGACTTTGATTATATGAAACAATCCTATAAAACTTGGGAAATGATGAAAAAGTACTGGGATCGCGGACCTGAGATAGATAAAGCAGCTGAAAAAATAATAAAGATCGCAAATTTTCTACTCCGCGGGCTGATCTCAGAGCAGAGTCTGACAGAGTGGGGAGCGTCACTCAGTCAGTCTCACAGCCTGAAGAGAAAGACAAAACTTTCTCTCACACCGCACCCCCTCCGAGTTATGAACGTCTTCCGTCACCGTTAGCGTGTGTGCCCGTAAAAAACAAACTATATCCTGATTTGAAAACTGCGTCTGCATTTCCGTTCGTCGAAACTTCTGAAGGATTTAAGGTTCATCCGTTGCCTCTTGCGGATTTTATTGCGATTGCTAAAGAGCTTCCTGATCCGTCTAAAACACCTCATCAGTATGTTTCGGTTTTGAAGCGATTGACAGCCTATAGTCAATTGACAGGGCATGATTATCGTTTCATACTAACTAAAACACTCCCTCCTGAAATTACGGAGGAAGAATTGATTGAAGAAATTGATTTGTTAAGCCCGACATACGATACGCCATCGCCTCGTAACGTTTTGACAAGACATGCAGCAGAGCCTGTTGATTTGTCCAGAACTTTCCGTAACGTTAGAATTGTGGATGACCATGATGACGACGATGTCGATTGGGTTTGGGCCAATTCGGGTAAGCTCAAACTTTTCTTCAAACAATTAACGGCATTTCTGCTGAAATTGTCATCTGCTAAACAAGACATCTCACATGCGGCTAATGCAAAACAAAGAGCTGGCGAAAATCCAGTTGCTTTTTTCAACAGATTTAAACATGCATGGATTGAAGAATCGGCGATTCTGGTTGATGATGATAATTCTCAGTTGTTTGTGAACAAGTTTTTGAATAACATGCATGAGGAGACTGCACAATTGATTCGTATCACCACGAATAATTTTTTAACGATGTCAATTGATGACCTTGGCAAGCATTTACGTGAGCTTTCCTCTGCTGGAGCTTTTGCTTCCTTCAAAGGGAAAACTCCGATCATGTTACAGTTTGATGCTGCGGCTCAAAAACGTCCCTTCGTTTACACAAAAAAGCCTGTTAAATGTTACTGCTGTGGTCGCTCAGGGCATCTTGCAAAGTCCTGCAGACAAAGAACTGAGCAACAGCCAAATAGAAACCAGATGGGTAAACGCTCAGAACCTCCTCCTTCGTTTCCTCCTGGCCACAGACAGAGTGTAAAAAATTCAGGACGATATCCAACTGAATGGAATCAGCCTGACGGTGCGAGAGCAAAGAGCCTGAATTTTCACAACTTTCGTTGCAATATCCAAATAAATCAAATGTTTTGCCATTCCTTGAACTAAATGTTGACCATAAACCATACATATTTTTAATTGATAGCGGCGCTTCGGTGTCCTCGTTATCTTCTGATGTGTACTCAGGCTCCGTCACGGGAAAGCAAATTAATTCTGTGGGGATTAATAATGTTCCTGTGAAATGAGAATTGACGCCCACATTACCAATTACTTCTAAGGATGCACCGACGTTGTTTAAAATGCATTAATTTGCAATCATACCGAATTCTCCATTCTGCCTGTTAGGTAGGGACTTGATGCATAAACTTGGTATGAAATTGAATTTTGACTCTAACTCTTTGACACTTCTGTTCCCTTCAGTTTTTTCCATTACAACCGACACCGGAAGTGCTCTTGTGGAAGATTCGTCTGCAACTGTGCTGATACCAGAAATTTCGGGAGTCAACCCTCAATTGTGGGCGGAACACAAGGATGACGTAGGGTTAATAGATATCCAGCCCTACAGGGCGAATTTGATACATAATAAGCCTGTGTTTCAGAAACAATACCCGCTTTCTAAGGATAAACAGGAGGGGCTTAAACCTCTCGTTACTCGATTTTTGGAACAGGGCATTCTGGTGCGAACTCATTCACCTTATAATACACCAATCAATCCAATTAAGAAAGCTAATGGTACTTGGCGTTTAACGCAAGACCTAAGAAAAATTAATGATTTGATCAAACCACTTGCTCCTATTGTACCAGAAGTTCAGGCGATAATTAATTCTATTCCTTCAGAACATAAATTTTATTCTGTTATTGATTTAAGCTCCGCATTTTTCAGTATTCCTGTTCATCCTGATACTCAGCCACTGTTTGCATTTTGTTTTCAGAATTGTCAATACATTTGGACACATCTCCCTCAAGGGTTCAGAGATTCTCCAGCTGTTTTCTCTGCTGTAGTGCACGACACACTGAAAGATGTCAAACTTCCTCCAGACACCTGCTTGCTCCAATATGCTGACGACATTCTTGTCACCGGTGCCTCTGAGGACATCTGCGCTGCTGCAACAAAGATTGTTTGCAATGTCCTGGCTGAAGCTGGTTTCAAGGCATCTAGAGACAAACTTCAGTGGGTGCAGAGAAAAGTCACTTACCTTGGACATGAACTGTCGCAAGGCCAAGTTCGTCTGTCTGCGGACAGGATCAAAGCCATCGCTACATTTAAGTATCCATCCACACGGAAGCAAATGCAAAGCTTCCTGGGACTGGTCAATTACTGCCGCCTGTGGGTGCCTAATTGCTCCATGTATGACAAAATCCTGCGAGAAGATACGCTGGGTGACGAAGACGATATTACATGGACAAGTGAGATGAATCAAGCATTCAAACATTTGCAAGCATCACTCTTAAGGCCGCCTGCCCTTGGCCTACCCTGTTACACACAAGACTTTCATCTATACGTGTACGAAAGTGGTGGCACAGCCGCAGCAATCCTGGCCCAAGAGCATGGGGGCACTTTCCGTCCAATAGCTTATTTATCTAAGACCCTTGATTCGGTCGCTAAGGGACTTCCGGCTTGTTTGCGTGCAGTGGCTGCTACAGCAATCATGATACAGGATGCTGAAAAGGTTGTTTTGTCACATCCTCTTATTGTACATGTTTCTCATCAGGTAGGAGCCATTATGCATAATATTTCGACTCAACACATGACTGCCCAACGCCGTTCCGGCTATGAGGCTATATTGTTAGCTACTGCTAATGTAACGTTGAAAGTAACTTCTGTTATTCATGGCCCTACTGTACATTTGCATAGGTTGCTGACACAAGGTGAATTTGAGAGCGACGACCACGACTGCCTGAACAGGATCCAAATTTCGACTGCTTGCAGGCCAGACGTTTCCACGTCTGTCCTGGAGGAGGGAATCCATTGGTATATTGATGGATCCTGCTTTAAGCCAAACGACAGTACATATTTGTGTGGTTATGCTATTGTTGAATTGCCTAACAAAGTAATTGAAGCGTATTCACTGCCACATAAATCAGCACAAGTCGCAGAACTGATTGCTTTAACAAGAGCTTGTCAACTGGCAAAAGGTCAGTGCATCAATATATATATACTGACTCCAAATATGCATATGGCGTAGTCCATGATTTTGCTAAATTGTGGTAGGAAAGAAATTTCAAAACTTCCGAAGGAAAACCAATTTCGCATCATAACATTGTGGCCGAGCTGATTAGTGCAGCACAGCAACCATCGAAGCTTGCTGTGATTAAAGTAGCTGGTCATAAAACAGGTGAATCTGACCAGGCCAAAGGCAACAGATTTGCAGACGAAGTAGCGAAATGGGCAGCAAAAGAAGCAATACGTAGTCCGCATGTAAATGAACAAAACAATGAAGTGCCGATGATGAATTCATCGTTGATTAATGATTTGGATGTTAAAATCTTACAAGCGAATCCTACTCAACATGATTTGACTCATTGGGCAGCCAATGAAGTAAAACCAGATCAAGTTGGTATTTTAAGAGATAAACAAGGTAGAATCGCGCTACCAGCATCTACTGTTGTAATGCTGTGTAGACATTATCATGGTGTATCACACGTGTCAAAAGAGAAAGTGATACAAAATTTGAATCAATCATACTGCATTGCGAACGTTCGAAGAAATACTTTGTTGATATTGGATGCTTGCCTGGTGTGTGCGCAAACAAACAGGCACAAGGCAATCAGCCATGATGCTTTACCGCATCCTGAACTTCCTTTCCAATATTTACAGATCGATTTTACACACATGCCTCCATGTGGAAATCACAAGTATTTGCTCGTGATTATTGACCGATTTACTAAGTGGCCTGAGGCTTTTCCGTGTGGAAAAGAAGACGCAAAGACAGTAGTGAAGGTTCTTGCCAAAGAAATTATACCGCGTTTCGGTATTCCAACTGTTATAGCAAGCGACAATGGAACTCCATTTGCTTCTAAAGTAACACAATTGTTAGCTAAAGAACTTAGTATTAATTGGCATTTTCATATCCCGTATCATCCTCAGTCTTCGCCAAACGTGGAACGTTTGAATAAAACGATAAAAGAACGACTTAATAAAGCCTGCTTAGATACGGGCAGAAATTGGGTTGATTTATTGCCTGCCGTACTGACGGAAATGAGAATGTCTCCATCAGCCACTACAAAAATGTCTCCCTTTGAAATTCTCATGGGTAGACCTTTCCCGACCCCTTGGGTCAGAGGTCGCGCTGGCAATCTTTCCACAGGTGACACGGAGGTGATCATCGCGGATTATGTGGATTCCCTAGTTAGAACGTTAAATGGCATAAATGGTGATGTTTCTCTCTCTCTCCCTCTTCCATCAGAAGGGCCAACTCATCCTTTCGTTCCAGGACAATCGGTGTTGATTAGGTGTCTGAAACCTACGAAACTTGGAGAACCGAATTATCTGGGGCCGGCCACGGTGATCGCTGTGACAAGGACAGGTGTTCTGACTGATCTTCAACCACAGTGGATCCACGCAAGCCGCGTGAAGCTTGCTCCAGAGGAGGGCCTTACTAATTCCGGGTGAACGGTGAAAGCACTGGAGGAGCTGAACACGCAGCGCCAGTGCCCAACCGGGAATCTGTGAATTGGAAGGACCTGAGGAGGACGAGGAAGAGAAGTAGACGAAGAACGAGATTGTTGATTGAAGTTCACAATAAAATATTAACGAGACCATTAAGCCATGTCCGCACAGTCGCTATTACACCTGATTGTGCTAATAAATATACTCATTTATACACAAGCACTTGTTAGCAGTGGGAATGAAACTTGGCTGAGCCATGAAAATGAACCACATTCATTTGCCTCCAATATGTGGTGGAGATTAGTCAATTTCACTGCTAAATCTACAGGAAAAAAGAGTGACTGTTATGTTTGTACAAAAATGCCACAAAGTGCTTCAGGACCTCGTGTAAGTGTTAAATCACCAGAGACAGATGATCTGTTCTGATCTGTTCTGTCCTTTACTTCTTAGTACTGTGGGATTCATTGCACCTCAAAATTCAACAGGGAATTGGACTTGTCCTGATAACAGGGCACTGACAGTTGCAGTACAAGTGCATGCTAAAGTGGCAACTGTGGGTCCCATTCCTGACTCATTGCTATGTATAGAAAGAAGAGTAGGAGCCTCAACATTGGGTTCCATTCCTGATAATAAATGTAATCAATTATATCGCCGTTGTGAAGTACGAAACACTGCCTGTTGTGTTAGTTGTTTGACTGGGGAAGGAACCTTTGACTTGGAAGCATGTTTAAAAGGATCTCCTCTTCCGATCACAGCTATAAGTTCCTATGCCAAAGCAAACCCAGAGCTTCGAGAGTTATGTGATGAGTATTGTTGACTATACACCGGAAAAAATTGTAATAGGTATGTTCCATCTGCAAAAGGAACAAGAACTTTGAAAGCTTGGTTTTGGTTATGTGGACACGTGGTATATACCTCGTTACCATTTAATTGGAGTGGACGATGTGCTTTGGTAACTTTAGAAGAATATTCCATGATTATTAGACCACACAAGAAGGATGATGTTATGAACCAACGAAACACACGCACCCTCTCTGACCGCAGTTCGACAAGTAGTTTGGGAAGAGACAACCCAGTTCCAAAAGAATACCGGTTATGAACTGGTACGGAAAAATTCTTTGAGAGTATATTTCCATCAATTGGAATTGGTAGTATTCGAATTGAAGTAGAAGTTACCAGATATGAGTTGATTTCTTTTATTAAAACTACCAGTGACACCTTAGTTGGGGTCAAAGAAGAACTTTGAGCACTTCGCTTGACTGCTTTGCAGAATCGTTTAGTCTTAGATCAACTTACAGCTGCGAGGGGAGGGGTCTGTGTGATCGTTGGAATTTCTTGTTGTACATATATACCCGAAAATGATGAAGATGGTCATATCATAGCTGAGGGTATAAATAATATGACAAAAATTGTTGATGAATTACAGAGAAGACAAGTGGATGATAGGAGTGGGTTTGGAGATTGGATTACAAGTTGGAAACAATTACTTGTATCTTCTTTAATACCAATTGGGGTTATACTGTTAATCCTTTCATTTATTGTTTGCTGTATTATTCCATTCATTAGAATGTTGATTTATCGTTCTATGAATACCTTTGTATCGTCTCAATATTCTCTAGCAAACAGAACTATCAAATACTAATGATTTTGAAAGAAATGTTTGATTGAAATATGTTTCATGTATTATTCTGTAATAATGGACATACTGAGAATCATGTAATGTGATAATTATGTTATATTATAACTGTCATTATCAAAGGGGCCACTGTCAGAAATAGGTATATCTCAGCTCTGTCCAAGATAGAAAATGCTGTGTTGGGACATTCCATTCCAAATACATTATGAAACATCTATTTCATATTAACTTGGAGTGTAAGAGCCCCCTCCTCTCCTTATTTCTTTCTTTCTGTGTGTTTGTGTACTTTATATGAATGTCTATGGCATGGTCCGTCAGGCCCTAGTAGAGAGTAGCTTTTTCATATAGGATTTAGGCTCTCAGGGTTTCGAAGGAGACCAACATATGGATTTGTTATCTATGAGGTAATGTCTATTTCTATTGGTTTAGAGATGTGAACTCCCTTCAGTATTGTCCTATATATTTGAATGTTATCCAGGAGAAGGGGAGATGCATACTTTTCTCCCCAACGTTGGTTTCATTACTTTGTACTGGTTCATTCACGACTCAATAAAAGATGGAGAGAAAAGGCACTGCTATCGTTTAGAAGACTCTTTATTTCTAACAACGTCCTTTCAAATTAGTGGATTTACACTTGTCTAAAATCTCAGATTAATCCACACTGTAATTAGACTTTTGTTGTTGTCAGTTTGTGCTTCAAATAGGCCCTTAATCTCATATTTCAGGCAGAGTGATTTTACATCCCTTTTCATGTGCATAAATACTCTGTCCCACAGATGTTTCTGCTGTCATCAATGAAAAGAGGCAATCTACCATTCCCATAACAATATACCACTTCTATGCAGTCAGCATCTGCTCGGCAATAGAGAGCAGTTACTCGCATTTCCCTAGCATGATAATGCACATCGCTATCTGCACTAAAACCTTGCCGTGATTCGACAGAACTCACTGTAAGTAGGTTGGGCAAGAAATCGGTTAGATATATATGTTTGTGAATGCATGAGCAGCCTTTGATATTTACTCCCACACATGCACGGCATTCAAAGTGATGATAATTCTACAATGGAATGGCAATGCACATGAATGCACTGAAACAACAATATTTTCTGACATGCACACGTATGCAAACTAATTAATGTATTTACACACATCCATTTTCAAAGGCCTGAATCTAATTTATTATTCACTCTGTTTGAATAATGCTATTGCAATTCAGCTGTGTGTTCAAAGTGTTCAAATCTTCCTGTGCAAACAATCAGAGATCCATAATAGGGAAGAGTTGAGTAAGATGCCCAAATCCCCGCTCAGTCAATGGTCAACATAAATGGCAAACAGCAGCTGGTTTTTTGGCTGATTCTGCTCGGTCGTACCATTGACTACTTGCACTTGGCTTCATGATGTACAACTGATTTGAAGTAATGCATTACCATTGGTTTCAGGCTATGTGTTTATCAACCGTAGTTGCAAAGTTCCTTGAATGCCACTGAAAATGTTTGGATTTTAAAATCGGATGGACACTTAATTTAAGGGACTGGAAAGAAAATATACTAAACATCATTGCAAACAGTTTGTAGAAGTTCAATTGAATATTACATTTTCAAAGCTTCCCAGTGAAAGCCGAATTGAGAAATCGCTGGCTGGTAAACATACGCTGATCACATTTCAATGCTTGTCCTAACACAAAAACATGTAGACAGTTTTGTTGTGTACATTCACAAAGGTCACACTTTACTTTAATGTTCATGTTACTGTGTTTTTTTTATTTTTACATACAAATAAACGACATGTAATTGATATGTGTAATTATTTTGGAGAGGTGCTTTTAATTACATATTGCTATTACTATAGTAATAATATGTGTAATATGTGTAATATGTGTAACATGGACATTGTAAATGTGTTACCTCCAGGGTAAGAAATATAAGAAATACATGACTCACATACTCCTCAGGAGGAGTGTTGCAGGTGAGTCATTATTGCGTTTGGTAACTTTGGAAAGATCAACATTTACCTGGAGTGGCGCACCAGTTGATCATTGAATTTATATTTGGATAGGTTTTTATTATTATTATTGTAATAGCGTCTATCTGGAGTGGCGTACCAGGTGACATTACTCAGTAGATGTTTTTGAGTCAAAGAATTTGTATTGGGAGAGTAAAATTTAAATTAAAAAAGTACAATTATGATTTGGTTTAAGAGTTTATTAGGATGCCATCAAATCGTGTGGGAAATGTGTAATTTTGTTGTGATATTTTTCTTGATTGCATTTCTATTCGTAGATATTTTTGAGACATTTACCTGAAGTGGCAAGAGGTAATATTTGAGGATATTTGTTTTTAAAATTTAAATCAAAAAGATTTATGGAGAGAGATGAGTATAAAATTGGTTAATAGTTAACTGAATTTGTGATTCGGTCGATGTACTTATTATTCCAGTATCATCACAGCTGTATCAGAGGTTTGTTGTGGTGGGCCCTGTGATTAGCTAATTCTTTAGGAATAATTGGCATGTCCTTCATTGGGCGTGTTGAGTTTTTTTGTTTTAGTTTGATGTTTTTGAGCAGACTCACTGGTTAGAGCATTGTCTCGGGAGCACGCCCGAAGTTTGGAGGAATCACCAATATAATTGGTTGTGCTCTTCTGCTTATGGGAGATAGTTCATAAGTACCCGCCTCTGTATGCTCGAAGATTAGGGTCTACTTAGTTAGTTCTGTGTATTAGAGAGGGTTGGGGAAGTTCTAATCTATCGGGCATTCTTTCTCAGCTGTGATGAGCCGTAATGCTGAAGTTGTTAGTTTAAAGCCGTTTAAAGCTGTTTCCTAGCTTTAGTAATGTAATAGTAATATGAGCGATCATGAAGCGCTGTTCTATGTAAACAATGCATCAATTCACTTTGCAATGCAACAGATTCACTTCACATCACCAACTGGCTCATATTACACACAAATATTGTCTTTTGCCACCTGCTGGCTAACATATGTAATGTAAAAATAAAATTGATGTAAAAAGAGACTATATAGCATACAATAGCATACAATAGCTCTTAACACATATCCACTGCTCTTACACTTTAGTTTAGGATGACAAACACAAGCGGAGTGATACACACAGTGAAGCGTCCGAGTGCTGATGGTGTCAGACCATCAGTTCTCATGGAATGTCTCTTGTCCAATCAGATTCGAGGACCGGAACTAACTGTTGTATATGTGTGTGTGTGTGTGTGTGTGTGTGTGTGTGTGTGTGTGTGTGTGTGTGTGTGTGTGTGTGTGAGCATGTATTTATCACTTAGTTGGGATCAAATGTCCCCTTAAGGATATTAAAACCCAAAATTTTTGACCTTGTGGGGACATTTTGTCGGTCCTCATGAAAAAAACAGCTTATAAATCGTACTAAATTATGTTTTTTTTTAAACGTAAAAATGCTGAAAGTTTTCTGTGAGGGTTAGGTTTAAGGGCAGGGTTAGGGTTAGGGGATAGAATATATAGTTTGTACAGTATAAAAACCAGAATGTCTATGGAAAGTCTCCATAAAACATGGAAACACAATGTCTGTGTGAGTGTGCGTGTGTGTGTGTGTGTGTGTGTGTGTGTGTGTGTGTGTGTGTGTGTGCGCATTACTGGGCAAAAGTCTTAGGCACATAAGATGTTTCACAAAAACATTTGGCGAAGATATCTGTTGTCAGTGATGTGTCAGGTGGTGGAGGGGGAGGGCAGATAAGTGTATTGAATGTTCTAAACAAACTATGAGTGTCTGTGGTGCTTTTGATCTCTGTCTGGTAATAGGAGGTTTTTGCAGCTTTAACGTTATCTGACAAAGTTGCAAGCAGAAGCTGACACTTACCTAGATCACACTGAACCAAAGGTGGAGTATGTTTTAATGTAGATGGGAGAGTCATATTGAATTGAACAAAGTAGTGATCAAAGACATGCAAAGTTGTAACAAGAATATTTGAGGTGGTACAGTTACATGTAAAAATGAGGTCCAGCTGGATGCCCAATCTGTGAGTTGCTGTGGTGTGTAGTCTTTCAAGGCAAATGAGGCCAGAAGAGTATTCAGTTCAGTGGCCTGGGGCTTGTCTTGGTGTATGTTGAAATCGCCAAGATTCACAAGTGGCCTGTCATCCTCTGGCAAGGAGGACAGGATGCCATCCAACTCCTCAAGAACGTTTGTCAGCTGACCTGGAGGACGATAGATGACACAACATGAATTTTTGTGGGTTGCATTGTAGTAATGGCATGGAATTCAAACGAAGTATTGTTACATAGTGAAGCCTGTGGTGAAAATGTCATGTTGTTATGAATGAGCAAACGTGTTCCTCCACCCCTACCGGTATGTCGAGGGGTGTGAGAGAAGGAGAAGTTGTTGGAGAAAGCAGCAGGTGTTGCTGTATCCTATGGACGTATCCATGTCTCCGTCAGTGCCAGGATGCCGAGGGTTGACTGTGTGGCAAAAGCTGGAATGAAGTCAGCTTTGTTCACAGCAAACTGGCAGTTCCAAAGTCCCACTGAGAACAAGAACAGAGCAGGTGCTGAAGTGCAAAGTGGCCGTTGGTTGTGCAGGTTGCATTTGGTCTTGCATCTATAAACTAAAGATCTTATGTACAATAACTTATGTCAAATAAGAATCATTTTTGCCTCAAGTTTTTTTTTTGTATGTGTGTGTGTGTGTGTGTGTGTGTGTGTGTGTGTGTGTGATTTTTCAGCAGTTCCTTAGGTTGATTTGTCAGAATTGATTATAATCTATATCATTAAATTATTTTCTTTACAATGATATCAAACACTTGATGCTCTTTTTGTAATTATTTATTATTGTCAAAATCTGTCTTGGTTACTGTCATAACCTCGAGACGTTGTGTCGATGTAGTGATACTAGGGGTCACTCTTGGGAGACCCAAACAAGAAAGTCCAATGGGAATTGGCGAGTGGAATCTCCCCTGGACATACCGGTAAAAGGAGCTGGCTCACAACCACTCATTCAGGTTTTGCGCTGAGGAGCCGAGACAGAGTCCCTGCCATTTCAGTGGGTTGCACAGCATTGTGGCAAGAGGGACACAAAGTCATGTTCCCTCAGGTAACGGAGGTTACGACAGTAACCAAGACATTTCCTATCTGTCACTCACTCGACATTGTGTCGATGTAGTGACACTAGGGGTCCCTATACGAAACGCCACAACCAGCTGAACTGTGTTGCGTGGACTGGTGATGCAGGTGCTGGCAGCGTAGTGACAGATAGGAAACTTTAATTTTGGGTATGCCACTGAAACAGGAAATGCTTTAAAACACCCTCAGAACCTACATTTGCATCATGTTAGGTTTAGGTTTGAGGTTTAGGGTAGTGAGGTAAGTTTTGTTATTCACCTGGCAACTGATGTAATATATGTAATGATCTTTAATGAAACATAGTATGTCATTTTCATCAAGCTGTTTAACCAACTGATGGCCCTAAAAATATTTAAATGATCTGCCCTCTCATGAATAATGTTGTTACCACAAAGGTCTAAAAAGCAGTAAGTACAATGCCAAAGTACATTCCTTTTGCTGACACCATCTGCGTCCTAGTGATGAAATTTCACTAATGGTAGATACCTGCTGGACACACACACACACACACACACACACACACACACACACACACACACACACAGTCGCTTACCAACCCCTTCCACAAGGCTGGATGCAAGCTCACTTATCATGTGCGCAGCATTGTTAGGTGATGGGAAATTATCGGTCCCTCGTTGCCATTGCACCTGTGGGGAAACTGATAACATGCCATCAAACATTTTTCCTTGAGTGTCCTCTCACTCCATCTCTCTGACTTACATCCATGCTCATTAGCTGAATGTCAGTATAATTCATATGGTCTTGAAAGTCAGTAAGGTTAATCATCTTAACAGTAATTCCACCTTGAGTTGCAGCCATTTTTCCTTGTTTAATTTATTTACTATGAAGGTGTACAGCTTAATTAAAAGTCAAATCACCTTTACAATAATTCCACATAGAGTTGGCACCTTTTTCCGTACTTTTAGTCTTGCTTGTGTTTATCCTATTTGCTGTATGTTAAAGGATTAAAGGTAAATTCAATTTTAAAACATCATAATTCTGCATCTGTTTTTCTCATCAAAATAAATTATAATGAAATAAATCTATCATAAAAATATGTTTATTTAATTTGATTTATTTAATATGTTTAATACAATTCCTCGAGATAAAGACTGCAGTCATATCTGTGGTCTCATTAGAGCCGTTTTATTCAAAGTGACCAGCCGGATACTACTATGGTAGTTCTACGATAGCATTGGTAACCAAAAAAATGAGTGTGATGTTAATTGGTGACAGTACTTATTCAAGACCACTACCATAACAGGCAGCACAACATCAGATTTATACTAATTCCTCATACAGGGCTGCAAGCTTTAACAGTTTTCTTGTTTTGACTTTTTATTAGGATTGTAGCTGAAGTCAGTTCAGAATAATAGTAACTAGCCACAATTAGTGCTTAACAGTGTTTGCTGCTCGCAGAGAATGTTATTATACCACAAGCTGAACTTTGACTGCGGTGAGCAGTCTCTTTGTTTTTTTCGTTAATTGCATCCAGTACTTTTGCAGTTCATGCAGGGCTAATGCATCCATGTCTTGATACTTAGACAATGGAAAATAGCTTGTGTCCAAAGAAGCAGCCACTGGGTAGAACAGAAAACATTTGCAGAGCATTAACTGTGTGCTTAATAATGTTACACAATCTTAAAATTATGCTCCTTGGTTTAAAGACCCCACAAAATTGCTTAACCAATGCAGTTTTCTTTCCTGTTTTGGAAACAGGAAATTGGGGTGGTACGTATCGAATGGCTCGTCCCTTTTTTTTAAATATTTAAATTGATATTAAATTACATCAAAGCTGTGATGTGATTTGCTACTTTCTATTACTAGTCAGAGACAGTTTGTGTGCAGAGAAGCCATTATCTGTATCTGTTTTCAGATATAACCAAATGTGGGGTGGGCTAAAACCAGAAGTGTCTCAAAACATTTAAAAATCTAATTTTTAAATGTAAATCTATTCTGTTTATTGTTACCTTATAGTATTATATGCCTTATATAATTCCTAAAAATATTTTTAGTATTAGTATTTATTATTATAATTTTTTTGCATGCAGGACAGCATGCTGTTCACTGTGAAGTGCACATAGACCATGTAGGCTATACATTTAATTTAATCACAGCCTTTTGCAGCTTAAGGATCACAAATTATTTTGATGTTATTTTGATTAATTGAGCAGCTCTGAAGGATCGTGAAATTAGTCTAAAGCTTGACCAAAATATACCAAAAAGGGCTGCAAATTGGTTTCCTCAATTTGCCGAAAGAGGCCACGATATGTAGAAGGGGACAGCGAAACACATTGACACAAATCCCCACACCGGTCGTCAACTTCATATCGCCACCAACGGGGGAGGAAATGCGTTAGACGTGTTTGTTAGACCTCAAGAATGAATTACACATAACTTGTTTGTTTACAAGTAAACTACAGAGGGTAAACTAACTTTAAAGTATACTTAGTGTAGGATTCAATCCTGCATGAGGTGTGTGACCTCTTTTTGATTACATTACACTTATTTTATCATCTTCAGCTGATGTTTGACTCCACTGAAAGACTTTCTTGTGACACATCACAATCCAACTCAGTAGGAGGCGGTAATGCACCACAAGCTGTATTGCTAACACCAATAAACTTCACAAGAACACAAAACATTTTCTTGCATGTGACAGCGCTATGGATCATGAAAAGACATTTAACTAAATAGTAAATAAATAAACAGCAATGGTGTTTATGTCAGAGTTGTTGTTGGGTTCAGTTGATAGCTGTTGTACTGCATTGTCAGTGCTGACTAGTTCGGTACACAGATATGTTAAATTAGCCAGATAGCTAGCTGTTAGCTAGAGGCTACCAAGCCTCATTGCAGCTTTCCATGACAGCAGGGCTGCCTGCTAATACTTAACAGACTGATATCATGACTGATAGCTAGTTATGCGTATAACTTAGTTTAGTTTAATTATTTTAGTTTAGTTTATTTGGTTTATTTAACCCATGCACAATACAATTGTTGTGCAAGAGTTAGCTATGAAAACTCATTTGCATCTGCAGTCCCTGGGCAGGATGATGTTAAAAAATATGACAATACAATCCAAAACATTTTTAAAGGACAATACAAGTTACAGAAAATCGCTGCATACAAACTTTACCTAACTGCTCATGATTTTAGCGACACAAACCTGATCAGATCGTCTAGGTGTAGAACATAGGCTAAATATAGTAAATTACTCAAAGGTTTATCATTGATATTGAAAATGTATTGTTTTTTTCTGATAAGCATCGATATCATTGTATCGCCCTACTTTGGCTATTTTGATAATGTTTTTCCTTTTTACTACATTTTACTAGATTTAAATTCATTCCACAGATTTACCCTCAAAATGACAGAACATTTGAAAAATGGCCAAATTCCATTTGGGCTTAATGCTGCATTCCATTCAACTCGGAAAGGCGTAATTTCCAACTTCCCACTAGGGAAAGTGCTAGTGCTAGTGGAACACCACTTGAAGTCAGACTTCCAACTTGGAATCCTGTGCGGAAACCTTAAACTGTGATTTCACTGAGATGCAGGTGCATGACTTCACTCAAACATATGGGCAACTGGGCATCCAATGAGTCAGTGATAAACATTCACATTTAATGATTCATTTCCATCAACGAGTCAAAGTTTCTAAATTCTATGACAATAAAACACATTTCACAAATGTTTGCAGAGACAGATGTTCAAAAGACAGTAAATTATACTCTCCTTTGATAATCGTATACCTGTACAACAAATGCTAGCATTGCAACATTGTTTATAAATTTGGCTTCTAGGAAACATCTCAGTTGACAGCCATACACATGCTAAGATAACGGGAACATTGCAGTTTTGTTTGCTGTGTCATCTTCTGGGCATTGTGCAATGGAATGCATTTATGGTCTAAGATCTGAGATATCATAAGACCACTTCCACACTAATACATGTCCACACCAATAATCAAGCCTCTCATTCACACTAGAGGGAATTTTCACTTCACTGAAACACTGAGCATTTTGAAAACGCTCTACATTACGGCTATAAGATTATTGCGGATGTGGCTTAAATATCATCAAGAAATGTAACAAAAATAAGGCCCATACCATGCTTAAATTTGAAAACAAACCTTGGTATTCACAGTTCTAACAGTTACCTTCTCTCAATTAAAATGATGTCATACTGTTAAATTAAAACAATGTTACACCTATTAACCACAGCAGAAGACAGTAGAATGGAATAGACATAGCTGAAAGGCTTAGATAGACCTCACTGCCTCAGAGACCACTACACAGAGCACTGTCACACAGTTGCAGTCAATTGCAGAGCAACACACCTCAGACGGCTTGCCCTGAGTGGGTAATGGAGATAAATTAACATCTGTCTCTCCCTGGAAGGCCCTCTGCTCATTCATACAGAAAGGACTTACAATTTTCTCCTCTCGGCTCCCTTTTTTAGCAGAGCGGCTCATCAGTAATCCACAACATCATCACAAGCCATCTGTAAGTCACAGATGTCAGTACTTTTGTGACGATTCTGAGGTGAGGAACCACATGGTTTTATATCACAGAAGGTAGCAGAGGGGCCCGCTTCTCGCTCCGGCACCAGACTGTGTCCAAACACGCCTAGTAGGGGAGCATAATTGTAATATACATGAGTTTCAGTAAAAAACTGAATATTTGGGTAATATGCAGACTGTATATCTATCAGCATTGTGTTTAGTACACGTTACTTGCCTTATTGTGCATGATTCATCAGTGCACATTTTCCCAAGAAAACAATTTTTTTGTCATCTTTTATCAAAATGTAATTACCTGCTTCGCCTCTGAAATAAAATTATTTTGACTGATATGTCGAACCTCAGATTGAAGAGGAACAATGCGGTTTTCGTCCTGGCCGTGGAACGACGGACCAGATCTTTACTCTTGCAAGGATCCTGGATGGGGCCTGGGAGTATGCCCATCCGGTCTACATGTGTTTTGTGGATCTGGAGAAGGCGTATGACCGGGTCCCCCGGGAGAGACTGTGGGAGGTGCTGCGGGAGTATGGGGTGGGGGGGGTCCCTTCTTAGGGCGATCCAATCCCTGTACGTCCAAAGCGAGAGCTGTGTCCGGGTCCTCGGCACGAAGTCAAGTTCATTCCATGTGGGGGTTGGTCTCCGCCAAGGCTGCGCTTTGTCACCAATCCTGTTTGTGATATTCATGGACAGGATATCGAGGCGTAGTCGGGGTGGGGAAGGCGTGCGGTTCGGTGGGCTGGGGATCTCATTGCTGCTTTTTGCAGATGATGTTGTCTTCATGTCATCATCGGTCCGTGACCTTCAGCTCTCACTGGATCGCTTGGCAGTCGAGTGTGAAGCAGCTGGGATGAGGATTAGCACCTCTAAATCTGAGGACATGGTTCTCAGCAGGAAACCGATGGAGTGCGTACTCCAGGTAGGGAATGAAGTTTTGCCCCAAGTGAAGGAGTTCAAGTACCTCGGGGTCTTGTTCTCGAGTGAGGGGACAATGGAGCGGGAGGTTGGCCGGAGAATCGGGGCAGCGGGGGCGGTATTGCACTCGCTCTATCACACCGTTTTCACGAAAAGAGAGCTGAGCCGAAAGGCAAAGCTCTCGATCTACCGGTCAATTTTTGTTCCTACCCTCACCTATGGTCATGAAGGTTGGGTCATGACCGAAAGAACTAGGTCGCGAGTACAAGTGGCCGAAATGGGCTTCCTCAGAAGGGTGGCGGGCTTCTCCCTTAGAGATAGGGTGAGGAGCTCAGTCATCCGTGAGGAGCTCGGAGTAGAGCCGCTGCTCCTTTGCGTTGAAAGGAGTCAGTTGAGGTGGTTTGGGCATCTGGTAAGGATGCCCCTGGCCGCCTCCCTAGGGAGGTGTTTCAGGCACGTCCAGCTGGGAGGAGGCCTCGGGAAGACCCAGGACTAGGTGGAGAGATTACATCTCCACACTGGCCTGGGAACGCCTCGGGGTCCCCCAGTCAGAGTTGGTTAATGTGGCTCGGGATAGGGAAGTTTGGGGCCCCCTGCTGGAGCAGCTGCCCCCGCGACCCGACTCCGGATAAGCGGTTGAAGATGGATGGATGGATGGATGATATTTTATATTATACAGAACAGTGCTACCGGCTAGTGGTCGACCGATATGAGTTTTTCAATGACCGATATCTAGAGAGCCTAGAATGGCCAATGGCCTACATAAATGCTGATAAATATAAAACAGTTTAACAACAGCAACTCTTACAAAATATCTAGCATTCTGACAAACTTGCTGCAAATTTTCACATTCAAATTAACTTGCAATTCACTCCAAATGTTTGATATAAATAATGAGTTTGCAGCAAGTTTGCCAGAACTCAAGATTTTTGAAAGGGAAATCAGATGTATACAAAATTTCTAAAGTGAAACAAACACATATTTTATGCAGTATTTCTAAAATTTGCATAACTTGAAAAGAAAAAACCTTGAAAATAGAAAGTGTTGACTATCAATTGATATATCTACAGGTAGCTTTTGAAATTGACCCAAGGGAAAGTTAACACTTGTGTTAATCAGCCAAGCGAACACAGTTATGTGACCAAAATTACTAAATATCGGCATATTAATTGGCCTGGCCGATATATCGGTCTATCACTAGTACCGGTCAACCATAGCTACGCACCTGTCAGAAGTCCAAGTAGCCTATTCTAAAGAAGAGGGGTTAATGCTTGCTCTTGGAAAAGTCATTTTGTTATGTTATAATTAGGTAGCAGTGGGGGATGAAAGTCTTGATTACATCTCGTCTCTCCTGTCTACAAGAACTGATGAGAAAGTAAGTGGAATTCAGCGCATGGGAAAACCCTAAGAGATTGTGATTTGTTGCTAATTACGTGAGACCAAGGTAAAGGATCGCTCTGTCTAAACAGGAGAGAGACGCATTACTCTCTTGAGTGAGTATTTCATTGCCATCAGCTATCTTAACGCTGTAGACAAAGATGACACGGAATTCAGCATTATTCATTATCACGCAATTGATAAAGTGAAGTGGAGCTGCATTGCATTTTCATAAAGACAATGATTGGATTAAAAAATATATCTATCATAGTGCAGTTTATGTACATATGCATTTGTTTTCTTTTCAAATGTTTAAATAAATAAAGTAGATATTCAAGCATCTCAATACTTTATTTGTGACTTGATGCAAGTTGTATAATTAATAAGCAGTCATTTAGCGGATGCTTTTATCAAGTTAAGTGAGGTATCCCTCTTTTGTACAATGAAATGGAGCTAGTGCTCACGTCAAAACTGGTGTTCCCTACATTCCACTGAATTGAGAACTGACTGATCATGTAACTTAGGGGTTTTCAAACTTTTTGATACCAAGGACCCACAAATGTGATAATTCCCTTACAAGGGACCTCCTGTGTGAAATTATAACAAAATGTTATTTTCAAAAATAAATAAATAAAAGGCTTTTATATTATCATATTTAATAATTCTTTCCCCTGAAAATTTTGTTGGACTCCTTGGCACCCTGGACCCCAGTTTGAAAACACCTGATGTAACTGCCTACTTTACTATATAAACTGCCTACAAATAAACATGGTGCATGACAATCTTTGTCTTATGAATCTTCCAATCTTTGCCATTAGACGTTCCTGGTTGGAGACTAGTAGGTTAACGGGGGTAATGCGGTTCCAGTTTTTCCAGTCTAGAACCACCAGTTCTTGGTATTAATTTTGTAATTTAGAAGTAGTCTGGATTAGCCACTGGCTCTGGAACCTTATCAGTGGAAAAGGCAAAATTCACTGTCAAAGTTCACCACACTTAAACTCCATGTGAAATCCACAAGGGGAAATTCTTCGTCACTGAAGTTCATCGTGCAATTTGAACATTTGCACGGATTCCCATTGAGATGATTATATTTTGCCTGTGGAATTTTGCCATGCGAAGGTATGTGTGACTGTGCCTTTAAGCTGTACTACACATTTCCATTGGAAAACATAACTTTAGTGACTTTTATCCATGCACCACCAATGGTCGTTTTAATCGTTCCCTTTTAGCTCTTTGCCATTGTGGGAAAGACGCACTTCTTGGCCGGGTAAACAGTACATGCTCTAGATATGCATCCGAATAGTATGAATGGATTGCAAACATACTTAATCAAGGGACATGGGCATTGTCCCATGACGTAATATTAATTATGTAAAAACAACAACCGTGGAAAAAAATCTAATTTGGTTTAGTTAAACAAGCACCATTTAAGCAAAAGGAACAACTTTCTTAGTATTTATAGTCAGGGCCACCAATAAGGGGTATTCATGACCTTTTGTCCTGGGCCGGGCTTGAGGGGGGCCCAGAGTAGAGTGAAGGTCCACAGACAGACTATTCCATAGTGTAAAGCACTAAATGCGTTCAGCAGGAGACGCGGATATATAAACACGGAGCTAGAGCGCAACCGAGAAATTCGTCCAGGTAGCACATGTTGATGTGATAACTGTCCCACTAAAAGCATTTTGTACCGGGACTAATAATTCCTATCTGCAGCCCTGGATATAGTACTTACAGTTGTGAAGACCTTCCAAACTTGCAGTTCTCTGCCATTTTTTTAAGTTTCAAACTTAAAGTTTCCTCAGCTTCCGAGTCAGTATAGGATAGTTAAGGGTCCAATTGATCCACACTTCAGAGTCTTGCCGGAAATTGTAGATCATATGGTAATTTCTCACTTTCTACTTTCTCTGACATACTACTTTACTGTATTTTTGGATGCAATAACTGTCTCTTCTTCAAGAAAGCACTTGAATATGATGTACTCAGTAGTGTCTCAGGCTCATCATATTTATGATTGTTCATTCCCTGGTTTTTAAGATGCTTATTAACAGGCACCATCATCATTTATGCATTTACGCCTCATAATGCATTTCTATTGACCAGTTGTTCAGATTTCGAGGAGAGGGTCTCTGATTTCATGACTGCATACATCAGCCATTATGTCAGTGGGTTGCTATATGATATTAAAGTGTAAAAATAATTAAATAAATAAAAAAGCACCACAACATTTGAGATTAGAGATGTGTGTGCTTCTCATCTGTAACATTTTATGTGTTAAGACCTTGTTAGATAATTTTGTCATTCAATGTATTTAATTTATTTTTCTTGATCTGCAATCCCTGTCTCAATGCGGCTCAGCTGAGGGAAGAAAGAAATGACACAGAGGCCCAATGCTATCAAATCCTTCTTCAACGTTTATTGTACAGCACTTCGTTATATGGTCCAGCAAAACAACATTCAATTGGACCCACCAATAAAATAGTTCTTTACACTATATGGGGGTAACATATATGTTTGAGCTATGTGTGATACGTGAGAGTACAGAGACAGAAATACATTTCTATAGACACATCCTCTGAACAGGGAACAGCTGAAGCTACACCAACAAGAGCAGTTTAAAAGAGGCCTTTATTATTCGACAGGCCAGAAATAGTCTAAGGTTGGGAGGAGTAAAAAAAAGGTTGGTTTTCTCTTCTCCCATCCCAGCACTCAAGAATCAGTAAACTTACAAGTACTTTATTTTGGTAAATAACTGAAATTGGGAAGTATCAAAGGCTTCAGGAGGGGGCAAAGCCAGAATAACCAACAAAAGGGAAATCACCTACTTACCTAACAAAGAACAAAAAACAAAACAAAACAAACAAAATAAATCTTCCCTGGCTCCCTCATTAACCCCAAAACAGGAGAGAAACAAACAATGAAACAAAATGGCACCCACCTCCCTATATTTTACATATATTAATACAATAATAATAATGAGAAAAAAAAATGTGTTGAACAATATTAAATGGCTGGAATCAACCTCAGTCCAATAACTGCAACTGTAACCCTGAGAAATAATTAAAAGGTGTTTATTTTTGTTAAATAAATGTTACAATTTACATTGTTACATTTGTTTTTGCATTAAACATTTATTTATTTAAGTATTTCTGTGTTTTATGTTTATTGCTGTGAGCCAATAGTGTGAACTTACCTGCCTTAGATGTCCAATAAGTGATCCAGGTTGAAGTGTAAGGGGCGGGATAAAGGTAAACCAGAGGAGAGGGAAGACGAGTGTAAAGTGCAGGGGGAGCAGTAGTCTTCATGTTTTATTTTTATAGGGTGAAAAACATTATATTGTGTTCATTTTTGTGTATGTAATTATTTAGGCTGTCAAAACGAGAGCCAGAACTAATACTACAGCAATGGGAGTGATGACAAATAAGGACAATTTCCCCAAAAATATCTCTGTTATGTTTCCGATCCGCCATTAACTAAAACGGTTAATGGAGTGTTTTAAGAGACTGAACAGTGTCTAGCTTGCTCAGTTGGACTGTGTGTTCATTACGCGAGTCATCAGCATGATGATTTGAGATATATACTGAAGAGAATGATACTAGAGAAACTGTTGAGCCACCAGATAGTTCCTCTGGCCCTGAGGTAATCACAGAGACTTCTAACTCTGGGAGGTGAAATCCGCTTTAGAGAACCAAGGATTTAAGGTAATTTTCTGTTGCATTATACTCTAAATAGAGAGAAGAAGTCTTAATAAGTGACAAATAATAAAAAAAAAACACATTTAAAACTTGCATGTGTGTATTTGATATTGTGAATTTATAGTTTGAGTTGAATACGTTTTAACTGAAAGCTTTGAGATTTATTGAATATATATTGTTTTTAATTTACATACTTTTGTTTAATCTCTTATTTGTGTACTTTTTGAAAGCTGATATATTTGTGTTTAAATATTTCAGTGTTTGAGAGTGTGTTTTAAGTGTGATATAAGAGGGTTTTATAAATTTTGAGTACTGATACCAGTGATATTGGGTTTAATTTAATGTTTCTGTAACATTATTCAACAGGTATAAAATATTTGGAGTTTAAGGGAACCAAAGGAAGAGTAATAACCTAAAGTGTAAAAGTGTCAAGATAAAGAGATCAAATACTAACAAGGAGACATAATAACAAACAAACATAATAAAGGGGGAAAAACTGTTTATTGAAAAGAACTCGGGGGCTGCCCTTGTGTACCATTTAGGAAGGGGTTCAAAAAGCACTTCATAAATTTGAGGCATCGCTGTGGATCCTTGGGTCACACTGTCACATTACTTGTGTAGTTCCTAAAAAAGAAGAAGCCTCATTATCCATATATTTTCCTGTGTGACAATGGCTGCTCATGCTAAGCATCCTGAGCTACTGAATGAGCTAAGAGGATGGTGTCGAGGAGAGACAGTTGATGAGCTCTAATGGTAATAGTCCCTGAAGAAATGTAGTTCCTCAGATTGAAGAAACCCTTCTAACTGTAAAATGTCTGGGGTGAGTGCATGTAAGAGGATGAAAGTACAACAGCAGACTGAATAGTTTCACTGTTTTTTGTGATTGAAAAGAAAAAGTTGATGCTTCCTGTAGATGGAGCTTTGGCTTGGCCAGTTGTCAAAGTGACGGAAAGTCCAGTTTCACAAGTGACTCCCCAAAGGTTAAAGCAAACTGATTTGCATGATGAGAGTGATGATGGCAATGTTCAGGTATTGCTGGGCTCATAGGATGGCTCTGCCAAGTCCATAATTCGTGCAGTAGGTGATTTGCTGGCTAAGATTGAAAAGCCAGCAAGTGAAAGCAGTAGTTATCCTCACCTCCTAGTTTTATCTGGGACGGTATCAATGCCAGCTGAAGAAGAGCCTTTAGAACATTGGCTAGAGAAAGCTTGTCTTTTAGTTGAGGAGAGTGATTGCTCTACCAAAGAGGAAAGGCAGAGAATTATGGAGAGCTTAAAAGGTCCCGCATTGGCTGAAAGCAGTACGGGCAGCAGATAAACGCTAAGTGCTTGGAGGCTATTAAAAGTGCTTTTGGTACAGCAGAATCTGGAGAAGAACTTTACATTGCTTTTCGGTTGATGCAGCAACACCCAAGCAAGAGACTGTCTGATTTTCTTCGCAGACTAGTGCAATCTTTGACTAAAGTTGTACAGTGAGGTGGTCTGCCTTCTGGTTGTGCAAACCAAGTGGAACAACTGCTCAGAGAAGCAGTAGCATCAGACCTGACGTTAGTGAATCTCAAGCTGAGGGAAAGAAAGGAGAACCCTCCATCCATTTTAGAGAATGAGAGAAATTCACACTGAGGAAGAATACGAAGCCTCCAAAACTAAATTATTAAATGTCCAAAGCCCACACTAAAACAGAAGTGAAAACTAAGCATACTGAAATTCAGACCATGAAAACAGAGATAAAAGTGTTCAAAGCAATGTTTGATTAGATGGCATCCACACACCACAACACTATGACAGAGTGTGAAGTTGCATCAGTAGCTCCAGTGATTCAGATTCCAACTTTGGAAAATTGTTCAAATTCTGAATTGGCTGCACTGAAGAAACAGGTCAAAAGACTGCAACAGAAATCCCAGGGAAAGAAACTCTTGCTGTGGCACTGCCTGTGGAATCATCCAGAAATGTTTGTGGCATGCCTAAACTCTACAAGTCCTCCAATGATGCAGATTATTATTACTGCTATTGCTGTGGGGAAAGTGGCACTTAGCAGCTAAATGTAAAAATCAAGAAAACCAGGCCAAAGTGATCCAAAAGCTGATTCAGTCACTGAAAAAATCAAAAAGTGGAAACTCACCCACCAGTGAAACTAATTCCAGTGCCACAGAGTGTTTAGTAAAAAAAAGTGCTCTATATGTACAGGATACAAACCACCTTCCAGAAGGGTTAATAGGCCCAACATCTGTTGTGCAGTTAAGTATTAATAGACATGCATGTGAAGCTTTACTAGACAGTGGCTCACAAGTAACCATTATTTTTTTAAGCCTGGTATAAACAGCACCTGGCTGACATTCCGAACAAATCAGTAACCGGTTTGGCCATTTGGGGTTTAAGTGAGTCAATTTACCTCTGTCTAGGCTATGTGATGGTAGATATGGATTTCCCCACAAAAATCACCAGAGCTCAGGAAACCATTTCAGTCTTTGCACTAATCTTATCAGGAACCTGTAGTCCAGACCAAACCTCTGTTATCCTGGGCACCAATGCTAATCTTTTCATACAGATGGCTCAACTGTATAAAGAGAGTGCTGGGATGGACATCGCCAAGACCTTGGACATAAAAGAAGCCCAAAAAGAAGCCCAGTGTCACAAAACACAGCTAAAGTCCCCATTGAGTGTAAAGAGGAAGAGGTGGGCTGTGTGAGATGGCTTTGTCCAGACTCCTTGTCATTGTCTCCTCAAGGTGATTGCCATGATCTTTGTAGAATGGAGCTAAAAGAGCCAGTGTAAAAAGAGATTCTGCTAGTAGAGGCTTCCCCAAATTCTGCACTCCCAGTTGGCATGTTACAGCAGCCAATGGTAGTGCCAACTTCTAAAGTGAACCTCAACCACTTTCCAGTGCTGATGCATAACAAATCCAAGATGCCATTTTTCTGGTAGGAACAGTGGTGAGTTAGTTACATCTTATTGACCTGGTGACCCCAGCTGCAAATAATGAGACATCCTCTGAAGAGTTTGATGCAAACCTCATTAAAGTTGGTGACTCTCCCATTCCTGAGAAGTGTAAACAGAGACTCCATCAGAAACTGTCTGGAAGAGCTGGTGTGTTCTCACAACATGAGTGGGATGTGAGGTTGGCAAAAGGAGTTGAACACCATATTTGGCTGTCCGATCATAGACTCTTTTGTGAGTGTTCCATACAGCTGGCTCCAGCAGATATCGATTATGTGCGGAGGGATCTACAAGAGGTCCTGAAAGCAGGAATTATCAAGGTGTCTCGAAGCCTGTACGCAACCCCCATTTTTATTGCCAGAAATAAAAATGGAAATGTGAGAATGTGCATAGATTACCGGACACTAAATTCCCGAACAGTGCCTGTACACTACTCCCCGCATTGATGATATACTTGACTGTTTATCAGGGAGTCAATGGTTTTCAGTTCTTGACCTCAGAACTTCTTGTTCTATTATCAGATTGCTGTGGCCAAAGATAATAAGTAAAAAACTGCATTTATTTGCCCATTAGGATTCTACCAATTTGAACATATGCCACATGGCATTACTGGGATGTCAGCGAAGTTTAAATGATTGCTGGATAAAGTAATGAGATATATCAACCTCCTCCAGGTCCCTGGTCTACCTGGATGATCTTATCGTCTTTGTAAAGTCACTGGAAGAGCACGAAGAAAGACTCCTCCAAGGTCTGGATAGACTAGAAGTTGATCTGAGACATTGGAAATTGAGTGTTGCTGAAGAATCTGGGATTAAGGGGAAAACACAAACTTCAAAGTCAATGGAATTCAGTACAACATTTCGTGATATAAAAAATGCCCAACTTGCCTGTGTACAGGGTGGAACCTGAACAGGGTAAAGGAGGAGTGAAAACTATGCATTGTGATCACCTCTTACCAATTGAACAGTCTGTGAGGATACTTGAGAATCCAATTCATGAAATACCACCTGAAAGGGCAAGAATACAATCAAAAACAGAAACACAGTACATATGAGTGACATATGAACTTAAGGACTACTTACCTGTGTTGACAGTCCGAGTCCTCACAATCAGAGTGTGAAAGGTCACAAAGACCATACTAGACTTAAATGGATAAGTGATAGGTCTCCTACATTTAGTTCAGATGAACAAGAAACTCACAGTTCTGATCATGATGATTTGAACAAGGAAAGTGCTCTAACCCTGCAATGATCTCTGATTAATCAGAACCGGAGTCAGAACATGAAGTAGAACCAGACTCTGTGACTATCTCTGAAAGGCAATGCTCAACACAAAAAGCTGTTATGCCTCCTAGTCATATATCTTGTAGCAAGATACAAGTGAAGCCAGTTATAAGACTTATGATGAGCCAGGAAAATCTAATGATCACCGCATTGCAATAGTGCATAGAGGTGTCATTATTAAGTTATGTCTAAGTTAATTTCAGACCAAGTAATAAGGTATACAATTATCTCAAGTTTTTGGTGATGGGGTTGAGTTATATGTCTGATGAGGACATTCATGCAATTAGAAGTGGGAGGGTGCAACCCTGGGATATAATGTATATAATGTTACATTTAAGCACATTTATTTGTTGTTGTGTTAAAAATGCATTCAATTTAGTATTCTTGTGTTTTAGGTTTATTGTTGTGAGCCAATAGTGTGAATTTACCTGTGTTAGATGTCCTATAAGTGATGAGGTTTAAGTGCAAGGGGCGGGGTAAAGGTAGACCAGAGGAGATGTGAGATGAGTGTAAAGTGCAGGGGGAGCAGTTGTCTTCAGGTTTCATGTTTTATAGCATGAACAATGTTATAATTTGTTAATTTTTGTGTATGTAATTAGTTAGGCTGTCAAAATGAGAGCCAGAACTAATACTACAGCAATGGGAGTGACATCAAATTAGGACTATTTCCCCACTAAATATCCCTGTTATGTTTCCAATCCACCATTAACTAAAACAGTGAGTGGAGTGTTTTGAGAGACTGAACAGTGCCTAGCTTGCTCAGTTGGACTGTGTGTTCGTCATGTGAGTCATCAGCGTGAGGATTCATTAAATTTACTGAAGAGGATGTTACTAGAGAGCCTGTTGAGCCACCAGACACACACACACAAAGTTCCTCTAGCCCTGAGGTATGTTGGACCACTATGTACCCCAGCAACTAACAGTCCTGCAATGGTTATATTAAAACATTTATATGAATTGATTTAGAATCATGTTGCCAGCTTATTGAAAATAAAGTGTTTGAGTTAAAAATATATAAGTGGGCCCACAGATACAAATACAGTGACCGATAAAAAACACACACAAACAGTGTATTTGATATTGAATCGAATACGTTTTGACTGAAAGCTTTGAGATTTATTGAATATATATTGTTTTTACTTTACATACCTTTTAAATCTCTTATTCACTTTTGAAATCTGATATCTTTGTGTTTACATAAGTAAATTGTTGTTTTTCTATTTGAGTGTTTCAGAGAGTGATATTGGGTTTAATTTAATATAAGTCAATGTAACATTTTTCAACTGACATTAAATGTTTTGAGTTTATGGGAACACAAGGAAGAGAAAAAAACCTAAAATGTTTAAGTATAAACAAAGATAAAAAGACCAAATTCTAACAAGGAGACATAATAACAAACAAAAATATGAAAGCAAAAGAACTCCAGGTGCTGCCGTTGTGTAACAGTTAAGAGGTTAAGGAAGTGCTACACACAAGTTGCCAACCGCAACAGCAAGTCTGACTCTGAAAAAGGAAAGCGCCATTGCAGAGACATTCTGCTGGGATTTATACTGAAGCTCCTTTCCACACCAACCAATCCTGAGCGACGACTGATTAGCAGTCATAACTGCAGACACCTGATGTTGGTCAGCCTGCAGAGAGAGAGAGAGAGAAAGAAACACAAAAAAACACAAAGCCAGCTAAATCTTCAATGGTAATAGGAATTCACACATATATCAATAAATGTAATTAAACAAGTAAAATTTAGAATACAAAAAATATGTCCTGGGACATATCACCCCCACCCTTAAATTACAAACCTGTGTTTGTAATACTATCAGTCACCACACAACTTCATCTCCAGTATCAAAAATGCAAATGTATAAAAGAGTTTTGAGCACTTATGGCTGGTAATAGTTGGTGTGACAGCACTGGAAACAATGGGTACAAGTTTAGGAGGGAAAGTTCTAGTCATGTCTCATGTAACACAGCTTTTCAACATATTAACATGGCACAAACCACACTTTCATTTGCAACCAGAGGTGCCAATGTTATAGTCAGTATCACCAGATGACTCAATCGATTTGGAACTAAATTCAGGTTCATCAGACAAATTACAATCTATGGGACTGGACTCTGAAATCAAAAATGAGATAGCTCAACAGTATCTCTGAACTTCAGTAACTGTAGGTGAGTCACTAAGCAGGCAGGGAATGCAGAGGGAAACCGACGAAACATGTCAGGCTGATCACAGGCCTCAGGCTCATCTGCAAAAACTGGACAAGGAAACACTTTACCACCTGCAAGGTCATTCACCAATATGAGACCAACACCATCCACAGGTAAATGCGAGCACACACCCATCTTAACAGGACCTGTGATGAGATCAGACTTTAGATGAACAGTGTGAAGAGGAACATTGACGAAGCCCATTTCAATGGCGCGTATCAATGCATCTGAGCCAGTATAAGACTTGTGGAAATAGGTAAGACATTCTCCAAAATGAACAATTTAGCTGATTCAGTGTCCCTCAGAATCAAGACTCGGAACTTAAGCACAGTTTATTTTAGCCATAGACTCAACAAGAGCAACATTTTTAAACTCTGAAGCTTCCAAGCTTTGCAGTCCGGAATCAGGTGACCAGGGTCAACGCAGTAAATACAAACTCGCCTGTCACCCATTCGCGTTGAGGCAGACTTACAACCAGAATTACACTTTTATGGTGTGTGAGGAAATGGGAGCCATTTCTCCATTTAAACCGTTAACCTGATGTACGGAGAGAAAACATTTTGTGCGTCAGTACATATTCATCAACCAAAACTGTGGCATCGGAAAAGGAACCTACCTTCTGCTCATTCAAGTGGATGACACAACATTTTCCAGCACGCAACATTTTAAGTCTTCTTGCAAGAGCAACTTCTGAAGCTGTTCAAAAGTTGCAATCTTGCAAGAAAAATACTTCTTTCAAGAAGGGATTTTATCCTGAAGCTCCTCTCCACACCAACCAATTCCGACAGAGGACTGATTAGCGGTCATAATTGCAGGAGCAAAAACACAAAGCCAACAAAATCACCAATGGCAAAAGGAATTCACACATACAGCCGTGGCCAAAAGTATTGGCAGTGACAGATATTTCGTGTTTCACAAAGTTTTCTGCTTCAGTTGTTGTGGTGTTGATTCACATTGTTTCTAGATTATTGTTCAGAGTGATCAGATGCATTTTAAATAATTGCAAAAAAATCATATCAGCAGCAGCTGGGAAAATGTGCTAGTCAGGTGAAATCATTCTATCATTCTGATTGGATTATAAGAGCATGCAAGGATATTGCTGCAAAGAATATTGCACCTGAAAGAACCATTTACCGGATCATCAAGAACTTCAAGTAGAGAGGTTTAACTGCAGTGAAGAAGGCAAGTGCCAGCAAGTGCCAGCACGTCTCCTCCTGAGGAGTCAGCTATTGCATCGTGTCACCACCAGTGCAGAGCTTGCTCAATATTGGCAGCAGGTTAGTGTGAGTGCATCTGCACGCACAGTGAGCCGAAGACTTTTGGACAATGGCCTGGCGTCAAGAAGGGCAGCAAAGAAGCCACTTCTCTACAAAAAAAATATCAAGGACAGACTGAAATTCTGCAGGAAGTACAAGGATTGGACAGCAGAAGACTGGTGCAAGTTTCTCAGATGAAACCCCCTTCTGACTGTTTAGGACATCTGGAAAATCGATGGTCCGGAGAAGAAAAGGTGAACGCTACCATGAGTCCTGTGTCGTACCAACAATGAAGCATCCTGAGACCATCCATGTGTAGGGTTGCTTTTCATCCAAGGGAGTGGGCTCTCTCACAATTCTGCCCAAAAACACTTAATGAATAAAGAATGGTATCAAAACATCCTGCAAGAGCAACTTCTCCCAACGACCCAGGAGCAATTTGGTTATGATCCGTGCATTTTCCAGCATGATGGAGCAACATATCACAAGGCAAGAGTAATCATGAAGTGGCTCTGAGATCATTATATTGAAATTTTGGATCTGTGGCCAGACAACTCCCCGGATCTTAATCCCATAGAGAACCTGCGGTCAATCCTCAAAAGGCGAGTGGAATAGCAAACTAGAAAAATTAAATGGCTTTAATGCAACAGATCTTAATAATTATAAAATTTCTCAAATGAATATCTGTTGTATAATGGACATAAAACTAAATTAAGATGCAGAAATAATTGTATTTCTTAAAATAAATGTATGAATATGCCACATATTTTTCACAACAGCTCAACATCTGGTGGGGCACGGCCCCTAATTTAAAGACACCATGGACATACTCGTAATTATGTCTTCAGAAGTGGGAAGTAGATCATTCTGATTGCATGTGAATGCAACATTACTAGACATTCACTGCTAACAACATGCAGTCAAAATCATCTCTTTAAACCAATTAAAACTCTAAACATCTTTTAAAAAACAGGAAACCTTTAAACACAACTGGGTTGTGAAACTGAACTTAGGCTGTTTTGAGTAGTTTATTGGATAGTTTCCAACAAAACAAGCAAATAAACACCACATGCTTTATTTAACCTGAATTGGCGGATGTCTGTTGTCAGGTAAAACAAAAGGTTGATTTGAAATGACTGTGTACTTATGATCAAGACCACATTTTACAGCGGACAGAATAGGCTGAAAGCTGTTGAACTTATGAGTACATCTTCAGTTCGAGAGCAAAATGCAAAGAGTTGTAACAAGCTTTGGTTAGAGTGGATAAATGCAGTCACTGTGAAATGGAGCTAACACACAGAGGGCCCAACAGCAGAGCACAGGCTGCTGTTTAATTAATGATGGAATCAGAGACTCATACTACTCACACACTTACAAATTGAGCCTAGAAGGACAAGAGATGTTATTTTAAGCAAGCATTTGTTCTCTCTAAGGGTCATTTCACTGTAGAACGAGCGCTGCAAAAATGTCACTGTATTTTCATCTTGTTTAACAGTAAAAGAAGATTTAAACTGAGAAACAAAATTGTTTAAGTTATTAAGACTTGCACTCTGAAAATATATTTTGCATAAATTGTACTTTTATTACCCCTTTTGTTAATATTTATGTCTTGTTTTAGGCATAGATCTACTAATTATATGATTAAAATAAGATTGTAACATAGTTAAATGGAAAGGAGGAGGCGAGAACCGGCTTTACAATATAAATAATATTTTAATAACCACAAACACACACACACACACACACACACACACACACACACACACACACACACACAGGGGTCAGACAGCTGTCCATAACTCTCTCTCTGTCGCTCCGCCGTCTCCAGTTGGCCTTATCCCTCTCAGGCTTAATCAGCCTAATTAGGGGCGAGCATGCGGAATCACGACCTGGTCCCACCCTCCGCCACAAATACTTTTTTTAAATATACTTTAAATATACTGTATATTTACAGATAATCTTACACACATATTTTAGCCTGTTTTTCACATGTACGCTTCAAAACATTTTTCAATTTCAAAACCAATTTCTGTCAAATTAAATTGAGTAATTTTTAACAAAATTACTAAAACTTAACATTTTTTTTTTAATTGCATTAAGAAAAAAATAATAATCAGTTCAATTTCTTATGAGTATATACTGTATGTGTGTGTATATATATATATATATATATATATATATATATATATATATATATATATATATATATATATATATATAAAATAATGAGACAACTATCACAATTATCAGTATATCACATATATATACATATATATATATATATATATATATATACACTGGCTGTCAAAAGATTGTAATAATGTACAGATTTTGCTGTTTCAGAAGGAATTTGGTACTTTAATTCACCAAAGTGGCATTCAACTGATCACAAAGTATAGCCAGGACATTACTGATGTAAAAAAAAACAGCACCATCACTACTTAAAAAAAACTAAAAAGTCATTTTTGATCAAACCAAGACAGGCCCCATTTCCAGCAGACATCACTCCAACACCTTATCCTTGAGTAATCACGCTAAACTGCTAAGATGGTACTACCTGACCCCAGTGCAGAGCACCTGTGACTCGTAGTGGGTCTGGCCGTGAATTGCTCCACTGAATTCGAGGAGAACATCCAGGGAGCGACGCTTAGTGGCTAACCTAGGATAGTAGGCGCACTGGATCATCTTGGTGAAGGGCGCTGTGTGCAAGTGGAACACCCGGTCGGTTGTGCCACGTTACCGAGTTCTACCGGCTTGGACCTGACAAAACATGGGACATGACTGACTCAACCCTGAGATTGTAAAATCTGGCAAAATTATTGGGTGTTGCCCAGCCTGTTGCACTGCAGATGTCTGCTAAGGAGGTTCCGTGGGCCAGTGCCCACGAGGATGCCACACTTCTCGTAGAGTGTGCTCGAACCCGCAAGGGGGGACAGGACGGCCTGGGTGTGATCAGGAAATAGCATCAACGACCCAGTGAGCTAACTTCTGTTTGGAGATGGCATTACCTTCCCTTGTGTCCGCCGAAGCAGACAAAGAGCTGCTCAGAACATCTAGAGCTCTGTGTGCAGTCAAAATAGATACGCAATGCACGTACCGGGGCATCTTGCTTGCAGGCTCACGATCTGGTCCCTGAAAGGGGTCGTGGGACCTTGGGTACGTAGCCTGGTCGCGGCCTCAGGATAATGTGAGAATGCGCTGGCCCGAACTCCAGGCAGGTGTCGCTGACTGAGAACGCATGCAGGTCCCCAACCTTCTTGATGGAGGCTAACGCAATCAGGAGGGCCGTCTTCAGGGACAGGGCCTTGAGCTCAACTGAATCAAGCAGCTCAAAGGGGGGTCTCTGAGGGCCCGAGAGGAACACAGAGAGATCCCAGGAGGGGAACAGGCTAGGCCGGGGAGGGTTCAATCTCCGGGCGCCTTTCACAAACCTAATAATCAAGTTGTGCTTACCTAGGGACTTGCCATCTACTGCGTCATGGTGGGCTGCGATAGCAGCTACATACACCTTCAAGGTGGAGGGGAACAGCCTCCCCTCCAGCCTCTCCTGCAGGAATGAAAGCACTGACCAAACTGTGCACCTCTGTGGGTCTGCAGCACGAGAAGAATACCAATTTGCGAACATGCGCCACTTTAGGGCTTAAAGTTGCCTGGTGGATGGAGCTCTGGCTTGGTTGATAACCAGGCATGGGTGGGCCAGTAAGGGGCCACCAAGATGACCTGTTCCTCATCCTCCCTGATCTTGCACAGCACCGGTGCAAGAAGGCTCACTGGGGGAAATGCATACTTGCGCATCCCCTGGGGCCAGCTGTGTGCCAGTGCATCTGTCCCAAGTGGAGCTCCTGTCAGGGAGCACCAGAGTGGGCAGTGGGAGTTGTCTTGGGAGGCAAAGAGCCATGCCGAATTGGTCCCATATTAGCTAGACCATCTGGGAGTGGAACCTCCACTCTCCGCTGGGCGAATCCTGCCTTTGACAGTGTGTCCGCTGCCGTGTTGCGGTTGCCAGGGATGTGAGTGGCACGCAGCGACCTGAGTCGCGGCTGACCCCAAAGGAGGAGATGGCGGGTGAGTTGTGACATATGACGAGAGTGCACGCCGCCATTGTGATTTATTTACGCTACCATCGAGGTGCTGTCTGAATGGATCAAGACATGCTTGCTATGGATTAGTGGGAGAAACCTCCGTAGGGCAAAAGATACAGCCAAAAACTCTAGGCAGTTGATGTGCCAATGCTGCCAGGGTCTTGTCCAGAGGCCAGTGGCAGCGTGCCCATCAAGGGGTGTCTGTGGTCACCACAACACATCTGGACACCTGCTGCAAGGGGACTCTGGTCCGCAGAAAGCAGAGGTTAGTCCAAGTGTTGAAAGGCTGACGGCAAGAAGGGGTGATTGTCACACGGTATGTGCCATGGCGCCATGTTCATATGCATCAACACGAGCGGCCCTGACTGAGGATGCCATATGCCCCAGAAGCCTCTGGAATTGTTTTAGAGGAACTGCTGTGACAGGTTTGAAGAGAGCGAGGCACTGACTGAGCGCGCTCATTGATGAGACATGCTGTCATTGAGACTGAGTCTAACTCCATGCCGAGAAACGAGTTGCTCTGAACCGGGACGAGCTTGCTCCTTTCGCAGTTGACCTGAAGCCCTAGACAGCTGAGAGCGCACAGTAACTCTCGAGAGTGAGCCAGGATGAGCCAGTCCTCGATTTAGTTGAGATTGCGGATGCCCACTTCCCTTAGCGAGACATGAGCTGCCTCTGCGATCTTCGTGAAGACACGAGGGGACAGGGACTGGCCTAAAGGGAGGACCTTGTACTGATATGCCTGGCCGTCGAACGCGAACCATAAGTAGGGTCAGTGTCGAGGCAGAATGGAGACGTGGAAGTACGCATCCTCCAGGTCTACCACCGCTAACCAATCTAGCTGTCGAACGCAGGTAAGAATCTGTTTCTGCGTGAGCATTTTGAACGGGAGTCTGTGTAAGGCCCGGTTGAGAACTCACAGGTCCAAGATTGGTCGCAATCCGGCAATTTTTTGGGCACAATGATTTAAGGGCTATTGAAACTCTTCTCCATCTCGGTCTCACCAGGGTCGTGATCTCTGCTCGTAAGGTGCTGGCTTTCTCGCCGTGCATGGAAGTGGAGCGAACACCGCTGAAACGAGGCGGGAGCCGGGCGAACTGAATCGCATAGCCGAGTCGGATGGACCTGGCCAGCCAGCGCGACGGATTGGGAAGTGAAAGCCAGGCATCCAAACTCCTCCGAGGCGCACCAATGGGACTATCGCTTTTGACATACCGGGCGGGGCTTCATGGCGGGGGGGGGCAGGTAATAGCTCATCGGGAGACAGAAGAGCTGGAGCGAGGAACCGATCGAGTAGCTGTGAGGGAGGGATGGAGGTTTCCAAGCATAGCGGACATCTGCACATCAGCCTCAGATGAGTCATCAGCATCAGACGCTCAAGGGAGAAGGCGAAAAGGCCAATGTCAAGTTGGTAGACAGAATTTGCATGCCCCGCCCCGGACATAAAGCGCTTCCTTTTATACTCGTATGTCCAGGGCAGGGCATGCAAATTCTGTCTACCAACTTGACATTGGCCTTTTGCCTTCTCCCTTGAGCGTCTGATGCTGATGACTCATCTGAGGCTGATGCGCAGATGTCCGCTATGCTTTCCCGGGCCGCCATGAGCTGGTTCAGAGGTACGTTTTCTCAGGTTCAGAGGTACGTTTGGCATCCCAGGAAGACCCCTTGTGTCACATCAACTTCGAGTCAGTGACAGAAGGGGAAAGCCACTTTTGAAACAGAAAAACAAAAGGTTAGAGTGGGCAAAGAAACACAGACATTGGACAACAGATAATTGGAAAAGAGTGTTATGGATCTTAATCCCATTGAGCTTTTGTGGGATCAGCTAGACTGTAAGGTGCGTGAGAAGTGCCCATCAAGACAGCCACATCTATGGCAAGTGCTACAGGAAGTGTGGGGTGAAACCTCACCCGAGTATCTGGACAAACCGACAGCTAGAATGCCTAGGTCATTGCTACACATGAAGGAATTTTTGATGAGAACTCTAGGAAATAGTTTAAGAGTTTCTGAAAAACAAATTATTCTTATTTTTTTTTCATTATTATAATAGTCATTTTTCACATTATTAATGTCCTGACTATACATTGTGATCAGTTGAATACCACTTATGGCAAAAGATGTACATTATTCCAAACATTTGCACACACACATTATTCAGTATTACATGTTCTTGAAATATGTACATGTATTTATATGTATTAATGTAGGCCTATTAATCAATGCTTTAAAGAATTTAAGGACATTATGTGTGCTTTTAAGGTTTTTAGACATTATTACTGGAATTCAAGACAGACTACTGAGAAATATTTATTTTTCTTTTTATTCTTTTTGACGTGAGAGTAAATTTGTAGAGACATCTGCTTAAAGGAACTGTTCAACCAAAAATGAAAAAACTCTCATCATTTTCTCACACTCATCCCATCCCAGATGTGTATTAATTTCTTTCTTCTGCAGAACACAAACAAATATTTTTATACAAATATCTCAGCTCAATAGGTCCATACAATGCAAGTAAATGGTGACAAGAACTTTGAAGCTCCTGAAGCAAATAAAGGCAGCATATAGTTAATCCATTGATCAGTGATATGAGAGGTGTGGGTTTAAAACAGATCAGTATATAAGTCCTTTTTTACTATCAATCTGCACTTTCACTATCATATTTTTATTTTATTTTTGGTGATTCGAATTCTTCATGCATATCACCACCTACTGGGCAGGGAGGAGAATTTATAGTAAAAAAGGACTTTAATATTGATCTGTTTCTCACCCACTCCTATCATCACTTCTGAAGATATAGATTTAACCACTGGAACTGTATAGATAATTTTTATGCTGCCTTTATATGCTTTTTGGAGCTTAAACGTTCTGGTTACTGGTTAATTGCTATGTATGACCTACTGTGCTGAAATATTTTTCAAAAAAATGTTTGTGTTATGCAGAAGAAAGAAAGTCATACACATCTGAGATGGAATGAGGGTGAGTATGTTGAGATAATAATGCTGATATATTTATTTATTTATTATAATTGAATTTTTTTTTGGTGAACTATCCCTTTAAGGCCTCTAAATAAGCATTGTATTGAAAAAACACTAATGAACAGACACCTTTCTCCCTTATCATTTTGAATGTTTTGAATTTTTTATACTTTTTAATTACTATCATAAAACACAGTGCACAACTATTCCAATACACTCAAATGACCCATGAGAATTACAGGGATGTGTTTGCCACCTCAGCATCACTGCTATCAATATAAGGATAACAGCTCCCCTAGAGGTCAAACATTGATCCGGCCGCACAGATGAACTGAGCATTTTTCACTTCCTTCTCAGCCAGAACAAGTCATAATAAACAGCCAATGAAGCATAGTATCCCCAAAAGCAGTAATGCGTGCAGACAAATGTCTGCCTCCGAAAACAACAGATGTTTTACTTAATCTGTCTGAACCAGAGTTTCAGACCAATGCTTTTGAAGACAGATATCAAATAATTAAACCTGATTGGCTGTATGGGCAAAATATGTCTTGACAACAAAGATCAGCAAGCTTAATGAATATTTAAGCCTTCAATTGATAATAGAAAGCTTTATAGAAATAAGAGTTCTAAGATATGCAAAGAAGAAACAATTTTCAGACATGTTTCTGTGCTGTGCCCTTTCTTGAGGCTTTAATGAGAATGGGCTGATGTAAAAGCCAGCCTGCATTGACAGTAGTTTAATTCACAAAACAGAATTTGGGGACCTATTAGGGGATTGTGCTCAAAGCTTTATGATCCAGTGTCACAGAAAAGCTGCGCTGATGTTGACAACAGGGAGCCAGTGGCAAACTGAGGCACTGTTTCACTCAGCGTCTGTCTAGGTTGGGTTTAATTTGGCATGAAGATCACACAAAGAAACCCCCACCAAAGTGCGTGTGACTTTGTGCGAATGTTATTCAGTGTCATTGTGGAGGGGGTAGACTATGTTTGACAAGAGACAGACAGACATGACAGAGAATAATAAATCTAACATCCTGATTTAATGTAAAATGAGAGGAATCAAACAAGAGTCATGGAAATACAAAGAAGAGAAAACATGTTTGATTCTTTAAGTCAACTCAGGGTAGAGATGATGTCAAATAAGTTTTGAAGAACTGGCACACTTTAGCCACGTTATTGCATTATGATTTGAATACACTCAGAATAAACAAATAGGCTACACATACTGTATATTTGTCATTATGTATAATCTCTCATTCCTGAAGCTATTACAACAGGAACAATTTACTATTCACGCTTCATTACAAGAAAATAGAGGGTTCGATACTACAGTAGTATTGACATATTAAATAGCATTCAACACTATTTAATATGCAGTTGGATTTAGAATTTTATTTGTATTTGATGTGTTAATATTTCCCCTATAAATCATGATGACAATAATGATCAAACCTCCATGAATAGTATGACATTACCTTTGTATTATGTACTGTAGGCCTACACATTGTTGCAGTTCACTTCTGCTAACTGTATGTGTTTTTGACATCAAACATAAGCAATGCTAAATAAGCAAGGCTAATTTTGAAATGACTATAATTATTTTTGTAGCACTTTACATTAATGTTAGGGTTCATTAATGAATAATAATTCATTTACAAATGCATTATAAATCATTGATTATAAGCAGTTATAACAACACGCATATAAAGAGTGGTTTCATGTAATACCTGCCAAATAGTGAGCCATTTTACTTCACATGATATAAATGCTTAATAACACATATAAATAATTACTAACCTAATGAAAATGTACATTCATGCGGACAAATATGAAGAATTGAATAAGGGGTTTCCAGCATTAAGGGGCAGTCACACTACACTTCACACTCCATTTACTCACATTCAAATGCATAAGAACGTCGGAGACCGGAAACTCAAGCTCATGCAAAGAAATGTTGTACTCTGCTCCTTATAAGTGTTCAAGTTCAAGCGAACTCTGACCTGTGAATCTGTATGACCAATACAAGATTGAAACGTCACATGCTGACCTCTTAGCTCAATACAATATGTACATATTTTAAAGTTGTGTGTTTTATTGTTGCAGGGAAGTGAGTGGACAATATATTTTAAGATTTTAAATATACAATTATTTGTTATTTTTGATGTATTATTTACTTACACCAGACGACCTCCCGCATAACATCATATCCTGGTCTGTTGCGTTGTCCAGAAAAAATTGCCGTGCTCAAAGCCTAGTATGATGGCCCCTTTAGAATCCTATAGACATAAAGTTTAGTATAGTTTGATGGTCATTTTATGATACATGCTGTGAATGAGCATGAAGACCTGAAAACTGTTTTTGCAGAGGACTTTATGTAGGGCCTACCTAGGATTAGGTAAATTGGGACACCACTTGGCGTAGCACCATTCTTTTGACATCAAAATGACAAGGAAAGTGACTGCACAAGTGAGTCAAGACATAACAGTAATGAAAATAAACTCAAAGTGAACTGTTGCAAAATGACTTAATCCCTCTTTTTAATCTCACTATAATAGTCGACTTTTGCTGCATTGCGACATAAATCATGAATAAGGGAATTGTATGTTTTAGATTTATATAAGTATGAATAATTGTATTTATTAAACATTTTTAGCCAAAGTTAAACTGCTCACTATTTTGACCTTTTATACATGTTTATAAATACATATTTATACATGTTGTTATAAATGACTTATAAATCATAAATAAGCCCCTTTATAGACCCTTAACAAACATGTTAGCATTATTATTATTATTATTATTATTATTATTATTATTTTAAATAGAGTAAATCGTTGATGACTGGGATCCATAAAGACATAAAGATTATAAAGTAAATCTCAATAGTACACATAGACTTCTCACACTATACATCTATATCAATCATATGGTCAACAATTATGTAGATACACAATTCGTGTTTTATAATTATGTTTTCGTTTACTTTCCCGTATACATAGAACTCCGACAAATTATGTACAGAAACATATATTTATTTTACATTTTGAGAGTTATTGGTTGGTAAATTCTTCAGTGGAGTTTAGTCTTCAGTGAGGCGGGAGTGCTGTCCGTTACGCGCCTTTATCAGGACGAGGTTGCGAAGCGCGAGCTGCTTCACACAGTTGCTCACTCCCAGTGCGAGAGTCGAGCACGCGCGTGCAAGAAGTGATACGCTCCACCAGCCTCTGCGCGAAGCATCCTCACTCTCTTTCTGTGTCTCCTGCACATCGCTTCAGTCGTAAGGGAGGGAGAAAGGCATCTGAAGTGGAATCGTAGAACCGTAGGTGAGGAGTGGACCACAGCCGGAGAGACACATTTAAAGGATGCGCTGCTGCGCGCGAAGGCGCATCCTGTAGATATACGAGGGGATTGAAGCGTCTGGCTTTCTCTTTCCATGTTTGGCTTTGTACGCAGACCTGTCAGTATTTGACACTCTGTGAGCAAGCGGCATCACTTTACGGACGGAACAAGAAGGAAGTGGGCTGTTTTCTTTTCTTGCAACATCCAAAGTAAGTCACTCTTTGCCTCTTCTTGCCTTGAATCAATGCAATTACAGCTGTGCTCGTAGTGTGTGTCCCATCCCAGGCAAGTTGCATAGTGCAGTTGCATAATGCACAGTGAAAATCACTGGAAACACTTATTTACGATCATATGCTGCTGATAAATGGATCCCCGTAGTGGCAAAAATGGCAGCTGGTACTGAAATGATCAGATGTGGTTGCATACCTGCATTCTGAACATGCAATCTTCAGATGTTCACCCATATGTTTGGATGGTACAACCACAAGGGTTCCCAGGGTCATGGAGATTATAAAGGTATTATAAAATTGTGAATTCCATAACAGTCAAAATGTCTTTAGTGAAGATGCCGTTATTATGCGCATGTCTAAAATATTAAATCAGCTCGAAATTGCTCTTGCTAATGCAAAATAATGTTAAATGCTTTGGTATCACCACTGAGAAACTTAAAAAGTCATGCAAATGCATTGAACAATGAGCCATAAAGTTTACAAATGAGTTTGCATGCAACAAGGTTTTATTTTAAGACTTTTTATAAATTTCTAAGTTATAAATCTGATTTTTACCATGTTTTAAAGTTATATTAAAATTTTTAAGGGACAAATATTTGTATGTTTGTTTCTTACCGCGACTGTTTTGTTTCAAACTCTGCTCTCAATGACTTGACAATTGTTAGTTAAAAGATGATTTTGACCTCATTTTAAATAATTTTGATCTTGATGTGCTGTGATTGGTTTGTACAGTAGTAGCCCAGTATCACCATAACAATGCAGGCAATTGTCTGACAGGGAATTCATCTTTAGGACACAGAGTGAGTTTACTTGCAAACAAGGTGAAGTAAAATCACATTCCTGTGATCGATTGCCCCTCGTGAAGAATGCCGTTATAACAAATCAGTGCAATAAAGCAAGAGCGTAATCCTTTGTAGTATCCAACAATTTCTCTGTTTTCCTTTGGCCTTGCTTTATCTTCGCTCTCTCCTCCGAGTTATCCATCTGACCCAAAATATGTCACGGAAATGTCCCATGAGTGAGTTTTGGAAAGTTTTCAGAATGAACTTTACTTTGCTGTAAGCTTTCGGCTTCTTGCTGGAACATGTTCCTGCTGCAGATGCTCTTTATCGCAGATCCTGTCTTGCTTTCAACAAAAAATACTTTTTGTCTGGGTAGAACTGTGTGATATTTGCTTTACTTTTTTAGTGTAAAACTGGGGTCTGAAAAAAGGTCTGAGATTTTACAACAAACTCGCCTAAATCTCATGAGGGCTACTTTTCTTAATTCCTGTATGGGTCAGATGGAACCAGGGTCAGAAATTGACTTTTTCATTTAGGGGCATTATTAGATTTCCAGGGGATTTTTTTTACTTTTACAAGGGCAAATGTTTTCTATTCCAATCTTATAAAATGACCCTGTCACCTTTTATGTTAGAACTTAAACAATTAATTCAATTTCAAAAATGGCACGTTTCAATAATTGCAAAATTGCATGATCTGTACATTGCATAATTGCAATTTATTGCATAGTTGTTACTGAAACAAAACTTTTTTTTCTAATTCACAAATTTCCATTTTGGCTATGAAATTAACATAGCCTAGAAAACTAATGCACCAACATAGAGGAGGAGGTGACAGCATTTGTCTTAAAGAAACGTAGGAATTCCTTAATGCCAACTGAATAAAACAATGCAAAAATAAACATTTAACAATATACATCAGAGATATGATTCATACACTTAAAGTGGTTAATGTAAAATTATAATTGTATCATTAATAATGTTTTATTTTATATAAAGCTATTTATCTAGATATTATTTTTGTTAATATTATTATTAACTAAATTGTAGCATTTGGTTACATTATATATTGTGCTCTCTCAAACCTGATTAACTTAATATATAAATAAAAACATATATTAAGCACTCTTGGCTTCTAGCAGGTGAGGAGGCTTTTTAAACAGAGAGATTCATAAGTGAGATAAACCGATGGGCGGGTAAGTAGGCTATAGCACAGGGAGTGACAGTGTTACTTACTAGGACAGTATATTTTGAACAAAAGGACCGAACGGTCACGTAATTTAGTGCTGATGGGGAACATGAGAAGTTTGTGCTCGTTTATGGCACGAGCATCAGCCACTGACTCTGCAACATCTGCACAACAGACACCATGAAATAAATAAAATTAGCGAAAATTCCAATGAAGATCGCGATGTATGTATTTAAAAGTAGATGTTATTAATTATACAACAATATTATACATGCCTGGGAAACTCAGCGAGTACTGATGCTGACTACCACCACTGGAGTAATGAGTTCGAATCCAGGGCGTGCTGAGTGATTCCAGCCAGGTCTCCTAAGCATCCGAATTGACCCTGTTGCTAGGGAGGGTAGAGTCACATGGCGTAACCTCCTCGTGGTCATGATTAGTGGTTCTCGCTCTCAGCGGGGTGTGTCATAAGTTGTGCGTGGATCGCTGAGAGTAGCATGTGCCTCCTCATGCTGGGAGTCTCCGCGGTGTCATGCACAGCGAACCTCGTGACAAGATGAGCAGATTGACGTCTCAGAAGGGGAGACAACTGAGACTTGTCCTCCACCACCCGGATTGAGGTGAGTAACCACGCCACCACGACAGCCGAGTAAGTAGTGGGAATTCCAAAATTAGGGAGGAAAGGGGATTAAAAAACAAAATACCAAGTGTGCGCAATACCCGCAATCCCATAACGAATTTCAGGCCCTATGTATATATATATTTTACTCTTTTGATCTTTTTTACTTTTGTTCACAACAAGAGACTTGCAACAAGAGCCCTACATAGAACAGAAAGTCCATTTTAACTGACTTCTTCAGTCAAATTCTACTTTATGTTATGCTCAGGTTAAAACACAATTATTTAACATGACTGAACCAACCTGACCACATTAGCTTACACCAACTACATAGGTCAGATCAAGTAGAAATAGCTCATAATGGTAATAACTGCACATTTTCAATTTTCACTGTATAATAAGATCACTTGTCTATGATTTTCAAATTTTCATAGCCATGCATTACCTTGGGACACATGTCCAGTAATTGCAATCTGTGCAACATCCTTTCATTAGAGGTTTTCCATTAAGAATTGATTATGATTAGTTTTATGACCTTTTATTTAGCTAATTTTTGTATTTCGTATTCGAAAAAGAATCTCCATAGGGAAATTACAGTGTAAACTTAAAACTCAGTCATCCCTGCACCTCATATTTACATAGTGAACAAAATATGTCAACCAAATGTATTGTATAGTGAGCAAAATAACATTAATACAGCTATTCATGGTTAGGTCGACACTTTACTACCCAATTACTTCTTGAAGTATATTACATGTTTTCGATGACAATGGCCTCCAGCAGTTATCCGATTTCAAAATATTAAGATCTGTAAAGATGTATCTCCCTCATGCATTCACTTGTCTTTTGTCTTGCATTTAAATTAGTGTGTAACACTTTAATGAGGTTGTTTGAGCTTTACGAGTAAATATGAATTTGGAGCACCCTGCTGTTTTGTGGATAGAAAGTTGATTAGATTCTCCTTTGTGCACACAGTAGGAATGTAAAAGCCTTCCTGTATTCATGGGGTACTTTGATTCTAGTGCAGTCAAAACCTCAACAGGAAAGCCAAATTCCAAAGTCTGCAGATCTGAGGAAAGAACATGAGCCTTTTTGCTTTTTCAAAATCTGTTAATGCATTAGGGATGTTATGTTGCATTATTAGTAGACATTAATATCTGTTACTTTGCAGCACTTTCAAATAAGCATCGCAGCGGTGTGTAATTAGGAATATTATTCACTGACACTGGTGAGCTTTTGTTTGTGTTTTTGTCCACTAAGTTTTATTAGGGGCTACAAATTAAATAGTTACAGATGCTAATCTTGACAAAAGAGTTTTGTCTACATTTAAATGCAGAATGGATCCCCTAGTTTATTGTTCTGTTTGCTGAATACAGGAGTCACTCCCAGTCTTACAATTCAATGGCATAATTACAACTTTAGCAGCATGTTTTGCATCTTGCAGCTGTAAACAAACAACATGAATAGCAAAAGTTTAACACATTTGATTTTAGCTATTTTGAGCAAAGTAATATTTGGGACAAGAGACGTACAGTATTATAATCTGGCACCTCCAGTAAACTGATGATAATAGACATGCAGTCATTTGTTTATTCTTGTTAAACTGCTGCTTTTAAACAGCATAATTCTCTCTCGTAATGTATGGCTTGTCTCTAGACTGCAATGCTACAGTTGAGAAAGACAGGCTTGTACAACCCAATCTCAACAGAATTCGTAACAATATTACGAGGAGGCGAAATCGTACCAACTCGTACAAGTTAATTAGTACAAAATCATACGAGTTATACACCCAGCAATGAGAGACGCTTCCCTCATATCCTTTTAGTTCCTGATGTGGCATTTGTTTTAACCTAGTCTCGTAGAATCAATGTTACTATAACTAAATTTGAGCAAACTCTTTTTTTACATGCCACATTCTGTTTCATTGCAGTTACCTGGTGAAATTAACACTAGAGGCGCTAAAACAGCTGTGCGTTTTATTCACTTTCACACAAATCATGACTACAATGGATGATTATGACATCATAAACACTTTTTTTTGCTCTATTACTCACACTTTTACTTTAGTGCATCATTTGAAAAACTATAGGCTACATTATGCTTGTATTACAGACCATTTACACACTTATTCCACTGTGATTAACTTGAGCGGTAGGTCACCTGATAGAGTGTTGGAGTTTGGACTTGGAAGGCCATGGCTCAAGCCCAGACAAGCATGCTAACTGACACTTGAGAAGAAAGTGTTATAGAAGTGCTTTAGAAAATGTCCTTTTCATTTTGCATTTGGACACCAACGGTTAGGTTTAAGTGTTGGTAAATGGTAAGGATGTGTGTTTTAAACTTAACCCTAATATTTATGTTAAAAGGCCTGATGTGCAATACGGAAGTAAGTGACAATTCAGGGTTCTGAACGCAGGTTTGTGAAGCGTACAGTATGAGATTGGTTGATGTAAAAGTCCTACATTTTTGTATGAATAAAGTCATATAAATTGGTAAAAATGTTCCACCTCAAAAATTCTCATGAAACTATATGTTGGACTTTTAACAAAATATATAAATGAGTGAAGAAAACATCTCAGCTGGCTCAGCTTATTTCAGGAGTTTGCAGTTAATGTAATCTTGTATTAAGGATAGTGAAAACGTGTGGCTCACTGTCCGGGGCAAAGGGCTCATGACTCAAGGCTTGACCCGAGCTTGAATATCCCCCCGGACTGGATTAGTATTGATGGAATAGATAGGAGGAGATGGGGAGGTGGTGGGATGCCGGAAACTCTCAGAGCTATGTAGAGGTAAGCAGCTGTTTATATACTCTTTCTCTGACTGTGTGATTGGTCGGATGAAATAAACTTGCTCCTCCCAAACCTTATTAAAAATTAATTGTCCAGGGGTGCGTTTCCTGCAAAACAACTTAACTCACTGCGAAACCATCATAGTACGATGCATCGTTGGAGAAATTAACTAGTCACAACTATTTCCCGAAACCATTGTAACTGTCACACATTGATTGTTCGCACCATGTTGGTTGAGCTGTCATTAATGACGTTACTCAGAGGATGGAGTAATAACTTCTGCAAAAGTATGAACAATATAATAGCTCATTTACACTTACACCAGAAAGCTGTTTAAAGTGAGAAAGTAACAGAAGACACAAAAGCTGCACACACTTTTCAATGCGGCAGATGCGTTGTGCTGCAATAGTGGGGTTTCCATCTATATTAGACTCCTGTGTTCCCCTGATGCACTTGCACATACGCACATGCACCCTCTTCAAAAACATATTGTAACGAATGAGGCAGCGAAGGCAGACGAGGAGAGCGGATCTATATGCAGCTTAACTTTATTTAAACAAACAAACAAATAAACACAAAGGAAAAACCCACAATGGGAAAACAAGAAACTTAAACACGATGAAACAAAACTGAGAACTCGGGCAGGGAACACATACCAGGCTTAACAACATTCAACGATTGACAAAGGGGAGTGAAAACAACCGGGTTAAAATACATGGACATGGGAAAACGGGAGCCAATGAACAAACAGAACTCAAACAAGATGACAAGGTGATAAACAGAAACCAATGGGAAACTAACGAGAGCAGGTGAAAACAATGAACAGCGAACACGAGGGCTAACAAGACGACTATGGAGCTACAAGGGTGACAAAAGTGAAAACTAAGGAACTACAAAAGTGACAAAAATGACAAACAAAGGGCAACAGTGAGACAAGACAAGGTATACATAACAGAGCCCCCCTCAAAGGATCGGATTCCAGACGATCCTAAATAATAAAAAGAAACAAATAAAAGAAGGCACCAGGAGCAGACGGGCAGACCGGGGGGGCACGAGAGCAAGAAGGCAGTCCAAGGGGGCACAGAGGGCAGGCAGGAAGTCCAAGGGGGCACAGAGGGCAGACCAGCAGTCCAAGGGGGTACAGAGGGGACTGGGTCAGGGGGCTTGGGAGGTGGCCACAGGACAGGGACCGGTTCAGGGGGCCTGGGAGCTGGCCACAGGGCAAGGATAGGTTCAGGAGGCCTGGGAGCTGGCTCTTGGACGGTCATGGCTACTGGCACTGGCTCTTGGACGGTCATGGCTACTGGCACTGGGACGGTCGAGACCACCGGCGCTGGCTCAGGGACGGTCGAGGCCACAGGTGCTGGCTCTGGGACGGTAGAGGCTACAGGCGCTGGCTCGCTGACTGTGGAAGGCGTGGGCACAGGCCCGCCGACCGCGGAAGGCACGGGCACAGACTCGCCGACCGCGGAAGGCGTGGGCACAGGCTCCTTGCAGTAAGCCGCTAGATCCATGTGTGATGGTCAATCGTTCTGTAACGAATGAGGCAGCGAAGGCAGACGAGGAGAGCGGATCTATATGCAGCTTAACTTTATTTAAACAAACAAACAAACACAAAGGAAAAACCCACAATGGGAAAACAAGAAACTTAAACACGATGAAACAAAACTGAGAACTCGGGCAGGGAACACATACCAGGCTTAACAACATTCAACGATTGACAAAGGGGAGTGAAAACAACCGGGTTAAAATACATGGACATGGGAAAACGGGAGCCAATGAACAAACAGAACTCAAACAAGATGACAAGGTGATAAACAGAAACCAATGGGAAACTAACGAGAGCAGGTGAAAACAATGAACAGCGAACACGAGGGCTAACAAGAAGACTATGGAGCTACAAGGGTGACAAAAGTGAAAACTAAGGAACTACAAAAGTGACAAAAATGACAAACAAAGGGCAACAGTGAGACAAGACAAGGTATACATAACACATATTAATGGCATTTCTGTGTTAATGTTAACAAATAAAAGACATGTTCTCCAATAGAAACCGTGTGTGATAAAGTGCTTTAGCCTTAAATCCCTTAAAAGGCTGCACTCTCATTTATGTGATATTTCAGAATGCTGCTTTCTTCGAAACCCCGGAATAAATCTTTTCTTCAATGCATGTAAATGTGGTCAAAGTCTTGATAGAATAACAGATACAGTACATATGGAATAAAGTATATAGAAGCCTCAAAATATATAGAAGTCAAATGATGTCCACACAGCAAACTAACAATGAACTATGCTTCTAACCCCAGATGGAGAGCTGTAGTTCCAAATACACAACTTTGTGATGCTGTTTGTGGATGTTCTTTGGAACTACGGTTCTGGGAAACACCAAATCAATGAACTATGTTGGAACTTACGACCATAGTTGTCTAATGATGCTTTTGGGAAACGCACCCCAGTTCTGTACACACTAAGCAAATTTAATCTAAATGCTATTGTCACTACCTGACTTTTTGTTGAATGCGGTCATCACTGGCGTAAATAGCCGTTTGCTTATCTTTAAGTTTAGTTTAAAGGAATGTTCTGGCATAATGTTAATTGATAAAAAAAACTATTTAGACTCGTATCTCGTTTATAATAAAATAAATAAAAAAATCAGTTATGGTAGGCCACATAATGAAAGTGAATGCAGCCATTTAAAATACACACCTTTGGAAAAGGATAGACACGTAAACATTATGTAAGTGAGTATATGTAAGTATAGCCAAGATGTAAACGTTAGTATAATAAAATCACTTACCTATGTTATCTGTGTAAAGTTATATCCAGTATAACAACAATTTTCATTACAGTAATACAAAATGTATTGCCCCTTTATTTAAATTAGCATAAATTAAAGGCATTGCCATTACTGTAAATAAATAATATCTGTATATAGAACAGGATTAAGCACTCAGAAGAGGAGTGAACTGTATTTACTGTAGCTGCAGTGTGTATGTGGCCATATGGAGTCTCACCAGTGTTTGTCTCTGAAAGGCAGAAATACACCTAATGGATGAACCAGGGTCAACCGCTTTCACTTTAGAGATCTTTTATGTTATGAGAATAAACAGAAAAGCAATCGGACCAACACAAACATGGAATAATATGCCATAGTGTTGCAAATACTCTGGTGTGACCGCGTGCGGTGTTCCTTGCAGCCCCTGTGCATGACCCGTTTGAGTAGTTACTAAGCAACACCTCTGACACTCTTCAACTGGGTCAGACCTTCATTCAGGAGACTTAGCACCAAAGACACATACTTGCTCACATGACCCATTCATATGGAGTCTTCAAAGAGGGTTTTTGGGAAGTTTATGCCTTTTTCCCAGGGTTGTAATGCCAATTCTTAAAGGGGCATTCAGTAGTTCTCTAGCTAGCGTTGGCATTGCTCTTCTTCATTTACTTTAAGTACTGATACGATGGTGGTGTTAGACTCTGTACTGCCATCTATTGACATGGATCAGCATGATCGTCTCTGCTGACACCGCCAGCTTTGGAATATCATTTGCATCTGGAAAATGTCAGAGTTTGAGGTAATTTCTAAAGTTATGTATTACTACTATAATATAATTGCTTTGTCAACAACAAATGTCAGAATTCAAGTGAACATACTTCCACAGTTAACGACAGATTATTATTATCCCTCATATCTAAAATCTTTTGAAACTGTCTATGTTTCACATTATTTCTTACAACAGTTATTACCCTTATTAGTGAACTGCTTAGAGTAAAATAACCCTCAATTATCTAGCGATACAGAATGTTATGGTAAAGGAAACATTAGAATTGTTTTTGATGATCAAATTTAGCATGTCCATGAATAAATGGTCTGCACTTATATAGTGCCTTTTTAACTTTAGAGGTTACCAAAGCGCTTTACACTGTGTCACATTCACCCATTCATACTCACACTCATACACCAATGATGGCAGAGCTGCCATGCAAGGTGCAAGCCTGCCATTGGGAGCAACTTGGGTTCAGTGTCTTGCCCAAGGACACTTCAGCATGTGGAGTCGTGTGGGTCGGGAATCAAACCGCCGACCCACTCTACCACCTGAGCCACAGCTGCCCCTGAATACTGTATATGAAGAACTTGTATTGTTTCCAAGCAAACCAATGTCATGGTTTACTCAAAATCCACAACAATCGCTGTGCAAAGCTACTAAACCAATGAAGACTTATGCCATTTCATAGAGTTGGAGGTAGATGGGCCCCCCTTGCTATAGCTGTGATAAAGAAAATATAATTACATGTTGCTCTCTGGTTGCATTTGTAAACACCGCTGAAAACTGTCCCATAACTAACATGCATTGACTACACACGTAATTTAAATAAAGTTTGATGGAAACCTGCATGAGTTTTCTGTAAATTCCACTGATACTATTTTAGAGAGTGGTCTAAACAATTAATAATTTCTTACCTGTCCAACAAAAAAAGAAGCAACATCGGCATCATCACTCAGGTTTTTCTCCATCATCAAATCTTTCCACCTTGTGTATGCCGTACCGATGTTTACTGTAATTCTTTGCCTTTGCCGGTCTTTCTGTCTTCATGCTTCTGACCTTTTTCGCTTCTTCAGTAGTACAGCTACTGAATCTCCTGTTGTCTCTGTTTCTAAAGCCTGATAATAAGTATGTTCCATTGTATTCTTTTTACTCTTCATATCACCAAACTACACTGCACTAAGCATAGCCAAGTGTATCTACATAAGCGGCAGCTTATTTTCTTTTTCGATGTTTAGTGAAAAATAGCGGATCATGTCATTTTAACATGGCGAAACACATTGAAGGGGTGACCCGCACCATGTATAATAAAAACACTTTTTATAGTAAACTATTATGAGTACAGTCTTCATCTCATGTGTAAAACATTCAGATAATTTAGCCTTAATTAACTTAAATTAGCCCCAAATTAATGAATACACCTTTAAGAGTAAATAGAAGTAAATCTTTTGTGAGGACAAAGCTAACATGCAGTGAAACATATTGAAGATGCCACAATGAGACAGACCCTGTTATGAGCGTGGAAAAAACAAATCAAAGGGCAATGCATTACCTCTTTGTAGAAGGCTGTATTATTATTATTAATGAATAATAATAATAATAATTTAATTAAAATCAGTATGAATTAAATTAAGTATATCAAATACTATGATGCATACTTACAATTGTACTTTATAATTTAATTATTATAATATAGCTTTTTTTGCTTTATAGTAATGGAGATTTTTGTGTTCCAAACTGGCAAGGAAATTATGTCACAGTGTTAAATTATTAATTGTCATCAAATTAGGCATATATCTGGTCTGTGTGTGAACTGAGTGTTTGCACCTTTGATGAACCACTATTTATTGAATGTTATAATTCAAAAGAAAAAAAAGAAAAAATTCCCAACATGTCAGGCGTTTCAAGGCCGATGCAGGTTATGAATGTTATAATGCGCTCTAGTATTAAAACCCACTTCCATCGTGCATTTATGCATTTCAGCCTAACACATAAAGCAATCATTGCAGTTTGGTTACAAACAGGCACAGATTATTGCATATATTGCATATTAATAAACTGAAGACCAGTAAAGTCGGTCAGACGAAAGACTGTACTCATTTATAAACAGGATGAATAAAATCACAAGTTTTATCTGTGAAAAAAACAGTTAATAGATTCAGTGGAGTACTTCTGCCATCATTACCATGTGTTTTTGCAGAATAAAAAAGATTTTCCCTTTGGCATATAGTGTAAAACAGAATATATTTTACAAGTTTTTCTCTCCCCCAATCTGTCTCTCTCTGTTTGACACACAAGCACACTCACACATGGAACACAGTCGAAGCATACTATTGTAATTGATTGTGCTAAGGCAATATATGCTTTTTGCGCTTTTAAACGTGAGGTCAGACGTGTCCATCTCCACAAGGCTTCAGAGCTCTACAAAACACCATGCACTTTGATGTAAATTACTCTAAAATGCGATGTAAGTAATATAATCCTGCATCCTTATGATGGTTTTTAGAGTGGTTATATGCCAAGATACTATGAGAAAATATCTTTATTGACTCACCTTTATTGTAGCACCTTTTTTTTTGCAAATCCTAATTGGTTTAGGTTGAGTGGTAGGTTATACTCTCTGCTATATTTAAAACAAAGTTATTTTGAAAGTATCCCTGCAGACAAAGCTAATTAAAGCACTTAATTAATTGTAAAGTGCTCACTGTGTATGCCTTAAAATTCACGCTGATATCAAAGCATAATATACATTTTAATTTTCATCACAGTTTGACGTGGTTTGGTGTTTCTTAGCACCTCGCACCTTTTTTTTAATGCTTTAAATTATATAGACATCAGAGTGATGGAGAAGCATGGAGTACTACATAAATACAAACCACTGTGTGTCCCAAACATGTCAAGATGAGGAAGAATTTGTTATTGAGGATTGTAATGCGAAGCAGAGTTTAGTTGTGTACGCAACTTGCTATTAATATAGAAATCTACTAATGCGTTGTCACAGGTTAGGGCTGGGTGATATGGCTACGAAAATTATATCTATTTTTATTTCATACCAATATCTGTATCTAAAAAAAACTATATTCTAAAACATGTTGTTTCCTTTATTTAAATTTACTCATATGGTGATATAAGATTTTGATCATATCACTGACCGCTAACGAGGGTATTGATATGAGCCAGCAGTCCAGGCATCAGGACTAATTGTAATTGACAAATGCATTGCGAGCCTTGGGGACACTGTGTCAATATTCAGAGGGGGAACCAGCAGCGTCTTCCTCAGATAAGATAATAAGCCCTGGAGGGTTAGAAGTGCGACTAATAAAATGAAAGTGGAAAAGAATATCTGCAGGATTTCTCACAGCTGAACCCTTAAGTAAAGATCTTAAAATTAATGTTCCAGGCAGTTGCTTCTATGCTGTTTACGGTCCCCACTTCAGATGTATACGCTGACTGTCGACTCAGAAAAAGATTTAAGATATTCTTATGAAGCATTCATTTAGCTCAGTGTTTTCTAATGTTTTATGTCATATGCACCCCCACAGCCTTATCAGCAAGTCTCAAGTACTCCTTCATCAACACCTAACCAGAAATGTGTTCCTTTTATCTCATAATATAATGGATATAATTTACTCTAGCATTATAATTAATATTATAGATGTCACTTCTACTTTTATACTGAGGGTATAAAACAAGCTCACCAAAGAGTGCATATATATTTTGCTATGAGCATCATCCACACTTAAGTCTGACACTTCTAGCTACACAAGCTTATTTTCGTATTTGCGTTACAAAATGTGTCCGAATATAATGTGTTCATAACACAAAATGTGTCTGAATATAATGTGCTCATAACACATAGCAAGTACGCATCGCATTCTCAATGTTGCCACAAGGGGTGCTATTGTGGACATTAATGTGAAAAGTTCCACGGTGACCTTTCTCTTTCAAGTCAATTACTGTCATGTCAGAGTAACAGTATAAAGAGAATATTTCTGAGCAAGTATGTTCAAGCCAATATATTTACTTAAATAATAACACATCCTGATTAATAACACAGACTTTTGGATGTAACTCTTTCACCCCCTTGAGGACTGAGGTTCGTTAACACCACAGTAATGCAAGAACCCACGTGAGCATGTTCAACCGGAACTCACGTTGGCAATGCGTTGGATGGTCACGATGAATGGATGGGTAGATAGATAGATAGATAGATAGATAGATAGATAGATAGATAGATAGATAGATAGATAGTCATATAGCACATATAATAATGATACAACTTGTCAGTGCTTGATAATTCAATTCAACATCAACAATTTAAGTGCTTGTGTATGTAAAAGTGCAGTGTGTCTACCTTAGCTGTCTGAATGTTACCTGCAATGACCAATTTACATCTGTTAGAACACACAAACATTTTCAGCATTGGAAAATAAACATTTTCAGTAACAGTCAAACACCTCATTTGGATCGGCATCTTTTCAATTGCAACTGAAAACACATTTTCATTTGGACATTTCTAACTTGCACTGGCTGGCAAGATGATGGTGAGCGGCAAGTGTGTAAAGTCATTGTAAGCATATACATTGTAATAGGGCTGGGCGATATGGAGCAAAAAATATATCGAGATATATTTTGCTATATCTCGATATACGATATATATCTCGATGTCTTTACAGGAAAAATACCCCCAAAAAAAAAAAACTACGGCAAAAACAAATATGCCAAATACCACAGTCCTTTTTTATTAAAGTGCAAAGAGGTAGGCACTTCACGTAAGAACAAAGTGCTTCTTATTATTTAACTGTAAAATAAAGGAAGAAATACATATAGCCTTTTCATTCAAAAATGAAACAACTCAACTCAAGGTAGGCTGTGCATATATAAGAATAAAGTGCTTCTGCGATATTTAAGAAAAAAAAATCCCTGATTACATAAATAATAATAATTTAACTGTAAATTAAAACAAATAATACATATTGCCTTTTCATTCAAAAATAAAACAACTCAAGCTCATCTTTGCATTAACTCTGTTGTAGCCATCAACAAATAGCCAAAAAACAAGTTTGCTATAAGCTTTGATTGGCACCAACTTTCGGCATTCACGGCACTAGACATCTGTCTGCTGTTCATCCGACGCCTTAAAACCGAAGTATCTCCATAAAATGGAGCCAGTTGTCCTTTTTATTTTAGACGAGTTCTGCCTCCGGGCTGGTTGCGGGCGACGCCATGTTGAATGAGACAACACGCGAAGGAATGCCCGGGCGGCGCCGCAAAAGCAAGGAGGCGGGGGCGAGCGGAGGCGGGAGCGAGCACAGCACAGAGAAAGCAAGTGAGCAAAGTGGCGAAATCAGAATTGAATATAAACAATATATCGATATATACGATATGTCAAAATTCATATCGTGTTTAAAAAATATCTCGATATATTTTAAATATCGAGATATCGCCCACCCCTACATTGTAAGCATATTTGCTGAAAGACTAGAATGCAAATACAGTCAAATCAACATGCAATGTGTAACGCTTGTGTGGAAGGAGGAGAAGGCAGATGGGAGGTGTGGATCCAATCGCGGCTTTATTAATGAACAAATAATAACTGTACAAACACGGGAAAAATAAAAGGTCCACAACGGGAAAAGGAAACTAAAACACGGGGAGACCTCGAGCGAACAAGATACAGGAGCAGCGAACATGAACAAACATCAACATTCAAACAACGATCGGCAAGGACTGAACAAAGAACCAGGGTTTAAATACAAGAGGAACAAACAAGGGAATGAGGAACACCTGGGGGAAGCAATCAGGGGAACACCAATCATAAAAAGAAACTACAGAGGACTACAAAGACCAAACAGGAAACAGGAACTAAACTAAACTTCAAAATGACAGCACAAAACAAAAGACAACAGTGAACATGACAGAATAAAAGAAATGTCTCGGGTTACATGTGTAACCCTTGTTCCCTGAAAAAAGCGGAACGAGATGTTGCGCTGCTAAGCGCTTCGGGGGAACAGCTCTAGCTGTGAGCCGAGCTGAATAATGTGTGGAACATGTCAATGAACATTGACCGGAATTTATAGCCTCGGCTGATGTAATCATTAGATGCACCTGAGGCCAGGCTATAAATGGATACGTCACCAGGTGTCGTCAGATACTTCTTTTTGAAGAGCAGTCCTGGGACGTCCCAGTGCGGCAAAGCAGCGCAACATCTCGTTCCGCTTTTTTCAGGGAACAAGGGTTACACATGTAACCTGAGACGTTCCCTTTACAAAAAGCTTCACTACGATGTTGCGCTGCTAAGCGCTACGGGGAACGCAATACCCACGCCGCCGCACTTGGGGCTGTCCGGACCCATACGGTTGTGCAGTGTACTCACAAAAACGCGAGAGGTCTTAGACATGAGCTTCAGATGTCGACTCAAGGGCATAAGAGCATAAACATCTAACCCATAAAGTTCGATGAATGTGTGCGAAGAGAACCCTATCGCACCACAAACTTTTCATAAAAACTGATGAATGTGAGCGGAGAGGACCAGCCTGCCACATCACAAACTTGTTCAGGCATGAGCTGAGATGTCGACTCAAGGGCATAAGAGCCCGGAGTAGCAAAGCATCTAACCCATAAAGTTCGATGAATGTGTGCAAAGAGAACCCTATCGCACCACAAACTTGTCATAAAAACTGATGAATGTGAGCGGAGAGGACCAGCCTGCCGCATCACAAACTTGTTCAGGCATGAGCTGAGATGTCGACTCAAGGGCATAAGAGCCTGGAGTAGCAAAGCATCTAACTCATAAAGTTCGATGAATGTGTGCGAAGAGAACCCTATCGCACCACAAACTTGTCATAAAAACTGATGAATGTGAGCGGAGAGGACCAGCCTGCCGCATCACAAACTTGTTCAGGTATGAGCTGAGATGTCGACTCAAGGGCATAAGAGCCCGGAGTGCAGAACATCCAAACTAAAAGGTCCAATGAATGTGTGCGGAGAGGACAACCTGCCGCATCACAAACTTGTTTAGGCATGGGCTGAGATGTCGACTCAAGGACATAAGAATCTGGAGTAGCAAAGCATCTAGCCCATAAAGTTCGATGAATGTGTGCGAAGAGAACCCTATCGCAACACAAACTTGTCATAAAAACTGATGAATGTGAGCGGAGAGGACAAGCCTGCCGCATCACAAACTTGTTCAGGCATGAGCTGAGATGTCGACTCAAGGGCATAAGAGCCCGGAGTAGCAAAGCATCTAACCCATAAATTTCGATGAATGTGTGCGAAGAGAACCCTATCGCACCACAAACTTGTCATAAAAACTGATGAATGTGAGCGGAGAGGACCAGCCTGCTGCATCACAAACTTGTCCAGACATGAGCTTGAGATGTCGACTCAAGGGCATAAGAGCCCGGAGTGGCAAAACATCCAAACTATAAAAATCTATTGAATGTGTGCGGAGAGGACAACCTGCCGCATCACAAACTTGCTGCAGAGGGAGACCTCTAGCCAAGGTTTTAGAGGAGGAGAGCCCTCTGGTAGAGTGCGCCCTGAAACCTACTGGCGAAGCTTGACCACGCGCCTCGTAGGCCCGGGCAATAATGAGGATGCCTCTTTGAGGGCACCCCGCCCACCAAGCCGTGGCAAACCGCAGTGGCCACATAGAACCTGGCAGTGGCGAGGCAAGTTCCCACTGACAGTTCTTTCTACAGAAAATCCAGAACTGAAGCAAAATGGCAGTTAGCTGGTTCTGTAATAAGAAATTTAGTAGAAGGAAACGCATGCAGGCGCATTTGCGTTACTACGTTCAGCCCCTCCCGAGGGGGAGGGGGGGGGACTGGGCGACTTGGGGAGAAGTAGAGGAGACATTGCGCTATCAACAGAGGCGAAGAGGTCCTCTTCTGCCCTGTAAAATCTACCCAGATAGTTCCAAGTGGAGGGAGCCCTAGCACTAGAAATGGTCTCGATAACCCCAAGAGATTCGGGCCAAGGATGAGAAGGTCCTCCCTGTTCGGAATCGCCCAAGGCGAGCCGTCTAGGAGAGGAATTAGCTCCGAGAAACATATCCTGTTCGGCCAGCGCAGCGCCATTAATACGAGGCAAGACCCTTGCTGGTGAACATCGCCAAGACTCCCGGGAGCAGAGAAACTGGGGAAAGAAATGCATACAGACGCATTCTGGGTCATGTATGTGTCTTAACGTCCAGACCCAAGGGGGCTGGGTGATTTCAGGGAGAAGTAGAGGAGACATTGCGCTATCCATAGAGGCGAAGAGGTCCTCTTCTGCCCTAAGATCTCACCCAAACTTGTTCCAAGTGGAAAAAGCCTGGCATTTAAAAAGGTCTCGATAACCTCAGGCGAAAGCCCTGTGTCCCTCAGTTGGTACCCTTAGGGGCCAAACATGAAAGATTCCACAATTCGGGGCAGGGATGAAATATTGCCCTGTGCCTGAGATAGAAGATCCTTCCTGTTCAGAATCGCCCAAGGCGTATCCTCGAGGGAAGAGATTAGCTCCGAGAACCAAGCCCTGTTCGGCCAGCGCGGTGCTATCAGTAAGAGGCAAAAACCCTTGCTGGCGAACTCCGGGCAACTACTACCTTAGGGTGGAGTTCTTAACTCCCCCGTTGGTATTTCCTGTCTGGACCGTAAATCTGCTCCCGTATACGGGCATCCAGGGATATAACTGACCTGAGTGACAGGAGCTTACCCTGGGCCCTAAGGAGAATCCGACGTGTCATAAATACAGCTGACAAGAACGTGGGTCTCCTTGAAGATTTATGTAAGAGGCTACCGCTGTATTGTCCACCCGCACCAAGACATGGCAGCCTCAGGAGGTGGTATTTCAGGGCCAGAAATACAGCCATCAACCCGAGACAGTGACTGTGACAACCGAGCTGAAGACCCTCCTATCCCCTTAAGCTGGACGACCACTTAAGGCCGCTACCCCGCCCGTCAGGGAGGCGTCTGTCGTTAGCAGTCTGCGACAACAAGACGCACCTAGAGTGGGACCCAAGGCAGAAAACCGGGGTCTGAACCACATAGAAAGGGAACGAAGCCTGAGGCGCTTAACCCTATTTAGCCCAGGGGTTTTGGCCCTTGGAAGAAATCCCCTGGCTTTTGGCCACAATAAAAATGGTCTCATGAGCAGAAGGTCCAGAGGGATCACCGTGGACGCGTTCGCCCTGAGACCTGGAAATCGTTGATACTGATAACAGTGCAACCTTGACCTAGCCTGACTTTGCTCAGGGTGATCTGAATGGACTCTATCCTAGCGGGAGACAGTTGTGCCCGCATTGTGATTGAACTCCATACGATGCCCCGATAGACAGTGTTCTGAGTGGGAACGCTTTTCTTGGCATTGAGCCTCAACCCCAGAGAAACAGATGAGCTAAGACGATGTCCCTGTGCTGAACTGACAGTTCCTGGAACTGCGCTAGGATCAGCCAGTCGTCTACGTAATTCAGAATGCAGATGCCCCGGAGTCGCAAGGAGCCAGCACTACATCATGCATTGTGAATGTGCGGGTAAAAAGGGCTAGGCTGAGTGAAAGAACCAGACCCTGGAAGACTTCGCCCCCGGAAGTGAACCTCAGGAACTTTCCATGTTGTGGCAGAACTTCTTAATGAAGTATAGAAGTGCGTCATAAGATCGATGGTGACCAGCCAAACGAGTTGTAGGGCTTGAGACACGACCGTCTTGACAGGCATCATCTTGGACTTGAACACCCACGGGTAGTTCAAGCTTTAAGATCTAAGCCAGACGCCACCCCTCACCCTCCATGGGAAACGGGAAGTATTTCGTGTAATAACCTAACTCTCTCTCTCTGGAAGGGGAACACATACCATGGCCCCTTTAACCAGGAGATTGAGTTTTTTTTTTTTTTACAAAAGAAAAGAAATCCGGTTTACGGTAGTGAGAACACGCCGTTGAAACACGGAAAAGCGGCGAGAGAATTAAATCCTGACGCCCTTATAAGACCCACAGAAAAGAATATATCCGGCAGAAGTTTCCACGCTGCCAGGATCTCTGAGATGGGTATTATATTTTAACACTTCCTGTTGAGGGGTTGTCGGGTGTTTCGCGTCCTGAATAAAATGCAGGAACAGCGAAAACACCCAATTTTGACGGAAGCCTCTGCAACCCGAAACACCAAGGGGTGGCGGGAATGGAGGGGCTTCGAGGGGGTACCGGAGGGGTGAAGTGAAGCACGCGCCCGTCCCGAGGGAGCTACCCCTAATCTAGGCGCAAGACTGTCAGGGTTTTCGCTACTAGAATTTATAGTCCTGAGGTCTTGCTTCGGGGCTGGCGAGGGCGGCGAGACTGTCCCCAATCCCTGGGAGGAGGAGCACGACTCGCCACGCTTTGCTTTTGAGCCTCCCTTCAGTCAGGACCGAGGTGGGTCTGAGGCTTGCTCGTCAAGCGCAGAACCCACACTCAGGTCGTCCAGGAGGTCAGCCTGGTACGCCTGAAAAACAGCATAGTGTGCAGAGCAGCACCAGCCTGACCTGCTGCTTGATAAGCCCTTCCCACTAAAGTGGAGGTTGTCCTACAAGGCTTTGAGGGGAGAGAGGGATTCTTAAGTGACGATGCCGAGCCCGGCAAGAGATAGCCCGCAAGCGTCTCTTCGACCGGCGGCATCACTGAATACCCCCATGCCTCAGCACCCACGATAGTCGAATATAATGACGTCGAGGGTATGTGAACACGGGAAGAAAATATATATATATTTTTATATATATTTTTTTTTATTTATTTTTTTTTTATTTTTATTTTTTTAGGGGTTCTCCATGAGCGAAAAAGCTCTTCATGGAGGTTATCAAAGAAAGGGAAGGGACCCATGAGGCGTTCCCTTTCTTAGACTGGAAGATAAAATCTATCCCCTAATTTGGAGCGTTTGGGGGTCTCTTTTTCGCGTGGCTAGTCCAATCTGGCAACCGCACGAGTAACAACATGGAGCAATTCCTCCGTAGATTTTTTATCGCGGACGGAAAGCTCGGAGGCGGGAAGAGAATCGCGATCCACCTCATGATCCGAAGAAGCGTCGGAACGTGCTTCGAGATCATGTGAAGGACCAGCTGGGTTTGGGGAGAGAGTGAGAGAAAGGGGTCAACCCGTCTCTTGCTCCTCAGCCAAATCCATGCACGAGCCCCACGAACGATCTTTTCGTGAGTGCTGACTCCCGGAAGCAAGCGAGGCGAGCACGACGCACTCTGCCTGTTAAAGCAAATCGCAGTGCTCGCACCCGCCCTGCTGCAACGCGAGAGCAGCGTGCTCTTACCCCCAAACAAACAGCAAAAACTGATGTGTGCCGTCTTCAGCTATAGAGCGAGAAGAGGGGAACACGCACCGTTTGCGGCTTTCAGTCATTCTCTCTTTTTTTTTTTTTTTAGAAATATATATATATATATATATATATATATATAATATTTTCTAAACAGAAGAGAAAAATAGAACAACGTTCACTGCACACTGCCTAACTGATTCTATCTCCTAACAGAGGAAAGAAAGTTTTGACAGGGTGTGTGAAACACACAGAAACAGAATCGCTCTGAAAAAAGAGTTTCTGATGACACCGGTGACGTATCCATTTATAGCCTGGCCTCAGGTGCATCTAATGATTACATCAGCCGAGGCTATAAATTCCGGTCAATGTTCATTGACGTGTTCCACACATTATTCAGCTCGGCTCACAGCTAGAGCTGTTCCCCCGTAGCGCTTAGCAGCGCAACATCGTAGTGAAGCTTTTTGTAAAGGGAACTACAATAACCAAAACAGGAACTAAACTAAACTTCAACATAAAAACACAAAACAAAAGACAACAGTGAACATGACCGAATAAAAGAAACTACAAAGGACTACAAAAACCAAAACAGGAACTAAACTAAACTTCAAAATAACAGTACAAAATCAAAAGACAACAGTGAACGTGACACAATGGCAAATAAACAACGTTCCTTCCGTACAAACTTTACTAGTTCACAAAAACAACATTGAGGATATTTAATTTCAAAGAAAAAAAAATCTATAAGACTTAGAGCTGAAACAGTGACATATTAAAATGTTTTGAGAATTGTCAGGACACCAAACTGGAACAGTCCTGGATAAACCGGGATGTCTTTTCATCCAACCTATTAGGCAAACTGGAAGGTGTCCAAACAGTCTGAAGTAGTTAGATCAAAAGCAATCATGCTTTTTTTTCTGCCCTTTTCTCCCCAATTTGGAATGCCCAATTGCTCTATTTGGTTGGTGGGGGACGAATCTTAGTTGCCTCCGCATCTGAGACCGTCAGTCCGTGCATCTTATCGCATGGCTTGTTGTGCGCATTACCGCGGATATGTAGCACGTGTGGAGGCTTCATGCTATTCTCCGTGGCATCCATTCACAACTCACCATGCACCCTAACGAGAGCGGGAACCACACATTATAGCGACCATGAGGAGGTTACCCCATGTGACTCTTCCCTCCCTAGCAACAGGGCCAATTTGGTTGCTTAGGAGACCTGGCTGGAGTTACTCAGCACGCTCTGGATTCAAACTCGTGACTCCAGGGGTGGTAGTCAGCATCAGTACTCGCTGAGCTACCCATGCCCCAACAATCATGCTTTTAAAGTAAACCAATAAATGCTGCATTTAGATCCTTTATTTCCGCTGTGGTGAGCCCATGTTACACAGGGGTGCTGGAAAATATATTTAAATATGTACAATGTGGGAAAACTGAGAGTCTCATATTGCCTACTGTATGAGTGTCTGAGTTGCAGTCAGAGAAGATAAGTCTGTTCATGCTGAAATGGGCATTGGTGGGATGCCGTCTGTTTTGCAGACCTGATTCGTTCCCTAGAAAGAGTACACAAAGTATAAATCTAATCGTATTTGTCATACTAGTTGAAGTGCATCATTTGTTTAGATGCTATTGAAGATTACCCATTGAAGAATACCAATATAGTTGCTCATCTGATGTTGTAAAATACGGGACATTCTATATAGACTATGCCTGCCCCTTTGCGGGTTCAAGCACACTCAACAAGAAGTGTGGCATCCTCGTCGGCATTGGCCAACGGCACCTCCCTAGCAGACATCTGCATGGGCTGGGCAACACCCAATACCTTTACGAGATTCTACAATCTCAGTGTTGAGTCGATTTCATCCCGTATTCTCTCAGGTCCTCCTCCTGAGGAGTCAGCTACGGAATCGTGTCACCACCAGTGCAGAGCTTGCTCAATATTGGCAGCAGGTTGGTTTGAGTGTGTTTGCACGCACAGTGAGGCAAAAATCTTTGGACAATGGCCTGGTGTCAAGAAGGGCATAAAGAAGCCACTTCTCTCCAAGAAAAACATCAAGGACATACTGGAATTCTGCAGGAAGTACAAGGATTGGGCAGCAGAAGACTGGTGCAAAGTTATAAAGTGAAGCATCCTGAGACCATCCATGTATGGGTTGGTTTTCATCCAAGGGAGTGGGCTCTCTCACAGTTCTGCCCAAAAACACTGCCATGAATAAATAATAGTATCAAAACGTCCCGCAAGAGCAACTTCTTCAAATGACCAAGGAGCAATTTGGTGATGATCTGTACATTTTTCAGCATGATGGAGCACCATGTCACAAGGCAAGAGTAATAATGAAGTGGCTCGGAGATAATTACATTGAAATTATGGATCCGTGGCTAGGCAACTCCCCAGATCTTAATCCCATAGAGAACCTGTGGTCTGTTTGGCTCAGAAGCTGATATCCAGCATGCCAGAGCGTATTGCAGAGTTTATGAAGAACAAGAGCCAACAATAAAAAGCCTTTAAAACTTATGAAATGCTTATAATTGTTTTCCAGTATACCATAACAGCACATAACTGTTATCAGAAGGTCGCTGGTTCGATCCCCACAGCCACTACCATTGTGTCCTGGTGCAAGGCACTAAACTCTAGGTTGCTCTGGGGGGATTGTCCCTGTAATAAGTGCACTGTAAGTCACTTTGGATAAAAGCGTCTGCCAAATGCATAAATGTATATTGGCTGTTTTTAAAAAAGACAAACCCTTCGTCCCACCCCAACATGTTTCCTTTCAATAGGAAATATGTCTGTACAGGAAGGAAAATTGTGTTTGTCAAACCCAAGTAATTAAGGTTTGGCTGGTTATGTGTAGTTTGCCCCTGCTGGTAGATGTTGTAACTAACCACATTATGGGGGCAAAAATCTTCCTTCTCCATTGTCTGCCATTCAAAAGTAGCTTTTTTTTCACAAGTTTTTGTGTGCAAGTCACTTATAAATTGTAACTATATCATAATATATTAGATGTTTTGCCAGTGATTGTTTTTTATGGAAAGCTGGACTTAAAATGGGCTTATATTTGTGTGCTGCCTTTGACGTCACAGTTCAAGATAGTCACTAGTGAAGGAGAGCATGTGTTTGAAGACATCTTGACCTGGTCTAGAGATGCTGTACGTGTTTTATTCTTGTACCATCCTATTCTTTTCTTGCTGTAATTTTTTTTCTTTCTCCTGCTTTTTCATTTTGAAGATGCCCATTTAAAAAAAAAAAAAAAAACAGGATGTAGTAACTACATTATATTTTACTAAGACTTAACAGGGATTGTATAACACATCTACTTAAATTATTCAATAATGTTTACTAAGCTGTAACAGGTGTCAACAGATGTAATTAAGTGCTCTAAATGGAAAGGAAGCTCCCAGTGCTCCATGAGCAGAATTTAATTCAAATATATATATTTTTAGTTTAGATTAAAGAAGATTTTTTACTTTCCTAGAAAGTATAGACAAACATCTAAACTATTGACTGAAAGCGTAAGAGCCATTTACACTCTTTAAAAATGTATTCTGCTCCTACTAACATACTTCACATGGTAAACTGCAATGAAAAGTCACTCCATCTTCTGTCGCCAACAGATATTTCTGGGCAAAAGATGCCAGGAAGGGGAGTTGGACCTGTGCCCAGTGGTGTTGTTCAGTCTCTGACCTAATGATATTTGGCTCAGACAGGTACATCTGCACCTTAGAAGCTCATGACTTTATCAGTTGTTAACGTAAAGGGATTGTTTACCCTATAATTTAAAATTTGTCATCATTTACTCAACCACGGTGTTCCAAACCCATATGATTTTTATTCTCCTGTGGAACACATGAGTGCATGTAAATGATGACATAATTTACATTTTTTGGGTGAACTACTCCTTTAAGTATAGTATTTTATTAGAAATCCCACAGAGGCGGCTGTTTTGGGTTTGTTGATGCATGCTGTGTTTCTCATAGCAATTTGATGGGCAGGGCAAGGCAAATCAAAGTTGTAATCGGAGGTTCTAACAGAAAAAGGCTAATCTTTGATCAGCCCTGATGCCTTCTTGAGTTATTTATATTTGCATACATTAAGCTATGATGCAGATATTAAGTATGAGTGCTTAGGAGGTTGTATCAACCAGTACGAACACAGATCTGGAACATTTGTATGCAGCATAATGTCTTACATAACAGTTTCATTTTATTTAAAATTGAATTTACCCTCAATGTGACAATTGTTGTATAGTTGGTATACAGTCGTTTCTCTCTAACATGGCAGATAAAGGCATGAAACATAAATGAAATATAGAAGGGTGATTCTGGTTTTAAATATTTTAACCCACATTAAACAAAAATAATACAAAGTAATAAAAATTTGCATTAAGTATGTGTTTAGGACCACTAAGATTTATTTATGGTTTGTATTGTGACTTAATTCTCATGACAATTAAGCCAGTTAGATAACCAAGCATTACCTATAACAAAATAATGAAAATGTATTTTGTAAGGCTGTCAATTCAACGCTTCAATTCAGTGCAATTCATTATATAAAAAAATAACACATAATAATGAATTAACGCAATTAATTACATACCTGTAATAAGGAATTTTCCTACCAATGGAACAATTCAAGCTTGAAATGTCAAAGTCTCAGTCAGCAGGGGGCAGTAATTGCACCTCCAGGTGTACATGCAACAAACCAACATCTAATCAAAGACAGCTGGACGGAGCAGAATGCAGGGGTGTCGACACATTCTTTAAAGTTTCAAATTATATTTGATTTGACATAGCATCCTAAAAATGCAGTGTTTATGACTAGAGACACTGAAAACCTGTGAAATGTGACACAACCACAGTGAGTCACTCCATAAGCATCCATCTGATGCATGTGTACTAGGGATGTGCACAAGTAATCGACTAATCGAGAACTCGTTCTGCACCGGCTAGCGAATATTAAAAATGCTACTCCAATATATCAAATTAATTTTGCTTCATGCATATGCCTGCAGAGGGCAACTTTGAATTATACTGTATTTTCCCTCTGAATCTCTTACCAAATTTCACAGTTAGAGGCCTCCTGTGCTCTCTGTCTTTGTCAGTTCATGCTTGATTTAATGGTTTGGATGTTTTGCTTTCCAGTGTTTTGCATCTCTAAGATTTCCAGTCTTCTTGTGTTTTGTGTTTCATTTAAGTTTTCATTATATAGCCTGCATTTAGATCCACCTTCTCTCACCTTCACCCCATTAACTTCATAGCTGTGAAGTCTCTGAATTGATCTATGTTCTGGTTTTTAAGAGATGTATCTCCCCATGTCTGATTCAAATAATTTAAAATGTTCCTAGTGCCACTCAGAATCCCCTGTATGCCTTAGGCATATCATTAGCAAAGCGCCAGGCAGTTGCTTGTGCAGGGTTACAACACTAGGAAGAACATTAACAAAATATATTCACAAGATATTTCTGTTTTAATCTCTTCATAGGAACAACGTAATAAAGGACAGAAAAAGTTGGATGGTCCCCAAACAAGATACTCAATAGCACCTTTAAAAAGATGGACAAAACATTTTTGATGATTCGAAACTCAGACTTCATCTGTTTTTGACAAATTGAGTCTGTCTTGCATGCTGTATTCCAAGACTTCTGAAACCACAAAATAGCTTTTTTTATTTATTCACTCGTAATATTAACATTCGCCAAAGCTTATGCCAAAAATGGCACGCCAATGACACTGAGTCAACATTGGCTCAACATGGCATTTTTTTTATTTTTGGACATAAACACAAGCTAAGACGTGAGCTTCAAGGAAGGGCAAAATTATCAATTAAAATGTACTTGAGTTTGATCTGTTCCTTAAACAAAGTTTAATATATTAACTATATGTCTTCAGAAGACTTGGAATAGTGCACAAGTTGTGCACTTTAATAGTGCATTTTTGGTGTTCTACAGATAAAGCATACAGCTTTGGAACAACATGAGGGTGGGTAAATAATGAGATAATTTTCAGTTTTATAGAGTCTGAGAGGCATACCTTTAAAGCTACTTTACATATTATTAATATTTTAACTGTTGGCCCTTGTGATTTCAGTTGCAAAACATTTAGAAGCATATTTGGATATCTGTGGCATGGACGTATCCGCAATGTTTCGCATTTAAATTTAAAACTCTCCAATCTCAACAGATGCAGACCTAATTGAAAGCCTTTATTCACAGGGGCCTTGAAGTCTAATCAGTTTTAGTTATTCTTAACTGGTCATACTGAGAGATGTCAGCATGGGGAATGAACTAACAGCACAGAAGCAGTCATCTGTTCCATGGTAAACAGTTCAGCTTTGCTCAACAGCCGTGTGTTAAAGGAAAACACAAAAGGCTTTAAATGAACACCTGGAAAGGGAGCACATTTTGGATTCCAGATAAATCTGTGATTAGGTGTAGATTTAAGGAGGGTGAGCTGACGAGCAGTGTCTGGAGGCCGAAGAGATAAGGGAGCTTAGAGACACATTCAATGAGAGTCTAAGAGATCTGTATCATAGGTGAGAATGTAACACTACTGAATACAGAACCCTAGCAGTAGACCTTCAGTTTTTCCATCAGCAATCGAGTGTAAAGTCGAACTGATCATATGTTAAACTTGTTTAAATATCATCAAATGGCTTAAAATAGATAGATTTTTTTTATTAGATTTGTTTGCTATATCACCGAAGCCTAGTTATCAGCCAACTTTATCTCATTTCTCAAATCAAACTAATTTTGTTCCTTGTATGTAAGTGATTCTCAGCTCTCTCTAAACACGATTACTTGCTTCAACACTTGGCACCTGTTAGTGCAATATTTCTCAGTGACACAGGGAAAGATACCGGTGCAGTGCTGTCACATGCATGCAATGCCAGCAATGATGATGGTGGCAATAGACCCTCAAGCTGGGAACCTCAGGCTTTCCTGTCTTGCTCTGTCTTGTTTTTATCTGGACAGTCTGCATTAGAGAGCCTCTCTTATTTATACAGTATATGTAAATGGTCTAACAAGTGCATGGCATGTGCAGATCAGAAAGCTGGAGGGACAGTAATGAGAGGCTGTATGGTGTAGGAGGAAGTCAAATAGCAGGCTGTGAGGTGGGGCAGCGTTGGATCTGTCAGTAAGATGTGAAGGGAAAGACACTGATGCTGGGAAAGTATCAAGCTCATTAGCAGAGCCAGCAGGGTTAAGCAAAACTACTATTTTAAGAATTTGCTCCCTTTAAATTCATGATTTGAAGAAGAATTTACTGAATTCAAAGAAATCCAACAGTCACTAAACAGAGAAATTGAATTAGTCTTACACATGGTTTTGACAAGATTTTGTCTAATTATGTAAGGGATAATGTAAGGTTAGCCAGTCATTATCATAAAATTAACCCCAACTGAGTGGACCCCCAACACAAAGCCGTCGTCTTGTATCTAAAGGTGGAGGAAAGTTTGTATCACAATATTTTACCCAGAATATCATATCAATATATTGTTAAATTACATTCTCTATTCATTTCTGTATAGCGCACAACAAATATTTTGTGGATATTTATAACCTACATGGCTTTTGTTTTTTCAAAGGTATTAATACTGTAAGGAAATGCTGTGACATCTCAGCAATGAACAAAAACTTTCTTTGCTTCTCATGGAAAGATATTTTGGAATTGAAGATGACAGGTCTCATAATGACATTGTGGAAGCCTCTGTAGTCTCTTGATAATTCAGTAGGTCATAGTATTTGTCGGTTCTTTTAAAGATCTGAACAAATGCCTAGAAAAGCACACAGTGGGCTAATATCACTCTTTGTAGGTAAATAGCAGTTTTGTTAAAGCCAGAATAGAAATACATAAGCATATAAATTGTCCCTTGAGATATGAAACAATGGAAGTGTATTTCCTTAGCCTATGTGGATTGCACACATACTCGTGTCTGAGAAAATAGGCCTTACATTTGGAAGCAAGTTATTCCTGTCACATGCATTTGGGTTAACAGTCACAACTATTGTATTATATGGAACAAATTTGTCCAAATTGATAATAAATAAATAAATAAACAGTTTAAAAGGGCTATGATACTTTTTTGCTCATGATTACGTTTTTTTTCTTCTTCTCAACACTGAGACGAGAAGCGAGGCGAGGGGGTCTGTCATAAGTGAGTGTGTGTGTGTAGTTCAAGCAGCGTTTCTCAACTGGTGGGTCGCAGGTCTATTCGGACTGGGTCGTGGACAGCAGGGAAAGAACAATGCCATGGTAACTTCTCCCATTGAAGATATTTCTGCGGCCACCCAAGTGATAGCCTATTTAGGACTACTGAGACAGATTCATTGATAATATCACAATCAGCTAAAGGCTTCTCATCTGCACTTTTGCATGAGTGTAACAGAACCAGCTCGCGCTAATGATCCTCATGTATAAAACTCTGCTTAGGTTTCTTCCTAAAAGTGTGCGTACGTACAAAAGTCCGATTTTGCGTAAGCACAAAAAAGAAATCTGATTTATAAAACCATACGTACGCCTGAACCTGCACACATTCCCCACCCCATCCCCTCCCCAAAATAACCATATATGGAGTGTATAATGCCTGTTTTTACTATGCATATCCTTATCTGCATACAATTACCATATGCATTTCACCATCCAGACACGCGATTAACGGTACGAGAAACTGTATTATAAGCGATAAGACTGTAAATGTCACATACCCAAAGGTTAGATGCTGTACCATGATGAAACATCATTTGTTAACATATGAACTTGTTTTCAAAGAATATATGTTGAATATCCCTTGGCAAAATGTTTTTATCTTTACAGACATAAATTCTAACCTAAACAATTTTGCTTCTCAGAAATCCTTTTAAATCGCTTTAAGGGTGTTTTTATTGAGGAGTTAAATATTTAGTACTGGAAACAAAACAAACATTATTAAAATTCTTTGTGCAGCATTGTCTGACATGGGTAAATTTCTCCAAACGCAGCACATCCCAAACCAATATATCCTTTTTACAGCTTATGTTTGAATACCTTTTCAATTACAGTAGTTACATTAAAATAATATAGCCAACTATTGGCTTGATAACAATTAATTCTGTTTCAAGTGCTTAACTACATACAGTTTTATTCTAAATGTAAATTAAATGAAAATCAGAGTTTAGAATCAGTCTGTTCAGGTCATTATTTGTCAAGCTGGAGTCATCAGTTCACACACAGCAGTAAAAGAGTCAAGAGTGTCCGGACGGTACGCAGTAAAAGAGTCAAGAGTGTCCGGACGGTACGCAGTAAAAGAGTCAAGAGTGTCCGGACGGTACGCACATATTTACGCCATATAATACATTTTTGTTTGTGGGAAATTGCTTTCGATGCCCATTTTGTGCGTACGATACATTTATACATCAGTCCCCTAGTCTGCTCTCTGATGCGCGTGTGCAACAACCATGCTTCCCTCGATATTGCAGAGTGCAGACCTCAAAACTGATGAGACCAATTTCAATTCTAGTGAGAATTTTCTAGTTTAAGGTGTTACAGAGGAAGTCAAGTTGAACTTCTCAAACAGTAGGCATTCCCGACATGCCAAACAAGGAGGAAAATAGCAACACTGTGCAATGCGGTAATTTTTGTTCCATTACACATCATCACATTCATTACACACTTTCATTACACACATCAACAACAAAATTGGTTCACGATTTTACATGTGTAAATTATATTTTGACAAACTGTTATAGTTTCATATGAAATAATCTAAAGTTAGAATCTATTAGACCTCATTTTATATCAACAGTGGCATTTTTCAAGATGTGTTTCAGCTAGTATTTATTTTTTCATAAATACTTTAATTTGTTATTATTATTATTACTATTATTTAAGACTATTATTTAAGACAACAAAAATTATGTCACTTGATGCATGTCCTTGTACCATGAACATAACTGTGCAACATAAAATAAAATGCGACTCAGGAGCCATTAATTACTGGTTACGTTTTACAATGGTGGGTCGGCACATGATTTCCAATGTAAAATCTGTCCTGCAGCAAAACCACTGAGCTAAAGGTACAGACAGGAGCAGTCTGGCTGTGCTGTCGCTTACCTACAGTATATGTTAATTGATAATCATAGGACATATATGATCAATACAGTGAAAATGAACTTCATGGAGTATGTTGACAATACCTTCTTTGACTCTACATTTGATTAATACACCAGCACTTTGAGCACAATATTGGAGATGTACTTGCGTGTCTTTGTGGTGTTTCTTTACATTCTTTGTGTTGCTTAGTTAGCTTGGTCGAAAGTTTGTTCCGTCAATGTTTTGAACCTCTGTAAGGTCGTATAGTTATTGTCTGTATGAATGATGAGTTTGACTTTGAAGCGAGGTCTTCTCATGGGTGTGTGAACCGTCGAGAGTGACGAGCTTCCTTGGACCTCACATGGCATGGATCTGGTTCCGACGAGATCCAGATAAGACCACGAGGGAAGAGTCATAGCGAAGTCTGAGCAGTTAGAAGAGGAGGGGAGACAAGCAGAGAGGGAAGACGACAAGAAGGGAATAAGAGAGCATGTTCTTCCTGTTTGGAAACATTTTAACTGAAATTGGGTGCATCCCCAAAGGTGTCCTGCGCCAATCAGAAGTGACTTTTCAGACTCACATGGTCGACTGGGCTGTCCTTTCCGACAGTTGATTTTATGGTCCTAGTTCTGGAGTCTTACAAATCTCCCACTCAAACTTTTGTATCTTGAGAATGGTACAAGAAACATTATATTGGTTGTCATCAGCTTCCTCCATGTAACTAAGCAAGCATTTGCATACCAAATTTGACTTTCTTTCATTAATAATGTACGTAAAAAATAATGAAAATCCCTGGTCAAAAATCATACTTGTTAATTCCTTGGTTATACAACATGGATAAAACATTACACACATTTTAAAGAGGTACATCAGGCTATAATCATTAATTTGTCAGTTATACAAGTTACCACAGTTCAAAGCAATTGTCAGAATTATATAGCAAGCCTAGGTATTGTATAATTCGTTGATTTAAATGCATTCTGTACATTTTAGAAGGTTAAATCGGTTAAGTACTGTGACTGTGGATTAAGATGAAATGTGTTAGTATACGAGTCGTGCAATTCTGATGGTCTTTTGGAAACCTTTCAAAGAGAAGTCTGCTTTAACTCTGTGTGGAAATTCAGATGGTCGTGGTGAGGGGCCTTTCTGACCCATGACCCATGGCCATGGTTGTTTAGAGTGTCTTGACCATTATTTTTGTCCAAAGATAGGCCTTCAGTAGGAAGTTGATGCTTAGTACATTAATTTATGATGCTGGGCAATTCCAGGATTAAAAAGGTTGAGTTTTTCCTAGATTCAAATCATGTCATTTCAATTATTCTACATGTATTACCCAACACTCATGAATATGAATGACTTGCCCCCTGCCATCTTATGTTTTTGAAATCAGCGTCCTGGACCCGCCTCAATATTAATTGGGCCTAGGGTTTGTAATAAACTTTTATAAAAGAACGACATGGTTAGTCACCAACATGTACTGTGCTTTGAATGCTGGGTCACTACATGCTGGTATCACCTCCCAGGCTTCTTTGCTATCTTATTCATTAAGATTTCCATTGTTAAAACAGCTTTACCAGAAAATTCCAAGGTGGTCCACCAGCTAGAGGAACATCAAAACCAGCACTAACCAGCATGGAAAACATGCTGATCTATATAATGTAGTCTTGCTGAAAGATGAACTTCCCTCTAAGTCTAAGCATATGTTTTTTTAGCAGACTGAAACAGGATCTCTTACAGTGCTTCCATTTAGTCTGCACCATTTATCCATCCTTTGGTTTTAACATGATGAGCAGTCCCAGCTTACAAAATGTTTACGTCCAGATACTCAATAGATCAACCTCTTCCAGGAAGCAATTTTGCTTATTTTGTTTAGTTAAAGAAAATGGTCTGTTGGGGAATTTTCATGAGCCTTCGATCCATGCCGGTGGGCTCAGAGTTTATTTAAAACATAGTTGTGTATTCAAGTCAAATAATCAGCTACAGCATCTTGATTTAAAGGAGTTTTCTACTTTTTGCAACAAGACGACATGACTTAAAGGGGCAATTTTAACTACACAGCAATTAGAAATTGTAGTCTGACCTAGCTAGAAATGGCTTTATTCTTGTGCCATGCTCAGGTTTATGAAAACCAAACAACTGCAAAGTTTCTGGAACATACAACTTTGCATTACAGAGTTTCTGTAACAAGGCTGCTTGTCCTGGTTCAGTTGTGTGCATCCTGTACTACCGACAGTAGAAAAATGTTCCTGTTTTTCTGAAGCATAGCATTAAATTCTGCAAGCTTTATCTGTTTGAACTAGTATGTGTTATGGGGTTGGTGATATGACCAAAATGAATTACATGGTATGAGTAATTTTATATCATGGGAATAGTATTTATCACAAAAACAAATTTTATATGGAAATTCCCCAAAATATTTGTTATATATATATATATATATATATATATATATATATATATATGAAAATAGCCAGTTACTTATATAATTCACTTAAAAACTTCTCATTTAATAAATTACTAGCCAAAAACATATCTCCCATCTGACATTTGATTGGATGAGTCATGTTTAAAGCTGTTAAAAATAGCATACATGTGTCTGCTCAATTGAATTTTATATTAATGCACCATGTTGGGACATTGCTTGGCAACCATAAACAACCCAGTCACACTGCATCTACTGCGAAGGCTAGACACTAAAGCTGATTGACAAATTGCATATTTTTGCACTATTATATGCCATTTTGTAGTGCTCCCAGTGGTTGCTGCATACTCTACGAAGAGCAAGGGGCGGGATTATCCGGCCGAGATGCTGGACTGACAAAATAATCGTAATTAATGGCAAATGTTGCAACTAGTGAAATTATTGTGCAAATGAGAGTTGTATTCTTTACCATTAACCCATACTGTGTGAATATGTACGTTCTTTGAGATATAAGTGTTAGACTGAGGTAGGCCAACACATCGCCTGTGTTTAAAACCTCACTTCAGTTGGCTTAAAAATGCAAATGCCTATGTATAGTAAAAAAACAAACAAAAAAAGTTTGTGTTTTTTTTAAGACGGCTTTCATTTAGACACTAGATGGCTTAGTGCATAGTGTACTGTAAAAGCACAACATATAGTGCATCATTTGAAATACAGCTAATATCACTTCCATTATAATTAAAGAAGTTGTCTATATGGAAACTCCTATTTGCAACACAACTGGCAGAGTAGTTTTTAGCACAGTATTATTTTTAGTCTTTGTTAGATTTATGTGCTGCGGATAAATGTACAGCATAATCTGTACCCTTCTGTAGCCTTTTACTGTATGTATGTACTTGTTTCAGAGTGCATAATGGCTCTTAGGGCACATTTTAAACCATGATACTTCCTTAGAATTGTGCATTATGGTGACACTAATAATAATCCCTCACTAATTTAACACCTCAGATGGTTCCTTTTCAGATCCTCTCACATCCTTTCTTCAGTGTTTGGACGAGGTTTCCATCTCTGTCTCCTGCTCCACAGGGGCATTCAAGGGGCTGACAGAGGTCCCCAACCCCAGGCTGAGTGCAGCTGTTGCAGTAGCCATAAAAGCAGAACCTCTTTACATCAGCTTCTCAGGCTTCCTGCAGCTCTGTAAACGTGACAGATGCCGGAATCATTCCAGCTGCATATTCAGTAGAGGTTTAAGGCGATAGTGGCTTTTGCCCAATGGTGATGGCCCCCCGGCTGGGATGATAGTTATTCCCACATGTTTCCTGCCTTCTTGTGAGGACATGTGGGTAATAATGAGCTGTTGTGTTACAGACGTTTAGTATACTGTGATGGAATTAGAACTGCCACAAAAATGACATTGTGGCTGGTGATTAACAGTAATGAAAATAGTCCAGATTATTTAATTTTAGATTTTGATTGTGATTGTTACAGATTTAGAATTATCTTGTCCTCTTTAGTTGTGTCTAAGTCCATCACACTGCTTGTAACCCAGCCAACCTTAATATTATATTGTAGTCACACATTGAGCCGTTTCAGACAACATTGTTATTCCAGATTAATCACATTGTGAATTTGGTGACAGTAATTGAAAGTTCTGCTGCTGAAATCGGTCTGTGCTTACCGAAATTTTAGCCACTGCCCCCAGTGGCAGAAAAAGTTGTTGAATGTATGATCATGTTAAATGTCCACAGAGTGGTGCCAAAAATGAGGTGTAAAGCGAGTTGTGTTTATTTGTAGTAAATAATGTAGTACAGTGAAGAAAATGTTATTAACTTTATCCCCAAACCCCAAGCCTAAACCTAACTGTCAATGGAGTCAAATTATTTTGTAAATGGTAACACTTACAAAAAATGTGTAATGTGTAGAACAGGGACCATAAGCCAGCATAATTTCTGGGCTTCCTTAAGACCGACTAGTTCAAGTCAAGTGGTTTTTATTGTCATTCAACCATATACAGTTAGTACAGTACACAGCAAAACGAGACAATGTTCCTTCCAGGACCATGGTGCTACATAAAAACAACATAGGACAAACACAGAACTACATGAGACACCACAGACTAAATAACATTAGGCACAGTAAGAGACGGTGCAGCGCTGACCAGTACACATTTGTAATCTGAGTAGTGCAAAAAGATGACACTTTCTAAAAATGCCAAATGTAAACATAACATACTATGAAATAGTGTTCTATGGACGTAGCAGTTATTGAGGTAGCAGCCAGGTATAAATGACAATTAATTAAAGTGCAACTCTGGACATGTGCAAAAGTTGGATGGTGTACAGGTGTGTGTGTGTGTGTCAGTGTGTGTGTTTTGAGGAGTCTTATGGCTTGGGGGAAGAAGCTGTTACACAGTCTGGCTGTGAGGGCTCGAATGCTTCGGTACCTCTTGCCAAATGGCAGGAGGGTGAAGAATTTGTGTGAGGGGTTTGTGGGGTCATCCACAATGCTGGTTGCTTTGCGGATGCAGCGTTTTGTGTAAATGTATTTGATGGAGGGAAGAGAGACCCCGATGATCTTCTCAGCTATCCTCACTATCCTCTTCAGGGCTTTGCGGTCTGAAACGGTGCAAGTCCCAAACCAGGCAGTGATGCAGCTGCTCAGGATGCTCTCAATAGTCCCTCTATAGAATGTAGTGTGGATGGGGGTGGGAGATGTTCTTTTCTAAGCCTCTAAATAAAGTAGAGATGCTGATGGGCTTTCTTGGTAATAGAGCTGGTGTTGAGGGACCAGGTGAGGTTCTCTGCCAGGTGAACACCAAGGAATTTGGTGCTCTTGACGATCTCCACAGAGGAGCCGTCGATGTTCAGCGGAGAGTTGTCCCTCTGTGCTCTCCTAAAGTCAACAACTATCTATTTTGTTTTGTCCACATTCAGGGACAGGTTGTTGGCTCTACGCCAGTCTGTTAGCCGCTGCACCTCCTCTCTGTATGCTGACTCATCGTTCTTGCTGATGAGACCCACCACAGCCGTGTCATCTGCAAACTTGATGATGAGGTTCGAGCTGTGCATTGCTGCACAGTTGTGAGTCAGCAGAGTGAACAGCAGTGGACTGAGCACAGAGCCCTGGGGGGCCCCAGTGCTCAGTGTGGTGGTGGTGGTGGTGATGCTGTTCCCTATCCGGACTGACTGAGGTCTCCGCTGGAACAACGGTGCTGCTCAGAGAGATGTTGAAGATGCCGGTAAGAACATCTGCCAGCTGGTCTGCACATCCTCTGAGCACTCTGCCAGGAATGTTGTCTGGTCCAGCAGGCTTTTTCCTCACATCAGCCGTGGTAAGACAGAGCACCTGGTCGTTGGGAGGAGGGGTGGTCTTCCTCGCCACCATGTTGTTCTGTGCTCCAACCTAGTGTAGAAGTTGTTCAGCGCATCTGGAAGGGAGGCATCTTTGTCACAGTCAACTGATGTTGTCCTGTAGCTGGTGATGGCCAGGATGACCTGCCACATGCGCTGCATGTTGCAGCTGTCCTGGAAGTGACTGTGGATTCTCTGGGCATGTGCGCGCTTAGCCTCTCTGATGGCCCAGAACAGTTTGGCCCTCGCTGTTCTTAGGGCCGCCTTGTCACCCGCTCTGAAGGCGGAGTCTCGGGTCCTCAGCAGCGCATGCATTTTCGCAGTCATTCACGGCTTCTGGTTGGAGCGTGTGGTGATGGTCTGGGAGAAAGTGACATCATCAATACACTTGCTGATGTAGCTGATCACTGATGCTGTGTATTCCTCCAAGTTAGTAGAGTGGCCATGTGTTGCAGCCTCCCTGAACATGTGCCAGTCAGCACACTCAAAAAGTGCTGAAGAGTAGAGATGGCTCCTGCTGGCCAGGTTTTCACCTGCTTCTGAAGCGGTTTTGTTCACCTGACGAGCGGTCTGTATGCTGGGATTAGCATAAGATGTGGTCTGAGAAGCCGAGGTGGGGCGGGGCTCCGCCCGGTATGCGCCTGGGATGTTTGTGTAAACAAAATCAAGCATGTTCGGCCCTCTCGTTGCAAAAATCCACATACTGATGGAATTTAGGGAGCACTGTCTTGAGATTCGCATGGTTGAAATCTCAGGCGACAATAAACAGTCTGTCATGGTGAGCATTCTGCAGTTCGCTAATAGCCCCATACAGTTCACTGAGCGCTTCCTTAGCATTAGCGCTGGGGGGAATGTAAACTCCAGTTATAATGACAGTGGTGAATTGGTAAATAAAAAGGTCTACATCTAACAGTCTCAAGCTCCACCAGCGATGAGCAGTAGCTAGAGACTAGCATAGAGTTCTTACACCATTCCGTGTTGATTTAAACACACAAGCCACCACCACAAGTCTTACTGCACAGAGCTGCATTTCTGTCGGCACAAAACGAGGCGAGCCCGTCTAGCTGAATGGCGCCGTCCGGGACTCTGTCGCTGAGCCACGTCTCCATGAAAACAAAGATGCAGCAGTCTCTAAACTCACGCTGTGTAGTCTGCTGGAGTCGGATTTAGTCCAGTTTATTGTCCAGGGAGCAAATATTTGAGAGCAGGATAGACGGGAAAGCTGTCCGGCTAAGGTTTGTTTTTAGCCTAGCATGGACCGCCACCCTCTTGCCACGCTTCCGCTTCCTCGCACACTACTTACGACATTCTCTCCATCAGGCGATGCCGAGAACTTGAGACCTGGTCTCCGTAGCAAGCTGAGGTCCCGTAGCTTCTCTGGCAGATCATCATGCAGCTTGGTTGTTGCATGAGTGTTATATTTGAGCAGTGTCTGGCGATGGTAAACACGAACACCGGTTGCTCCGATGCCCATGTGCGTAAATGTCGGGCTAAGTAACAAAAATAGCACTATTTTGGATCCGGAGTGGCCGCAGCATGCTACCGCGCCGCCATCTAGGATCAAGGTTGACTCTCATGATACTGCCATTTTGATCTGGTTTAATTCTTGTTATGTCAGTGTTGGAAAAGTTTCTGCCACCCATCTCTCAGGTTGTTTCCATGTGCTTGTGTTTTCTTCTCTCCCTCATGTTTCCCCTGGTGCTGCTTAGCAGCACAAACAGCATTGGTATGGCAGCGCTGATTAATGCTACTTGTGTTTATGGGCAGCACCTGGTTTCAGTCCTTCCGTTTCCTTTATATTCTCTCCTTAGTCTTGTTTGTCTTGTTGGATCGTTTTGTTTATCTTTTCTAGTAGTTCCTTGTATCCCTGTTACTCCCATTCAGTTATTATTTGTTCTGTTCTTGTTATGAGTTTTCTCCATCGTGAGAATTTGTTTCTCTGTTTGTTTTGTTTTGTTTAATAAATGTTTTAAGTATCTTATTCCTGCATTTGGGTCCTCCTGATATAATGATGCGACCAGAACTGGATCCAGAAGGAATTCTTTTATTTTTTATTTTGTCCCAACTTCCTCTCCATGACTTAGAGCAGCCACATTTTTGAGTATCATGTGTGCCTAAAGAGGTTGATGGATGAAGTCTTTCTGCCACCATCAAGTTGGCGATAAAGTGGGATGAGTTCATCTTATCTATTACTACTGCAGTGTCTTTTACCAATTGGAAGAGGAGGAGAAGGGCCCTGCTCTTCAGGCTTAGCCTGTGCCCACGGCCATGGAGGCCATTCCCTGTCACTGCCAGTAATTATGGCCATGGAGGCAGTTCCCCTGTCACTGCCAGTGCTCACGGCCACAGAGGCTGTTCCCTTGTCACTGCCAGTGCCCAGGGCCTTGGAGGTTGTTTCCTTCTCACTGCCTGTGCTTACAGCCATGGTGGCCGTTGACTAGTCACTGCCAGTGCCCATGGCCATGGAGGTCATTCCCCTGTCACAGCCAGTGCCCAAGGCTATGGAGGTCGCTCCTTTGTCACTGCCAGTGCCCACGGCTGCAGAGGCCATTTTTTTGTTGCCTCACCTCACGCCCATCCTGTCTAGTTCCCTGGGACTGTCAGTAAGCCTGGATAGAGCCTGTTTAGAGCCTATCTAGTTGACGAGTCTGTCCAGTTCCCTGTGGCTGTCGACGAGTCTATCCAGTTCCTTGAGGCCATTGACGAGCCTGTCCTGCTCATGATCCTGCCATTTTGATCTGTTATATTCTTGTTGTGGCAGGGTCATGACAGTTTCCTCTACCCCTCTCTCAGTTTGTTTCTTTGTGCTTGTGTTTTCTTCTCTCCCTAGTGTTTCCCCAGGTGCTGCTAGTGATTATGGGCAGCACTTGGTTTCAATCCTTCCGTTTACTTTATATTCTCTCCTTTGTTTGTCTGTGTTGTCGGATAGTTTTGTTTCTCTTGTCCAGTTAATTTTTCAGTGTAAGTTCCTTGTATCCATGTTGCTTCCATTCAGTTATTATTTGTTCTGCTTTTGTTACGAGTTTTCTCCAAGTTTGATTCTATGTTTGTTTTTATTATGTTAAATAAACATTTTAGTTATCTCATTCCTGCATTTGGGTCCTCAATCACATTACCAGTTCCTGACAGTTGACTAGTTATTCAGACAACCCATTGACTACTTAATTGTGAGATATGGCGGTTTGCACATCACTAATTGTTACAGGGATAGATGGAACATTTATTTCTTATACTGTAGGGCACAAAAAACAAAACAATACTGCTTTCCGCTGCAGCACGAGCACAAAAATCCATTAGAGCATCCAATTATTGAAGTGGATACCATGTGGCTTCTGTAAATTTGTAAAGTGAGGCGATGGAATTTCGTCTCACTCAAACTTGCTTGTTTTGCCTCAGGATTAGAAGAGATCAGAAAAGCATGGAGTGTGGCAATGAAATCCTCACATTTTCTCATGTGAACGAGCACATACAACCATGTCAGAGCATCACACACTTTATGGAAAAATGGGAGTCTTCTAATGCTTATTTCAATTCCTCATAGCAGTGTGGTGCATGTGTTCATTTTTGTCAGTATTGCAAAGTGATTAGATGGTTGTCATGGGGAAATACTAAGCCACAAAACTCTTGTTTAATGAAGGTGTTCTCACAGTGAGAGGTGGATGGCTCATTCACAGGGATTAAAGGAAATAATCTCTTTTGATTGAACACAACAACAAATTCAGGGGGAAAGTTATATGTGGAAGAATGAATTAATCCACTTAAGTGTGTAATCAGTCGTTTTATGTGCTTGTGTTTGCAATAGTAAGAATTTGCTGTTTAATGTATTTGCCTAAATCATTTATGTTGTCAACTCCAATCAGTTACTTTGTAAATAATCATTTTATTATGGTTGAATTTTTTTTTTTTTATGTTGTTGTGTGTTCTTGATTGGAAGCTGTCTACTGATTAACAGGAATCAGGGTACCTTGCTCTTTTTAACCTTTATTTGGTGATTCTTCTATTAGGGAAACTTTTCTGTCACTCAGGAGGATTTAAAATAACAAAATATATGTGTGAAGAAGTGTTATTTTCCTAAGCTGTCACTTCAGTCATAATAGATGTGTGAGTGTCAGTTTAATGATTTTTTCTTAATTTTGAAAAGTGTTGAAAGGTTAAATGAGTGCCATATGAACGTACATTTTTTTCCAATTTCCATTTTATTTTCTTTGAATTAAATTTTTAAGTTTAATTACATTTTATCATAAAAAAAATATTTTTAATCAAATGAAAACAGAACAATTACTTTTCAACATACCATTGCATTATTATTATTAATTAAACGAAGAGTGTCTATACTGTTCCTCACACAATCAAAAACCCAAAATTGGAGTTTGTTTTTATTTTATTATTATTATTATTTGGTTAAATATAGTGCTGCACAGTATTAATGAAAGCAGTTATGAAACTCTTGCTTGAGATATTGTTTAAATATAATGTAATTATTATTGATATATCATTATTATCACTACTACTACTACTACATTGAATATAACATTTGACTATACAGAAGTAATACATTTCTGTCGCATTGTTTCAATATCACACATCTAGTTAAATGTTTTATCAGAAAACCAGTTGCTTTTTGATGGCTTCAGTTCTTAACTCTGGAAAAGCAGTGCACTATATGGGCTAATGTGGTTACTAAACTATGATTTAATTCTATTAATATAAAGTCTGCATGTGCTATGCGCTTCATAGTGAATAAAGTGTTCTGCTCTTTGCAATTAAAACACACACAGAGTGCACGTGATGTTAATGATACGGTTAATGTATAAGCAGTGGCTTCTCACATTCACTTACTGTTTTATGCTTTAATCATCACACTAGGACATATCACAATTTTTATTTTATTAATTGTGCATTTACACATTAATTTCATCCCAAATATGTCAAATTCTGTGACGACAAATTCTTGCGGAGGAACACTTTACGTCAGTTGTGATTCGGTACTGCTCTTATGGTGGATGAATCTCATAGTTTGAGAACGGAGTCATGACGAGCTATTTTCATGTTTATATTATGTCATTTGCTTAAACGTTTATAAAATATATACTTTAAGGAAGAAAAACTACATTCTTCATTTTATTTTAATATGATTATTAAAGTGCTTTTTTCACTACACAATTCATAGTAATGTTTGTATTGTACTCACATATAATTGTAAGAAGTGAAACTTATGAAATGGCTGATATGAGTCCAATTGAAGACAACTCTATTTTTATATTACAGTTTACAGCCTCCATGGACAATGGAAGTGAATTGAAATACTTCAATTGTAGGTCTATGCACTGCAAAAAAAAATTAAATAAAATACTGTAATATAAAATGCAAAACGATGATTAAATAATGATGAAATACTTTAATGAACGTGAAAATAATATGCAGATATATGCAATATAACAATAACAATAAAATATTTTAATTGTTTATTTTGAAGTAAAATTACAACAGAGAGATGGTTACATGTTAAACAAATTAACAAACATTACTGTGCTAGGAAATTGGTACATTAAAGACAACTTGAGATGAGCATAAATTAATGTGGAACCACCTTGCACCTATACTGTCTTTTAAGGTCTGTTTAAACATTTGCTAATGGGAAAAAATGGCTGTGTCCGTACACAGATTTATTGCTCCAAAAATACTTTATTGACTTACACTTGCTTGTAACGTTTAGACCAGTTGGTCTTTAGGCAAAAAAAATAACAAAATAAAATACTCAGAAATCATGAATATAATAAAAAATTTAATAGTCTTCACAGAAAAAAACATAAACACATTGCGATTGATAAACAAGAGTAATGTTCAATTAATTAAAGCATATAAAAACAATATAAGCTTTAACAACCCTACAACAAATCAAATCCAGTATAGCAGGTAATAAAGAAAGTATAGCAGGTAAAAAAAAACTTCATCAAACAGTAAAAAAAAAGAGTTAAATCCATTAGGAGAGTGATTTTACTCAGCTGCTATCCAGACTCCTGAAACTGCAACACAGCCGGACCTTCTTTCTCATCTTACGTGCTAAATCTGACCCGACAGCTCATAATTCCCTCAAAATGAAAATCATTATTGTAGGCTTACCATAGTGAATCGGGGTAAGACAAGGGCATTGTTTTAACATGGATTTTTTTTATATACTCACTCAATAATGAACTGTTGTTCATTGTAACAAAACATATCTTACATATTGTAGCTTTAATTCTGTTTTTATGACTGGCGATTCCATCCCTTATGACGTCTTTCTTATGTGGAACACAAACATTTTAACAATATTCCGGTCCATCTTTTCAGTACAACGGCATAGTGCCTCACTTTACATTTTTAAAAGGACCCAAAATTATCATCAAAGTAGTCCATGCGACTACTTTGTAATAACAGTTTTGAAATAACAGTAATTTTTTTTTTTTAAATCTTGACATCTTGTATGCATGTTCACTTGAGAACTTGCATTGTTTAGCATGAAATTATCCTGTGAACACAATTTTCCATCACAATATTGCGTGAACACAATACATAGTCTTTCCTAACATTGCTATCAGAATTAGTCTTATATTACTTAAGACTAGTTTTAAGTTATTTCTTTAATAAATAACTACTGATAATGGCACAGACATAACCCACTTTTGTGAATGCCAGTCATCCACGAATTGTATTTAATTAATCTATTTATGTGTATATGCTTATAATATAGCTTAAGTAATTTTATGAATACACAAACATTTTCAGTCATTAATCACACTATAACAAAATCTTTTTTTTTATTCATTCACTTTCATGTGACATTGAGACTAACGCTCAAAAATTATGATGAAATTGGGGATGAGCTTGCTGTTGTCAGTCTATTTCTGCTTTTTGTTATCATTGCAGTTACTGTAGAAAATCCAATACCCATCACCTTATTTAAGGTCTCTTACATTTCTTTGGCCGCAAAGCTTTCACAGTGTAAACACCCATATCTCCTCAGGTGTGTTGTCCAAAATTTCCGCACACCCCCACCGTGTTTACCAGTCGTGTTTCCGCTATAAATAGAGCTGCTCATTGCACAATAGGCTAGCCATCTCTCAAATATGCAGTGCCACAGAGCGTAACTTGCATAGTTTTCCATTTAAACCTCTTCAAAGATAGATATTGAGAAATTGCATAAGAATGTCTAATTATTCAATTTGCACAGTTAAACAAGTTTCATACACTAACCTGCAAACTCATCAACGGCACTTTCGTTCTTAAAGTACAAAAACGTTTTTAACTTTTGTGTGTATGCGTCCTTTGCAAGGAGCTCTAACAAACCTGTTCTATGTTGTGATACCTGTGCCTTATGACCTGCTTCAGTAAATGTTATATCCTCCCCTTGTGGTCTCCCAACGCCATTACGTCAGACTGTTAAACAGAGGCCAACTGAGTGAACTGGAAAGCATGCAAATTAGGCTTCTAATTTAAATGTCAGATAATGTTAATATATCGATGCCTCAAAAATATATAGATAAAATATTGTGGCAATCAATTATCGATATATTGATATTTTATGACATGCCTATATTCAGGCAATAGAAACACTCGTCTGTTGTTGTCTGTGTAGTAGCTCATTGCGCAACAGTAGATCTTCCTGTGTTGCATCTTCTCAGTTAAATCAGATAAATGCAAGCAATAACATTTTTGGAATGGCTGTTGATTCGTTTATTTGAATTGCAAATCAGGGGTTTGAGTGCAAACTATCCAAAAGTTGCTTTTAAATGTATTCGCTCACATACTATCAGTATTCTGTAGAGATATGGTGTTGTTGGAAAATTGTTAGCAGCACTCTCACATAGTACTTCAAAACACATGTTAGCTCTTTGCCAATGATAAATGCTGCCTGCTAACTTGTCGCGAGTGATAACGTTACTATCTTTGTAGAGGTAGAACGATATATCGGTTTTACAGATTAATCAGTGCCGATAGTTGCTTTCTGGAACTATCATAATCTGCAAAATTCTATGACGATAGTTTTTTCATCATTTCATCATATAAAAATAAGTGTACCTGATGTGTTTTGGGTTTGTTTATACTTAAAAGTCCCACGTTATGCACCACATCTTATTTTTTCTGGTTATTATTGGGATTTTGGTTGAACAAAAAACTGTATCTGGGATTTTATTTATTATATATATATATATATATATATATATATATATATATTATTTTTGTATTTATTTTTAAATTTTTTGTGAAATTGTATAAATTGATTTTAAAAACTATTGGCCTATTTATCAGTTATCGGGCTTTCCCACCACCTTAGTTATCTGTATCAGCAAAATCCAGTATCAGTCAACCTTTATATATTTGTTTCACTTTCAGAATATATATATATATATATATATATATATATATATATATATATATATATATATATATACACACCTTTTTACCCACACATAATGGATCCTTACATTAAAGATGACGTCCAAGTTTACATTGCCTCATGGACTCATTGGCCAAAAATAGGGATGCACTGATACCACTTTTTCTTCGATACCAGTGTTTTTTTGCATAATCATTAGAATAAATTAGAATATCTTTACATTATTGTGTGGAACTAATTGGGAGTACTCTTAAATATGTAAAGAAACTCAAACCTCTAACTACACATTATTTCAATATAAATGTATAGCTTATTAAGAAACACTTTATTATTAACTAGTGTACTGGATAATGTAGCAGCAAAATGAACAGTAATTCCAGTATAAGTCAACAGCAGAAAATAAGCCATTTATTTATTTATTTTTTGGGCAAATATTTTTGAACTTGTACCTGAAAGGATTCAGATCTCTTTTTTGTTCAGTTTAGTTGTAAGATATCAGTTCACTTTTCATTCACACAGTTATTTTTTGGAACCCATTCAACTTAAATATTATTATAATTTGTAAACATGCAAACATGCAAAAAAGCATATTATAAGTGAACCGAAGTTTTGAGCATCTATCAGATCAGTGCATCTCACACGTTATGTTTTTTCACCGGGTAAAACCGTTCTTAATGTAGTCCAGTTCGTACTTGCATAGACATTTCGCATGCATTTTTCCACAGATAGCATTGCATTCAGTCTAGCACGGAAACTTGTGTATGCAGCACACGCAGGCAAGGCTATGTAAAGAGAGGCACTTGTTCACTATGAATAATATTGATAGATTATTGTGATTAGACAGCAAATAAATGACATCAGAAAATGACAGCCTCTTACTTACGGCCGTTTACATACTATCCATCCTAAATTTTATGTGACAAGCACAAAACATCAGCCAAAGGAGAGAGTTTGTCATAAAATTGTTATCTTCATGGGAGGGCTCTGGGCATAGCAGGAGGACTGAAAAGTTTGAAGCAGCATTGTAACAATTTTTGTAATGGCGCCTGATTTTTCATGTTGTTAATTTATGTTAACACCGTACTGTACCATATATAGATCATGATGGAAATTTTAAAGGTAAAGTTTTAGAGACTATCTAACTTTTGGAGGCTAACCTGGCAAACTTTGGCAAATCCAGTCATGAGATCTTCCTAAAAAGTTTTCATTGAATCAGTAAAGTTAAAAAAGTTGACAAAGTTAAACATTGCATATCACAATATACAGTTTTATTTAAACTATGAGTATATTTTTTTTGCACTGTCTTCCTAGATGTGGTCTGACTGTGTTTAACCTTGACTCGCGGGACTGCAGACTCATTATGTGACCATCTGTTCAGCTGCCGATTCACATTTATTGTATGTCATAAAGTAGCGAGCCCGTACAAGTGCTCCTCTCACCTCCTCTCATTCTATTTTTCATAAAGTTGTTTTGACATGCATTGAATGTGGGAATGAAAGCCACAGATGTATCTGACAAGACTTTATTACAAGTCATTGTACAGGCAGGATCTTTAAATATACACATTGACAATTTCAAGGACAGTTCTGTCCGTTTAGAAAGTGATGTCTTTGTTCCTTGAACATTTTCTTCTATTTCTAACATTTATAAAGTTTATACGATTGTCATAGAATGTCATTATTCAAATTTGGACCATGTTGTTTGGTGGCTGGATGCTCCCTGGATCCATGGAACTAACGGCAATTTAACAATTTAAGTGTTTCGATTTCCAAAAAAGCATCAACAAATGGACCGCAGCAGTGAAGCGATATGCTAGACACTAGATACTACAGTTACAGTACGAATCACTGTAGCACACGTCTTATCTCTGGTAGGTGAACAATATTTTTGCCAACTAATTGTAAATTTGATAAATAGAGTTTAGCTAGCTAGTTATATCATAGTATTTTTTAAAAAGCTCTTAAATGGACTATAGATCGCTCCCATTATAATAAGTGAAGCTGCGCAAGTCATTTACATTTAGTCATTTAGCAGATGCTTTTTTCCAACAATAATGCTTGCCAAGATCTCAGAGTAGCTGAATAGGATAGAAGCTAGTGCAGAAGAAAAAAAAAAAATTAGAATTGAAAACACCCCTCACCTTGTCTGCACGTCACGTGCTTGCAGCGTTAACAGCTTCATTGATTATAACAGGAGCGATCCAATTTTCCCAACATTGCCGCTGAGGAAATGTGCGCATCTAACTACAATACACTTGCATCGACTCTCGCGTACACACTCAGTAGACGCTCAGTATCAACAACATTTCACAAGTCACTTCAGGTAAACGTTTGATGTTTTGTGAGAAAATTTCAGAGGGCATTATTTAAAAGATCCGGTAATTTTCAGTTTTTGCACACTTCTTACTTGTTCTGTTTTAGCTAGACTCTAAAGAGAATGCACTAGTCATTTTGCTTTGATGTTTCTGGGTTATAAAAATGCAGCTATACTAGAATGCTTCAGAACCAGACATGCGCAGTAGCGTTCTAATTCCTTTGTTATTGTTAACGTCCTTGAAATGGTCTATAAATTGTTATAGGAATATAAATACGTTTTTGAGCCAAACTGCAGAATGCACCTCATTTGTTGTTGGACTACTTTGGCTTGTTTTTAGCACAATGTTCCATGTCAAAGCACATAAACGCCTAAATAGCTGTTATTAGTCAAAAAGGCATAATGTAATCAATGGATATACACCGGAATCAAAAGTCATTAATCTGTTGATTAGCAGTTCAAAGTATGATAATGGGATATTAGATTATAATCAACGTAAAGTTGCCACACATTTCTACTTGACTTCAAATGTTCACAGGAAGGTCAAGTTGATGCACGAAAAGAGTGAATCTAAAAAACAAAAAATTATAATTACAGTGAATGCCGTCACATGTCTAATTGCACACTTAAAGCTATAGTATGGCTTAAGAACATTTGCCACACAAATATAGCACACAAGCAGTATTGATTATTTGTATAGGGCTAAATCATTTTAAATAACTGAATTAAATGTCTCATAATTCTTACTTATGGGTGAAATATTTTTGCACATTTTCTTTTCTTTTCACTAATGCATCATTTTGATCCAAACACATCTCATATATATATACAGGGTTGGGAGAGTTAATTTGACATGTAATTACCAATGTAATTTGTAACCTATTATGTTAGATTACTCAAGGTCAGTAACATATTCTAAATACTTTGGATTACTTCTTCAGCACTGGTAGATTTTTTCACTTGTTAAAGATGAATATATACACACAAGCCTAAAGTTACTTTCTGCTTTATATCTATCTATACCTGCTCTGTTCTTTTTATAGGTGCACTTTTAGCTGATTCAAGTTAATGTGTGAGAGTGTTTATATTTGAGCAAGTGGGAGAGTGTGAGTGGTTTAAATGCACCTGTGTATGGTTGCACTTTTCTGTTGCTTCTTTTTTCATATACATAAACACAGGACAAAACTACATTTATATTAACTTTAAATTAACAGTGCATTTTCATTAGGTATAAATGTATTTGGTTGCAGTCATGTAATACAAATTTCTAAATGTTTTTTATATTGACTGTAGAGGGTTTAACACATCGCACACAGACTTCGTTTCAACACACAAGAAAAAAAAAAAAAAATGTGTCTCAGATTTTAGAAGCAGAAGAAAGTGTGTGTGTGTGTGTGTGTGTGTGTGTGTGGGGGGGGGGTTGATGAAATTGACTGACCTTAAAATCCCCTGGTCTTTCAATAAACACTTTTGTGTTTGGCTGTGTTTATGAGATTCATAGTTCTCTTTAAGGACATCCCAGTAATGCCTTTACTGACCAAACGCATATGCCGCCCTTCACTGCAGGTGTCACTTATCCAGCCGCCCCAGAAATGTCAATGTTCCCTGCATTTTCCCAGCGTTCACTTGTGATGGCTGAATACTGGGAGGATGATATGTCCATTTAGCTGTCAATCATCCTACTTTTATATTTATTTAACTCTTTATTTTATGTTTTGCAACATCTATGCTCATTTCTCAGGGGTACACTATGGGAAGTTAAAGATTACTGTTTTTTGGAATATTGCACAAAATATTGTTTTTGCACGCACGCACGCACGCACACACACACACACACACACACACACACACACACACACGTAGTGTTTCCATGTTTTATGGGGACTTTCCATAGACATAATGGTTTTTATACTGCACAAACTTTATATTCTATCCCCTAAACCTAACCCTACCCCTAAACCTAACCCTCACAGAAAACATTCTGCATTTTTACATTTTCAAAAAACATAATTTAGAATGATTTATAAGCTGTTTTCCTCATGGGGACCGACAAAATGTCCCCACAAGGTCAAAAATGTTGGGTTTTACTATCCTTATGGGGACATTTGGTCCCCACAAAGTGATAAATACACACTCACACAAACACAAACACACACACACACACACACACACACACAAACACAAACACAAACACAAACACACACACAACACGAATTTTCACTTTGAGTTTGAAAGTCTTTATGATTTGAAATTAGGAAATAGTTGACATATTATCCATCATCTCACAATGACATCAGGGGCTTAATTTTATTGAGAAGTTGTTTGTGAAAAACTTACCAGCTGAATATTTTTCTTTGAGGTAGCACTTAAAATTCCATTTTCTGAGCCACTTTTATTGTCTTATTTAAGCAACTGATGTCAAGGTGATTTTAAGTGGATGTACTCAAAAATACTTATGCCTATTTTTTAGATTTATCCATTTCAATTTTATAACACAAATTGAACGAATGAATCCTTAAATATCATACATACTGTGAATTAAAAGTTTTATTAAAGAAAAAATAAGTAAATTGAAGTCAATTCCACTCAAGTTCACTATGAACATGTTTCACTAAATTTTGGCAGCCAGAAAGTCTCTAAATACATTTTAGTCTTCATTTTGAACAATAAATATTTTGATTCATAACTTAAATTCTAACAAAGTATTTTTTTTATTTTTTATTTCTTTCTAAAAGTGTGCTTGTGCATTTTTGCTAAATGTTATATTTTTACTGTACTAAATAATAAAATAATATGTCATTAGAGAATTAGGAAACATGCTAAGTTGAAATACTGGCTTCTCCAATAACAATGCTACAGCCAGTGTATTCTACATTGAAATGTCTGTTCCAGGCTGGAAGTTCTGTTTATGTTTTGGCCTGTGTGATCCCACCCACTGCCCTATTTCCAATAGTATTTTGACACCGCCGGGTTGCCAGAATTGAAACAAGTTGGCAGGCAAATAACTAGGGCTTCAACTAAGGATTATTTTTATAATTGACTAATCTAATGATTATTCGAACGATTATTCAACTATTTGGCGATTATTGCAACGATTAATCATTAGCTCTTAACCGATTATTCAGCTTGTGCCCCAACATAAAAGGTTGTTTTACACCTTTTAAACGTGCTTACTAACAATAAAGAGGACAAAATCATCTTTTAAAAATACCTCTAAATAACATTCACTGAAATAAAGGGGAAAATTACTTTGATTTCTATTGTTTAATTTAATTAAATATTTCACTGCAAAAAATCCTACAATTATCAAGTGTTATAATCTTGTTAAAGTATTTAATATTTTCTATAAATCCTTAAAGCAAGATAACTATCTTATGTTTCTTCTCAAGTAAATGGATCTTGTTTTAAGGATGTTTCAATATTTAAAAATATTTAAATATTAAAATTAATTAAATATTTTATTCAAAATTCTCCGATAACAATTGTTTCTTCTGTAGTATAGCTGCTTAAGTAAATGTACATAAGGAGTTTAAGATATTTATATTGGAAAACAAACCAAAAAAGTATCAAAAAACATTTTTTGCATTGTATGTTCACGATTTCGAACCAAAACAAACTCTTTCTTCTTTATAGAGCTGCGTATCGCCGATTTTCTTCACCATAAGATGACACATGACACTCATATTATAATTCACTATGTCGCGAGTGATCACTATAAAGAAAATCTGTCTGCAGCAAGTGTGCGCCAGTGATGAGCGTCTCCGCACGAGACAATGTATCAGCCGGGAGACGTTTCAAACTCTCTCGTGCTGTTTTTTTACGCGACTCGTATAAACGGCTCTGACCGCACAGACAAATGCCAGTTTCAGAGTTTGTGCTTATTTATACAGCACGCTTCCTTATTATTTGAACTTTAATAAAGGATGCATTAAATACAGTATATAACAGTGCAGTGTTTCCTTTTTAGACACTCTGACAGGCAAGTTTTGCTCAAGCGGAACACCACGTACAGCTCCGCTTTATTTCAAGATGACACTGCTTCTGTATTTACTTATTTAGCATTTTTGTATTATAATACTCTGCGATCTACATCACCAAGTGCATCATGTGCAATCTGAAGTGTTGCTCTCCCGTGTCATCATTAGCATTTCAAAAGATCTCATGTTGGGTTAAATTAAATCAGATGACTATTCGACAACTAAAATTTTTATCGACAATTTTTTATTGTCGACGTTGTTGATAATGTCGACTAATTGTTTTAGCCCTACAAACAACACTGCGAGCTGCAGCCATGGCAGCCAGCAAACGAACTGGATCAGAGATTCCACCTGACATAAAAAGCCTCACCATTCGTCTAAAAACCACCATGACCAGAGGTGTAGCAAAATAAAGATTAATAATGGAGATACCTTTTGAAGAAGGAGACAGTTAAACCCCAGAAATCTTTTAAAATGGATGCTGAGTTGGCTAATAAATGTGTCAACATTCTGGCAACCGGCATGAGCTTCGGACTGCAGTACTCATTTCAAACACTTGTTGTCAATCTTACATATAGCACCTTTAAATTTCAAATGTCTATATTTCCTCCTTGTTCATTGTTTCAAACATTACAGTTGTCAATATGTATAACCCAAGTGATGTTCTTAAACGTAATTACCTTAAAAGTTAGTAACTATAATCTAATTACAAGAATTTAAAAGTCTTGTTATTTAAATGTTTTGATCAAAATCATCAGTTTACACCTAACACTGAAAAGAAATGCCATTTAGTTTGATATTTTGTCATCTAATGCAATGCATTCATACATTTTTAAGTGTGACCTCAAGTATCCAAATAATTTTTTGGTCCACTGATTCTTGATTTTAAAGACTGGAATTTTTAATTATTATTTTTGTATTGATTGTAAAAAGTACAAGTACTATTGTGTTGAGCAAAACCTTTACAGGTTGCATTCAACACATTGCAAATGTAATACTGGTGTACAGCTATTGAATGAAGCATAGTATGTGCTGTTTGATGATTCAACATTTTAGCTCATATTTTTTGACCCACCCAACCCGACCCCATTGTTGTTCAGCACTAGATCACATGGTAGACACTACACCCACCAATTTATTTGATTTCTTGTGTCTCAATGCTGAATAATATATGCTCCAATATGGCAGAATATATCACAACAAAACTAACAAAACAAAACACATAGGCCATTTTTTGACATGAACAAAATAAAATAGCCATCTTCTCGAATTTACAGAGGACAAGTGATCTTTCTAATAAGAAAACACATTCTGTTGGCTGAATCACATGGGAAATGACATTCTAGGTTATTAATCACAGAGAAAAAGTCTGACACTCATGCGCTATGACACGCAGTACCTCAATTTGTGGATATTACGCTGCTGAGATTCATGAGTTTTGATTTATCAAGCCGTATTTTCAGATTTATAATGCGTCGTACTCTTCGCTGCCACGACTGTTGTTGTTGTTGTTGCTTCAAGTCTGATTTTATGGCACTATTTAATGTGGCCTCTAAACCCTTTACGATGAACTCTATCAAAATAGACATGTTCCTCCCTTTCTATAAACACAAACAAGAAACATTACTATAATTGCTGCAGATGGTGGAACTCGAAGCGAACCCTCCACCACTAATAGATGACCATGATGTTGTGTGAGCTTCAACTGTATTGACGAGTGCTTCAACCATCATTTCTTTTGTTCAACAATTTGGGCAAGACTAAATGCTAGGCCTGCCAGGTACTATCAATGGGTCAACTGGTGGGTCATGACCTAAAATTGGGTCAATTTTTGGGTTTGGATTAGTGGGTAGATTTAATAAAATATGCAACTTTCAACAACTCTTCCAGCTTCAGTCACTGGGGCGGTGGGTCGAAATTCAGTTAGCACAAACTAATTTCAACAGTAAAACTTTTGACCTGCTGTTGCTGAATCGTGGTGTTATAAGTCTGTCCAATCAAACTCTACAGTGTTTTGGAGCTAAGTTGTCTGTTTCTTGGTAGAAACTAGCCAAATGAGGTTGATTCCAACATGGACAATTTGCTTGATATCTTCGTAAAAGTAAAAAGAAAAAGTGGGTTCACTTGTAGCGAGAATAAACATGGTTTGTGCTGTCTACACTGTTTCTTGTGGTGAATTATTGGCAGCTGAGACCTGCTGAAACAATTCAAAAGACATTTAAAAAGCAAAATTGAAATGTATTCTAAACACCAGGAGAAGAAGGTGCTATTATTTCAGTTTGTGTGTAGAAGTCTTCCAAATAAGCGACTAAGGCCATTGGTACACTAGCAAATAATAGCTTGCATAATTGGTGGAAAATGGTCAATAAAAATTGTATTATGTCTATGTGTGGTGCAAGAAACATTGACTAACAATATAAGTGGACTTCAGAGGGGAAGGGGAAATGCTACAAAAGTGTAGGATATGGTCTGTTTTTACTGTTCCAGGGTTCTGGTCCTGTGTTCTATAAATATACTGTTTTTCAGCTAATAACTTTCAAAACTGCTCTCATTTTCTAAATAAAGCACACATTTTTTTTTTTTTTTAGACCTACAGATAGCAATAACTTGCATAAAGGAATTTCGAAATGACAGATCCATCAGGCTGATAGGATAAGCTCAGTGTTTTTGAGTTATGAATAACACCATTACACTACTCTAATAACGCTTACACAATCCTGATTAATTAAACACCATGCCCTTTCATTCACACTGTCATTTCATCACTGAATCATGGAAAAGCTCATGAGATAATCCCTGTCAAGATGAGTCAAGGACTGTTCCTGCACACATGAATTTAAGTGGTGGATAGCGTTTATTTAAAGTGGTGTCCTTTGGCTTAAATAATCCTCCAGCCCTGTCCAATATCCATTATTGAAACCGATGAACAAAAACACTGGTAAAGGCTCGCTCAGGTCACACTTATGGCGAACGTAGAGCCAAGCTGTTATGACCTTAATCATAACTCGAATAAATCACTGATGCTAAGAGCGACATTCTCAATTTAGAAGGGGAGTGTCTGGTCCTTAGAGTTTGATTGTAACAGCTGATCACGACTAACCTCATTCAGCCGCTCATTACAGGTAAAGAGGTCTCAGATAGATCACGGATGTCTCCTCCACAATCCTCAGAAGAGTACTTCAATGAAAGCACGCTTCAGATCAGGTCATTTAAAAATATCCTTATTGATTTGGAGTGATTATTCCCATCCACCCTTTTTAGTTATAGTCACGGGCGATGTGAGGCAGCCCAATCTCGTGCCAGGATGACATTTTTGGCCAAAAGAGTAAAAATTGTTACTTTAAAATCTGTGAAATTATCCTGGTTTAATAACATTTAGAGAACAAGTGTGATTACTTACTGTAATATTTAAAATTAGTTATAATAATCAGTCTAATTTAAGATATTACCTTTCAGTTTTGGATATTTGTTATTTTTATTTTGGTGTATCACTGAGGCCACATAATCACAAATTGTTTTATCATTAAAAATATATTGATTTTGCCATTCTTACAACTCTCATCCACACTAGAACAGCATTTTCCTCCATCAAAAGTGGAGACTTCGAAAACGCTCTTCATGAATGCATGCTTCAGAAAACAAAGGTGTCCGGAAACCGAAAAAATTGAGATTTCATACTTAGATGGATTCGTTTTGAAACGGCCAAATACGCAGGATTTCTTCTGGAACGCATTCCTGTCTGAACTGTCTGATCGAATTTCAGATAATTTGTTTTTGTTTTGTTTGTTTTTTGTTCTTAGCAGTGCTAACATCACACAACGTGTGTCACATTGTCTGGAGCTGCATCTGAATACACTTATTTTCACTCCCCTTTATGGTCATATAGTGAACTATGTGACATTCACTATGGAGTGAATAGTGAGTAAACAAGTTAGTTGTTTTGGACAGTATATGCATGTCATTACTTAATGTTACTAAAGTGTCAAATTAATAGGATGTGTCATTTATGTTCTCTTATACAACTGAGTTCACCTCCATGTTGAAAATTCATGATGGACATAAACAGAGGCAAGTTCTCTTACGAGAGGTTCTCTCGTATTGCGTAAGCTAGTTTACGCTACGGGAAAGATTCATCTTTTCTGAGATATTGAAGCCAAAAAATTATCCTTAATTTTGTATCCATTGTCAACGCAGTGCAGCAGCTGCATACCTTGAGCGGGCTAGCTAGCGAGCTCATTGGTTGCTCTGCGGCAACTGCTGCAGCCTATAGACGAACTTGAGTGAACTTGCGTCCAATGACAGGCACCCGCGCCGTCACTGTATCAAAGCCCGCCAGAATGGCCGTGGCTAGAGTGCATATAAGCGTAAGTTCGTAGGCTGGAACCCTGGTTTTCATCTATTCAGCGAAGCTCTTCGCATCTCTGAACTGCAGAAGCCGCGTCGCCGTTCGAGGGCATCTAGCAAGCTTGGACAGCGCTCGAAGAAGCCGGCCGTCTTCGCCACCTTCAGCCATCCTGCGAGCTACGCCATCCGGCGACGTATCCTTTTTGGAGCAAGCTAGTTCCTCAGCGAACTTCACAAAAAGAGCAACGAGCGTCTTTTTAAAGATGCCTCGCACCACCTGCGCCTCATGCCGCGCCCCTCTCAGCGCCGGAGACCGCCACCTCATCTGCGCTCTCTGCCTGGGACTGGAACATGCAGAGCTCACCCTCGCTGACGGCGGATGCCACCTCTGCGAGGAGCTTCCGATGTCAACCCTGCGGGCTCGACTCGAAGCACTCAAAACCGAAGCGGCCGCGCCGCCTTTCGTTTCGCCGCGCAGAAAGAAGCGCCGCTCCCAAAGGCTGCCGGAACCGGTGTTAGAAGCGACTACCTCGCCGGAGCCTCTCCCTCGAGCCTCGCTTTCACCCTCCCCGCCCACCCGGGACGCGTAGTTGCCGCCGAGCATCCACACTGTTGCCATCTCGGATGACAAGGCGGAGGATAAGGGCTGCTGTTCCATCATGGCTTCGGACAGCGAGGAGTGGTCAGGCTCCCAAGCCTCCTCCTCGGCCCAGGAATCCAGCAGGACCCGCGCCGGAGTCGAGGAAGAACTAACGCGCCTCCTCACACAGGCCGTCGACCGCCTCGGGCTCGAGTGGTCACCGCCCTCTGAGCAGGCTCCCAACAGACTCGACGGCTGCTTTCTTCAGAGCCGTCGCTGCGCGACGCCTGCGGCCCGGGCCGCTCCCTTTCTGCCGGAACTCCACGCCGAGCTCTCTAAATCCCAATCCATGAATCTCTTCCTGCCTCGTCGCACTAGCTCCTCTGCAGGCCGCCCACATGACCAGCCTCCTGCACGAGCCTCTTCACAGCGCCCAGCTCAGCAAAGCCAGACTTCTCAGCGTCGACAGGGCGGCCGCCCTAGAACGCGCTCAGACAGCCGCCACAGACCGCCGCCCCCCCGCGGGCCTCGGCCTAAGATTGCGCTGAAACCTGAGCAACCGAAGTCCTCCTAGCTTTGTTAAGGAAACGACAGCTCAGTCCCTCCGCGGCCGGACCACCGTCAAAGCTTCGCCCCCTGTCAGTCCACTTCTCTCAGGCTACTGCAGTGGTGGATTCAGCAGCCAACAAGCCGGTGATACTGCCCGCTTGCCTGCACTCAAATGCCGTTTTCACGGCAACCCAAAGAAATCTTGTGAAAAGCAAACATGCCTTATGTGTAGAAAATGTGCCCACAATCCAGTGTTCACCCCTACACACAAGCATTCCCCTTCCCGTGTCCCTATCAGAGCCCACTCACATAAAGCGGGCACAGCCAGCTCGAGTGTTAGAGTCAATAAACTCGCACACGAATCCGTGCGCGCGCCCCTTCTCTGCCCGCTCTGTCACACGACCAGCAAACACCTCTGTATGTAAATCCCATGCCCGTGACTATGCTCGCGCATCACTTCACAGATGTGACTCTTTCCCCATTCACCTCAATCGGGAAGTCACTCACAGAACAGCCTGTCCCTGCTGTCTGCGAGCAGTCATGCATAAGCACAGTAAGCGCGCTCACACATTCTGTTCAGCTCGCTGTGTGCGGCAATCAGGGCGACTTGGCCATTCACTCTGTAGCGTTACGCTTCAAAGCGTGGAAAGCTATCCCAGGGATATCCAAATGGGTGTTAAGCACAATAAAACAGGGCTATTTGCTACAGTTCGATCGCCGCACTCCCCGCTTCAGAGCGCGGCTCGAAACTACTGTGAACACGGAAGCAGCCTGCATGCTTCGTTCAGAAATAGCAAACCTTCTATGCAAAAGGGCCGTAGAGAGAGTGCCACCTTCTCTGAGCGAGTCGGGGTTTTACAGCCGTTATTTTCTTGTCCCCAAGAAAGACGGTGGCCTCAGACCCATATTAGATCTCAGGGTTTTGAACAAGGTGCTCGCAAAAAGACCGTTCAAAATGCTTACAATCAGGAAACTCCTCGCGCATGTGCGCCAGGGGGACTGGTTTATTTCTCTCGATCTGAAAGATGCCTACTTTCAGATTCAGATAAATCCCCGTCACAGGCCATTCTTGAGATTCGCCTTCGACGGCCAGGTTTATCAATACACCGTCCTTCCGTTCGCCCTGTCTTTAGCACCCCGTACTTTCACGAAGTGCATGGATGCGGCGCTCGCACCCCTGCGGAGTCAGGGCTTGCGAATTCTGAACTATTTGGACGATTGGCTGATTTTGGCACAGTCACATACGGAGCTTCTGTCTCACAGGACAGTTCTCCTCAGTCATCTGAACAGTTTGGGTCTTGCAGTCAATTGGACCAAGAGCTCACTACAGCCCAGTCAGGCAATTTCCTTCCTTGGAATAGAACTAGACTCCATGGCGATGACGGCTCGCTTATCTACACAGCGCGTGCGCCGTGTTCAGCGACTAGCCGCGTCCTTTCAGATGAACAGCCTCACGCCTTTGAAAAAATTTCAGAGAATGCTAGGTTACATGGCCTCAGCCGCAGCAGTACTTCAGCTGGGTTTACTGTGCATGCGCCCGCTTCAGCATTAGCTAAACACCCGCGCGTCTCGCCGGGCTTGGGCCACAGGCCGCCAGCCGATCAGAGTGACTCAGACCTGTATCTCAGCTCTACAGCCCTGGGCAGTGGCCAAATGGTATCAGCGGGGAGTGACGATGGGAGCTGTATCTCGCCGAAAAGTCATCTCGACAGACGCGTCCAACCCGGGTTGTGGCGCGGTCTGCAAGGGCTCTCCGGTTTTTGGCCTATGGTCAGTTCAGGAAAAGCTCCTTCACATAAATTGTCTGGAAATGATAGCGGTCGAGTACGCGCTCGTGCGCTTCCTCCCGGTCATTCAGGGTCACCATGTCCTGGTCCGTTCGGACAACAGATCTGTGGTATCCTATCTAAACCGTCAGGGCGGTGTCAGATCCAGGAACCTCTTCCATCTGACAAAATGCATACTGAGTTGGTCCCAGTGCCACCTGGGCTCGCTGAGGGCGACGCACGTGCCAGGCCACCTGAACGACGGCCCAGACAGACTGTCCAGAGACAATATTTCCCCAGGGGAATGGTCCCTGCACGCTCAAACAGTCCAGAAGTTATGGAGCATATTCGGCAGAGCAGAGATAGACCTCTTTGCGTCAGAAGAGAACTCTCACTGCCCAGTATTTTTCTCGAGCGAGGACGCAGCTGGCCCAGGACTGGCCCAGCCGCCCGCTTTACGCCTTCCCTCCCGTCTCGCTATTGCCACAGGTAATGCAGAGGATCAGGGAAACGCGTCACTCGGTGCTCCTCATAGCCCCATGCTGGGAGAATCAGACATGGTTCCCGGAGCTTACGCAGCTGTCACTGACAGCCCCGTGGCCCATTCCAGTGAGAGCAGATCTCCTCTCTCAAGCTCGCGGCATGATCTGGCATCCCCACCCAGAGCGCTGAGCGCTGCACGCGTGGGTGATCAATGACTACCCGTTGCTTTGCCAGAAGGAGTAATAAACACTATCATACACGCTAGAGCCCCTTCCATGAGAAGACTCTATGCGTCCAAATGGTCTGTGTTTTCAAAATGGTGCACCGACAGAGACCTGGACCCACGGACATGTGGGGTGTCATCGCTGCTCGTGTTTTTACAAGAGCTGCTGGATAAGGGCAGATCCCCATCCACGCTCAAAGTGTACGTGGCGGCCGTCGCGGCGTTCGCTGAACCCCTGCACGGCCAGTCACGGGGAAAAAATGAGCTGGTCATCCGCTTCCTCAGGGGAGCTAGAAGGATGAACCCCCCGCGCCCCCCATCGGTTCCTATCTGGGATCTTTCCGTAGTTCTCGAAGCTATGAAAGCCCCCCCTTTCGAACCGCTTCAATCCGTGGATTTGAAATACCTTTCACTCAAAACCGTTTTTCTAACTGCTCTGTCATCAGTTAAACCTGTGGGAGACCTTCACGCGCTGTCTGTCAGCGCTGCGTGTCTTGAGTTTGGACCAAGTGACTCCAAGGTCATTTTAAAGCCTAGACACGGCTATGTCCCCAAGGTGATCTGTACTCCTTTCAGAGCACAAATCATTTCCCTATCGGCGCTGCCAGCATCCGATAGCGAACGCGACGCCAATCTCCTTTGCCCAGTCAGAGCACTGAGATTGTATACTGCGCGCTCCGCCTCTTTCAGACGCTCTGAGCAGCTTTTCGTTTCGTTCGGAGGGCGCACCAAAGGTTTCGCCACCTCGAAACAGACACTGTCTAGATGGATAGTGGACGCTATTGCTGCCGCGTACGCGTCAAAAGACCTGCCATGCCCGTTAGGCATTAGGGCTCACTCCACTAGAGGCATGGCCTCCTCGTGGGCATGGTCCAGCGGGATTTCCATTCACGACATATGTGTGGCAGCGGGCTGGGCTTCCCCCTCCACCTTTGTCAGATTTTACAATCTGGAAGTGCCTGCCCTGCAGGCAAAACTACTAGCGGTTTAATCCCCTGGTGAGCTGCACTGATGGGACACATTGCACACAGACTGGCACCGCCGCTCTGTCTTTCCCTTCCCACTATGTGCTTATGTATTACACACACACTGGCCCGCACTCTTGCCGGTCAAATATTATTCCCCCACTCACAAGGGCTCCCCCGGGTCCCCCCACCCCCGGGGCTCATCCAGTGGATGCTTGGCGCGCACGGCGTTGACAATGGGTTCCCGTAGCGTAAGCTAGCTTACACAATACGAGAGAACCTCTTGTAAGAGAACGAATCGGTTACCTAACGTAACCTCGGTTCTCTCTAGAAGAGGGAACGAGTATTGCGTAGCCGGCCGTGCTCGCGCCACGAGCGATTTTCGCTTCATTCAATGAAAACCAGGGTTCCAGCCTACGAACTTACGCTAATATGCACTCTAGCCATGCCCATTCTGGCGGGCTTTGATACAGTAGCGCCTGTCATTGGACGCAAGTTCACTCAAGTTCGTCTATAGGCTGCAGCAGTTGCCGCAGAGCAACCAATGAGCTCGCTAGCTAGCCCGCTCAAGGTATGCAGCTGCTGCACTGTGTTGACAATGGATACAAAATTAAGGATAATTTTTTGGCTTCAATATCTCAGAAACGATGAATCTTTCCCGTAGTGTAAGCTAGCTTACGCAATACTCGTTCCCTCTTCTAGAGAGAACCGAGGTTACGTTAGGTAACCGATTCATTTTCTGTCCTCTCTTTCCACAATGACATCTTGCAGAATGACAGTGTGGACAGTCAGTACAAAATATTGTATTGGAAAAAGAATAACATTTTTGTGCAGTGTGAACAAAGCCTTAAAGTGCGTATTTCCATCCACTCTGTTTTAATTAATCTGTTGAAGCTATGTTGGAAATGCACGTTAACACATTATTTTCATTTCAGCTTTTGATGAAGGCTTCTCTTTGATATGATTAAACTTGCATAACCAGCCGAGAGGAAAGGTGTGGAAAATCTGGTGGTAGAGTTTCTGCTGTTGAATGGCTGCATGTGTGAAGTTCTAATGATGAGAGTGGATTCGAGAGGTTAACAGCACTCCTTGTCCTTTTTCTTCCCTCCATTTGCCTCAATCATTATTCCTTGAGAGAGAATAGAGCCAGACAAATAAAGAAGTACCTAGTTTGATTCTAGTATGGAACACCCACTTTCCATGATCCAATCAATGCCCCATACCAAGTCCCACCTTATGTTTATCTTGTTGAATGTCCTTTTCACTCAAAAAATTGTCAGATTACAGAAGTTAAATGGGTTGCATACAGCGTTGCATATTTGTCTCATTATGAACCTATGGAAAGATATAGGCTGCGCCCCATTTCACATTATTATATTACACTGTAAAGGGGTTATAAGGGAAAGGAGGAGGTGATAACCGGCTTGACAATATAAAGATTAATGATTAACTTAAACAAAAACACACAAACAAAAACAAATACAGGGCAGCTGCCATAATTCTCTCACTCTATCTTGTACTGCCTTCTCAGGTCGCCTTTATCCCTCGCTCGTCTCATCAGGCTGATTGGGGTCCGGGTGAGTGTTATTCCGGCCCGACCCCGTCCTCCTCCGTGCTACATACACACTAAAAGTATGTTATTTGCTGTTAATGGGAAAGTACATACCATTGTACTAAGCCTAAAAAGCATGCACAGGTGCTTCAATAATCTACTGGAAACAGTATACCATCCAAGCACCTTTGGATTACTTTTTTCAATAAACTATGATTCTCATCATGCATACTCTTTAGAATGGATAGGACCTGAATTGGAATGGAGCCATAGCCCCTTATTGTTTCTAAGTGCATTCTGACATGTAGGGGACTTGTCCATCTGATTTTTACAAAACGGGTCATGATTTATTTAATTGACTCTTTTATCCTCCATGATCTTCCATTTATCAACGCAGCACATTTGCCTTAAAAAATTTTTAGTACTAGTACTGTTAGATTCTTACATCTGCAATCAAAAGGAAACATGCTGTTTGGTCTCCGATCATAATACATAATGTTTATTATAGCGTTTGCATGGCAACTTGTCTCCCTTATAATATGTTGCTTTAATTTGTATTTTTTTCTCAATGACTTTGCCGCACAGTATGATGTCTAATTAGCAAAATCCTGCAGAGAGTCACACGTGGTGCACAGACAAGTACTCACCGATTAATAAAACAACAAACGGATTTGCTGTCTGTGATGCACAAATCTCATATGACTACTTTATGGGTTTTGTGAGTAAATGGTGGGATGAAACTGCTATGTGGGAAATAGAGAAGAGAAAGAGAGACAGGCAGGTTTTGCACTTTTCTCAAGCAATATCATTGTTTCTGTTTAAATAATTGCATTATAATTATTTCATTTGTTTGCCTTGACAAAATGTTGTATTTATTATTCTGCAGGTTTCCTTATAATAATAATATAAAAAATAATAGAAGCAATTAAATAGCCTCTCAGGTTCACGATATTTAAGGTGTCAGCAGTTGTCAAAAGAAGTCTTCCTTTTTTCAGAGTCTTTCAGATTCAGTTGATCAACATGTTGACTGATCAGATGGTTTGTAAAAACTTCAGTGTGAAAAATTCTTCTCACATGCAACATGTAACTGTCAGAGATAGGAACTTGATGGCAAGTCCAATGACATTGTACATTTCACCACACATAACTGCAAACTATTCCTTTGGTGGGCTGTTTATCTCCACACCGCTCATTGGGGCCATTCACACCAAATGTGTTTTTGCATCAGTCCACGCTATTTGTCAGTTGTTTTCCTATGTAGACGAGAACTTTGATCATTGTGCCACATCTTGCTGTCAGGTTCTCGTGCTGTATCACCACGTTTAAAACATATTTTAAACTGTTAAAAACATGTCTCGAGACACCTGTGTTCTGCTCTATTCTCGGCGCTGCATCTAGCATTTTTAGTGTTTCAGGCAAGAATGTGTTTAATGTGAATGGCCCCTTTCTCCGATCCAACGTCTTCAGGCAAAGTGATGACAAAGCTAGGCATGTGAAACAGCATAATGTGTGCATTTTTTATTTTCAAAATATATTGTTATACTGTATTGTTCAATAATAAATGCTTAATATATTTTAAAAGGGATTTATTCATTTAATTTGCTATTTTTCATTCATTTATTTTTCATTTATTTATTTTTATTATGTAATGTGGATCAGTCTATTAGTGGCCCACGACTCGCCAGGAAATCCTGCCTCTTCCGATGGCCAATCCGACCCTGCCTGGTTGATGATAAAACAGGCAACAAAATCAATAGCCTTCCATTGATGGATAGACCATATCTAGTGACCAGAATATTAAAGGGACTTGAGAGTTGGAAAGTCTTTTGACTTGGGCCACTAAGCAGTCACCTAGGAACCATCCAGAACAACCTAGTAACCATGTAGCAATGCTCTGGTAACTACTCACAACACCCATAGTGCCATTGAGTTTTGCACATGCATGCAATCGCATTTTCTTAAGAAAATCAAAAAAATCCAGTTGTAACTGTTGTAACTGTAACTGTTGCTGCTAAATTTGTTGTGGTCAGAGCTGTTTGAAGGTTAATATAAAGCTAGACTACAGTAAACAAATCTGTTATTTTAAATTGGTGATGAAAGTACTCTGTCAGAAGAGGGTCTGTAGCCCTGGTGTATTTCATCATTTTTCTGTCAGCTTGAACTGAAATCAATAGTCAAGGCATTTGCTATGGCTGAACAATTGATCCACGTCTCCATTGCCCCAATCAATAATAAGAAACGACATGGGAGTTCAAGCTAAACAAGTTCAGATTTCTGGGTTGTGGATACTGAGTAAAACCACTTGTAACATAAACTTGGAACTAAAAGTTAGGCAAAGGAGGCAAAAACACTAGGAAGTTCTGCCTAAGTGGTAACGGCCATGGAATATGTGGTCAAACCAGATTTATAGATATCACACAGCGGTTTTCTTGCTTAACCGTGCTGAGTCAAATGATTAAACACACATTTTAGCCTGTTGATACGTAATTGTAGTGACATCACTCTGCTTACATTTAGTATATAATTTACTATCTATAAATGTAATTAATGTTAACAAATTACACATCTTTTCAAAGGTCTAAGGCTTCAACATTGATATCCTATCTCTGTTTCATGATAGCAATGCTCCAGAAACAGCAATTTAGTTATTAGTGCCAGGAGAACAAATGAAAACATGCAATATCAAAACGGGACTTAATACCTTTGTTATGAAAAAACGATCGCCAGATGAATCCAGTTCGCCACACTTGGGTCATTTGTCCATGTCAAACGTTCATTGAAAAACATCCAATAGCACTTTTTGTTCATAAAAGTGATACATCTGAGAAATATTGATATATTCTCCATTGTTTACATGAGATCTCGCCTGGAAGAATTACCCTTCGTCGTCATTCTTCAACAAACTATGGAATCTGAGCAGCATTCATGTTGTAAAACTGTATATGATCTTATATATTAGAGTACTGTAAACAAAATGAGCCTGTCTCCATAGTCTATTTTTAAAAATGGGGCATAGTTTAATTCAGAATAGCCAAGCAGTGCTGTCAGATTGTGTGTCGCTCTTGAAAGGCGGAGCGATTTTAGAGAGAAAAAAGCTTGCAGGAACCTCATTTTTTTTTTTTACTTTTTTAGACTTGTGGCTTTGAGAACATAGTATTTATGGGTTTTCTAATTTTTTTTTATGTTATAAAAACGTGTTCAGCACAAAATATTTCCATTACTACAAACTTCAGCTTCTCTAACTTTACAAAATAACAAGACAATAAAGACAGTGACTACGTTTACATGGACACCAGAAAGCATCTTATTGCGAGAAAGCAGTATGGATGCTCCGATCGATCGGCCACTGATTGGTATCGGCCGATATTCATGTTCTATGACTCGATCGATGATCAGTAATTTGGCCAATCACATAAACCGATAGCTCATGTTGCAAAAGATGCATGGCTCTTTTAAGACTTGAGCAGCACTGTCATGGGATCATGAATTGTGGGGAACACTGGCATAATGTTGTAAGATAACAAACATGATTCAGCAGTTAAGAATGATGCAGTGGGAGTGGTATGAAAATATGAAAACTTTGTGTACTGTACTGTTAATATGGCGTTTCACACACGACAAGTAAAGGGAAAACAGCGTGAGCTGTGAAACGGTCCATATTAACGTTCATGGTGGCAGCTTCTCAGTCTCCGCCGGGCATAGGCATCTCAGTAATAATGCAAATTACAAGATGTGGTGTGGTGAACTATTAATGCAATCATCCAACTAAATGAAAAGACAGGGAAAGTATTTATAAATATAATAATTATTTATAAATATTAAGAGACCGCTATATAATGTTTTAAATATAATGCAAAAATGAAATAGAAATAAAATGAGGAATAATAATAAGTATATGAAATAATGACAATGAATCAATAATCAAAACTGTAACATTAAGTTTTAAAATTGCTCCTATGGGTTATCAGTTTGTCTTCAGTTCGACACTAAGCTTATTATTTTTATAGGGCTATCTATCTCAATATAGAAACTATTTTCTATACTTTTTAGTGGTACATTTATAGCTTTTTTTTAATAAGCCTTTTAAACTTTTTTTTCAGCAAAAATTGATTGGTGACAAGAAGATTGGTGATCAGTATCAGCTGTAAAAATCCTGATCTGAGCATCCCTAGAAAGCAGCATTTTTGTTTACATGCTCTGTATAAATGCTATACTGTTTACTCCCATATACAAGCGGCTTGATAAAGCAGTTGTCTACACAGCAATGTAATTTCCCTATGATGCTTGTGTAAATAACAAACATGACATCTGACAGAGACTTGTCTAATTTATTTCCCATTTTTTTCCAGATATTCCAGAGTTGTTGTTGTTGTGTTTATTTCCTTTACTTTCACGACCTGCAGCAGAATTGCACTGCAATAGTGGGATATCCCCTCTTACATAAATCTCTGGGATTCCCCCAGTGTACTTGAGCGCATATACGTAAACATGAGGTACTATCGATATTTAACACTGGTGTGTAGAAAAAGGTATAGTTTATAGTGGATGTGCTTTCACCACTGTACTGCCAGAATTAGTTTTTTTTAAATAAAGCATTTTGTTTCAGTTGATTGTATCCAGTGCTATTTGTTTTCTGTGTTCGTAAATATGCTGATACTTTTTTCCTGTGTGAGAAACAGCTCTAAATGATTCAGAGAGCACTTCAAATGAATTGTCAGCAGTCTTTTATTTAGATTTAAAGTTATAACAGTAACAGAAACATTGCCAGTGTCATAATGAGAAAATATGTTGTAGCTATGTTTTTCGGACCTGGTAGAGGCCTGGTAGATTTTTATCTAATACAAGTACAACCTCTTTCACTCAGACATGGCCACAGGCAGAGTTGGGTTACCTCGTGATGAAACAGCATAAAGTGTCCGCAAGCACTGAAATCCACCTTGTGTTCACTCTATAGATTTCCCCCCAAAGGATAAAGTTTGCTCTGGAGCCAGGATACGGTTTCAGGAATGTCACTTTTATTTGTTTCTTTTTTTAATCTCCTCGTGAACTGCTTTGGGTCCATTATTCTGACAGAGGCCGAAAAGACAGCCTGTTTGACTCGACTGTGACAATCTTCAATCGTACAGAAACACAGAAATCCAATACTTTGGAAAAGAAAGGGATGAATTTGATACAGACAATCAAATCCGGGGCGCCATGGAAACCGCACATCCATTGCCGGTCCATAACTGTGGGAAATGGGTCAGTGGTGCGTGAGGGTTAAAAGTAAATTAATTCAGGAGAGTCAACAGTAATTCCAGGAAAGGGCTTATTGATAAATCTGGGACTTTCTCTGCGAGGTCTAATCGTAGCTTTGGGGTGCTAGAAGCTTTTACCTGATGTGGCCTTGTTCTTAAAGCCCTGAAAACACAAAGCATTATTATGCGCTGACCTGCCTATAGTGTCACTGACCACAGATACCGTTACTTGCCATTTGAGGATAATCATGTATTTGCATATATTAACTTTCTCTCTGCTTGCCTCTTTTAGTAGCCGACAAGGGGATCTTTCATATTTGGCATATTTTGAAAAAGAAGTGCTAACCTCATTAGAGAAAGGCTGCAGGGATTTGGCACAAACCTTGTATGTATTAGTTTTCGGCAAATACACATTAAAATGTCTTGATCTAATCTAACAATTGTAATTGCACACTATTAGATCGTATTCTCAATCTGTATCTTAAAGGAATAGTTCACCCAAAAATTAAAGTTATTATTTACTCACTCTCATGTAATTCCAAACCCATGCTACAAATGGATATATTTTAAAGAATGTCACAATCACTGATTTCACAACACTAGCTGTTGATAGTGACTCACTTTAAAGCTTAAAAAGGAAAAAGTGTCATAAAAGTAGTCCAATGTGACTCATGCATCATATTCCAAGTCTTCTGAAGGCATATGAGATGAATGGGCATGTTCATAATGAAGTTATGATAAACAGACAGAAATTGTATTCAGTTCTTATTCACTTTCAAATCAATCATTGATCAATTCCAGTATACAGATTAAGTCTGCACAATGAATCGCAAACGCAATAAAATCACAATACCAGAACTTGCAATTTCTAAATGGCAGCAGATATTGTATTTATTTATTTATTTTATTCAGCATTCTGTGATGTTTAATTCGCTATTCTGATTGGTGCACATCTTTTGGACACTGACACGATCTCATCCATCAGAATGGAGTGCACAAAAAAAGGTATCAGTGAGAGAACAGAACAGAAAGGGTGAATAAAGGAAAACAAAAAGGCATTAAAACAAAATGAACTTTTTTTTGTAAATGTAAATAGAAATGCATTTTTGAATGTAAAATGTGTCAGTAAATATATATATTTTTTATCCTATCACAATATCTATAAAAAAATCAGGAATGATTTATTTTGTTTTTGTTGTTTTTTTTTTGTTTTTTTATCCATATTGCACAGCACAAATACAGAGCACAAATCAAATATAGGTTTGGAAAGCCATGAGGTAAATATTTGCAATTTATTAAAAAAAAAATTTTTGGGTGAACTATCCCTTTAAACTTTTTCCTATGAAGGGCCAAAAATCAAACTTGATTGAGGGCAGTGGGCCAAAAATAAATTTTGCATTTATCAAACTATATTCTTTTTTAATTAAATATTAATACTGCAAAACACACATAACTCTAAAATCAAAATAGAGTGTATTATACTTGTGCACATCAGTCTTGTGCCCAGTGCACATCATTGATTTCAATATAATTGGGATTAAAAAGAGATTTTTGAGAGTACTGGTCTGTTCACTTATAGCACTTATTGTAATGTTGTGCGGTGTTTGGAGTGAATGGAACCGTTGTGTGTATTGAAATGCACCCTCTCCTGAGTGCGCTTCAGTGGTCACGTTCACGCAGATACAAAATGCTGCACAACGTATAGTGCATGTTCAAGCCATATTTCATTTAAGATGACTGTATGCACTGTTCCGCGAATCCACCTAATTACCTGTCATTTCTTGGCACTGCTTCAGTTCCCGCTCCTTTTAAACCAACTAGGTTCTGTCTGGCGTTATTGAAGGCACACCTCCGACTTTGGAGCTGGACAATCACAGTGAAGATTTTGGGGTGGCACCTTGGATGGCCAATGGAGCGAACTTTCAGACAGCATTTATTTAGTCACTGAAGTACGCATATACATTTTTAAAAATTAAATCATTTTTACTCTTTTACTTTTCAAATAAGCTATAGCTTTTTTAATGCAATAATAATATTTATTTTTTTTACAAAAAATGCATTCAAAACGAAGAACTGCATCGATGCCATATTTAAAAAATATATATAAATATATTCTTGTCATCTATTGAAAGGTGGGCCAAATCAAAGGTATATATATATATATATATATATATATATATATATATATATATATATATATATATATATACTGTATATATATGATCAAAATGCAGTATTCACCAAAAGCAGTCCTATAATGATTATCAGGCAAACTGATGGTCATTGTGAAAGATTTCACTTTCTACTCTCTTTCTAGTCTTTCTCACTCCTTAACTTTATAAGGTGGTGGTGGGGTGGGTTTTCTTCGCTGTGGTGCTGAAGACTGTGTGGTAATCTACGTATTTGTGCATATTGCCTTGGGCAATGCTAATGTGTTGTGCAGCACTTTGCCTTATCTCGTAATCCATGTAATTCTCACTCGTGTGTCGAAGCATCTCACGAGAGTTAAGTTGTGTGCTTAAACTCGACAGATTCTGTGTTGCTGACAGAAGGCTTACCGATCATGCTGTCCTACTGCAGATGGATGATGCGTGATTATTAGCCTACAAGATTGCTTCAGATTTGAACATAATTAAAAACATGTTCACCCAGAGGGAATAGGTCTGCAATTATTTCTACATTTGTATAGAAATAAAGAATAATGGAAATGTTCTGGAAGCACTGTTATATTTCACTAACACTTTAGGCAGAGTGTAATGGGATGGAATAGAGCCATTTATCCGTATTTGACTTTACTTAATCCTACTCCACTGTACATCCACCCGAAGAACAGTGACCCCAAAAGAAGTGTTTGAACACTTGAGCCACACTTAAAAATGCAAGAATGCCATTGCATTAGATAACAAAATGTCAAACCAAGTGGCATTTAGATAGCATAAGCACACTTTTCGACAAAACATTTCACGAAAATAAGTGTTACATAGTTGTAGATATTAAATGCTAAAACAATACATATAATGTGAATATATATATAATGCATATACAGGTATATTAGTCTGAAGACATATTTTTACACGAATCAGATTTGTTTGGTCCCGCTTGTTTAGATTTACCTATAGAAAATTCTTTAATCATTTACTCACTTTTGTATTGTTCCAAATCTATATGAGTTTCTTGCCTCCATGGTTCACCAAAGATGATTTTAGTAGGGTTGAAAAAGTTTTATTCCAATTCTGATTGTATTTACCCAATCCGGCTAATCAGCCGAGGAAAGGGAAAGGAGGAGGCGGGAACCGGCTGAATGTTCAAAATAATATTTAATAAAAAAATAAATAAAAAAAAAAACGCTTGATTCTCCGCCTCCTCTATGCGACATTGCTGGCAAATAAACCAGAGCACAGCACCATTTCATCTGTATTTTTTGACTGAAGGGAGGAGAGCGCATCTCTGTCTCTTTACAGCGAGAAATCAATAGATCACAAGCTTACGCAGTGTTTATTTCCCTCCTTTCAGGGAACCAAGGTTTCAGTCATAACCAGAACATACCCTTTCAAATTCTTATTCGCACTGTTGTCAGAACAGTCACTGACCAACAATATAATGTAATGTCACTAGCTAATGGGGTAGGGAGACATTAAATATATTGCTCTTCAAACTTGGAATAGTTAAAGAATGGCGTGGTCATGAGACCAACAGTTATTACACAATGACAGTAGCCAGCAGGGTAGTAGACATTGGAAAATCAACCATGTTTTTGCAGTGAGGATCTGGGAAGACATCCAAACTGGGAATAGGTTAAGAACTGCATGGTCATGAGACAACCAGTTATTACACAATGACACTATCCAGGAGGTTAGTGAACATTGAAAAATCAAACCTTTTTTTGCAGTGAGGATCTGGGAAGACATTATAAAAGCTGGCAAATGTGTTAGGTAGAGATGCACCGATCGACCGGCCAGGGACCGGAATTAGCCGATTCCTTCCATCCAGCTGTTGTTAAATGTACATGTATATTTAGTTTTTTTTCACCGGAGCACCAGCTGAGTCTTCTCCTCCCCTCTACCAGTGATGCTTGATTTAACATCCCGCGTCTACTGCCTGCGCAGATATCAACAGCGCAAATGGGTTGTAGGTTGCCAGGTTGAGGTCACAAATGATTTGTAATTTGTATGATGTGTTGATTGTGTGAGTAGGATGCGTTTCATTCAAGATCAGGCAACTGGACCACCTTGGTATAATATATTGATGTGATTATTCATATAACATGGTTTGGGCCATAGACTGTAAAAAAAGATGGCCGACGCCCCTTCGCTCTTTTCCATTGGTGAGAACTGAAGCCGCCAGTGTCCCGATATGGCGCTGACATCTTGGGACTTGAGTCTGCGCAGTTGCGATTTCGGGACCAGACCTGCACAGTAGTGAGCAGGAAGTAAAGCCGCGAAATCAAGGCCCCGCCCTCACTCTCGCTGAATCAATCACAAGCACATGCCCCTGCACTTTTGACTTTTTACTTATGACGGTGTGAAATAATTAATTATAGAAATTTAGATATTAAATTTAAAGCTCCAATCTCCTCAGTCCCCTGAAGATTCCGAAAAAAAGTCGCTGGTGCTTCAGTTACTACTTCGCTCGGAGAACCTGTCAATCACAGCTGTCAATCATGATGTCACAGCACCGTTTTTATAGCATCAAATAACTAACTAAAAACAAACTTATTTTGAAAACAAACACATGAATTTACATCAACGTGATAGAAACTACAGTAAATGACAAAAACTATCTTTGGAAAAAAGATATGTGAAGTGTAATTGAATTGTTTAGTTGGTCTCACGTCCCGTTGAATAACATGGGGAGGTGGGGTTTATGACCTATAATAGGACCAGTCACCGGGGGGCGATCAGTTATGACAGGTATGGTTACAAGCCATTCCCGAAGCAGCAATCAGTTTTACAACTGATATTTGGACATCTAATGTAAGTTGTTATATAAAACAACTCATTTGCAGTTAATTGTTATTTCTACCTCTTTCCAGTCACAGAGCACTTTATTTTGAGAGTTGTTTAAGTGAGAGAAGATCCTGTAACTTAGTGCAGTTTGGGGGAAATTGTAATGTTTAATAATTTATTTTATTATGAAAATAAAATGTTGCATTGAAGAAAGGTAGATTTTGTTTGTATATGCGGTCAATAATAGTTCTTAGAAAGAAAATCGGTATTGGCAGGTCACACTTGCAAAAAATCGGAAATTGGAATCGGCCAAGAAAATTTCAATCAGTGCATCTCTAGTGTTAGGGGATGCCCAGCCTATAGCCAGACAGATGTCCTCTAAGATCACACCCTTTACTCATGGGGATGCTATGCTTGTGGTGGAATAAGCCTAAACACTCATGGGACACTCTACGCTTTGCAAATCGTAATCAAGCGCAATGACGGCAGCAGTCCAGTGACATAGTTTTTGTTTGGAGACAGCCTCTAAAGCAGACAAGGAGCTGGTCTGCCAGTTAGAACTGACTTGTACGGTCATAATACATGCAAAAGAACAGCTTTTTGCATGCCGGGTCCAAAATCTAAGCAAGAGTCATTGACCGATAATCATTGATTAGAGAGAGGATGTGGAAGCATACTGCACCAAGTGGCTCAAGAGGGGAACCCGTTAGCGGATTCAGTATTATTGCAGCGTCCCATACCAGGACACTAGTAGAGCGAGAGTGTCTCAGCAGTCTTGGTCCTCATAGTAACTTACTGATTAAAAGGTGTTTGCTCACAAACAAACCACCCATAGTGCCTTGTTTATGGGGCCCTGGCCTGTACTATGGTATTGGGTACTGGCTGTGACAACCAAACACGAAGTCTCCACAGCTCTGGCTCTCAAGGGATATAACACTGTGTACATCTTAAGTCAGCTGTGAATGATTTTTTGAGGCTCAAACGAGAATCTTCAAGCAACTCAGTCTCAGAAGCTACTTGTCTAATTGTTCTGTCCATGTGGGAAAATTATGTCTCACCTGAGCACGTACATGAAACTTTCACATGAGAATGAGCACATGAGCACGTACACTTATGAAAGTCCAGTCCCAAAATATCCATGATATCATCACCACTGCCATATGTGAATGATATTAGCATGCTAAAACAAGCCAAAATATTGCCATGAGTACACTGAACAGGTAAAGCTGCTTGAGATGGAGAAGAGGAGAGATGCAAGGCTCAAGCCGTCATCAGATCATCCTCAAATTCTCTGTGGTCTTTATCCCATCCATTTGAGTGTTCCTTTTTGCAGTCCCTCGGGAGCCGCAGAAGGATTATAGCGGGAGTAGAGGGGAGCGGCATTAAGAATGAAAGAGATCCAAGAGCAAATCGTAGAGTATCATGCGTTCACAATGAACGCAATAAGTCTCAACGAGTGCTGCTTATATAAAACAGTGCTTGTGCCTGTCAGGCAGAAGGATTTATCGCTCACAAGGTGGACAATATTTGTGAAACGCCATCTTGAAAAAGACATTGTTAAGCAAAGGGCTGTTTTATGTGCTTTACAATCAATATAATACAAAACAACAATCACAATGCAAGAACGTGTCAATCTCGGAAGTGTTCAAAGATTTGTTGTTCGTCAGAGCACAGACAGGGAGTTAGTCCACTCGCTAATACACTCACTATTAAGGTGTGCAGATTAATTGACGAAGTAAAGATTCAGTTGTTCAAAGCATGAGAGAGATGCAACCATGAAGAGGAATTCTGATGAAATTGCACTGTGCCCCTGTTCATATGACTGTGATAATGTGCATATCAGGAGCAGAGCATCAGTCGCCATCTGTAGATTTGCATGATTTTATAGGGCTTCAGAGATCGTTACTCCTGGGAGGAGCTTCCCATAGCCTCAGCTACTGATGCAGCATTGAAGTGACCATCTTAAAAGCAAACAGTTTGGACTCTATATTGTTCTGTACTGTCAATCAAATATTGTTAAGAAGCAACGTGCACCCTGGAGATAAAGGCTATATGATGTTTCTGCAATTTTCAGGTGAATGTTTGTTTGCACACACCTTTTCCCCAGAGTTCCCAACTGGGTGTAAGTGAGCTGGCAAATCCACTAGAAGACCAAAGCATGTTTCTCTTTCCTTCTGTCTAAATCTACCTGTTCCACACACTTGCACGCCTTCTCTCAAGAGATCAGAACTGCTCGATCTTCAGCCGTTCTCTTTAAATTCACCTTACACTGCTATTTTCAGGGCCCACCTATGCTCGGTGCCTCTAAATGGCTTTGGAAGGTTAGAAAATAAAAACATCAATATGTGCAGGTCACAAAGTCAGCCTTATTTCAAAGGCAAAGACTTTTTTACCGGATAAGGCATGACGCTGTGGCATTTCCAGCGAGCCTTACATTATCAATGGCGTGGCTATAGATGGTAATTGTTATGGTTATGGAATATAATTGCTGTAAAGATGATGACATTAAGAACTGTGATGAATGGGAAAAAGCCTGCAGACAACGTCATTCTTTATAATGATGTTTCACACTAATGAATACTCTGGCATGACACACACAGGCTCCGTGTCACTGGTTCTACTCGAGTGTGACACTGCAATCTCCTGCACTTTTCTATGAAGTAGGAGTCATTATATTGTCATCAAAGGGGAAGGGCATTCTCCAGTCATTCTTCCTCTACTGGTACTTAATTGTGTCTATTTTGGGCTCCTTCTTGACAACAAAGACATTACTCTCTTTTAATGCTACCACACTGAGCTGCCATTGTGATTAACTAAACATTTAAGGCAATTGCTGTCCTGATAATATAATGCATTTGTTATATACTGCTTGGCTTTGCAAGACATAAAACAAACAAACAAACAAACAAACAAAAAAACATGGTATTGGTTTTCACATGTTCAACTGCCAAAAGGATATTGGGGTTTTCACACTTGAGTACTCTTAAAAAGAACCAAAGTGAGACCTTTTTTTCAATTCACTCACAAACAAATGAATATATAAACAGTGAAACATAGAAAATAATGCTAATTAATATAGACTGGATCAAGCAGCGCAAATAAACTTTGAAGCCAGCATACTATTTATTTATTTAATTAAATCGCAGCCCTTTGTGATTTAATAATCGCACAAGGTCATATCGTGATTTCGATTTTATTTCGATTAATTTTACAGCCCCACTTTATGTAAATTAACTAGTTCACTTAAATTATTCACTGATTCACTTGAGCCCCACGCAGCCTTAAAGGGACTGTTTCAGAAGCCAATGTTTTTTTCTTTGACTTGAAATATTTAGTTAATTGCTGCCGTTTTTGATTCAGTTATATAAAATAGGGAGTTTCAATTTTATTAGTGTGTATTTAGTAAATTTATGTTCAGTGTAATGTCTCCCTATTTGTCTAATGTCACCCTAATTAAATATATAACAATCAGGTGATATTACCTAACTGCTATATAACTTTTATATTAAAAATATATTTAGATAGCATCATCTGATTATTTAATATCTAGAAATATTTTCTTTTTTAATGGGGTTAATTTATAATTAAATGGTTTTAATGTAAAGAACGGATAGTTCACAGTCAATTTTGAAGGCATTGCAACATTGAAATTCTATAGTGAAGGTATAGTTTACTCACTTATATTGTTCCTAACCTTTATTATTTATTTATTTCATGAAATTATGTAAACTATTTCTAAATGTATTTTAATACATTATTACATTTTGTATGTACTTTGTTAAAACAGTTTTACATTTCAATCCTTTTTTTACTGAATCCTCCCAGTGTTCATTAAAAAGAAATGTGATAGGGAAAGAGAAATCTGCTTTGATGAAACCCTGTTTAATGGTGTTTGTCATTGGATACAGGTTAGTCTCTACCTCAGGTAGTTACATGACTCCAAAGCTCAACACAGCCTTCATAAAAAATATGTCATGAAAAAGAGTTTACTTTTCCACTACAATTTCACTTAGGAATTAAATGCAGAATGTTTGCAGCCGAGCCTCTCTTCAGGGAATTTTACAAGGTGTTTCATAACAGGGGATCTAGTGTTTAAAGATTACATATAATGCCACTTTTGGGCAAATTATACATGTGTGGCCCAAAGGATTGCTTTACAGACTGTGTTTTGTCATTGAATGCATACAGTGGGCGGCATTAGTTTCTACATTATCTGGGTTATAAGGGAACTCTACAGGGACAGATATGTAGAGTGCGCTGCAAATAAAGTTTGTATATGTCATCTAGAGAAAGACAGTATCAAAGACTTGATGATCCCTTGAGCAGACATATATGAGATATGAGAAGATATGGCATAGCCTTTACCTCAATGTAAATTTTGCAAATGGTTACCATAATCCATTTAAAGAAATAGTTGACCCAAAAAAGTAATTCTGTCATACTTTATTCACCCTCATTTTATTCCAATTTATACATATAATATAAATTATATTAAACTATATGTTCCAGTCCTGGAATAGGATTGGACGAGCAGCATTCCAAGAGTGCTCATATTTGCAGTTCATAAGCACTTGGACACTATTTGTATCACTCCACTATTTATTTTCTGTTATTAAATGAAATTAACTGATTCATTAAAATACATAGTCATTCACTTTAAATATGTTCAAAAATGCTGATTCGTTTACAAACCTAAAACCTATTTGGCTTCTTTGGAACTGTTTCTAGTGATGGAGAAGAATTGCACAAATTAACAGGGCATTTTCTTTCTAAATGTAATTTATTTAATATTATTATTATTTAACATTATTATTATTAACCTTTTTGATAAATTGTTGTATAAAAGCTATTTCACACTCACAATCACTGTTGTTCCATTCATCATCACAGCTGTGATTACCTACAGCACTTAGCCTGGGATTGAGTATTTATACAGTATGCATGCAATGTTTCAGCGGGATTACAAATGTTTCGGTAACAATTAAAGTTAAATTACAGAGTTAGTCAGATTGTGTATTTTGATAAACTCTTGGTGAATGCTCTTGATGAGGAGTGAGATCTGGAGATTGCTTATTGTGGGAATTTTTTTTTACGAACAATTTATTTGTTTAAGAAATGAATGCCATTTAGATACCCATTATTAGTACTGTGGTGGAGGTTTTTGGTTTTGTTGAGGTGAATGGAGTCCTGGGGAGCATGGAGAAGGAGTCTGAAAGGGTGATTTCTAGAAATGTCAGTTTTGAATGGTTAGGAACTGGGGTTGGTGTCGGGTTCGTTTCAAGGGGCAAGGCTCTAGATCTCTGAAAGAAAAAAACTAGAAAGAGTCAGCAATATGGTTTTTTGAGTCTGGAATGTGTTCTACTTTAATTATGGTTAGCTGAGGAAGGATTTGGGACAATGTTTCTTGTGTAGGCAACCTCACGCAGGGAATGGTTCTGGAGTAGGAGAGATTAAAATGGTCTAAGGAAAAGTGGAATGTGTCTTGAGCAGGGTTCTGCCGCAGAGGCAGCCTCACGTGGGAATCCGATCTAGTGGCCCATGAATAGAAAGTGGTAGACGTGGATGTTGGCAGACAGAAAAGGTTGCTTGGAAAAAGTTTGTACCAGCGATTGCTTCATGTTATCGGGGCTGAGCGGCGAGGCAAGCTCAAATGCTGAGAGGCGAGACGAGTTTTTGGAATGATTGTGAGTTGGGACGTGGCGAATGATTAGCCTCTTGCGGAGCCCTATTCGACTCATGTCTATTTAGACAGAGGCTGTGTATAACTGCAGTGTGCTGTGGAATGGTTAGAGTGAATGGTGAGCTTGTGCTAAAATGTCAGCGTTGGTTTAAAAAGAAGTTGTAATTAGAGTATTGGTCGATTGGAAGGATTTCACTGTTGCATGAATCAAACAAAATCAAACTTTCACACTATTTACAGTAAATACATTTTTAATAAAGAGTGCAGGAACAGAATATATATAAATTCATAAATATTCAACAACTGCAATAACTGTGGAGAGACGAGAGGGAGAAAAGAGGGGAGGACAACAACACCAGTAAACATAGACCAACCTAGACCTCTTTGCGAAACTGGTCACACTCAGCTGAGTGCCAAGACTGAAAACAGTTCCTATCGCGAACCAAGCGAAGTCTTTTGCCATTACATTTTGGTGTGCAACAAGCTGTTTTAGTTTTATTGTCAGTCCTACTTTTGAAATAGCATAGCCAACATCTCTTAGGGTGTGTTCACACTTGGCAGGTTTGGTTCGATTAAAACAAACACTGGTGTGATTGCTCTGTTAGTGTGGATCATTTGAACAAGTGTGAACGCTGTCACCCGAACCTTGGTGCACACCACACAAGCGGACTGAGGCTTCCTGAAAAGTGGGTCTCGGTCCGCTTCCAAATGAACTCAGGTGCGGTTTGATTGATATATGAACGCAACTTGGACCAAAGACGTCTAAACGGACCAAAAATGGGAAGTCATTTGCCTAATTTGCCTTACCTCAAGCATACCTGTTTCTTCTCATCATAGGAGCTATGTTGTCCATTATAGTTTGGTACAGGCATTGGAACCACCGTCAGCCATCCTTGCAGCATATCTTCGTTTTTGTGTGCAACGGAGAAATTGCTGGCACTGTTTTGACTCCTTTACACATTTTATCAGCTCTTTGTTTGTTCTCAGCTGGTAAAAAATACCACCATAAATTCATATATAAATATAACGAGCGCATTTCGCCCAGCAGCCAGCATTGTTTTGGATGATTGGCAAGTTCCGTCAGAAAATATATGTCATAAAAGCTGTCCAAGCAGGTTGTGACTTTTTCCTGAGGTCTTTGGTTTTGTATTGTTAGGTTCGGTGTTAAAAATGCAACACTGTGGGCTGCAACAGTCCCCTCTTTACAGCCTGAACTTGTTTGAATGATGAACCTTTGTGACAACTGCACTAAAAACAATCTAGATGCAGCGCAAGAATGAAACAGGTGTCTCAACATGCGATTTTGAACATTTGAAGAACTTTTTAAATTGACACGATGTTTAAACAGTGCCGGTCGTGCACAAGATGCCGAAGAAACAGCGAGACAATGTGCAACAGTCAAAGACATTCATCCAGCATTTGTTTACATAGGAAAACAATGGGGAAACAGAACAGACTTGTGCAAAAACACATTTGGTGTGGACAGCCCCTATCTCGTCCTTTCGTGCATGAGTGATAGCCTTTTTTCAACGACATGGTTCGGGGGCAGATTCCTGGGAATTTTCTAACTGGTCCGTGCGTTTTCACTGCAGAAAATGCAGTCCTGGGCAGAAAAGCTGGTTCCGCACCGACCCCAAAACCTTGCACGTCTCAGATGCAGGAACTGATTATGTCAGAGTGCAGAGGGCGGTATAATGTTTTGTCAAGAGGAAATGATTTCCCAAACAACAACAGAAGCTTCCGTCTGCAGCAAGGAGTACTTCTTCACTCTAAAAAAAAAAACACACGCAAAAGTGTCAGACATCAAAGCACCAACTATAACCATCTGCTCCACCAATGTTAATAATAATTCCACTGATACAGTTTAAAGTACTTAGCAAGTTAAGCTGCATTAAATAGTTTGTACAAAGTAATGTAATAATGTTACCTGCCATCTTGAGTGTAGACGTCATCTCTGGCAATATAGTTAAGCAGTGTAAAAACGTTGGATTGCATTTCTCTGTCCCTAAAAACAGGAGTAAGGTGAGGTAGTCACGTAAAACTACCACGTAACCGTTACATCACTGTTCAGTTCTCATGCAGATCTCTGGTAAGTTGAAAAGCTCTAGATTGTCGCGGGCCATTAAACCAGCCGAGCTCAGGCTCAGCACGTAAACCATCGCCATTTCGGTGGAAAAGGGCTATAAGAGCGCATGCACAAATCAAGTTCGCTAGGCCTGCTTATTTTTTATTAATTATAAACCCAAACTGAAGTCCTAGTTGAAAAACTGACCCGAACCCAGCATGAAACCCGTTGATATCTCGGGTCCCGTAGGGTTGCAGATCTCTAATCCAGGAACCTTAAAATACTTACCATTTCAAAATTATAGATACAAGACGTACATTTATTTATGTTAACATGATTTTAGAGTGATACAATTACTTACTAACACTAACCTTGTCTGTATAAAGTTATTTCCAACATTACTCATTGCAAACAATGTAACACAGGTAAGCCCTGTAATTGATTGAAGCATTGAGTCGTTTAATGTTTATGCACTGGCCCCATTCGCTTCTATTGTAAGTGCCTCACTATAGCTCAGATTTTTGCCTATTTTTGTAAATATTTGAGGGACGAGTTGACATATTTTTTTTGTTTGTTTTAATTATGATTATAATTATAATTTTAGTGAAGTAGTTAGTAATTTGTATGGAATTACTTTTTATTTTTTTTATTTACCCATCTAAACTAAAGCAGTCCAGATTATTTTTGTGCTATATTCCAAGATTTCTGAAGCCATGTGATAGCTATGTTAAAGTTATTTTGTTTAAGTTAAACAACTTTCTGTGTAAACCTCTGTTGTTTTTACGTTCTGTCAAAACTCTGATATCTCATTTCTGAATGTGTTCTGATTCCTTGAATAGGAATCAGAATAGGTGACTATTCCTTTTCAATGCCTTCTGAAAGAAAGGACACATCCACACTAATTTCATTTGGAAACACATCCTATGTTTATGCCTATCATCGACCCAGGGACAGTGTTTTCCTTTACTGAAAACTGAGACTTTTGAAAACGCTACATTGAAAAAGCTCCAATGAAGACTTTCAAAATAGGAATGTTAACTGAAAACGCATTTTTGTTTGGACTTGGCCAAAGAATTAATTTGTAAATATGTCTGGTGAAAGAATTAGTTTGTAGGTATTTTATACTTTTGGTTAGTTTAGTCACCTTGAACAATGTGCGAATAGTCTTTTTTGTCACATTCTCCGCTAAATCGCCTTGGTGTACCTCCATGTTTTAATATTCAACCTTAGTTGATACACATTGTGGTTACATATTTCACGCTCGCCCCCATATCACTCTCTCTCTCTCTCTCTCTCTCTCTATCTCAAACACTCGTTCTCAAGTTTTTGCTTGTTATATATTTTTACCTCTGCTCTGGAATAAAAGGAGGCCGTCTCCATTCAAGTGTGGTCATTCTTGCATTGATGGGATATAATTGTCTCCTGCCCTCGCCTGGGTAATTGTCTTTTGATTGAGGTCATCAGCACAATCAAATAAGCAGATTGGTGAAAAGTGACAGAGTAGAGCAAGTTAAAGAGAGCGAGATAGTGACTGAGTCAGGAAGCATCCAGTTTTAGGAGAAAAATGATTTACATAGGCTGGATGTGGGGGACTTGTTGAAGGAGTCTGGCTGAGAGGAAAAGGCTTTGTTTACCCTGGCAGAGCCCCATGTGGTCTGCTATTAAACCCACCACTGACGGAGCCAGCAGGATAGGAACTCAGTAAAGGGTGCTGGGGGTTTATGATGGACAAGTTGTATTCGGCTTAGCCATCAACGTGGTACGACTTGCTGTCAGCGAGTGGCCCATTAGTAACTGTTACAAATGTGATCGACAATGGAGAATAGGCTTTTATTTATAGCTGACTACTATGAGTAGAGTGCACTGTTGGTGTGACAGAAGAAAAAATATATAATACAGTATGAAGAGATTGCAAAGGGAGTGAAAATTATACACAGCAGGTTGTGAGCTGATAAGATCCGAGACTTTAGTTTACTCAAAAAAAATCATTTAGAATAATAATAATTATTATTATGTTATTATTTGCTCATCCAGATGTTATTCCAAACCCATATGCTTTTATTTTTCATGTGCAGAACAAAATTAGAAATTAAGAATATGTATGCAGTTATTTTCCATTCAACAACAGGTCATAGTGATGTCTGTCAAGCTCCTAAAAGAACAAAAACAAAACATTAGTACAAAGTACTTGTGCACTAAATTTCCTCCATATGATTGCTTTGTGTGAGGAACCAAATTTTGGTGTGAAATTTTTAAAACGTATTAAAAATGTTGGTCATTATTCACTAAAAAACTTCCCCTTCGCCACAGCTCTAAAATTAAAGTAATGATTCATCCATTAAGAATTTACTCAACCCCCATGTCATTCCAAAGGTGTATGACTTTCCTTGTTATGCAAAACTATAGAGATATCTATGATATTAATGTAAAAGCGCAATTAGCTAGCAAAGTGGATTTACATGTTGTGGAGTTCCCAAACGTTGTCATGAGTATTTTAAAGTGTTCAAGGGACATCATAACAACTGGGGGTTGCAGGTGGTTGGAAATTAGATGTATAACAGTTGAATGCTTGTGTCAGGAAAATGTCATAGCTGTCCAAATATGACCTGCAATGTCAAATTTCCCTCCATTGGCATAAAAAAAACAACATTTACAGTAAGTGTAAAACACCTCACAAGCATTTTCACATAGTAGAGGGAGTGCTATGGCCTCACATCATCACTTCTTCTGTGCTCCCACACATAATCTATTTTGATCAACTCTTCTCAGGAGCTTCAAAAAAATCAGGAAGTTAGATGACAAAATCTGGAAGAGTGGAGTGCTGAAAACATGAGCACTCAGGTCAACAGAAAGTTTCGTTAAGATTGTTCCAAAAGTTGTCTTTTGCGTTCAGTCGAAAAGAGAGAGAGAAAAGAAAAAAACATAGGGTGAATAAATAATTGCATAATATTTATCGCTGGTGAATTATTACTTTATTTACATCTATTTGCACTGGTTGCTATAGCATTCAAGCTTCTCTTCCTCTTCCTCGTTTTAGTAGCAGTGTACAACCAGCTTTTATTGAATCCATAGCATATGGATTAATAGACTGCAGAGTAGCAGCAGCTAACACACTGTAGAAAATAAATTGTCCATTACCCTATAGACAAGTGCAAAGCTCTCATATTTCAACAGTGTCAGCAATGAAAGACAACTATTCACTTTTTATTGAGAATCATCTATCAGCTGGTACAGTATAATAAAATGCACTAAAGCTAAGACTTTTGGCATTTCATTTTGATGGTGGGGCAAACTATGCTCAAATGAATAACGGATTTGCATAGTACAGTGGCCCTGGAAGGCACAACATAACAGCATCGGAGGAACAAACAAAAGCTGAAAACACAACACCATTAACTGATAATACCACAACATTAACAGAAATAAAACATTTCTGAAAACAGTGCATTTTAGAAAACAAAGTACTAACCATACCCCAACAGAAAATGGAACATTTATATTTTGGATTGAAAACCCAACATCATTAATAGAAATAAAACATTTGTAATGTGCTGTGTTTCAAGATGGTTATAACTGAAATGTTCCAGGCCACTAGGGGCAGTGCAACATAGAGTTGGTTGGAATAAAATAAGCAAATAAATAAATAAAATAAAAAAACAGGAACATTCAACCTTTGGTGTCTTTGATAGGGGCTACTCTATGTTTAGAATGAAATACTTGCTTACATATGGGTTTTCAGGTATACACTGTATACTGCTTAGCTAAATAAAGCTATTTTATAATGATAAACTTAGGAGGAGACCTACCCTACATTGTTATATTGTAGTTTTAATTAAATTTACAGTTGAAGTCAAAAGTTTACATTGTAATTAAAACACATTTTTTAACCACTCCACTGAATTCATATTAGCAAACTATAGTTTTCGCAAGTCGTTTAGGACATCTACTTGTGCATGACACAAGAAATTTTAATTTAGATTTTAATAGACTATATCACAATTCCAGTTGGCTAGAAATTCACATACACAAAGTTAACTGTGCCTTAGTTACCTTTATCTTCATAAGGACTCTTATTTTGATATGGCTGTCTTCTGTTATTCCCATGTTGGCCATTAAGCAGCTTGGAAAATTACAGAAAATTATGCCAAGCCTTTAGACAATTAGCCAATTAGCCAATTAGCTTCTGATAGGAGGTGCACTGAATTGGAGGTGTATCTGTGGATGTATTATAAAGCCTACCTTCAAAGTCAGTGCCTCTTTGCGGACAACATGGGAAAAATTTATAGAAATCAGCCAAGAAAAACAATTGTGGACCTCCACAAGTCTGGTTCATCCTTGGGAGCAATTTCCAAATGCCTGAAGATTCCATATTCATCTGTACAAACAATAGTATGCAAGTATAAACACCATGGGTCCACACAGCCATCATACTGCTCAGGAAGGAGACACAAATCAATCCTAGAGCAACAGCAAAGGACCTGGTGAAGATACTGGAGGAAACAGGTAGACAAGTATATGTATCCACAGTAAAACCTATATCCTAAACCTATAAAGTCCTATATTGAAATAACCTGAAAGGCTGCTCAGCAAGGAAGAAGACACTTCTCCAAAACTGCCATAAAAAAGCCAGACTACAGTTTTCAAGTGCACACGTGGACAAAGATCTTACTTTTTGGAGAAATGTCCTCTGGTCTAATGAAACAAAAATGGAACTGTTTGGCCATAATGACCATCATGTTCGGAGGAAAAGGCAGAGGCTTGCAAGCCGAATAACACCTTCGCTGCCGTGAAGCATTGGGGTGGCAGCATCATGTTGTGGGGTGTTTTGCTGCAGGAGGGACTGGTGCACTTCACAAAATAGATGGCATCATGAGGAAGGAAAATTATGTGGATATATTGAAGCAGCATCTCAAGACATCAGCCAGGAAGTTAAAGCTCTGTCGCAAATGGGTCTTCCAAATGGACAATGACCCCAAGCATTCCTGCAAAATGGCTTAAGGACAACAAAGTCAAGGTCTTGTAGTGACCATCACAAAGCCTTGACCTCAATACGATAAAAAACAATTTCAGCAACATATTGTGAGAAGATTGTGTAAGGTTATCCAAAACATTTGACCAAAGTTAAACAATTTAAAGGCAATGCCACCAAATACTAACAAAGTTTATGTAAACTTCTGACCCACTGGGAAGGTCAAAAAATAAATAAAAGCTGAAATAAATAATTCTCTCTACTATTATTCTAACATTTCAAATTCTTAAAATAAAGTAGTGATCCTAACTGACCTAATACAGGGAATGCTCCGTCTCTCTCTTTCTCTTTCTTTCTCTCTCTCTCTCTCTCTCTCTCTCTCTCTCTCTCTCTCTCTCTCACTCACACACACACACACACACACACACACACACACACACACACACACACACACACACACACACACATCCATCCTTGTTTATTCAATAACTTGTTAGAAACAGGACAAGCCATGATACTATTTCTGAAGTGATATATTTGAATTACTAACGAAGGCTTGGACGCATCATTTGGTTTGAACCAGCAACAGCAGATTCTGATCGGTCGTGTAAGCAAGTAGTCCCATGCACAAATGCGTTTTTATGACCAAACTCAGTTTTTTGTTATTTTTTAAAATGTACTTGTTCATTGAACTGTATACAGTATAAGCAATATCTCACTCACTATCCTGCGAAATGGCCCTAAATCAGCACTGCTGCGATTGCCTATTACCTAATCACAGCAGTGCTGATGTAGGGCCATATCGCACTCTTGCTCATGTGATTTTGCTTTAATATATAGGTCCCAGTATACTTCATACCAAATCAAAGAACTAATGGGTGTGACATCATTTAGTACAAAATCTAGCCAAAAAGGTGTTTTTGCATTCGTTTTGTTGGTTCATAATAGCTCGTCTTGGTGAACTTTTGGGAAAAATATGCTTACGTGCTGCTATACATCTTCGCTGCTATTGGTCCATGTTATCGGTAGGTTTGACCTGAAGCTCCACCTATATTGAAGCCAACAGCTAATTTTGTTTAACTTGTATAGTCATTCAAGTTCAGTCAACACGAACACACCAGTGTGTAGAGTTATTAGCTAGCTTGTGCAAATTTACCTGCATCTTTACGATCATTGACTTTTTAACTAAATGTTTATTATATTTTTTTTAAGTAGTCCACAAAAGCAATCAGATCTACTCAAATACTCTCATGTACCCATTAGGGATGGTTGATGGCACTTATTTTCTTTTTGATTCGATACAAATAATTTCAAGTCCAATATTGTCGATACCAATACGATACTTCTATTTACTAGATTTTTTTTATTTTGCGATTTCTTGGGATAAAATATGTCATTTTAAATATAATTTTTAGTCATAATTCATCATCAATATTATTATTATTTTACATGTGTGAGCCTAAACAGAATTATTAGAATTCTGTTTTGTTTACCCTTACAAAAATGAACCATGGATTCACTACAGTAACTATAGTTTAATCATAGTTCCCCTACTCAACGTTGTGTTGAATGAAGTGACACAAGGGGTCTTCCTGGGATGCCAAACGTACCTGTGAACCTGAGAAAAGGCCAATGTCAAGTTGGCAGACAGAATTTGTATGCCCCGCCCCGGTCATACTGGTATAAAGGGAATCCGGGAAGCGAGTGCCAGTCAGAATTTTTCTTCGGAGCTGAATGGTTGTGCAACAGCAAGCTGAAGTTCACCACTGTTTCACTCACCTCTGTCAGCGAGAAGCATTGCTGTTGGATCTACGGCGTGTTTCCAGCTGGCGTTCTCTCTCTCTGCACGCTGTGCAGTCAACGGCCTTTTAAAAGAGTGTTCTCCTCCTAAAAGAGTTTGAGTTTTCCACTCACAAAAGAGCAATACACAGCGGCGTTAAACGTCCTTTTCAGGACGCGTATTTTTCAAGATGCCTTTCCACCCCAGTGTTATTCTTGGATTTCTCTCCAAGACTGACGGCCACAGATGCTGCCTTGTGTGCCGGGGCAGCGATCACACTGAGGCGGCATTCGTGGATGGCTCATGTACTCATTGCGAGAACATGACCATGGCAGTGTTGCGGTCACGGCTCTCCTTCCTCAAGGTGAATGCCACTTCAGGCGCCCCCCGCATCGCTCCTTCTTCCCATGGGATTGAGGATGACCCGGCTGGTGATGAAGGCGATATGAGGATAACGATAGGCTCGGTTTTGCCGGGTAAATCCCCACGAACCACTCATCCCCGACACACTCGCTCGCTTCCATCCGAGCTCGGGATGAGTGCGGCTCACCTCACAGCCAGCCAGATTTCTCCCTTGAGCCCCTGGACATGGATGATGACATCGCTGCTGCATTGGAGAGCGTCCAGGCATCTCACACGGAAGACTAGACTGGTCTGCCGGGTACTAGACGGGACCGCCCGGTACTCCCCTCCAGAGCCTGTAGAATGACGTCATCATTGACCTCCAAAGCCTACAGTGCCAAGACAAGGCACTTAAAGATCTGCACCTGGGTTGTCCCAACCCCGAATTGCTGCAAGAACTGCGCTCTGCCACCGACCTTGCTCTCAGTAAAACTATGGTTAACAATTTTTTTAATTACTTATTAACAACAATTACACACAAATTCATTATAAGAAATGTCACCTTTAGATATGTTGCTATTTCTTTTGTGCATTAGTGTCATGAATTCAAAATGTAAACGAGACTAATAATATTTTTTTTTACTGCATATATATATTACTTTAAATCATCATCACATGGATAAACAACATACTTTACTGACCTCATGTGAATTCTGCTCATAGTATGAGGCATAATGTCATATATTACACATTTTAATGTCACATTAGTTAAGGTATACATGTAGCATCTTCATATTGAAATGTTTTTCTAAACGCCTCACATAGCGGTGTAACCGATGTATGAATGTTTTCAAACACTATACCATTGCTTGGATGTTTAGAACTTCTTTTTATCCCTGAAAGAAGAATGAAAAAGAACTTATCTGGAAGTATATCAGGGCCTTTAGAGTTAATCAAGCAAACTTTTAATGACCACAATTAGGGCTTGACAGTATGATGTATATACAGTGCGACCAACATTATCACACAAGAAATTGACGTGGTGCTTTTGAATGTTTATGTACCCTGGAAACAACCCCATTCTGTCAAATTACTGAAAAGTGCCATCTCCCATCAGACATTTTTGCATCAATTCAACTTTGATAAAGTTATCTTGTGGTGCTAATTCCAAGATATGTGTTCTGGTGCCATGAAAAACAGGAATGTATTGTGTTCAAATAAATTTTGCACAATAAAATAACTTTTTGTACCCCACTGACAGTTAGGTTAAGGGTTGGGGTTAGGGCATATGGTTAATAAAATATGCATTCCTGTTTTCTGTTTTACATCATTTATAACTAAAAATACAACTCGCTTTTGGTGCCACTCTGTGGACATTTCACCTGGAAACTAGGGCTCACACATGCCTATACGTTCAACAACAATTTCAGCTTTAGCCAGTGGGCAGCAGTGATATGAATTTCAGTGAGCACAGACCAAATTGAGCTGCAGAACTTTCAAACTACTGTTTCCAAATTCACAGTTTGATCGGTCTGGTGCAACTGATAGATTTTGCTTTACCATTAAGCTGCGATAGACATATCCACTTAGCTTTCGGAAAGATTTACTCTTAGCAGTTGAAGGTGAAATACCACAGCCCCTTTCACACTGGTGTTTGCTTTACACTTTGATGTTGTATCTGGCAATAACTGGAAGTATTCAGTGTCATTCCTCTAAGCCATGTTTCTACTGCTATAGATATAAAAGAGGTTTTAACTCAAAGACAGTTCAAAGCAGCTGACATCTGAGAGGGTTTGTGGAATTAAACATGCTGTAGATTACTGCAGGATTTACCCTTTGACATGGTAATTCATACAAGATTCACACAAAGGCAGTACTGACACCTAAAATACTATCCTACTAGCACCATTATATTTGTGCATTTACACTTTCATTATGCAAAATGATTTAGACATCTCTCACTGTGAATTCGGAAACAGTGTTGACATTTCTTGAGCTAAACTTGGTCTGTGCTTACCGAAATTCAATGCACTGCCCCTGCGGCCGAAGTGGGAAGTGTTTTAAAATGTAAGGGCATGTAAAAGCTCCAGTTTCCAGGTGAAATGCCCACAGAGGGGCGCTGAACGCAAGTTAATTGCTTCCTGGTTTCAACACAGGACAAAAACCCAGGTCTTTCATACTGCTGATGCAACGTGCTATTGGTCACACCACAGGAGAATTGTTGTTTGCCAGTTACTCGGCAGAAAGAGGGCCAATGTAAAGGTACTGGAACATTCGGTAGCAACGTTGCAAAGTAGTAGTCCTCATGGAGTGTGTTGTGCAGCGTAATTAGGCTTTTTATAGAGATTAAAATTACTAAAGGTGGTCTTTGTTTATAACTAATCGCTCCAATGGAGAATTACATTGCTGACAAGGTGGAGAGGACGCTAATATTAAAACTGTAGCTGTTCAAATGGCTAGAACAATGTTACAAGCCAAGGATGGAAACTGTTCGCCTTTCATCTTAATACACTGAATTAAAAAGTCAATTCATGATCGCTGATCCATTGAGTTTTCAATGAGGGGCGTCCAAAATGTTCCAGTCAGGTTATAAACATGAGCGCTTCTGAGTACACACCCTTATGAAAATCGTGAGTTCATGGCAAACTTGCAGCAAATTCACCACTGATTATTTTCACAGGCAAATGAGCTTTGCGGCAAACTTGCGGCAAATTGTCCATTGTTGCCAAAGGTTTGCCCTAGGTTCACCACTACCTGTGAATAGCTGCAAACTTCTGGCAAACATAGACCTTTATCGCACTCCAGGTTTTGGAATGCGGAAGTAAACGTTTGCAGGGTAAACATCGACAGCAGTAAATGGGAGATCTACTCATTTGCTCCAAGATGAAAATAAAATATCCACTATTACGTTTGCATGACTTTCCAAAAGATGAAAAAAAAAATAGAGAATGGTGGTTTTTCTTCTGCAGTATAACTAAATATAATGTACATTGTTTTAAATTAATTTTAGATATTTATATTGGAAAACAAGCCAAGACAAGTCAAAAACTTATTTTGTTGCAGTGTATAATGGGTGAAGACTACACTTTCTCACCTTTCTGTTCACTTCAATCCATCTTTAACTCTCAAAAATAAATAAATAAACTCTCTCTTATTAATAATGCTGCATATTGCCAATTTTCCTCATGATAAGAAATGCACAGTGACATATATTATAATTCAGTCAACACATTATAATCTAGCTGCATTAAGCATATGTGCTCGAGGGACGAGTGTCCCTGTGACAGAGTGTCTATCAGCCGGGTGCAGTTTCAATAAGTGCTGCTCTCGAGTGCCATCATTATGATCTCATGATCGCGAGTTTCATATGATCTCATTTTACGTTAAATGAGATCAAACGACAATTCGACTACAAAAAATGTTGCAGACAATTTTTTATTGTCGACTTTGTCAATAATGTTGACTATTGTTTCAGCCCTAATGCGAGGGCACATATAATATGACAATAAAATGAACTAATAAATATTTTCAATATTGATTAATTATTCAGTCGCTATTTTTAAGGCAGTGTTTTAAGTTACTGCTGAACAACAAACACATTTGACCTTTAATATTTTAATTAATATTTTAATATGTTTCAGATGACAAAGGCCCTGAAGAAGTGTGAGAGAAATGTGTCAAGTTTTCTCACCTTAGTTATCGGTATTGGCAAAAACCACTATCGGTTGACCTCGTAAAATTACACACTTAAGCTACAGTCCTTAGGCATGAGTAATAATGACACTTACCTTACTACTGCTTACCGCTACTAATAATGATTATATGAGAAGTTATGCAATGCTAAATTAATGAGGCACTATCATTTTTGTTACATGCATGTGATTTTTTGATGTTCATGAGTTGAAAACGTTATATTCATAAATGTCTGTATCCAAAAATATGTGGGATTCAGTACGATTATGCTCCTTGGTTTTAACTTAGCATCTAAAGTATTTATGTCACCTCCAAAACACTCACTAGAATAATTAGTCACAAACTACAAAATCACTGTAGATTAGCATACTGTCAGTGCTATATAATTTTGAAAAATGCCTTAGCCTCTTCAAATGTGAAGTGTGCAGTAGATAATATCCTAAGGGAAAGTGTCTGTCCTTGACTAACAAGTTAACTCACTCTCCCCGATGCAACATCTCTGATATCGGAATTGAGACTTGCCAAACGGTGCAGCTGAACCTATGAAGATTGCACTCCTTATCCAGTTACCGGCAGATTTTGCACAGAATGGAGGGAAACCTAATCTCATTTTGACAGATGTGTGAGCGTTAATCTTTTTGATCAGCCTGTGTGAAAGTTTACCTGACATCCAATCTCTTAAAGCATTTCTGTTTTCAGATGGGGGAAAAAAAAATATATATAAAAAAAAATAGCTGCGCTATTCTCAATAACTAGACAAAATCTGGAAGCACTGTGAGGCTTTTTTCATTTTATCTTGATGGCTTTAAAAATAGAAACATTATTCCAGAGTTGGGGAAGATATTATAATGAAGCAATTAGCTCTGAAAGTTTGTATTACTGTGATTTTACCTCATGTAAAGGGGGTTTGAATGCTGCGTTCAAGTCCTCCTGTGAAGTTTGTACTCTGTCTTAAGTCTCAAAATCCTGTGTTTCCGACTGTTAATAGATTGCAACAGTGCTTGCCTACTTTTTAAGCTGTCTTGTTTTGAGTTCTAAGGCTTGAACCAAACCAACCAGCTCCAATCTGAATCAAAACATTACAAACTTTAATTTGAACCAATAGAATTATTAAAAAATTGGACAAAAAGACAAAGGTACAAGGCTATGCACTTGCCATCTTTAAAAGTGGGAACTACAGTCCTGTGAAGAAATACAAATGGTGTAATCAAATAAAAAATTGTGGAAAAAAATATTATATACAAACTATTGATTTTAAGCAGTTAATCATTATTATATAATCAGTATATTTGAAGTTTATTGCAAAATATTCAGATATTTACAGATATATAAGTAGTTTGAAGTAGTAGGGAGACTCAATTGCATCATTCATAGTGCGTCATGGTCATAGATGGTCATCGCAGAGATCTTTTGGTGCACTTTATTTGCTTCCTTTCTCTGATTGAAGGATCACTCTTGATTGATTCCCTTTAGAATCATGGGTAGTGTAGTTCTTCACCAAACATTCCCATTTTAAACATTCTTTTTTTATTATTATTAGGTTGAAATAATTTGGACTAATGGCTCCAACAGAAGGATATACAGTACTATTGATTAACAACCTCGGCAGAGTGAACTCACAGTGACCTCAGAAACAGTAGGTTGACTTTTCTTTAGCTAAAATCGTTCGGTGCTTACCAATATTTTAAACACTGCCCCAAGTGGCCAAAGTGGTAAGTGTTGTTGGGCATATGGGCATGTGTGAGCTCTATTTTCTGGGAAATACAGTGAAGATAAATACATGTTTTATAAACTGAACCTCCTAAACCTAAAACTAACCATCAGTGGAGAAAAAATTAAATGTCAGAGGGAAAAATGCAACCTCTGAAATGCGCTAGTCACTGATCGTGAACATGATTACTTCATGGTTTCAGTGCGGGATCTGAGCCCGTGTCTCCCATGCTGTTGAAACAATGTGCTTCCGGTCGCACCACAGGTGAAGGTGAAGACCATGGAGTTGATAAAAACATGTCTGATTGGAGATGGTGCTTGATGGGGAGTCGTTATAATGTGGCCAATTGTAGGGTACTGGAATGCTCAGAAACAACATGTCGACTTCCTGTGTGTTCATGTTGACCTCGTAGCTCATAGTAGGTCTGTCTTTAAAGCTTTTTTAAATTGGAGTAAAAAATGCATTCCCCTATGGACAAATATTGAATGGAATGTTTTACCTTCGGAAACAGACTATGCTCTATGTTTTTATGGTGCCATTAATGTGCCTTCAACATGTAAATATGTTTTTTATGACATGATTTGAATACAGAAGTAGAACCCCCTTAAAGATAACATTAAACGCTGTACTCAACCCATTTTACTTAAATAATCTGCCGTTTTTCCTAGAAGGGTATAGCTGCAGGCAGAGCTCAAAAAGGTCTGGAAGCCCCTGACCACCAGCAAAGATATAGGGAGCCCCTAACCTAATCCTTTCCCTAAATTGTACCTTGAGGGGAAGTGAAACCCCCTTTTGGAGTTGGCACAACCCCCTTTTGGAGTACCCCATTATCCCCATATCCATTTTATAATGTTAAACCAGAGATTCTGAATGTTGTGTAAAATCTTTGCTTAAGAAATTGAGATACACAATCAACAAGAGGACTTCATTAATATGCCGTTGTACTCCTGTAGTAGAGCTACCAGTAATAGAGCATGGTGCTAACGATAAATGTTAATGTAATAATTATCTTCATATCCGTCATCTCATCAACTCTCTCTGCTCTCTTCCTTGTAATTAGCATTATGATTTTTCAGCAGAGCTGCAGAGGTGACAGTACTCAGGTCAATTGACAGCTTTTAGGTGATAATCACTCTGCTTTTAAATGTTAGCCTTTATTTTAATGATCTCTTATGTTGGTCATCACTGTAGGATTGCTGCTAAAATAACAGGTTGATGGTCTAAGTTGTGAGGGTTTTGCATTAGCATTTAATGAGCTCTTATATTTCACAGTCTGATTTTTTTCATCTGTAGCAGAACTTTGCTTGTATTTGACTGATTAAAGGAAAGAAAATAGCAGGTGGCCATATACATATTATTCCCAGACAACATAAGTGCTTCTAAATGAGTTTAAAAGCCTTGGCTGAGGCTTATGTTAAAGGTTTATATTAAACGGAAAAGGAAAAAGGTTATACTTTAACATACTGGTAGGTTGGGCCTGCAAATTATTAATTTGTTTTCACTCATTCTGATTTTGGTTCTATACTATAGTTCTCTTAAGAATTGTTCAAAAGTAGCCTATACCTTACTTTGCAGACTTCTATCGTATAAGCTATTTCATCTTTTTAAGGGATCCAGTGAACCTTTAATTAGCCAAAGGATTGAATCTAAATTAATGTGAATTAATGTGATCATATTAGTATTTGTAAATATTTCTATGTATTGCTTACACATAAAAAGGCGGTGAAACAGTCGGTATCATTGTAACATACAGAAATGTAGCTATGATTGAAAAACACTTTATATACAAATATCAATAAATACAAATGAGATCAAGTTGGTTTTTACTATGTATGTGTACATTTAAACAACTTCTGGTAATTTAAGATTTTCAGTTTTTCTCTAATGCTGTAAAGTCTTAGTGGCTTAGAGATGACAAATGGCTGCCAGTGTCCTTAATCAAGAGACAGTGTGATATGCCACACACCTTGGGGCTCAAGTGCAAATGCATAATGCATACAACAGAGAGTTCCTAAATGCAAACTATGTCAGCAGCCTCCCAGGATGCCAGATGACAGTTTGTTGTTAATGGTGATAATGAGCAGGGACTGGGCAACCACACCCGTGCTCCACATAAGTCAAGATGATAAGTTACTCGAGCACAACATCCAGTGGCATAGGACATGTTCCATGTGGTACCTTCCCCTGCTAATGTGAGATGTGTCTTTGAGCTGCTGACAATGTGGAACAGGGTCAGAAATGTGAGTCTGTGAAAAATGCTTGAATAGCTGTGTATGAAAATGTGACTACACTACAGATTTTGGATGTATGCCTAATCTAATACACCCAATTCAACTCATCGGCTCATTAGTCGAGGGTCCATAGATTTGGGTGAGTGTCTTCCATTCAGGAAATGATCCCTTCAAAGACTTTACCATCCACTGTGAGTGTTTTTTTTCTTTTCTCACAAACAGCCTCTGACAGGCCCATACACATGTCCACGCTTAGCAGCAAAGTATATTTGCAGCACGAATTATTACAATTCTATTGCTGCTGGAGCATCAGCATTTCACCATAGAGGCTTGAAATGTCCCGCCCCCTTCTGAAATGGAAATTATGATAGCTGAAACAAATGTTTTGATTGGTTGTTTGGCAACCAATCATATTCAGAATGTCTATTTTGCCCATGCCTTTAGGTCAGCGCTCTCGCCTCCAACTACTCTGTGCACTTTTAGAGAGAGAATCTCGGTTCACGTTTTAAAATAACAAAATCACAATTCAGTCAACGGTGCTGCTGCATTGATTGAATAGACTGAAAAGTTACTGGTCAAAAGCCTACTTGTTGTTTTGGAAGCCATAAAAATTGTTTTCTCATTTTAGGTGAGCATACACAATATGTTAAAACATGGACAAATGACTTGTGCTTGTGCATGCCATAGACTACACTACTGCTAATCGCCATCTTTATAATTTTTTGGCAAAGAAAAACACCCACTTAGATATTAAAGTCAAAGACAGTTTAAAAGAAACAGAACTGAACTTATTTTTATTGTATTTTTTTTAATGTTTTAATTAAGATGCTATCTAAATTGGTTTAATCCTGTTTCCTGAGTTGCTACCTTAGAACCTGTTTTGCATCAAAGTGCAGTCGACAGCCTTTACTATTATCAAGAGCTTTGTATTGACTGGTGCTTTCCAATCTACTTTACAACCAGAACCAAGCCGCTCAATGTGGTACAATTTGATTCTGTCCTTTAATGAACACAGCAGGTTTTTATTGAGTCCACTCTCCATTGTTTGATAACATAACATTATCCTGTACCTCCCAAATCATGGTGGCGTGCTCTATAGGCCCTTCCATTAGGAAGCATCAACATGCATCATTCAAATCCCCAATCCAATAGGAGCTGTGAGTGGAGAGCTTACCTTGAATATTAGAAAGATATCAATATTTACAGCTCAGATAACACAGAGTGTGCATGTGCTAGCTGTAGGGTGCTTTAGCCAGTAAGGAGATCGAAGATTTTACGGTATTGTACTCAAGAGCCTTTAAAATGAATGTAAAAGCCCTTCTGTCATGAATTCTGTGGACAAGCTGAAATGAAATGAATAGATGCTGCGTAATATATCAATTTCATAGGGTTTAAATGCTGTGGCTAATCAAAAGCTGGTTACTGACAATGGTTTATGTTTGTGAGTTTACCTTTTATCATAGTAACTCAATGGTCTGCTTTTCAACGGGTCCTGTTCTCACTCCCAAGGCATTGAATATTGACAATTGTTTGGAGTAATTTACCCTTTGGCACCATTATGTTGACGCAGCTGGTAACCTCATTGCCTTTGATGAACCTTTGCCATCAATCCACCAAAGCAAAATAGATGTAGAAGTGAGTAATGAAGTATTTTTTATAAGGATGAAATTAATCTTAAACAATCTCTTCACAGTTTTGGTTGTTTATCCAAAGAGATGAATACATTAATAACACAGCAAAGCTGATGTCTTCTTGATTTTTAAGTAGTTACAGAGGTAAAGAGCTGCTGCTTGTACTCACATTGATGACACAATTGGACTGTGGTTCAGACCCAAATAATTTGATGTGAACAGAGGCAAGTGGGGGCAGGGGAAAGGGGGAGGAAATTAACTTGAGTTCTGTCCAAGCAATTGAACCAGGTATGAAAGCACCCTAAGGGTAGTCAACCTTTTCATAAAAGTTAAGTTGTACGATATCTTATGATTTCGCCATCTGGTACGAATTATCACTTTTTGTCATAAGACTATGTTGGAAAGTATTGTAGTTATATCAATTAATTCAATTTGACAACATCAATACAGCAATAACAATGGTTTTCATTTGAAAGGTGACATGCTGGACTTGGGCTTATGCATCAAAACTTAACACCTTTGGCATGAGGACATCTTGTTTCAACATGTCCATGCTGAAAGGTCCAGTTAACCCTCTGGGGTCGACGGACGTGCCGGCGCATCCTGCTGGATATTTTCGTCATTACAGCAGAAACAACTTAAAATACTCAGTCATTTTTATAGTCATTTTTGGGTATACAGATAAGTGTAAGACATCATTAGAGACTATAAAGTGTCTACTTTTATTTGTGTACACTCACAATAACAACTAAATGTTGTGCTTTTGTAAAATAAAGAAAATATCAGCAGTCTCTGTGTTCACAAGTATATTTCAGAAACACGTCAATAAAATGAACTGAAACTCCGTGAATACTTATCACACAAACATGAAACATATGTCTAAAGAAAGCTTCAAATGTCTATTTTCAAATAAAACAATTAAAATTTAAAACAAATAATCTCCTGCAATGCAATCTGTTTGAAACAAAGCGATGTACAGTTTTTACCGGTCTATCTCATTATCTCTAATGTGATCCCACCCACCAGCAGAGCGTGCCATTCATACGCTAATGTGCTGAGGCGATCAATGCAAATGGCAAACGCCACCGACTGTGCCGTAAAAACAAAGTTCATTCACTTTTCTGTACGTTTGAAAGACAGCACGATACACAAGTTAAAAAACTCCTGGATAGTGATGAAGAGTTAAAATTTTCCTCAGAAGAAGAGTGGGACTCCGATGAATGTTTGTATTTTGAAGAGAGATTTGATCCAGCCAAGGATACAATTTCAGACGAGTAAGTCAATTAGTTTTAATTAGTTGACATGCTATTTTATATAAACATGTACATATTTTACTAGTGGTACTGTTTCCAGACTTGCCAGCCAGGATTCTGAGTATTTAAATTTTAAATATTCCAAATAAACAAGTTTTAGTTACATGTAAATGTTGTTTTGGCTAAAGCAGGCATTTAAATTGTATGATGTATGATATAAATATTATATGTAATATGATATAAAAATAATATGAATGTTTAGATTATATTTTATCTAGTGTTTATAATGCCTCATTATCATCAACAAAGCTTGTGCTTGCAAATATCTGTTCAGGTGTAAATGAGTAAAATGCACTTTAAATATGCCCATATTAGAAAATCAGCATATTATAATGATTTCTGAAGGATCATGTGACACTGAAGACTGCAGTAATGATGCTGAAAATTCAGCTTTGATCACAAATTACATTTTAAAATATATTTAAATAAATCTGTTCTTTTAAATTGTAAAAAGAGTTCAGAATATCAATGTTGTTTCTGTATTTTGGATCAAACAAATCCAGTCTTAGTGAGCAGAAGAGACTTCTTTTAAATGGTAGTGTAGGTCTAAAATTAAGTAAAGTCTTTATGTAAAGAAAATATATAGTCAGATTACTTCTTTTAACTTAAAACTTCATTTTGATCATTAAGTCTCCTCACATTCATTCTCTATCCCTCATTGATAGGCCCAGGGGAGGGTCTTTGTATCCTCAGGTGTGAAATACATCCATATTCAAGATAGTTTACGCCTCCTCGCATATTACCTATCAACACTAAAAGTGTCTTACAAAAGTTAAATTACTATATTGTTTTGTATGAATGAGTGATCAGGATGGTTTTCACATAATATTGTAGCAAAAACTTTAGGCTACAAGATCCAGTTCTCAAAAGTCTTGTGGACAAATGTTTAGTATGTGTAATATGACCTTATTTCAGTGACTTAAATTATTTTTTTTTTTAAAAACATGCATAAACGTTATTTTCTCAAAAATACAAACCTGTACACACATGTTGCTCACATATTATTGTAGCCCAGTTTGTGCTGAATACAGTGTTATCAGACTTTAGCCATTAATATGTTTTTAAGCAACTGAAAAAAGCACAAATGTCAAGGCATGTCAAAACTTCTGCAGGGCCCAAAATACCCTCAGACCCCAGAGGGTTAAAGCTTGCACCTCCAATCTCACCCCAGAATTTTCTAAATTTCACTGATTTAAATGTTAATGGGGCAGAGGTTTGTTAAGTGTTATATTAAGCAAGCATGTAGCCTGTGATTAAAATCAGGGCTTAGCTGTGCTTGATTGACTATCAGAAGGTTCTTGGTATCGTGTTACTGACCTCATCTGCAGTCAGAGAAGCCTTGACAGAGGAGTTTCACACATCTACTGAGCTGTTGATTGGCAACGCCTCAGCCCTTTCGAGAAACAATGCTTCATTCTCCTACAGATATTGAGTGGACAGGATGTGTTTGTTAGGTTGGTGGTGTAAGCTCGTTTTTACAGTATATGGATAATTGTTTTGAACTCCAGTGGACTTGTTAAAGTTTATTGGGGATGGCTAGTTCTTGGTAAGTTCTGAGAATCATCAGCCTAACTGAAACAGCTGAACAGAAAATTAAACTATACCCAGTACTGTCTAGATTTGGGCTTTTCAAACTGTTGTATGTCATATGGAAATATGATTAAAATGAAATTCAATTGTAAATACGATAAATTCATTTAAACGATCATAAGTTAAGTTATACAAATTCTACAGGGCACAAAATGGTAGGTCATTTGAATTGCAATCTGTTAGCCAATTGGCTCTAGTGATGTTTTGTTTGTGAACAAATCGATATTTTGTATGAATCTTTTAAATTAACAAATGTTTCTCGTTTACCTCCATACACTGACTCATATTTCTTGTTCAATGAAGTCCCACTTTTTTGAGGCAAATGAGCTCTATTTTGAAGTGCAAGGCTGATTTCCCTTACAAAAAACCTAAACTTGCCACAAATTTGCAGCTCGTTCACATGCAAAATGAGCTTGCGATTCGCCACAAATATTGTTTACGAATTTGCGGCCGACCCACCGGCCCGCTCGTTTTTCCCGATGGCCAGTCCACCCTTGATCGGCCCCAAAGTGCGTCGGCCCACCGGGAAAATGCCCGGTATGCCAGATTACCAGTCCAGCCCTAGTTTGCACATGACATAATCCCCAATTTATAAATGTGTAAAAATATCTGAGGACCATATAGTTAAAATTACATGCATTTTGAATGGAAAAGTTGTGCTTTTGTCCAGTGTAAAATATTTAAGATTTTCTGAAAGTTTTTGGGTAAAAGTGAATTTTAGCATATCCCTTACAAAAAATCTAAACTTGCCACAAATTTGCCGCTTGTTATTTTCAAAGGCAAATTTTTAGGCAAATTTTAACTCGTGAAGCTTCGATTTTCATGAGGGATTTGACAAAAAAAATATAGGAAAAATAAAACCTGCTTTCTCATAATTTGTTTAAAAATTTTTTATGGTGTTTAAACAGTTATGGTGTCTTCATACATCTGTAGACATGCAAATTCCATTTGTGTTTCTTTGTCCTGCTTTTAAAGACTATAGCACAAGCCAATAGCATTCAAGTGGGGGCTATGAAGGAGCATATAACTGGTTTTAGCCTCTGAACAAACACTATTCACACCAAGAGCTACACGACTTAAATTAAAAACTGTTTCACCCTGTACAGTTGTTTACATAATTTGGCATAACAGTTTCTTTATGTTCTTCTATGTTTTTGATGCATTTTGAGGAATATTGAATCTGAAGTGAGATGAGAAAAGAGCACTGTTGCATGTCCCAATTCTTCTGTCTTTTTATTTATACATGTATTAAAAACTTGTTCGGAACAAAAACATTTGCAGCGAAAAGTCAGTCTTGGTGTGAATGAGTCTTCAGTCATCTCGTTCATGAACGAGGATCCGCTGACTGGCTGAATGAGAGGAGGCTAGTTTTTTTTTACTTTGGCAATTTTGTTCAACAGAAAATGGGATGGATTAATTATGAATAAAAGTGAGGGATGACATACAAGAACATATGGATGTTAATGAAACTTTAATAAACATTTTTTATTTTTTTTTAAATTTAAAACACAGGTGTTACTGGGATGAATCAAAATCGCCACCACTAATTGGCTCACAATCAACTTGCGTACTCTCTATTTGTCTATCTGATTTTACTGCAGTGCACTACTAGAATTTTCTCTCTGAAGCCCTCCTCCTCCCCAACTCCAAAGTCTAGATCTGTTTTAAGGGGATTGTAATAATGTCTAATTGTACAGCACATAGTCCTACATGCTTGTTGCAACACAGGTTATGCATGTCTAATTGTGCAGCAACAGCATTGGATGTTCTAACAATAGTAAGTCTTCGTACTTACTCTGCAGTTGCAACAACAAGATCTAGTCCACCAAGACGAAACCCACCAAGGGACGTTACGCATTATAACACCTTAAATGGACAGTATATAATTAATGAATTCATCTTATCATTTGTAATGGGGTGAAGGATGGGCAAGGAGGAGGTGGAAACTTGCTGAGCAATCAACGAAACTTTAATTACATAAATGAACGTAAACAAACATAAGCACACACATACACACACAGCGGCCGCATGTGGCTCTCTCTTTCTCTCTCTTTCAAACTGCCGCTCCCAGCTATTATTTCTCCCCCTCCCAGCTGATTACGACAATTCGACTGCTCACTCCTCCCCTGGTGGATGGCAGCGAGTCCTCTAACTCTCGGTGGCCTCTCCTGAATGTAGGAATCCATTTCAGCTTTCTTTTTCTCTTCTTAGAGATAACATATCACTCTCCCAGAGGTTCTTTTGTGGATAATTTATTTGTCAAAACGAGATGGGAGCTGCCCATTTATGCTAAACTTATGACACACATCAGTCCAGTTACTTTTCTTACTATCCGCCTTCCATCCTCTATTTCTTATCCTCCCACAGACCTTAAACGAGAGCCTTCCAGAAAGTTCATAATAGTTAAGTACATTATTAGTCTGAATAATTACTGAATAATACTGTCACACCAGAAGCTGAGATTTAGAATATGTAGATTCCCATGCAGCATGGGCGCCAGCAGAAAGAAGAGGCCTTCAGTTCAACATGATCACAATGGAACTTGACATGTCACTACCAAATGATCCCGTACCCTGACACTGACCCCGTTCTCAAGTTGCTGACCATCTCCGATCAGACACATCTGCATCAATTCAAATGTGTTTACCTTTTCCAAAGCGTGTTGTGCGAACAGCCTCAGAGACACAGGTTCTAGTCTAGGATGCACAATACCATTTTTTTCTCTCCTGATCCAGTTCCAGTGTTATACTTTCCTTTAATCAGTTTAGAATATCTATACCTCACTGTGTGCAAGTGATTGGGAATACTCTTATGTGTTAAGAAACACAAACCTCTACCGGCCTCGTCGGACTGATAACTTCTTTGATGTTAGGGTTGGGGTTATGGCTTAGGGATGATAAAATATATATATATTTCTTAATTTTTTTATGCATTTTGGCAGACGCTTGGACACAATGGTGGTGACTGTGGGGATCGAACCAGCGACATTCTGATTACCAGATTACCAGTTATGTGCTTTAGACCACTACACCACCACCACTCCATATATAATGCATATAAAATATGCATTCCTGTTGACTATTGCATAATTCACAACTACAAATACGACATTTCACCCAGACACTGGAGCTTGCATGGGCTCATACATTCAACAACACTTCCAGCCTTGACGAGTGGAGGCAGTGATTCAGATTTCAGTAAGCACAGACTGTTTTCAGCTGAAGAACTTTCATTCACACATTTTATTGTTTACCTCTGTGCCAGAAAGCCATTAAATATTAAAATATTAAAATCCATCTCTAAAAAAAAATATACATTTGTACTGTTATCAATGCTTTTTCATTTTCACCAAAAGTGTGCCACTAATAAAACTTTTTCAAAAAGTAAGTTTACCAACGAGACAAGAGTATCAGTGAAGAGCATGCTTGAGATTAAATATGGGACATGATGTATGAAGAAAACAAAGAAATCAAGGTAAATATTACTTGTAAACAGGATTTTTTTATTCTGCTTTATTTACAATCAAGACATTATTTGAATAATTTAAATCTTATATAAACTGACAGTTCCTTAAATGTCTAGAATCCCAAAATTAAGTATTTTCATCTTTTGACACTCCTAGATTCTTAGGGTTTCTTGGAAAATGAAGGGGCATCAGGTGTCAATAAGGTTGAGAACCACTTATTTAAAGTACATTCAATGTTAGTTATGAATAAAAAAGACATAAAAAGTTAACATGCATTTTACACCACCAAATGCTATCAAACATCATACATAATTTGAGATGTAGCGAAAGTTTATAAAAAAAATTAAAAAGTACTGAAACCTGCCCAAAAGTGCCCGTAGTTGAAGAAAACATACTATATTTGCCATTTCTAGAAATAAAAAAGTAGTATTATATCTCTTGGGTAATGACAAGCAGGATACCCTCCATTTAAAAAAAAAAGAAAACAAAATTAGCTTTTCCTACCTTTCCTGACCCACAAGACCCAGAAGCATGATTTACAAAGATAACCCTTTGCAGATGAAGCCAATAGAAATCCCTGTACACAAAAACCCCTGTTTGATCTCCAGCATCCTCTCTGTCCTGCTCAGGTCACTGTGGCGGTGTCATCAAGGCCCTGGAGCCGCTCTAATCCCCGTCCCCTGTGTGAACTTACACTTTATCTGCCTCATTTAATTAATGAGGAATTCAAAGAGAGCCATCTGATCCTCCTCATGACAAATGAGCACTGTGTCACTGTTTTTTTTTTATTTTTTTATCTCCACTCTTTTATTTATGCCCTCGTACAGCCTTTTAAAGAATTAGCAGGAGGGTGGACACTGTTTCATCTCGCTATTAGGACAGACATGCTCTGTAAAAGAGTATGAACTACATAAGAGATAGTGGCCACACTTTGTTATTGTCAGTGTTCACTTCAAAGGGAGAGCATAACCCCTCACTCCATTTTATCCTTTTTGGTGTTGTTTCATCATCAGTGGAATTAGAATGTCAAAGACATTTTACCATGTGATCTGAATACTAGCTAGCTTTGTAGTTAGACAAATTTAGTTTTAACAAGTTCAGAACTATTAGTTTGGACCATTTAAACTTGATGTTGCTCCTTTTTGATGTTGAACCATTTTGTCCTACCCCGGTGAAATGGGGTCATATCATAAGAAATTAAATCTGCCTTGACCTTTTGAAATGAAAGAGTTCGATGTACCATGAAAATATACTTTTAGAACTCAAAACTTGAAGGCTTGAATCTAAACCTTTTGATGCAAGAAACCCATGCCTTAACAATGCCTAGTTGGAGATCAAAAACCTAGTCCGCCCAGTCGTGGTGAGTCATGGTAACAACGGACAAACTAATGATAACAATAAAATGTGGTGAAGTCTGTCAAACCTTGTGCAGTTTCTGGCTGGACTCTGCATATCCTGCTGAAGGAACTTAATATTAGAAAACAGTGTCTGAAGATCCCTAATCATTTCAGTTTAATCCAAAATTGTGTGTGCCACATTACAGTGCAGATTGTTGCTCAGTCTACCAGAGTGTAATGCAGGCTTTGCAAATAGGCTCTTACTGATGGAGCAGTTAAAAACTAGAATCCTGCAGTCTGTGTGTAACTGCAATGAAGAGGCCTCTTAAAGGCAAACCAAGGAACAACAGAATAGTTTATGGCATACAGGTACTTAAAATGGTAATTTCCCTTTTCCTTTAGGGGTGGTTTCTTTGACACTCACTCATGTCACTCACTCATGGGTCATTGACCAATAAAGTTTTCCAGGATGATCTTTTTAATATTTAGTTTAAATTATGTGTCAGGTTTGTGGCAATGTAATATTTGTGTCCATGTTGATTTAATATGTTTTTGGAAAACATGTTTAGCATAATACTGTAAATATATATATATATATACACACACACACACACACACACACACACACACACACACACACACACAGTGCTGGGTAGTATCAGATTACATGTAATTGGGATTATGTAATCAGATTACAAAAAACAAGTACTTTTAATTAAATTACATTTTAATCAGACTACCGTTACTTTTATAGATTACACAATTACATATTAACAAGGTAATGGCACTAAATTGTAAATCATTTATTTGATCATTTTCATATCAATATCATCATCATATACGTAATAGTCTAACAGATTAACATTTTGAGCATGTGCTCCTTTTATTTTACATTAGTATGATATGCACCTCAGCTAAGGAATAGGTGATGGACTATTACTAAGAAGTAAGGGTTAAAAGCAAGAGTGTCAGAGATTTAAGCTGTTAGCTTTGACCTAGCAATGTCATTGCTGTTGATTTCAGTAATGTTTCTAAACTCAGCAAAATAAGAAACATCCTCTCACTTTCAACTGCTTTTATTTTCAGCAAACATAACGTGTAAATATTTGTATGTACATAAAAATATTGAACAACTAAGACATAAACGGGGGTCAAAATCAAAATTAACAGTCAGTATCTGATGAGGCCACCAGCTGCATTAAGCACCACAGCGCATTTCCTCTTCATGGACTGCACCAGATTTGCCAGTTCTATCGGGAAGACATGCAGGCTTGAGTGAAGTTTAAGATGCCATTTATTTGATACAGGTGAAACTCGAAAAATTAGAATATCGTGCAAAAGTTCATTAATTTCAGTAATTCAACTTAAAAGGTGAAACTAATATATTATATAGACTCATTACAAGCAAAGTAAGATATTTCAAGCCTTTATTTGATATAATTTTGATGATTATGGCTTACAGCTTATGAAAACCCCAAATTCAGAATCTCAGAAAATTACAATATTACATGAAATCAATAAAAAAAGGATTTTAAATACAGAAATGTCGGCCCTCTGAAAAGTATAATCATGCATATGTACTCAGTACTTGGTTTGGGCCCCTTTTGCATTAATTACTGCCTCAATGCGCGTGGCATGGATGCTATCAGCCTGTGGCACTGCTGAGGTGTTATGGAAGACCAAGATGCTTCAATAGCGGCCTTCAGCTCTTCTGCATTGTTTGGTCTCATGTCTCTCATCTTTCTCTTAGCAATGCCCCATAGATTCTCTATGGGGTTCAGGTCAAGCGAGTTTGCTGGCCAATCAAGCACAGTAATACCATGGTCATTGAACCAGGTTTTGGTACTTTTGGCAGTGTGGGCAGGTGCCAAGTCCTGCTGGAAAATGAAGTCAGCATCTCCATAAAGCATGTCTGCTGAAGGAAGCATGAAGTGCTCTAAAATGTCCGGTAGACGGCTGCGTTGACTCTGGACTTAATAAAGCACAGTGGACCAACACCAGCCGATGACATGGATCCCCAAACCAACACAGACTGTGGAAACTTCACACTGGACTTCAAGCATCTTGGATTGTGTGCCTCTCCATTCTTCCTCCAGACTCTGGGACCTTGGTTTCCAAATGAGATGCAAAATTTGCTCTCATCAGAAAAGAGGACTTTGGACCACTGAGCAACAGACCAGTTTTTTTTCTTTAGCCCAGGTAAGACGTTTGACATTTGAAGCCCATGTCCAGGACCCGTCTGTGTGTGGTGGCTCTTGATGCAGTAACTCCAGCCTCAATCCACTCCTTGTGAAGCTCCCCCACACATTTGAATGGCCTTTTCCTGACAATCCTCTCCAGGCTACGGTCATCCCTGCTGCTTGTGCACCTTTTTCTTCCACACTTTTCCCTTCCACTTAACTTTCTATTAATGTGCTTTGATACAGCACTTTGAGAACATCCAACTTCTTTTGCAATTACCTTTTGAGGCTTTCCCTTCTTGTGGAGGGTGTCAATGATGGTTTTCTGCACAACTGTCAGGTCAGCAGTCTTCCCCATGATTGTGAATTCAACTGAACCAGACTGAGAGACCATTTAAAGGCTCAGGAACCCTTTGCAGGTGTTTAGCTGATTAGAGTGTGACACTTTGAGCCTACAATACTGAACCTTTTCACAATATTCTAATTTTCTGAGATTCTGAATTTGGGGTTTTCATAAGCTGTAAGCCATAATCATCAAAATTATATCAAATAAAGGCTTGAAATATCTTACTTTGCTTGTAATGAGTCTATATAATATATTAGTTTCACCTTTTAAGTTGAATTACTGAAATTAATGAACTTTTGCACGATAATCTAATTTTTCGAGTTTCACCTGTAAATATAATACAGAAAGTAATGTCTCTCTCTTTGGCGTAGGCCCCGTCCGGCGGTCAGAGGGAGTTGTACCCGGAACCGTCATCTCCTGCTGAAGATAATAGGCAGGGGTGAGGAGCCTACCCCTGTGCGGGACAGGGCTCAACTGGTGGTGGTGGGGTGGTGGAGGTTGCCCTGTTAGCACACTGAAACAGCAATGTGATAGATTGTGAGCAGACTTATAAAGCAATGGCTTACATGCAATTGGCTAGGAATTACCCCGCTAATGATGTGATGATGTACAGCTGCTAGTCTTCCCGCTATAACTATGCTGCGCTTCCATTTCTTGCTGTGAGATATTATTCCACTCTTCCACCAAGGCACTTGCAAGTTCCCGGACATTTCTGGGGGGAATGGCCCTAGCCCTCACCATCCGATCCAACAGGTCCAAGACATGCTCAATGGGATTGAGATCTGGGCTCTTCGCTGGCCATGGCAGAACACTGACATTCCTGTCTTGCAAGAACAACTGAACAATCAGTATGGCTGGTGGCATTGTCATGCTGGAGGTTCATGTCAGGATGAGCCTGCAGGAAGGGTACCACATGAGGGAAGAGGATATCTTCCCTATAACACACAGCATTGAGATTGCCTGCAATGACAACAAGCTCAATCTGATGATGCTGTGACACACAGCCCGAGACCATGATAGACTCTCCACCTCCAAATCGATCCCAATCCAGAGACCAGGTCTCAGTGTAACACTCATTCCTTTGAAGATAAACGCGAGTCTGACCATCACCCCTGGTGAGACAAAACCAAGACTCGTCAGTGATGAACACTTTTTGCCAGTATTGTCTGGTCCAGCGAAGGTGGGTTTGTGCCACATTGTTACCGGTGATGTCTGGTATGGACCGGCCTTACAACTGGCCAAAAAGCCCTCATTCCAGCCTCTCTCAGCCTATTGCGGACAGTCTGAGCACTGATGGAGGGATTTTGCGTTCCTGGTGTAACTCGGGCAGTTGTTGCCATCCTGTATCTGTCCCGTAGGTGTGATATTCGGATGTACCGATCCAGTGCAGGTATTGTTACATGTGGTCTTTCACTGCGAGGACGATCAGCTGTCCTTCCTGTCTCCCTGTTGTGCTGTCTTAGGTGTCTCACTGTATGGACATTGCAATTTATTGCCCTGGCCACATCTGCAGTCCTCATGCCTCCATACAGCATGCCTATGGCACGTTCATGCAGATAAGCTTTTGGTGTTTTTCAGAGTTAGTAGAAAAGTCTCTTGAGTGTCCTAAGTTACATTTACATTTACTTGTATCCATTTGGCAGACACTTTTATCCAATGCAAACTTACAAAAGAGGAAAACATAAGCGAATCATCTTTAGGAGACAGTGGTAAAAAAGTGCCATATTTCAAAGTTTTACTAGCATCAGAATAGTATTCAAAACATATACGTGCAATTTTTTTTTGTTAGTGACTAGTTAAGTGCTTTTGAAAAAGATGCATTTTAAGTCGTTTTTTGAAGATAGAGAGTGAGTCTGCTTCACGGATGGAGTTGGGGAGGTCATTCCACCAGCGTGGTATGATGAAGTTGAAAGTCCGAAAAAGTGTTTTGGTGCCTCTTTGTGTTGGTACAACAAGGCGATGTTCCTTAGCTAAACACAGGCTTCTAGTGGGTGTGTAGCTCCGCAGAAATGATTTTAGGTATGTTGGAGCAGACCCAGTGACTGTTCTGTATGCCAGCATCAGAGCCTTGAATTTGATACGTGCATCGACCGGTAGCCAGTGGAGAGAGACAAGGAGTGGTGTAACATGTGCTCTCTTTGGTTCATTAAAGACCAGGCATGCTGCTGCATTCTGGATCATTTGCAGAGGTCTAATTGCACATGCAGGGAGGCCTGCAATGAAAGCGTTACAGTAGTAAAGTCTAGTTATGACAAGTGACTGAACAAGCAGTTGTGTGGCATGTTCAGATAAGAAGGGTCTTATCTTCCTGATATTGTAAAGTGTAAATCTACATGATCTTCCAATCTTTGAGATGTGGTCCGTGAAATTTAGCTTGTTATCAATGGTTACCCCTAGATTCCTGATCGTTTTTGAAGGCGTTACTGTAGTCGAACCCAGCTGCATGGTGATGTTGTGTTCAACAGCAGGGTTGGCTGGAAAGACCAGGAGTTCATTTTTGGCTGGATTGAGTTGCAGGTGGTGTTCCTTCATCCAGGCCGAGATATCTGCCAGACAGGAAGATATCAACGAGGATTGGTGGAGAGCAGAATCTGATGGTTGACTGTGTCAAAGGCTGCAGAGAGGTCCAGTAGAATCAAGACGGATGATCTGGATTCAGCTTTCGCCCATCTCAGAGACTCAGTGACACACAGCAGGGTAGTCTCAGTGGAGAGTCCACTTTTTAAGCCTGACTGATTGTCATCCAGCAGTTTGTTCTGTGAGAAATAGGCAGAGATTTGATTGAAAACTGCCCTTTCAAGTGTTTTTGCCATGAATGAGAAAGACTGGTCTGTAGTGTTCTATTTTTGTGGGGTCAAGTGCAGGTTTCTTCAGTAGCGGAGTTACTCGAGCCTGCTTAAATGTAATGGGAAATGTGCCTGTAAGTAGAGACGTGTTGATTATGTGTGTGAGTGCAGGTAGGATAGACGGAGAGATGACCTGGAGAAGGTGAGAAGGATTGGGTCAAGGGAACAGGTGGTGGGGTGGTTGGAGGGGAGGAGTTTAGAGACCTCAGATACTAAGAAAGAACAACGGTAATTTTACACACACTGTGGATAACCGACTCTAAATCTAGCAGTGCGTATTCTGGGACCAGTCAAACAATATAGCGTGCACGACACACACACACGCACACGCACGCGGTTTGCAGACACATTTTATTTAACTTTTTACAAAGATTATAACAATGATCGGTGTGATAATTCAGAGCAGTTATTTCAGTGATATCTTTCAGGTAGTAGTATTATTTTTTTGCATACCTTTCCATGACAAAATCACTTACAGCACCTTTAATGGCTTCAAAGGCTCTAGTGTATGCCATCTCTAAGGGTCCTGCCCGCAAGGTACACATTAGTTCAAATGCAAAATTTGCAAAAATATGGAACAAAGCCCATCTCTCTACTGTTGCACTCTACTGAGTCCACTGCATGAAACTTGACATAGAACTTCACACTATTGTTCCTTGTGTGGACTAGGCGATGAAATATCATTAAGCAGTAAGGGTTAAGAGTGTTTCCGTGTTTTTATTTTCACACACTGTTATGAGGATCAAAAAGGGACTGTTTTTAGTCACATGACAAAAGAATGGCTACATTCTTGTTGGTTACACCACCTGAAATTGATTTGCTGGAAAAAATGTCAAAATATGAATAAATAGTTTCACAGTTTATTTTTTGAAGAAATAATAAAGATCATTTTCAAGAATGTCATCTTGAATGAGACGTATTTTTTTATTTATTCGTTTATTTTTGTCATTTTGTTATTTTTGTCTTCAGATTACCACTTGAATTGCTTAATTGACATTACTGCTTTAAATAAAGATTATAGACTATAGATTCTATCCCCTAACCCTACCCATAAACCTAACCCTCACAAAAAACTTTTTGCATTTTTTAATTTTCAAAATAACATTGTTTAGTATGTTTTTTTTTTTTAAAGAGATTTGAATTATGGGGACACTAGAAATGTCCTCATTAACTACATTTATAGCATAATACCCTTGTAATTACCAGTTTTTGACCTAAAAACAAATCACACAAACACATCACATCACATGGACAAAATAGAATCTGGAAAAAATATAGTCACACCATTGACCCAAATACTGTAAAACAATCCAATAATAGCTGTGCAAATATACCTACTTTGCCAGGTTTAACTTTAATGATGTCAAACGGCATAGGTTTGTGCATGTCTTGTGACCATGCCCGTAATGATAATGATAGAATCTTTTTTCTTTTTTTTTCTTGTTTTATTGAGTGGTTGGAAACAATCATTATTTTTGCAAATCCAGTTGCTGCCACAAGTGCTGTACAAATTACACACTGCACCAGTAACAATGACTACGTTTACAAGGATGCCAGAAAGCGTCTTATTGCAACATCAATGTCATTTCCTCATGATGATTATGTTAATAACTAACATTTACAAACAGGGGACTATCTATTGCACTGACCATGTTTACATGCACCTAAGAAAATGGTTGTATTTTTTTGGCAGAAAACGGCATTCTGAAATATCACGTAAACAAGAACGTCGATTTTCCCTATGCTGCTTAAGGGATTAAGAGAAAGCGGTTTAACACACCTATGTTTCCCCTCAAGAACACGGCTTAATGTGGCTATTGAAATGCAGTGCTGTACATAGCAATGTAATGAATTGAACTGTTAGGCCTTCATGAGTAGAAAGGGAATTACAAGCTGACATAATTGTCAAAGACAGAACATCCTCCTCTGGTCTGTAAATGTGGGATATATCTCAGCATCATGAGAAATTAGATTTCTGGTCCTTCTGTTTCTACATTGTTAGTGGGAGGGAGAGTGAGAGGAGAAAGAAAGAGAATTTACAGTGACAAAGCTCACTGCACACTGCCTGATGTGAAGCAGCCAAGTGCAATGAACTTTAGACAGGCCTGACGGCAAGCCTGCATTAGTAAGTATACACAGGAGTACCAGTCCCTCAGGATTCCCCACCACCCCACCCCAATGACACAGCTCCTTTCACTCAAAGTTATTCTGGGCTGTCAAGCTAAAAAAAAAAAAAAAAGAGTATAAAGAACCTTAATAGTATCATAAAAGCAACTTATAGATAATCCAGTATATTGGCCAAGGCCAATTATCTGTCCATTATGAGACTTTTACTTTTTCAGTTGATAACTGTGCGTGATTGATTAACAGGGGTGTGGCAGGTTGAGCAAGAGACAGACACACTGGGTGTGGTGTCAAGCCTCTAAAAGGCATTTATTGGAAATTAAAATAAACATAAAAAAGTTCAAAAATGGTTATAAAGTGTTCATTAGGGAATTCGTTTCTAAAATGAAGGGGACTGTGACATCCTTGTTGAGAGAGGGGGCATTGTGCAAGGATGGGGAGTGTTCACAGGAGGATCTAGGATGTGGGCGGAGTCTGGCAGCCGCACGCATTTCCCTCCCTGGTGTGAGGGTCAGGACGGCCCAGCATCCGTGCCCGTCAGCAGCTACACATGCTCCAATTCATATCTAATTCACGCCGGGGGTCGAAGGGTGCAGGTCCGGTGCACACCTAATTTAGCTGGTACCCTCCCTGCTCTGCTCCTGGATCTGAAAGGACACCAGTATATAAATTGAAGCTGGCTCCCCGAGAAGAGGCAGCGTTGATGAGGCTCATCATCTGCTGTCCAAATTAGGCTTATTATAATTATGCGCCACTTCTCCTGCCCAACTCCCATCGTGGGCCTGGCTGAAGTACAGCCCTATGAGGCAGGGCGTTCTGCCACAGGAGTCATTCGACCTTGTCTGAATGCCAAAATCAACTGACAGTCTTGTCACATTTTCAGTTTTCTTCTCTTCAAGCTAGCGTGACTTTTTTTATGCCAAAATTTTCAAAAGTTAAGTGAAAAAGGAAAGTGAATTTTAAAACTGATGGTGGCACTATAGAATTTGTCCTAGAGACCCCTGTCAGTGAGCCAAATTTCAAAATGTTCCTCTTTAAAAAAAAAAAAAAGTTGGATAAAAAGTGTTTAATTCAGCAATTATGCTAGTCCATATGACTCGAGTGCTATATTCCCAGTCTCCTGAAGCCATACACTAGCTTTGAGTAAGCAATGTAAGTTGTTATTCTCTGAAAGTCTGTCCCTTTGCTGAAACTCTCAACGTTCATTCACACCTGTGCTACTGGTGCTTTTAAAACTACTCAAGCAGGTCGTTTCAAAGCTTGGTATAGTTACCTTGTCAATGGAAAAAACTGTTTTTCGTGTAGACAAATATGAAAAATCGAAAGCAACAACATATGGTGCGTCAAAAAGGTTTGACATACAGACAAATTGTTAACAGGCAGTCCTGCAAAATGCTCCCAATGATATCTTTGTTGATAGGCAAGGTGCCATGAATACAAATGATGAGAATTGTTGGTTTACACCAGTCAGTCCTGGTCTGTGTGTGTGTGTGTGTGTGTGTGTGTGTGTGTGTGTGTGTGTGTGTGTGTGTGTGCGCGCATGTGAAGACAGTGCACTGTGCACTCAGGTGAGGCAAAGGCAGGTGCTATTAGTAATGGATGGATAACACACACACACACACACACACACACACACACACACACACACACACACACACAGAGTGAGAGAGAGAGTGGATGATGCATGTCCAGTCTGTCTGTAGGCATTTCACAGTACTCCATTAATTGCATCCAGCCTCAAAAAATTTATGTTTGTTCTGTTTTTATGAAAATGAATGCGAAATGCTGTGACTGTTTTCAAGCAACTGTCTGTAATATCATGCTTAAAGCAACATACTCATCTCTGCTTTGATCATGGAGACTAATGCACACTTGCACACATGCTGAAAAACTCTCTCTCTCTCTCTCTCTCTCTGCACAAATGTGAGACTTGATTAAAGGGGAAGAGCGAATAACTACTTCAGGTTTCAACTTACAAAACATGTACAGTTGCTAATATATATATATATATATATATATATATATATATATATATATATATATATATATATATATATATAATTTCATGTCCGTGTACTTTTGAATTCAGAAATGTACATACACCTTAGCCAAATACATTTAAACTCAGTTTTTCACAATTCCTGACTTTTAATCATAGAAAACATTCCCTGTCTTAGGTCAGTTAGGATCACTACTTTTTGAATAATGTGAAATGGGAAAGTTTTGATTTGAAATTGGCCACACCCCAAATGTGTCCTGAGCCATTCAGAAGTGACTTTCCGGAGTCACGTGGTCGACTGGGCTGTCCTTATCAAAAGTTGATTGATGATCCTTTTTGGAGGATTTTTAAAAACTACCGCTCAAAAATAGTGAATGTTTAATCATGATCTTTTATATCTTGAAAACGGTACAAGAGATATGACATTAATTGTTATCAACATTCTCTATGTGAACAAGCAAGCATTAACCCTAAATTGAGATTAAGCAGGCATGGGAGAGACGGTCTCCTTCAGCAATTTAGGTGTCATGGATGAGTTTTTATGGCTCTCTAATGGCTCAGTGGGGGAACACTCTCTGATCTGTGGAATGTGATGTTGTGTTCATTTGATGGCTTTGTTCGTGGATAATCCTACATTAGAATTTATAGTAAAAGAGTAAGTAAATAATTTGCTTTTTGTTGTATTGAAGTGACGGTAAAAAAATCTGCTTCTTTCTTTACCGAAATCATGACGATGCAGCCTTTCCTGTGTCCATGGAAACCTCTGTTCCTATGTACCTGCATTACCTCCAATGATACCTTTATTTGTTTATTTCCAAAGACAATGTTTCAAAAGCAATGCTGAATGCGATATCTGTGAGTTTGTTTACTGTGCACCACTAAGTGTAAAATGCATTTATTATTTTGCCAAGACGAAACAAGATGCAGTTTTGCCAACCTTTAATATAATGCAGCATAATGTAGTATTTCTGTATAGCTAAAATAGCTGGAAGTGGCTTATACCGGAAATGGTCAACATTCAAGGTTTAATGGTGGCGCCCTAAAGGTGGATAATACTAACAGTATAATAGCTGGACTCAAGTTCCATTTTTGAGGTTACATGGGTATATAGATGATATGATTGAATTTTAAAAATACAATGCTGTGTTTTTGATGGTTTTATAATTCCCTTAAGGTGTTCAGTCAAAAAATAAATACATAATACAAAATCCCCCCTGAGTTTCCACTGGGAGACATGAGTTCCTGAGTCAAAACCACAGACAAATGGGAGATCTCAGGTGGGAGATGGGTGTAGAGGATGCTTGGGTGAGGTTATTCCTTCAGTGACAAGGCTGGTAAAAGGCTGAAGCACCATCTTGGGCTGTATGCGAGGTGGGCAGGCCCATCTGAGATCAGCTCCTTTGCTAAATCCTCTGAGGTCCTCAAGTACTTTTAACCATCAGAGCTGCAACATGGGCCAGTGTTACAATTAAGTTGAATCATTCTTTTTAAATATCCTATTTCTTTCATCTAACCCCAATGTAACCTAACCTAACCCTTAACCCTAAAGGACAAAAAAGTGTTTTCAAATTACCTAACCTTTTCTCAGTCTCTCTTTTACTCATTCACATTACATCCATTCTTACCCTATATTTTGTCATTGTGTTTTCATAGGTACTGCTTTAATGAAGAAACAGACCTGCTAACAATCTCACGGAAGGGACCCTCCAGAAGAATTATGGGGTCACCATGGAAACCACTTCTTCTGCTGTCAGTTATCAGTGGCATGGCAGGTAGGAGAGCGGTGGTGTGATTATATCAAGATAAGAAACTGCCTTTCCTCAAAACAGACTCCCTGTCTCCTCATATCTTCCTCTTTCTCACAGCAACATTGACAAAGGGCTGCTGTGAAACACTTCATGTTATTTCCTGGCTTGTTAGTGCTCAACTGGGCAGATATTCGCATTATCTGCAGCTCACATAACATCTTACACTTATTTTCACAATACATAAAATGGGAAAAGGAGGAGGCGAGAACCGGATGAACTATCAAAGTAATATTTAATGTAAAATTTAAACATAAAGACAAAAAATAAAAACACACACGGCAGCTGCGTGTGGCTCTCTCTCTCTCTCCCGAACTGCCGAATCCGGCTGCCTTTATCCCTGTCCCTCGGCTGATTAGTCCGATCCCACCCTCCTCCTCGTCACAATCATATTCAATCATATTTCGACCAATACATTTAGATGTTACCTATTTTCTTTAACCTGTAGAAACATTTTATGGGTGAATCTCACAAAATCGGTCAATGATATGTCATATTAAATGCTAAAAAAACAGGTAATGTTTCAAAATATTGACAGCCGTGTAAAGAGGGGAGCTGTGAAACACATTCTGTTATTTCTTGGCTTGTTGGTGCATGACTAGGCAGATATTCACATTACCTGCTGGTTTCATAACGTCTGAGAGGTATATTTTCTTGAACAGTTAGCATGGAATGACATGGGTAAGCAAACATCAGATACCGTAATTGACGACTAAATTGCAGTCTTGATTGTGTAATGTTGTGCGTCTTTAGCAGAGAGAGGAGCCCTGGGTATGCAATTATAGAACAGATGTTTGCACCATATCAAGCTACAAGGCAAACAAGCTTGGATGAAAGCTTTTTCCATTAGCATGCACATGTTTCACATGCAGCCTTTGAAGGACCACTTTGTATAGCCAGTTTCTTGTCTGAAATACTGATACAAGGAATTTTCTGAAGAGCAGAAAAGAGATAAATAAAAACAAAGAAACTAAAATATAAAAGGTATTTTCCTACCCAAGCAGTACTGTGAAGTCAAGCTAGATTGGGTAGTGTTAAAAACATATTTCATTGTAATATGCAGAGACATCTATAAGTAAGCCATTTGTACTGGAGCTCTTTGGCGATTTCAAACCATTAGTGGTGTCTTTCATGAATAAATCTGTTTTTTTGAACAAATATTAGTGTTAAGATTATTCTTGTTTACTTCCATGCACTGACTCCCTTAATTTTTCCCTTTGAAAACATGTGACTACTTTGGTGGCTTTTCTTGATTTCAAAGACTGTCTACAGCATTTCAGTGTGCGCTGTGAAGGAGCATATCTTTGGTTTGACCCACTAAACTAATATGCCCTTCACTGAACCAAATGTGATTTGAACAAGAGATCTTGTTAGTTAAAGTACTGAACATATCAGGCATCTTGTTCTTGAACTAGGATCTGTTGACAACTGAAAGAGAGGGGAAAAGTTTTTTGCATATTCAGTTTGCCCACTTTGCCGATCGACTGAGTGTTTTGGGCCAGATCGAGACTCTGAAAGAATCTTTTTGTTGAATGGATTCAAAAGACTTGAGTTACTGGGATTAATTAAAATTTCCACCAGTGCAAAACTCTGTTATCAGAGATCAGCTAATGGCATGAGTTTGAAGCTGGACAATATGTTTACTTGTCCAATGGCAGATGAGGGAGTCTTTAGAAAAACATGTTTGAAAAGAGTAGCACTTTATGTTACAGTACTGTTCTACATGTACGTACATTCAATTACAACAACTATAGTAATTACTAGGTAATAACTATAAACCTAACCCTTACCCTAACCTTAACCCATATTAAGTACATGTAGTTACCTAATTCTACTCAGTACTATCTTGGGTAAGTACACTGTAAGTATACTAAAAGTGCACATATTGCAAAATAAAGTGCAACCATAAAGTCATTATTTGTACAGATATTTATATACATAATTCTAATTATATTATTTGCAAAACAAACATCTAAATATTTTTATGGACAGAGCAAAAATAAAATAAGTTGGTAAAAATAAAAAATAAAGTACAAAATGTTGGTTAATCAGTATTCGCTACTTGCTAAAGAACTGTTATAAAAGCAATATCACACAAGCAAGAGTGATCAGAAATATGCTATGGAAATATTATGGATTACAGAAATAAAATGGATCTGTCAACCAATGAATACATTAAAATTATTACAATCCTGAACATACAGTTATAAATAAAATATGCACAGTACTTTACAGATTTAATAAATGAAATACACATGAATTCATTATGAAGTCTTGACCTCAAATAACGTTTTTCTTTTAATGTAAATTAGAACACAAATCTGAAATCATCATCAATTTGTGTAAAATGTGATATAATAAAGACATCTTCATTTAAAAATGAATGTCTGTATCATTCATCAGAACTTCACAAAGTGTTTGTGGAGCCTGGTCACAGAGTTATATCACTCAAACCCACACAGCATCTGAGCAAAGAACAGATTGCACACACACACACGTACACTCAAGATCTCACAGATTTTATTCATGTCATTCTATCGACGTGAAATGAAAGTCTTATTAAACTCAAGGCTTTTTTTTAAACAAACTAGACTGTATAGTGTTTTCATGCTCATTCAAATATTATTCATCTTTTCCAAAACCTAGTGAGCTAGCCTTGCTGTATACATAGCCAGCTTACTTCTTTAGAAAATAAATTACTTATTCGTAACACTCTACATGGAGTTTGATGTTAGCATATTGCTAAGCTAATGGCGTGATACTCCAATCAGTATAAATATACATAGCACACACAAATATTGTGTAAAATAGTCAAATAATAGTCACATTTATTTACAATACACTAAACAATTTTTTTTTTATCAATACAATTATTATTGACATTTCTCTTTACTTGTCCGCCATCTTGGATAAATGTTTTTTAATGAGCATGTAGCAATTAATCAGGGATTTTTGTGTACCCAAAAGCTCTCTAAAACCACCAAACCAGACCAGCCTGAGATACCAGTTAAGACTAACAAACCAGCTGAGGCTGGTTATTTTTATTTTTTTATTTTTCATCAGGGATTGAAAAATTCATATTGGTCTACCACTACCTATGATACCTTAAAATGTGGACTCTGTAGGCAGATTATTAAGCTTTAGATGAAACCTGCCACAGCAATAGCTTGACAAGGTAGGCACTGTAAAAACTACACCCAATATGTTGTTCCATTGCATTATTTTATCAGTAATAAATATCTCCAAATAATTTGTTTATCAGTAATAAATATCTCCAGCTAATTTGTTTATATTACGAAGCATTGACATTTGTGTTCTAAAGAGTTCATATTAGTCTGGTTTGTCAGATCTTTTTAGCCCTAGCATCAAACCCCCTTTAGCATTTAATCTCTGTGAAAGGTTCAGCGGGTGACTGCCTTCCCGTGGGCCATATCTGTCTGTGAATAAATACACTAATGCTGGTGGGAACAGAGTGAGTGAGTCACAGGGAGTCTCTATACGAAGTGATACCATCTGAGACTCCTGGAGTGCATCAAAATGAAAGTGTCGATTGAGGTTTGGAGAGAGACCAAGATGGGGACAGGGTGAAAGAAGGGAAAGGCTTTGAACATATTGCAACATTTGCAGGTTGGCATCTATAACAGCAAAGGTCTGTCGGTGTCAGAGGTGCCTGTAAAATGTGTGACCCGCATGATAACTTTGCAGAGGTTGTGCTTGTTATACCGCACACAGGTGGAATTGCTCCCCATTTTGCCTTGCTAAAATAACGCCATTTTGAGACTTCTCAGTGTAATCCTATGTTTGGCAGGTGATTCCCAATGGTCAGAATCCTGCTATGTGATATATAAGAAGTGATTTTTTTTTTTCCCTGCCAGGTAATCAAGCTTTCTGACCCCCTCTGCCTGTCTGAGCTGTATAGAATGTTATTTTGGTTTTCCCATAGGTACTGTTATTCCTGCATCCACACGTGACTTGAAAATGTTGGTGCGATTTGCTAAGGGGTATGAATTGAATCGGACTGTGGAATAAAATTGGACTGATAACTCAAAAAGGAAAAAAGGAAAAGTCTTTTTCCAGGTTGGTTTTTTTTCCACTCTGCCTCTAGAAATCTGTGGTACGTGCACAAGGCCATGACAATACTTCACAATCTGTTTACTGCAAGGCAAATAAGTAATTTGTTCTCCATGTCTGTCCATGACTTGAATTGTTGCCTGGCAGACATTGTGACCATTCTAGTTTCTAAGAGGTGTTGAGAAACTGTCCCTGCTCATGTCAGGGACAAACACAATAGGCCTGCAGTGTTGAGGAGCAACTAACTAAAGGTAGCGTCACTACTAGTTTAACTAAATGTTTCAGGAGCATGACAGTAGTTCAGCTGTATTCAAAATTAAATTGAGTCATTTTCAGTTGAAGACATTTTGTGCCGAAAAATGGAAATGTATGTTTAAAGCATCTAAAAAACATTTCAGGTAATGAATTTAGCTAGATGCTAATACTTACATGTAAATGCTAACACTATGTGACAAGGGCTTGTCTAGTCAAAACATTACTTAAGATAATATTTTATGATGTGGTAATATGTTTGCCCTTTTTACTTGTAGACAATAAGTGCTGAGGGATTTTAAATGAGTTTTAAATGAACGTTTAAAGGGGTCATGAATTGGAAAATCAAACTTACCTTGATATCTTGACATATAAGAGTTCATAACACTATAAAAACATAGTGTAAATTTCAGAACTGAAAACGTATTTTTTAGTCCAAAAACATGCTTTATTGAAACCAAGGTGGCAAAATGACTTGTCTACCTCCTCCTCACTAATACATCATAGTGAGGTATTACATCAGCACAGGCCAGCCTCTGCATGAACAGATCAACACCTACTTTATCGTTGACACTGCTTAGGCCCGCCCACCTGTTTTAGGGTTAGAGTAGAGCGGTGAGATTATTTTTGGAGCAACAGGAGGTGTCAACATGACCACGAAGATGTCAAGACGTTGTGTAGTCCCAATTTGGGGGAAACTGGATTTCTTGCATTTGCTTCGCAACGATCCCAACATTAAGAATTTTATTTTGGACCCGACAGTGATGTTGCAACAAACAAGTGTGAGAATCCATGTTAATTGATTTGCTTGATCTGTATGTTACAGACTGTTAGATGTGTACTGAGTATTTGATTTGATCCTAGTGATTTTTTTTCTCGTGTATTAGTTTTAATGCACAGGGATCTCTAAGAAGCATATATTTTCTTGTCTGTTGGCATTATGGCACAGTTACCACAGATGCAGCTAAAAAATATTGATATCAATGTATTTAGAGAATCTTTTTCCTTTCGAATGAAAACAGGACTCATTGTAATGACCATAATGAATATATTATGAAAGACGATTATATCATAAAGGACAGTGTGACAAACACCGGTGAATGTATCCTGTGTACTTTTACATGTTTCACAGTTATAAGTGTGATAGCACCATGTATTTACACTTTAGTTGGCACTGTTATGTGTGCCAACTAAAGGCACGCATAAAGGGGTCAGAAAGCTTTGAAGAGCATTTTGCCTGAAAGCAGATCGCAATGCGCGCACCCGCCCCACCCCAACACGAGAGCAGCATTCTCTTCTCCCAAACAAACAAAACAAAACTGATGTGTGTCCCTCTCAGATATAGAGCGGAGGCAGGGAAACACACATCGTTTGTCTTGACTCTGTCATATTTATATATTTTTTTTCTTTCTTTTTTCCCACCTTTTTTTCATTTTGAAAGCAAGAAAGAGAAAAGAGAAAAGGTTCACTGCACACTGCCTAACAGAATCTAACTCTTAACAGAGGAAAGAAAGTTTGACAGGCTCGTGATAGCACACAGCACAGAATGGCTCTGAAGACGAAAAATCGGATGATGCACCGGTGACACATCTATTTATAGCCACTGCGCCAGGTGCGTCCAATGATTGCAGAGGCTATAAATACCAGTCAATGTTCATTGACGTGTTGCATACATATTCACAGCTGGTCACAATTGAGACTTGTTCCCAAAGCGCTCTTCAGTGCAGCATCACAGTGAAGCTTTTTGTAAAGGGAACAACCCCACACACGAGTAAGGGGCATTTACACTTATCCATATGCAAAAATGTTAACCAATCACAGCAGTGGGCATTTACACTGAAATCTTCATATTTGTAGTATTTGAATCAGAGGCACAAAAACTGGATAGAAAATTATTCCTAAATTCCTAAACTTTTAATGAAAAGATCACACTAACATTATACATGGACCTCAAGGAACATTATAAAATAAAATAAAAATCTAATTAATGACACCTTTAACCTAAAAGTTAATAATGCATTTTAAGGTAATTAATTTAGCTAGATGCTAACACATGTAAACACAAAATTAATGTGACAGTATGTTGACATACTGGCACACTGTCTTACCACACAGACAAACTACCTGCAATACAGCTCAAACATACACTAAATGTATTTAAATTAAGTAATTGCCATTCTTTTTAGCACAAACATCCACTGAATAAATAGATTTTTTTTTTTTTGGTAATGTTTATACACATTTTCTATTGATCATGGCAACAGTTACTCATAATATGGTGATCAAGTGATTTTAACTGGGCATATATCCAGATGCATGTTGTAGTTTTTCTGCATTTTAAAGAGCCAATTCATATGTCTGGACTGCAGTGGTGAAGTAATACTGTACAGCCTGTTAAAGTATGCAAGAGGTCCATATTTCAAAGTGGATTAAGTGGCAAGCTAGGAAAGATTTAACTCAAGAGCAAACTCTGAGGTAAATATTCAAAATATGGATGAATTTATCGAAATATCGCAAATGTACATATTGAGATGCAAGACACAAGAGCTTGTGATAACGGCATGATTTTAATACAGTAACGTTCAGTACAGCGTAGATAGCTGAGAATAGACTGGGCGTGCAATTGTATATATATATATATATACACTCACCTAAAGGATTATTAGGAACACCATACTAATACTGTGTTTGACCCCCTTTCGCCTTCAGAACTGCCTTAATTCTACATGGCATTGATTCAACAAGGTGCTGAAAGCATTCTTTAGAAATGTTGGCCCATATTGATAGGATAGCATCTTGCAGTTGATGGAGATTTGTGGGATGCACATCCAGGGCACGAAGCTCCCGTTCCACCACATCCCAAAGATGCTCTATTGGGTTGAGATCTGGTGACTGTGGGGGCCATTTTAGTACAGTGAACTCATTGCCATGTTCAAGAAACCAATTTGAAATGATTCAAGCTTTGTGACATGGTGCATTATCCTGCTGGAAGTAGCCATCAGAGGATGGGTACATGGTGGCCATAAAGGGATGGACATGGTCAGAAACAATGCTCAGGTAGGCTGTGGCATTTAAACAATGCCCAATTGGCACTAAGGGGCCTAAAGTCTGCCAAGAAAACATCCCCCACACGTTACACCACCACCACCAGCCTGCACAGTGGTAACAAGGCATGATGGATCCATGTTGTCATTCTGTTTACGCCAAATTCTGACTCTACCATCTGAATGTCTCAACAGAAATCGAGACTCATCAGACCAGGCAACATTTTTCCAGTCTTCAACTGTCCAATTTTGGTGAGCTCTTGCAAATTGTAGCCTCTTTTTCCTATTTGTAGTGGAGATGAGTGGTACCCGGTGGGGTCTTCTGCTGTTGTAGCCCATCCGCCTCAAGGTCGTGCGTGTTGTGGCATCACAAATGCTTTGCTGCATACCTCGGTTGTAACGAGTGGTTATTTCAGGCAAAGTTGCTCTTCTATCAGCTTGAATCAGTCGGCCCATTCTCCTCTGACCTCTAGCATCAACAAGGCATTTTCGCCCACTGGACTGCCGCATACTGGATGTTTTTCCCTTTTCACACCATTCTTTGTAAACCCTAGAAATGGTTGTGCGTGAAAATCCCAGTAACTGAGCAGATTGTGAAATACTCAGACCGGCCCGTCTGGCACCAACAACCATGCCACGGTCAAAATTGCTTAAATCCCCTTTCTTTCCCATTCTGACATTCAGTTTGGAGTTCAGGAGATTGTCTTGACCAGGACCACACCCCTAAATGCATTGAAGCAACTGCCATGTGATTGGTTGATTAGATAATTGCATTAATGAGAAATTGAACAGGTGTTCCTAATAATCCTTTAGGTGAGTGTACATATATATATATATATATATATATATATATATATATATATATATATATATATATATATGATATTGAGCTTTTAACTTGAATGAATATATAGATTGTTTTATAAACAAAGATTTAAGCTTTAAATTGAATAAGCCTCAATGTACTTGTTACGGTTCTGTATGAATTACCTCACACATTGACATATCAGCCATGTTTTATGTCTATCACATTCAGAATTTTTTCCAGCAGTCCTCTCAAGTTCTTGTTGCAGCAGCTGTGTTTGTTCTTGCTTTGTAAATGTGTTGAAATTAGGGATGTGCAAATCTACCAATTTTCATAATCGAGTAGTCAGCCGTTTGTTTGAATGAGTAGTGGAATAGTTGGTGGTAAGGATAATGTGTAATTAGACTGTTTACATGATCAGATGCGTTTCATAGGGATATATGCATGTTAAACACAAAGTCGGCAAGGTGGCTCAGTGGTTAGCACTGTCACCTCACAGCAAGAAGGAGCTGGGTTTGAGTTCTCGCTCAACTGGGCCTTTTTGTGTGGAGTTTCCATGTTCTTACCCTGGTTGTGTGGGTTTCCTTCAGGTTATCCAGTTTCCCCCACAAGTCCAAAAACATGCAGTTTAAGTGAAAAACTGCCTTGTAGGTGTGAGTGAGATGTTTCCAGCCAGTGGGGGTTGCGTCATATGGTTTGGCGTAAAACCTGTGCCAAGTCAAATATGCAAATCACAAATGGTCCCCCATGGGACCCCCCATAAGAAGTCAAAGAAATATTTGAAATATACCCAAATATTTGTATTTTAGTAAAGATAATAATGACAAATATTATTTAATTTACACAGTTAGGAAACGGTCCATTTTTGTTCAATTATTTACAATAATCAGGTGTGTACAGTGCTAGCATTTTACTTGCATTTGTGAGTGAAAATTATTGCTTGCTGAACTTTTGTTATAAGTTATGAACTTATTATTGTAGCCATCAGAATGAAAACACCCTAATGTATATTCCGTCATATACCAAATACTCTTAAAAGAGGTGTGTTAGTTATTGTTGCATTGAAAGCACCTTTTTTCACTCTCACATGGTCGTGAGCACTGTCCTCTCCCTCCCTCTCTTTTTTCATGAGCACATAGAGACCGAGGGAGATTTAAGTTGAGTTTCTTGCTTGTTTTTATGTGTCAAAATGACAGACATCATTTTGAATAATGACAGATTAATCTCACGCTCACACAAAAATAGCGAGCCAAATTCAAATGTGCGAATCCATAATATGCATCCTCGTCTAACTCAACGAGGATGCATATCCTCGTCTAACTCAACGTGATTAGCAAAATATCAAACAAATATAAAAAACAAAAATAATAATAATAATAAAATGAATCGGTTACTTAACGTAACCTCGGTTCTCTCTAGAAGAGGGAACGAGTATTGCGTAAGCTAGCTTACGCTACGGGAAAGATTCATCTTTTCTGAGATATTGAAGCCAAAAAATTATCCTTAATTTTGTATCCATTGTCAACGCAGTGCAGCATCTGCATACCTTGAGCGGGCTATCTAGCGAGCTCCTTGGTTGCTCTGCGGCAACTGCTGCAGCCTATAGACGAACTTGAGTGAACTTGCGTCCAATGACAGGCGCCCGTGCCGTCACTGTATCAAAGCCCGCCAGAATGGGCGTGGCTAGAGTGCATATAAGCGTAAGTTCGTAGGCTGGAACCCTGGTTTTCATTGAATGAAGCGAAAATAGCTCGTGGCGCGAGCACGGCCGGCTACGCAATACTCGTTCCCTCTTCTAGAGAGAACCGAGGTTACGTTAAGTAACCGATTCGTTCTCTTACGAGAGGTTCTCTCGTATTGCGTAAGCTAGCTTACGCTACGGGAACCCATTGTCAACGCCGTGCGCGCCAAGCATCCACTGCATGAGCCCCGGGGGTGGGGGGACCCGGGGGAGCCCTTGTGAGTGGGGGAATAATATTTGGCCGGCAAGAGTGCGGGCCAATGTGTGTGTAATACATAAGCACATATTGGGAAGGGACAGACAGAGCGGTGGTGCCCAGCCCGCTGCCACACATATGTCGTGAATGGAAATCCCGCTGGACCATGCCCACGAGGAGGCCATGCCTCTAGTGGAGTGAGCCCTAATGCCTAACGGGCATGGTAGGTCTTTTGACGCGTACGCGGCAGCAATAGCGTCCACTATCCCAAGTCCGGTGAGACGCGCGGGTGTTTAGCCAATGCTGAAGTGGGCGCATGCACAGTAAACCCAGCTGAAGTACTGCTGCGGCTGAGGCCATATAACCTAGCATTCTCTGAAATTTTTTCAGAGGCGTGAGGCTGTTCATCTGAAAGGACGCGGCTAGTCGCTGAACACGGCGCGCGCGCTGTGTAGATAAGCGAGCCGTCATCGCCATGGAGTCTAGTTCTATTCCAAGAAAGGAAATTGCATGACTGGGCTGTAGTGAGCTCTTGGTCCAATTGACTGCAAGACCCAAACTGTTCAGATGACTGAGGAGAACTGTCCTGTGAGACAGAAGCTCCGTATGTGACTGTGCCAAAATCAGCCAATCATCCAAATAGTTCAGAATTCGCAAGCCCTGACTCTGCAGGGGTGCGAGTGCCGCATCCATGCACTTCGTGAAAGTACGGGGTGCTAAAGACAGGCCAAACGGAAGGACGGTGTATTGATAAACCTGGCCGTCGAAGGCGAATCTCAAGAATGGCCTGTGACGGGGATTTATCTGAATCTGAAAGTAGGCATCTTTCAGATCGAGAGAAATAAACCAGTCCCCCTGGTGCACATGCGCGAGGAGTTTCCTGATTGTAAGCATTTTGAACGGTCTTTTTGCGAGCACCTTGTTCAAAACCCTGAGATCTAATATTGGTCTGAGGCCGCCGTCTTTCTTGGGGACAAGAAAATAATGGCTGTAAAACCCCGACTTGCTCAGAGAAGGTGGCACTCTCTCTATGGCCCTTTTGCACAGAAGGTTTGCTTTTTCTGAACGAAGCATGCAGGCTGCTTCCGTGTTCACAGTAGTTTCGAGCCGCGCTCTGAAGCGGGGAGGGCGGCGATTGAACTGTAGCAAATAGTCCTGTTTTATTGTGCTTAACACCCATTTGGATATCCCTGGGATAGCTTTCCACGCTTTGAAGCGTAACGCTAGAGGGTGAATGGCCAAGTCACCCTGATTGCCGCACACAGCGAGCTGAACAGAATGTGTGAGCGCGCTTACTGTGCTTATGCATGACTGCTCGCAGACAGCAGGGACAGGCTGTTCTGTGAGTGACTTCCCGATTGAGGTGAATGGGGAAAGAGTCACATCTGTGAAGTGATGCGCGAGCATAGTCACGGGCATGGGACTTACATACAGAGAGGTGTTTGCTGGCCGTGTGACAGAGCGGGCAGAGAAGGGCGCCGCGCACGGATTCGTGGGCGCGTTTATTGACTCTAACACTCGAGCTGGCTGTGCCCGCTTTATGTGAGTGGGCTCTGATAGGGACACGGGAAGTGTAATGCTTGTGTGTAGGGGTGAACACTGGATTGTGGGCACATTTTCTACACATAAGTCATGTTTGCTTTTCACAAGATTTCTTTGGGTCGCCGTGAAAACGGCATTTGTGTGCAGGCAAGCGGGCAGTATCACCGGCTTGTTGGCTGCTGAATCCACCACTGCAGTAGCCTGAGAGAAGGTGACTGACAGGGGGCGAAGCTTTGACGGTGGTCCGGCCGCGGCGGGACTGAACCGTCATTTCCTTAACAAAGCTAGGAGGACTTCGGTTGCTCAGGTTTCAGCGCAATCTTAGGCCGAGGCCAGCGGGGGGCGGCGGTCTGCGGCGGCTGTCTGAGTACGTTCTAGGGTGGCCGCACTGTCGACGCTGAGAAGTCTGGCTTTGCTGAGCTGGGCGCTGTGAAGAGGCTCGTGCAGGAGGCTGGTCACGTGGGCGGCCTGCAGAGGAGCTAGCGCGACGAGGCAGGAAGAGATTCAAGGCTTGGGTGGCTTTCTGGACTTCCGAGAAACGGTCAACAATGCCACTCACCGCGGAACCGAAGAGACCGGACGGAGAGAGCGGCGCGTTGAGGAACGTGGAGAGTTCAGCTTCTCCCATGTCGGCTAGCGTTAGCCATAGGTGTCTCTCGGTCACAGTCAGCGCGGCCATGCACTTCCCTAGGGCTTGAGCTGCAGCTTTGGTGGCGCGAAGGGCGAGATCCGTCGCGCTCCTTAGATCTGAAACAGCCTCTGGGTGCCTGCCTTTCTCATCCCACTCTCGAAGAAGGTCCGCTTGGAAGATCTGTAAAACGGCCATGGAATGCACAGCAGATGCGGCTTGGCCAGCAGCGGCATAGGCGCGGCCAACACAGGCGGAAGTAGTTCTGCAGGCCTTAGACGGGAGCACTGGCTTAGACCACCATCTCGCGGAGGGCGGGCAAAGGTGTGCTGCTACCAAATCCTCGACCGGGGGGATGGAAGAGTAGCCCCTCTCGGTGGCGCCGTCCACCGAAGCAAGAGAGGTGGAGACATGGGATCGATTCCTGGCCGAGAGAGGCGCGTTCCACGATTTAGAGAGCTCGGCGTGGAGTTCCGGCAGGAAGGGAGCGGCCCGGGCCGTGGGCGCCGCGCGGCGACGGCTCTGAAGAAAGCAGCCGTCGAGTCTGTTGGGAGCCTGCTCAGAGGGCGATGACCACTCGAGCCCGAGGCGGTCGGCGGCCTGTGTGAGGAGGCGCGTTAGTTCTTCCTCGACTCCGGCGCGGGTCCTGCTGGATTCCTGGGCCGAGGAGGAGGCTTGGGAGCCTGACCACTCCTCGCTGTCCGAAGCCATGATGGAACAGCAGCCCTTATCCTCCGCCTCGTCATCCGAGATGGCAACAGTGCGGCCGCTCGGCGGCAACTGCGTGTCCCGGGGGGGCGGGGAGGGTGAAAGCGAGGCTCGAGGGAGAGGCTCCGGCGAGGTAGTCGCTTCTAACACCGGTTCTGGCAGCCTTTGGGAGCGGCGCTTCTTTCTGCGTGGCGAAACGAAAGGCGGCACGCTGGCTTCGGTTTTGAGTGCTTCGAATCGAGCCTGCAGGGTCGACATCGGAAGCTCCTCGCAGAGGTCGCATCCGCCGTCAGCGAGGGCGAGCTC